>NC_138050.1:24267976-24965559 GCF_964194185.1 Rhinolophus hipposideros
AATATGCTACTCACCTACAATTTTTGATGGACAGACAGGTGTGTCTCTTGTCCTTAGGATGAATTGCTTTGAAAAGGAAATCGTCCATCCTCTGGTACTCCTTAAACTTGTGCTATGTTTGCTCTAGTTCTGGTTACTTATTTCACCGTTGTGTTTATTCAACATATATGGCCTGGCATGGAATACAGAAAATGAGGACAAGAAGGACAATGAAAATGTCACGGGTAACCATTAACAATGCCATTTCAAGAGGCTGGAAGAAACAGAAACACTGAAAAATACTTTGTATCACATTCTAGATCATCTAAATAAGAAGATTAGAAAAACAATAAAAAGTGATACTCTATTTTTCTTCACAGAAAAATAACAAGAAGAAAAAGGATGATTTGCTACATTTATAGTAGCAGTCAAAAAGTAAGGAATGAACGCATTATTTAGAAGCTCCAAAATAGAGGGTGGATGTAGCAACTAGCCAAAAGGGAACACAGAATTGATTGTCACTTGTCAAATAGCAGGTATACAATGCATGATGTAGCCGTGATTGAACAAGTCCCCCTCATTGTAAAACCTGCTCACATACTGAGTGTAACGTATATCTAAGTCTTTTAAGAATCATGACACAAACACACCCATCTCGTGTTAAATTGTCAACCAACCCTGAGCATCTGCTGGAGCTGTCAGGCTGAACCACCTGGAAACCGGACTCAGAGAGCAAGCTCAAAGTTCAGAATTAAACCTGGGGCTGGGTTGAAAAGAAGGTGGGTCAGGAAGGCAGAGGTTGAAAGGAGTAGAAGGTCAAAAAAAATTTATTTCTCCTTCTCTTTTTTTTTGTTTTTGTTTTTGTTTTTTTGTTGCATGAACAGACTCTAAGCTGCTTCCTGTCCCACAATAGGTTAGCCATTGGGGTAAAGAAGTTCCCACCTGCCACTTGCAAATATGTCTCTACTTGCCATTTTTAAATTACTGTTGCCTTTGGATGGGGGAGAATGTCTTCCTTTGTCAAAATGGCAATGGGAGGCACAAGTGACAACCCCATTTCCTTAAGATTTGGGACTGCACAAAGCTGTCAGTTTTAAAAATGACACTGTGGCACAGTCTCTCTTTAAGGTGGTGCCTTTCATTTTTTGACTCCTGCTGTTCCTGACAGTTGAAATGGCAGCAGGAGGCAGAAACTAAAGTAAGTTCTCTTGGCATTCGCCCTTAGGTAGAAATTAATAATAGAAGAAGCAGGCCTGCGCTTAAAAACAGTTAATGTCAAATGTCACATAATGGACTGTGACCAATCCCCTAACGAGATGACCCAAACTGTCCATAATTTTCCAAAGCCAGATTTAATTCTCAAACCTGCTTACAATGTTAATCTGTGTTCTTATACTTGGAGAGCATTTGATATGTTCTGGAATATTATGTTCTACTTCAAGGACTATGCGAAACATTGCAACTGTAGGTCTCACTAAACCCTCAATTACTTGGCTGCTTTGAATTTTATAAATTGTGCATTGTGTTTTTTTCTTTTTACTCCGTGTTTCTGATTTGGATGAATTAATATACACATTTTTCATGTGATAGCCTTTTGTGATGTCATATAGCTCAGCTGATTTCAACCTAAACATCAACTCCATGGCTTTACAGATTTATTGGAATTGTATAGACTCTCCTAGTTTATTTATGAGTTGATGGAGTTTATTGTATTTCTGCTTTGTCTGATGCCTTTCAGTTCTGCACCATCAGCTGGTTTGAATGTAATATTTGCAATTCTTTTCTTTGTGGATGGCTGCTATATTCCCAGGGCATGGGATCTGGACATACAATAGAATTTAAATGATCCTCTCCCAAACCCCACTTTGCTAGTTGAGTTCCCATATTCAGCTCTGGGAGTAAGCCAAGGCATGGGACTTAGCTATGTGGTTATGTATGAGACGTGCCTTCCGTGCATCTTTTTGCTCAATAAAATTTCATGTCAGTTCCTCTGGTAATTGAGAAATGCTTTAGCGTGTACTTCCAACTCTTGCACAATGTCCCTTTCCTTACCAGCCGCTGATGTATATTGATTGGTTTAGCACTTCCTTAACTTCATTTCATAATCTTTTTAGCTCTCCCAGATGCCTCTTTCTCAAACTTGATTACTTCTTGTTTTTCTTATTTATTCATTTTTTATTCAGGGTACTTTCCTTTCTAGATGAGCCTCCTAACATTAAGGAAAGATAAATTATCCTTTAACAATCCCCATTTTCTTTGCTTTTGTATAGATTTAGGATTTCATATATTTCATCCCGCCTACTCTACAATTTGTTTTATATAAACTATTTATCCATTTAATATTACTCTGGTAACAATTTATTTTAGTTAGTAGTTTAGCTCTTCTATATATTCCTAATCTGTCATTCATATCATTGCAATTTAAGTAAGGTGTTGCTCTATATTAACCACTTCATGTTAAGAAACAATATTTTTCTCATATCCACAAGTTACTCACAAAATTTTTATTTTTACTTAGACCTAGATTACCTCTGATACTTTGGTTTATGGGAATACACTGGTATGCTCTTCTGAATTTCATGAAAATATTCTTCATTGCCTGTTTTATCCTGTTGTGTAATTGTTTTCATGTGACAGGCCATCTTACTATACTATATGGACTCCTATATGGACTACTATACAATGGCAGGAGTTCCAAAACTTGCTTGTGTAGAGGAATCACTTGGGGAGCTTTGGGAAAACTAGATTCTCAGGGAGTCATTCCAGACTCATACATCTGAATTATCTGATAAAGACCCCAAGAGCTACATTTGTGACAAGCCCCCACTGGGAATCTTAGGTGAGATAGTCAGCATTAGTTCTAGGACAGAGATATTTGGGAAGTAGTGTTAAGTGGTTTTCCATTTGGGACTAAGTGTGTTTAAATACTTGAGGAAAATGAAATAATGAAGATGGGAAACATTCTTACATTTATTAGATACTTCATTTTTAATGCATGTTTGGTTTTCAGTCTCCCCTATAGGACTGTTTTTGGAGGCCAGATCACTTCACCTTGTCTTCACCTTGACACATGGGGACCCTCCACACAGATTTGTTGAATACAGAAACTGTCTGAACTGCTTTTTATCAATGGTTATAGCTTTGTGAGCATCTGTCAGGACAAGTCTGGAGCCAGTTCCATTTAAAATGATAGATGATTTAAACAAGAGAGGAAGTCTTCTCCAGAGCAGGAGTGAGTGGAAAGAACACATGAGAGGGAAAATGTGGAGGGAAATAGGCAGATGTTTGAGACATGCAGGAAATGATTTTGAAAACATTAAAATTCAACATATAACTGCCATCTTCCTTTGAAGATCACTTAAAATACCAGTGTATTGAATGTTTCGCTGTTGTAACAGGATAGCCTACTCACAGTACATCTTCCAATTTGTTGCTTCCAAAAATGGAATTTTGATAAAATCAAGACAGACATCCTTGGGGAGAATTTTAAATTTTGTTTTATATTTCCAGATAGAAAATCACAGTAATAGAAGGCAGGGAAGGGTCATAATATATGAAAGTTTATTTAATGTCTTAGTTCCTGCAGCTGTAACCAGTGAGGCTTTTTTGTCATTGTGTGTGTGTGTGTGTGTGAGTGTGTGTGTGTGTGTGTGTTTGTGTGTGTGTGTGTGTGTGAGAGAGAGAGAGAGAGAGAGAGAGAGAGAGAGAGAGAGAGAGAGAGAGAGAGATTCTTGTGAGGCAGATCAATCTTTTCAAGATTTGTGTATATTAGCATGAAATTAGTACATAAACCTCATAATTTCTCAGAAAAAAGTTCACTTCTGATCACTGAATAATACCAAATTAATAACTAAGAACTCTCATTACTTAATATAGTAAAAGAAAATGAAATGAGCTAAAATATACCAATTTCAAAGTTCTAGTATCTTTCATTCCAACTTCAGCTATAGTTTGAACACTTGTGTCATAAATGTGCTGCACAGTGCTTTTAAGCTACAGAGGAATCATTGTGGGAAGGCTGCTTCCCAGTGGCATATGTAAATAGAATTTACATATGGGGAGTAGGATTGATATTAAGCAAAATAACAAAATAGAGGAAGTATAATTGAGACATCCTCCCACCCTTGTGAAACTTCCTAATTATTAAATGTTCTTTAACCAGTGAGATGTGAGCAGATGTGTGTCATTTGCCACTCTTTCTCCCTCTGACATAATAACTAGCAATGTGGCTATGTTATTGGATGGATGGCTCCTCTGCCATCTTGGGTCCAGGGGCGAGGAAGATGTGATTAGATCCAGGTGGAGATTAGATCCAGGCAACTTGCTATACACATGTAGTAAGGGAAAGTAATAAATTTTATTCTTTAAAGCCACTGAGATTGGGAGGCCATTGGTTACTACATCACAACTTGGATCATTTTGATTGATACAAAGGGTAATATTTGGCAATTCACTAATTGCTAGTGCAGAATGTTTCAATAGTTACTTCAGTAACTTTCAGTTAGTTACTTAAGAAGATACATTGTACCCAAAGTTTAAAACATAGTGCACAATTTAACCACATAATATGACCCTTCTAAAAGAAAAATAGGTAATACGGAAACTTACTCAATGACTAAGTAATATAAAAATCATTGAAATTTAAAATTCAAAGAGACCTCGGAGTTCTTTCTATTCTACTGCCCTGTGTAGGCAGAAACAACCCTAAATATGGTCTTGCCTCTTTGAAACTCATTGCCTTCTTGAATCAGCAATTTCTGTTGTTGAAAATTATAATTGTTAGGTGGAACTTTCTTTGGAGAAAATTATTTTCCTGAAGGTTAAGTTCTACTCTAGTAGGAAATTGTGTTCTGAGTCAGCCAATTCTGCTGCTGGTCAGCTATAATTATTAGTTGCATTTTATTTTTTTAATATTTAGCAAAATCTCCTTGTTACTTAATTTTTGCAAATTCTACCCTCAAGAAAAAGTTTATATTAGATCCATTATGCTGTTCACATGACAATTCTTAAAATGTTTGGAGACAGCTGTCATGTTACCCACTAAATATTCTGTTTCTTCAACCATTCATTACAGAAAACACTTAACACTCATTTGGATGAAACTAATTGCTCTCCTCCAGACAACTTAGTTTAGAAATGTCTCTTTTAAGGTACACCAAGAACATGTGACGTGTCAGAAAGGATATGACAGTTTCAGACTATATGAGGATTCCTCTTCTTGGGTATTTCATTTCTGTTACTACAGCTTGGGATTACATTAGCTTTTTTAGAAGTTGAACAAGTAATTGGATCACCTAAATCTCCCAGGACTTTTCCTCATAATCTGTTATCAAACTCAGGTTTCATCTATCTTTTTCTTATTTATAGGATTTTGGAAAACAATATAGAACTTCATGTTCATTTTTAATAACTTCCAAATTGTAATTTCAAAGTAAACATTACTTAGATTAATTCTATAGTATGACAACTTAAATTAAGCATTTTTTTTGTGTTTGTGTATAAATTTATATTATTGATAAGTGAAATAGTTCTCTTTTCCTTCCATTTATTAGATTTCTTGAAATTACATAACATTTTGTAACTATGGAACATAATCACTCACATGCTTGTTTTAAAAATATCAAAGTTAATTATGTTATTGGTAAATTTTTATGTGAGTTATTCATTCATAGAGATTTTCCATTCCATTCATGTTACTTCCAAGAAAAACAACCTGCTTAAATGAAAACTGTTTAAAACTATTAAACATTACCAATAGTAAAATATATAATAAATGAAATATTAAATACTGTGTGACGTACAAAATCAGGCAAAAGGAAACTATCGTGTTTGATGTTAGGAAAGGGGTTACCCATGGGCTATGATATGTTGTAACTGGATGGGGAACAGGGCTACTTCTAGGATTCTGATAATGATTCGTTTGTTGATTTGGGAACTAGATACCTAATTGTTGAAAAGTCTTCCATCTGTATACATATGATCAGTCTTCTTTTCTGTATCTTGTACTTCAATAGCAAGTTTACATGTTGAATGTTTTCTTATTGGGAATTATAATCATGTTTCTCTAAACTATTAAATCCATTCAGTAAACTGGTTTAAAGGTAAAACCTATTTTCAGAGTTTCACTTGGGAGAATTGTTATTTCATCTACAGTGATGTCCTTATTTTGGTTACATTTTAAAGAAGCATTGTGGAATTACTACAATTCTGCCACTGCTAAAGGATTGCACATGTAACAAATATCCCTTCCACAGAGCTTTGCAAGTATGAAAGTACCAAATGGAATGATGCTTGTTTCTGGAAATTGGTTATGATTGGGTAGTAAGATCTCTTCACTTCCTCTCCATTACCCCTTCATGCCAGGAAGAGTAGCACTTCTTTACATAACTGTTCTCTTTCTGTATTTCATTGGCTACAGGCTTTGCCTGACACTTTCATATATCACTATTGAAATCTGTTGAAAAATGACAGAATATTCCTGTTAAAAACAATGTATCGCCACTTTGCTTCAGGACATTGGAACAGACTATAATTAATAGTAAGTTAGAGAATAGAGTCAGTAGCACTGGTGACTAGAAGTAGAAAAAAATGAATAAAGAGAAGCAATGAGATACAATAGAAGTAGACAAAAGGGCATTAAAATAAAGAAGAAAGTAGAATAGCAAAATAACTGAGGGAGAAATGAGTAATAAGGGGACAAAAAGAGAGACACATGTTAAAGTGATCTTCCTTCTCTTTCTATCCCATCCCTTTCCTAGTGTGAAACTTAGCCTGTACTAATAGACAACTTCCCATTCAGTCACTTTGAAAATCCTTCTTTTTTCTTAACTGCACTTGTCACTTGAATAACGTGAGTTTAAATTCCAAGTGTCCACTTATACTCAAATTTGTTTTTAATAAATACTCTAAATGTATTTTCTCTTCCTTATGATTTTCTTAATAACGTTTTATTTTCTCTAGCTTTCTTTATTGTGAGACTACAATATACAATACATATGACATGCAAAATATCTGTTAATAGACTATTTATGTTATCAGTAAGGCTTCTGGTCAACAGTATGTATGAGTCATTAAGTTTTGGGGGAGTCAAAAGTTGTACATGGATTTTTTGATGGCATGGGGTGTTGGCACACCTAACCCCATTGTTCAAGGGTCAACTCTACTTTAATTCTTTTAACAAACGTTTGTTGAGAGCCAGGCACTCTGCTTGGCTCTGAGGATACCAGGGAAATACAATCCTCAAGATCCTGCCCCTGGGATACCTGTCCTACATTAGGTAATGTATGGCGATGGTTAGCCTCAGCCAAGATGCTGCAACCAGCATCAAATTTCTTGATACTTTCCTGTCAGAACTATCCAATTGGATCGATATTACTTACTAAAGTTTATAAGCTTCTATCCAACGTGCTCTTTTAAAATTCTGTATGTGTTTGATTGTTTAATTTTGTAAACATACGTATTTTAGGTTTAATTTGCATGTGTACAAATAAACACTCTGTAATTGGTTTAGAATTTGATTATTTTCAGTGTCTCTTGTTCTATGTTGTGAAGGTCAGGCTATAGAGAAACAGACACTTCTTTAGTGCCTGCTTAATGGCATTGCTTTCCTGGAAAAATAGGATTGTATAAAAAAGAAATGCAGTCCATTACAGAAAGGAATTAAAGAAAAAAAGAAAATCTTCTGTCCCGGATAGCTAATTCAGGAAATCATTAGTTGAGGAGCCCTGGTGTATCTTAGTTTAATTTTTTTAAATGTTGAAATAATGTACTTTTCTTACATTATGTGTGACATTTGCAGGTCTAAATAGCCTTAATTTTGCAGTCACAAAATTTCTTTGGTATGGCAAAAGACTCGTCTCATGGGACCAAGGAGAGTTAACCAAAAAAAAAAACACAAAAAACAAACAAAAAAAAAACCCACAAAAACAAAAAATAAAATTACAAATAAGTTTTAGACTGCAAATAAACATTGCTGTGTGTCTCACATAGCAACTGCACATGAGCCCACCATACAGTTGTGCATTTCCCCAGACACTCCGACATCAGCACTTGCTTACTTTTAAGAGCAGAGTTGAGCCCTTTGGAAGCACATTACTTCTCCCTAATTGTTTTTTCTGCTATCTCAGGATATCCCGGGTGATATTCTGACAACTTTAGAAGCCTGAGCAGCCACACTTTGTTCATCACCATCAAAGTGAAAAGAAATCTTCACTTTACATGCAGTTAAGGGTGTTTCTTTTGTTTCTTTTTTATGTTGCAATTTAAATCAGAGCACATGTGGCATAGTTTCACTTCAATTTGGGAGGTAAAATTTCCACCTCTAGTAAAATGAATTTTTATCATAATATAATGATTTTGATTCCATAATACACTTAAAAAAATAAAACTTTACAGATATCTGGCATTTAAATGGCATACTAGTACAATGAATGATTTAATAATGTTACACAGTTAAATATTATCTTTTAACTATACTCTCTTACATGACTGACATTTTAATACAGATGGTATCAATTGCAAACAAAAAATCTTTTCATAAATGCTCTATTGATACCATAACATCGAAGTTAACTCTAAATAATAGATCAATTAATGCATAGTTATTGGGGAAGTATTATCTTTCCTGTACAATTCCAGAGGTAGGATAAATATCTAACATAATTCTCTTTCTCAAGCAGAAAAAAAATAAAGGGGAATATATAATTAAATTATTAATTATGGGACATAGGTATCCTTCCTATAGGGGTTGGAATGAAGATTAATCCAGCAAGGTTAGGAAAGACTTAGAAGAGTGGGAGAAAGTAGGAAAGATATTTCTGACAGTCCTAAAAGCATGGTATTGAATATGAGTCTGTGAGGAGAACTATTGGGACTTATGGAAGTACAGCAAGAACTGAAGATTAAATTAGCAACTGGGGCCGAACGCAAAGAACCTTAAGACCATGAAGACTAATATAAGCAAGAAGAAACAGATGGGCAGGAGAACAAATATTTACTGGTCATATATTATAAATAATAATAGGTAACATGTATTATTAGTTTATCCTGTGCCAAACACTGTTTTACAAAGCTTACATAATTTATATTCTGAAATTCTCAGACCAACCCTTTGAGTAGGTATCATTATCATTTTTATCTTAACGATGAGAAAACCAAGACAGATGGAGAATATGCCACTAGACTATTTTACACAGGTAGTATGCAGATCAGCAAAGATGTAAACCCAGGCAATGTAGCTTTCCAAGCCCATCACTTATATACTTTGCCATCCAACATCACAGTGAAGCTCTCGGCCTAATCATTAGGCTCTAGGCCTAATCATTTACACAATCCTGCACAATAGGTGTCATTATCCCAATTTTCAGATTGATATGCCTGGTGTCCACAAACCATAACTATGTCAGTTATAGTTGAAACTTCTATTTACCTAAAAACACAATGCAAACCTTGACTCTGATTGCAATTGCAACAAAAGGATTGTAGACAGCAAAACTACACGCCGAGCCCTATCCGAGGTGCTGAAGATATAACTCTGGGACTTCATAATTAAATATTTTGTTATATATCTCTATATATACCTATAGGCATTATAGTTGCTCAGCTATTAGTATTTCTCTCCAACTATCAACATTTACTTTGGCTTTTTCTGAATTCAGCCTAACCATTCCCTACACCCATGCTTTGAAGACAAGACAGGAAACAGGAACGGAATTGCCCAACACTGCACGAGGAAAATAATTATCAGTTCCCTCTGGTGTGGGGCCAGATATTATGGCTATGAGAACAAATTATTAAATGTTCAGGAAGTTTGAGAACTGGAAGTTATACTATTGGTAGCTTGGAATTAGTCACAGTGGAGTGTATCTACACAGAAATTGACAAATACGACAAATCAGGGATTTATTTTTAATGCAGTCTACCAGCACACACTGCCCTATTTCTCCTTGATGAGATTGTTTAAATTTCATTCTTATTCTTTCAGATGCCCAGTGTAACTGTTATTTATTTCCTTTTTCTTATCAAACAGAGCTCACAAGAATGGAGAAAGGGAAGGAAGTTAATATCTCTTGTGCAGCCATTATATATCAAGCACAGTGCTTGTTCTACATATTATTTAATGTTTATGACAATTCAGTCAGTTAAATATTCCTTCCACTTTCATACTAAAAAATGGTGGCTCAGAAAGGTTATTTCCCCAACGTCAAACAGATAATAAGAACTGGAGTTGAATTTCCGTGCAAGGTATGCATGATTTCAGAGCCTACTATCTTTCCATTGCATCCCACTGGCTCAGGCTGAATGGAAGTCAGTAAGTTATCCTCCTAGGTCCATTCAGAGTTACTAAATTTTGAAATGTTTTAGTAAGTAATTAACATAGTTGCTTTGTTCATGTATTCATTCCATAGCACTCAAGGTGAAGTCAGTGGGTCCCAACCTGACAATGAGAGGCACATGTAATGTAGTACTGAAAGAGACACCCAAACAGGATGAGGAGGGGCGTGGAAGGCATTGCTTCTTCGTCAGAAGCATTTAAAAGAAGTTTTGCGGGAGACAAATAAAGGATTCTTGACACCTAGAGATCCTACTACATTCCTATTCCAATTAAATCTGAGCCTGAAAATGGTGTTTAGTCCCAGTTCTCAGAGAGATTTTCCATACCATTTGAATAATGATCTTAATAATGGAGTCTTTATATTATAGAGCCTAAAATGGACGTATTTCAAAAAATTATTAAATTCTATTTTTGGTTTAGGTGGAAAGAAACATGAAGATATTTCCAGGGTATATTTGTCCCAATATCCAAAATTTCTTGTAGATTTGTTGAAACTAGGAGTAAGTCTTCCTAATCCCGACTCTGTTATTTATTACCTACTTTATTACACTGTAACCATTGATAATTCACTAAACTTTTTGACCTTTCCAATCTATCTTTCCAGTCAACTTCTATCATTTTCCTGTAGAACCCTTAATTTTAGTAAACATTTTCTCATCAGTCTTCTGGAGGTGGCGTCTCTGAAATGCCTTCTTTTCTCTTTGTCTTTTCAATCTTGTCCCATTTGAAGCCGTAAATCAATTTTGTTTCCCTCCCATAGCCTTCCTAGTCCCTGATATCTTCTTTATAACTTGTATTGTCTCTTCTGAGTTCAAACTGTGTTTTCCTCGTCCTCACCTATTTGTAATTATAAACTCTTTTTGTCACTTATTGTAATGCTTTGTGCTTTTGTGAGTTTTACACATATCTTTTCCGTTTCTTTCCAAGACTTTTTTTTCTTTACAACCTAGAGGTTGGGGCCCTTACATTTCTTCACATTTTTCATGGCGCCAAGCAGATTGTTATGCACCTGGATAGTCCAAAGGACAACTGCATTAATATATACTAAAATTCATAATCATTTTAGGAGTGGTTAGTATAGAACTATGCACAGTGTGACTGTTTAGTAAATATGATGATAATTACTTATATTACATCTGTTCTAATTGGAGCATGTTCAAAGAATCCAACCTTTGCATCACCTATTTTTCCTTTTCTTGACCTGCATGAATTCTCATGAAAATTAACAGAAACAGTCATTATGGACTATATTGTGTTCTTCTAAATTTCATATGTTGAAGCCCTAATGCCCAGTATCTCCTGATGTGACTGAATTTAAGGTTAAGTGACATCATTAGGGTGGCCCCTAATCCAATCTGACTAGTGTCTTCATAAAACGAGGAGATTAGGAGACAGATATAAAGAGGAAGGACCATGTGATAGCCACCTATAAGCCAAGGAGAGAGGCCTTAGAAGAAACTAAATCTGCCAACACCTTGATCTTGGAACCTCCAGAACTATGAGAAAATAATTTGTTGTTGTTTGAGCCACCAGCCTGTGGTGCTTTGTTGTGGCAGTTAGAGTACAATAATACACCATCTTAGAAGAACAGATTTGACTGTACTTTTTCATTGCACCAGCTGTTGTTTTTCTTTGGAGCTGGCCCTTTCATTTAGGTTCTGGGAGGAGCTAGTGAGTGCAACTGCTTAGCAGTCTGTCTGAGACAGCCTGTGTGCAAGGGTGGTATGAGTGGATTAATTGCTCTGAGGCCAGACTTTTTGGCTATAAACTTGTCCCCTATTAGTTGTATATCCAAGAGCAAGTCGATTTCTTTTGTCTCAGTTTCTTCATCTGAAAAATAGAGATAAGTAACACATCTTTTCATAAGGATGTTGAGAGAATTATGAGATTAAATATATAATGCTTAGAACAATCCTTGGCATGTGGTAAGGAATACATTCTAACTATCATTTGAAGATATTTATATTTAATATATTATTTGAAGTTATTTACTTTTGATAAATAGAATTCTAGCAACCTAACTAAAGTCTTTTTAGTACTGGAATTTAGGGTCCCATGGCTTTTAAAACATATTCCTAATATACTGAAAAGCAAATTGTTCACCTCTTTATTGTGAGTATGTACATACATTTTTATGAACCCAAGAAGAAGTAACCTATTAGCACTTCCATTGTCAGAGGAAAACACACATGCATGTGCATTGTCAAGTTTCCCGGCGCTCCTGCGTCTCTTTGTGTAGATGACCCAGTCAGCAGGTCTTGAACTATCCCGTTGAATTGTGAGACAAGCTGGCTCTGTATTCTGGTGCTGATGAATGGCTTAAAAAATGACTTCAATTGAAAATTTTTCTTTTTATTATCCATTATTTCCTCCTAAATTAATGCTATAAAACCAGAGACACACTTTCGAAGGCATTTCTGTGATTTGAGATTATTGCTGTTATTGCCCTTAGATTTTTTTTCCCCCAAGGGGGTTGTAGAACCAACTGACTTTGCACATTGCAAGCATCTCGTCTGTTATAAGATGCTAATAAGTTTTAAGATGGTGTGGTCTTGTGTTTATAAGCACAAACCTTATTGTAAATGTCAAAATAATTCAGATCTTAATATATCCCCTGTAGTGATACATTAATAAAGGCCACAGGAGCAAGTACTGTAGGTAGTTATTTCTTAATGGACAAGGATCTTTCTGCTATTTAATTTGGAAATCAAAACCTAGAGAGGCCATAAATAGCCAGCATTTTAATTTCAGAGAATGATGCTTGCATTCCTCACAGCATGGGGGAATTTCCCCTGAAAAGCCTCATTTAATCTACCATGACAGTGTAAAGACACGATAGAATTTTTTTAACTCATAATGGTCAAATAAATAAATAAATAAATAAATAAATAAATAAATAATATTCATCATTGTGTTACAATTACATATTGTAGAAGCAAAACGTTCTTGGAGATCATTTGGTTTTGCACATTGCTTTGCAGATAGGACCATGGAGGTCAAAGCAGTTGAATCACCGCGGACCATGACTGAGTCAGATCAACAACCTAATTCGTTTGACTCCAATACCATTTTTTCTTTTGCGTTTTAATTACACCATCTATAATAATGATTTGAATAAAGGGTTATAATTGGTAGACTTCATTACATTTTTCTAAAATAATTTATTTTGAGAAAAATATGGAAAATGCAAAGTGGATCTAGTTATTTTTGGTATTTATCCCAAAAAACGATCTCTACATATAGTTAGGCACCAGCTATACTTAGAGATCGTTTTTCACCTTTACTCAGGCAGGGCAGTGCCCTTTACTTTGATGCTTCTTCATGAATTGACTTCCATAAGAGAGCTGAGGACTAACTTGAATGAGATGGAACTTAAAACAAAACTGCTCCTTAGCTGATAAGACTCGTAGATTTTGGGACAAAACGCAACAAATCTGTATTTTAATTTGCCACCAGGAGGCAGCACAACCAAGTAATCCAACGTTGTTTTCATTCTTCGTGATCTGATTTTTAACAAAGCTGACAAAGTGAAGAGCATAATATTCAGCAGGTTGATATAACCCCAGATTACGTCACCTCACTGGTCCTTTATAAAGTGGGTTTAAACTGGGATGATTTAGTGGTGTAAGAGGCACAGCTTCAAGCAGCGAATGATAGGAATCCAGGTACGGATGACGTGCCTTGTGACCCACCCATGGCATCCAGGTTAGGAAGCACATGCTCTTGTATGCATTTCCATTTCAACTAGGGCATGCAGCTCATGCCCGGTTCAAGTGGCATCCTGGGTTAGAGGAAATATTAGGAATTAGGCATTCGAAAGCCTGGCTTTTCCATGAACTATGAGATCTTGGCCTCTTGGCTTTAATCGAATCCTTTTGTCCTTAATTTTCTAATATGTAAAGTGGGGGCGGATATGTTAAAGTAAATTTTCTCCTTATGATATGTTTTACTGAGGTAATATACTATGCTTCTAAGAGAGAATGGGCAAGGAAAAGAAAAAAAAAAAACCGTGAAATTTCCTACCGCAATGAGACTGCCAGGAAATCTCCTTGTTTCTGTGTAGTATAACTCCAGTATCAGAAGGGTAATGGCGGAGTCGAAACACACCAGTTCCTGAATATGGCACAGAGTTTCTTAAACCTGGAATGATCCAGTCAGAATACAAACTCAGTTTCTGCACCTCACAGCAGGTTTTAATATTTCTAGAATGTACTGCCTATTTGTAGACTTTGAGGCACTTTGATGGAAGATTATTTTTGATATTTAGAAAACTGGCAGGCTGCCTCTTGGAGATTTGTAGCTGCTGTGATTGACAACTGATTTCAGATACATATTTTTATTGCTTTGGTTAGGTGTGAGGATATATCAAAATGAATCGCAGAGTACTATGGAATAAAAGGAAAGTAGGGATTTTTCTACTTGTGTGATCTCCAAAGATCTTAAAGGAATCATTTGTAAAGCAAATTGGCTAAATATCATTTATAACAGTCTAAGCAAAGGTTACTTTTTCATATACAAAATAGATTTGGGAATTAAATTGGAGGTCTTTTAATTTGAATGTGTATTAGTTTTGTGATAAGCATACTACTATCGAATTTTTCCTTTATTGTCAGTGTCTTAAGACTGATTTATTCAAGTCAGCAGATAATTTCTTCGTTAATTGTGCTCACGTGAATTGAAATTTGCTTCAAACCAATCCTCCTCTATTTACTATTTATTTGCACAGGACTTTACTTATTACTGTTATTTTTAAAATTATTTTCACTAAGGAAAACTGGGAGGCAGAAATATTAAGGATTTGGACGAAAATGTAAGAGACGACATTTACTGACTTTACTCAAGTCTATGTATTACCTTTCAGGCTTAACTCACATTTTTGAATATTTTAAGGGCTTATTTTCAAAGTAAAGAATATATAAAAGGTTGGAGGACTAAAAAGGAAATACCTCTTTCTCTTTCCATTAGGGAATACTTGGATTCCATTAAGGTAAGACAGTTTCTGTTGAAGTAAGGCAGTATATTCAACTAGTAGTCAAAGCACAAAACTGTCATTCCTCTTTCTGTTACTGACCTTGGAAGCTTGTAATATTCGCAGGATTATTATTCTAACTTTTTCATATTAGTTTCCAAATGTGTAAAAATGGAGTTGATATATAGTGGCTTTTTTTCTTCATTTTATGAAGACTCTAAACCACTTATTTTTCCAACTGGTAGTAAGAACCCCACTTACACCATTTGTCTGGTTTCCTAGCCAGTGTCTTCAAACCAGGTCTCCTTAGATGACCAGTCAACTAGGTCACTGCCAGCAGAGAAGCATGTTGCAGTGCTTCTACGGTAGATCCACACGATTCTTTTTGGAGAATTTACTAATCATTATAAAAGAGATAAGAGATCACTGGGGGGACATATCCCAGAACAATCAGATGCATAGTACCAAAGGCATTAGATTAACGTTAGAGCTTGATTGGTTTTACAATTAAGAGGGGATCAGAAGGCAAGAGAGCATATTTTTTTCTTTTTTCATTGACATGAGACTTCAGACATACACTATCCTTAGCCCTTTTAAAATTATTCAATGCCTTAATCCAGTAAGATTTATGATCGAGGCATTGTTCCTTTATAGCTATACCATAAAATACACTGTTGGTAGGAAATGATACTATAGGGCACAGTATGCTTATCCTAGAATGCAACCTGTTGAAGACCATGCATTGCTTCTTAGTCTTGAGCTCCGTAGCATATATGGGTACTGACATGCAAAATTCAGAGTATATCTTAATTCCATGTTCCTTCTAATGGCAAGAATTTCAAGATTGAATATAGATTTCAGACCTTACAACTGGTAACAGGGATAGAACACTGAAATAAACCAGCATTTCTTTATTGGTATGTTTCTGCATATTTTACTTAGTTTTCTTATTGCAAAGTTCCTTCCACCATCACAGTTATTGGGCACGTGGGGCATAGTGTGAAATCCTCCATCATAATTAAAGGGACAATTTTCCCTCCCCTTATACAACAAAAATAAAACAAACAAAATCATACCAGTGGAGGCCCATATCATACCAGTGTGGCCTCCAGTTGGGTCTGTCTCTCTGCTGGCTTCATGTTGCTTGATTCCTGCAGTTCTATCCCTTAGCAGACTGTAGGCAGGTTGACCATCTGCTGCTTGGTTACAGCTGCTTATTCTAAACTATGCTTCTGTTCTCCCATCTCATTTCTAAATGACTTACTATTGCTATCTGTTGCTTTTATCACCTGCTGAAAAGCTGGTGAAATAGGTCTCTACTTGGAATCTTTAGTTTTTGTTTTTTTTTAAATTTATTGGGGTGACAATTGTTAGTGAAATTACATAATTTCAGGTGTACAATTCTGTATTACATAGTTTTGAAGCTACACAAATCTTATTTCTTGTTCTTTAAAGATACACAAATCTAGTTTCTCATTTTCTAGACATGCATTGTAAACAGAGTTCTTTTCTAAACTAATACTCTTTTCTATGGTATAACATGGGCCCTCCAGCAAATGTTTGAGAGCTAACTAGAAGTGTACATGGAATGTACACCATATTAAGTCACATACCATAGATGTTACTGTTTTCTGCCAATGAATATGAATGCTATTATAATTTGGTTTTTAAATTTTACATTTTTAGTTACTAATACAAAATCTGGACTCAGTGTTTTTATGTTATATTTAAAAAAAACATTAAGAGATAAAAAGACAGCCAGAGAAGTAACAAAGCATGGAAACCTTTGGAAGTATTTATGAAACATAGCTGGACAGATCTGCTGAGACAGCCTAATCCAAAGAAAGATTAGCATGGCTCAATCATAAGAGCCCTCTCTATCATATTATCTATCATGGGAATAGAGCTTCACGACACTAGTACAATACTGTCAGATAGAAATATAATACAAGCCACTTACCTACTTCTTATTTTCCAGTGGGCACACTAAAAAAAAAAAAAAAAAAAAAAAGTAAAAAAGAAACAGGTAAATAATTTTAATCATGTACTTTGTTTAACCCAATGTATCCAACACATTATTTCAACGTATAATAGATATGCAATTATTAGCATGATATTATGCACTCTGATAATCCAGTATGTATTTCATACTTATATAACATTTCCATTAATACTAGCGACATTTTAAGTGCTCAGTAGCTTCAGGTTTCTAGTAGCTATTGAATTGGACAGGATAGTTTTAGAAGAATGATTGGCTATGATACCCCTTATCCAGCAACTACAAAAAATCAGATATCTCTCATATGTTTGACTAGTGCTGGATGGTATTTGAATCATTGATTCTGTGTAGGTAGCAAAATTGCATTTTCTTAGAAAACTTAGAAGCCCGGTTTGTCTTCTCACTCTGATAGTCATTCCATTAAGGCAAAACTTCACATTCTAGTAAGTTAAGAGGTTTTTCTCTCTAATTAGGGTGATGAAGATGATAGTTACTTGAATTATCCCAATAATTGTTTACTTTCAGAGGTGATATGTGAGCAATTAACATTTCTGGTATTGTCATGGTTTTCAAGATTTTACATATATCTTATGAGACTTGAAATAGCCTTCCAAAACTTGGGTTATTCCCTTTGAGAATTCACTGTAATGGAAATTCACATGGTGATACATTTAAATCAGACTAGGATCACATTTTTCTTGCAAGTTAATCTGTAGAATAATGCATATAGATGTAAAATAAAGAGGCAACACAATGATGTACAATATAGAGTAAAAAAAATGCTACTTTCTATGGAAATAACACCTCACAACTTAACATCTTATTCTTGCCAAGTAGCATGACCTCTTTAAAAGCTCTCATCTCATTTCCAAAAGGAAATAGAAAAATCAATGAAAACATCAACAAGTAAAGTAAGCCAGTTGCTTCAGATAGGAAATAGAAAATCAATAAACACCCAGCAAAGTAAGTTATATGGTAATATTTGTAAAAAAAAAAAAAGTTAATATGTTTTACAAGAAGAAAGTGTGAGTATATGTGCGTGTGTATCTATATATGTAATATACAGAATCACTTAAAGCAAACTATTATAGAAACGTTAATCCTCACAGAGTTTGTGCTATGATGCTTTTCTCAATTTGCTCTTCAACAAAGAAGGGCTAGAATTAACATTAATAAATCACAATATAATTAGTTATTGGAAACATAGTTGTAATTTAGGTTGTATTTATACTTACTGATCCCTTCTAATTTGGTATTATTTGAATTGAATTTTGATGCAAAACTCGTTG
This sequence comes from Rhinolophus hipposideros, assembly GCF_964194185.1. NCBI lineage: Eukaryota > Metazoa > Chordata > Mammalia > Chiroptera > Rhinolophidae > Rhinolophus > Rhinolophus hipposideros. Next base: position 24,286,546 of record NC_138050.1, read on the forward strand.
TTAGATGCTGAAACCTAGAAATTTTATGCTCATCTATCTTTTTAGTAGTCAGACCTTTCTGACCAAAATGTTATTTAGATTTTTCTTCTTTATTTAGTCACAGTATAAATCTTACCATTATTTTATTCACATATTTAAAAGACATTAACGTTAGCTTTCCTAGAAGGCTTCATATATTTCTAGAACAAGGCTTAATGTATGAATAAGAATCTAATTCATTTGAAATAGCTTTTAATCTATATAATTTATAATGACTTTTAAATCACCTCATTTTAAAATGCTAAAACCTTTAGAACTATGAAATTGCATTTTAAGTTTAATATAGATAATATTTTAGATACTTTGATACTGTAGGATGGGCAATAGAATAAATGTATCCTGAAAAGATATTTTAAAATTCCATTTTAATCAAGAAAATGTGAGATATGAAGACAGGTATTATATGGATTTTAAAATAATTTTTAAAGCTGCATTCACTTTTTAAAAAGTTTAGAACAGTTTCATGTTTACAGAACAGTTTTGAAGATAGCACAGAGAGTTCCCATACACCCCACACAGAATTTTCTCTATTACTATGTTACATTAATATGGTTGATTTGTTACAATTAATGAACTGATATTGATACGTTATTACTTTAAAAATCTATAATTCATTTTTAGGTCCTTAGACTTTTACCTAATGTCCTTTTTCTATTCCCAGATTCCATGGACACTACAGTACACTAGCCGTCATGTTGCCTTAGGCTCCTCTCAGCTGCTACAGTTTCTCAGGCTTTCCCTGTTTTTGATGGCCTTTGATAGTGCTGAGAATCACTGGTCAGATGTTTTGTAGACCATCCCTCAGCTAGGATTGTGTGATGTGTTTTTTCATGATTGGAATGGGATTATCACATTTTGGGGAGAAAAACCACAGAAGTAGCGTGCCATTTTCATCACACCAAGGGTGCATACTAACCACATGACTAGTCACTGTTCATGTTGACAGAATTATCCAACTGAGAATAGTGTGCAACAGGTTTCTCCACTTTAAAGTCACTTTCCCTGTCCCTTTTCCATACTGTACTTTTTAGAAATCAGTCATGATGTGTGGCCTACAGTAAAGGAGTGGGGATTTATGGTCCACCTTCTGGAAGATGGAGCATCTACAAAAATTATTTGGAATTCTTCTGCATAGGATATTTATCATTTCGTTCTAAATTAACTAAATCCTTGTGGGTATTTATATTTATTTTGGGAAATAATCCAACATTATTTTGTTGCTCCGATCGTTCCATGTTCAGCCATTGGGAGCTCTTTTGTTTGGCTCCTGTGTTCCTTTGAAATACCTACAACCTTGTGGTGTTTTCTTTTTATAATTAATTTTTTGAACTCTTCCTCACTTTCCTTTTATTACAGGATGTACCAAGCCCCTCTTACACGCTAGTATATCTCCTACCTTAGCCCTAGAATCAGCCATTTCTCCAAGGATCCCTCATTCTTTTTATTTCAGAATCTTATTAGAAACCAAGATCTAGATGCTCAGTATTGCTTATAGGGTTCTTGGATGATGAGGGTATATTGTGAATTTTTCATTTTTTTAATCTCTGTTTTCCTGTGATTTTAGCCTGTATATATTAGTCACAGAAAGGCTATCTTACTACTAGCTTATATTCATGGGCTGTGTCTTTTAATAGGCAGATATTGATATGCTACTTATAATCCCTTCTCTTCTCTGTATCAGCCTTGTTTTCTGAGAGGAGTTACTGTTTGCCTATTTTTGCTTTAAATGGTGACTTTCATTTTTAACCAGGCACACCTATTAGAGACAGACAGTGGTCATTCAATATTAAAAGGATAATGATAGAGGTTTGCATACTACTTTTTATAGAAGCACAAAAGGAGAAAAATAGCATAACTTATGAGGTGAAGTTCAAGAATGAATAAATTGTTTAAAATAATAAACAAATCATAAAGTCCATTATGATTATTTTGAGTCTTTTCACAAAAGAAGTTTCATTCATTTACTCGTGTTTTACCACGTGTGAGATTGGTGATGGATATGGTGTTATTGCCATCAAAAGTAAACAGGTGTGCCTCATTTTTCAAAACCACACTAAAGCTAGTCTATGGAGCTTGTTGCTTCCATGACTCATTGTGGTTGTTTGAATTTATATAGAATTTCCATATTAGTTTTGCTGAGATAACAACAACAAAAATCTCAGTGGCTTACTTCAATAAAGATATTTCTGCTTGGCTTGGGTCCTTGTGTCTTCTCATTCTGAGACCCAGGGTGATGGAGAAACCTCCATGGCTCATGCTGGTCTCATGAAGGACAGCAAGAACAGACAGGCTGAGCTCACTGCCATCACATTGAAGTCTTCTGCTTAGATGTGCAAAGTGTCGTGTGCTCTCAAGGTCCAAGTCAGTACGTCCCACAGGGCCTTATATTCCGACAGAAGGCACAGGGTAAGCTACACGAAACTGGCAGAAATGTAGAAACAGAATACAGGGAGAGAGGGAGGATGTGGAAACACTAGTCCAACCTCTCAAATTTTGTTTGAATACTGTTGTTTTAGGACTACATTAAATTGTATGTGTCAGAAAAACACTGAAAGAGAGAAAATAAAGTGGCTCAAAACAAGACAGAAATTTAATTCTGTCTCACACATAGAAGTCCAAGTAGGTCCATGGTCACGATAGCACTCCACATTGTCAAGGACTAAGTTTTTTCTGCTTTGTTTTTTAGCTCTGTGTGACTCATGGTTTGAGATGGTCCCAGGTGGTAGTATGAAGGAACTACTAGTACTAGTATGAAGATGAAGAATGATATGCAGCTTTTTTTTTTAGAAGTGTCTAGGAAACTGCTAAATAACAATTTTATTTACATTTTATTGACAAGAACGTAGTCACATAACTATATGTAAATGCAGTAAAATCTGGTAAATATATTCTTTATTCCTTGTGTCTCTGTGTTCAGTCATATATATATAATATATAATAATAAATAATATATATTTATTTATAAATAACATATATATATATATATATATATATATGTATTTATTATTATTACTATAGAAGAACTAGAGAAAGACTCCAGAATAAAAACATGCTAACAGGACTTGGAGCAAATTTCTTTGGAATGATCAAATAAAGTCTGGGGAATGAAGGAATACATGGCAATCTAAAAATACCAGATGAAAGGCAGAACATGCATTAGGTTGGTACAAAAGTAATTATGGTTTAAAAGGTTAAAAATAGTTGCAAAAACCACGATTACTTTTACGCACACCTAATAAAAGAAATCCAGAAAATAATAGTTCAATATAGTGCAAAATGCAATGAAGTAACAACAGATTTTGATCAAAGGAGAGATGTGGTTCGAGGATGGAAATAACTTCATTTTTGAATAAAATTGGTACAGATCAGATTCTCAAAGCATTAAAAGTTCAGTATTTTTCTGTAACGGTAGTGGATCCATCTCAGAAATCCTAAATGAACTAAAAACTACCCCAAACTTGTTTCAGTTCTTATGATCCTGCATTTTTATTTGTTTCAAGTCAGTCATTTCCTCTGGTATTCTAATAAAAATGCTCAAAAAAGATCTCTTAGATTGCAGGCATATGCTTAGCTGTTCAAACATTTTCTGAATGAATTAATGGACTTGCAAGTCAGACAAGAGAGGAAAAGTAGGCTGAAAACTGCATTGTGTGCTCTGTGAAGCTGAAGAATTAGAGAAGTACTGTGTATTTTTAAAAGATAAACTGAGGCATATTCAAATGTTTAAGAGTTCATTTGAGTAAACAATTGATTCAAATTGGGCAACGTCAAACCAAAAGTGGTTAGAAGTGTTTGTTCCCCCAACGGGAACTTATGGAGAGACTTTTATAGAGAAAAGGCGGAAACAAAGTAAAGAAATTATTGATTGGCTGTAACTTAAGACTTAGATGGCTGTTTGTGATTGGTTGTACTTAGCGTTTTGATTTCATAACCCTGAGGCATTTGCCGGCTTAGATTTTGGTTTGTTTACATAGGGCACCACAACTTTACAGCCATTTCAGTCTAATGGCCTCTTTGTTTCAGTAATTTAACAATTTCCCCCTTTTGCTCATCCTCTCATATATGAGGGAGATATCAGAGTTAAGGTGCTCTTGCCTCATTGTGAAATTCATAGGTTATGATGTCAGATCCATGGAGTAATTGTTTTAGCTGCTCATCTCATTGTCCATTTTGTTACTATTTGTTCAAGCACAGTGAGACCATCCGATGTACTGCTGATGGCTATGAATATACATTTAAGAAATTTGAGAGAACATAGCACACCAGGGGGACTACAATTAGGAGGATAACACCAAGAGACTTTGAAGCATGCACCTTTGTCAGGGTCCCCCATGAAACAAACTGTTTGGTATCAGATAAATCAAAGAATATACCCGAAGAAGCGTCAACCTGTTTTATAGCCAGTTGGCTTGTTTGTGAATTGCCTTTGTATTTTAATTTGCCTTTGTAATTGTATTTTATACAATTCTGGAAGTGTTGATCAAAGTACAGTATTTGTTATGGTACTGACTCCTCCTCGTTCAGCCAGTAGGTAATCTAAAGCAATTGTATTATCTAACACCACCTTAGCAAGAAAATCTAGGGATGTTTGTTGTACAGCTGTGGCCTTAGCGGTAGATTCAGCAATAGTTGCCAGAGTTAAGGAGCATAGTCTTCTTGTGCATTAACAGAGAAAAAAAATCAAGTTGCAAAAATGTAAAAGGAAGAAAGGTTTCATATTGGAGATAAAGATCTTGATTTGTGATCTTGGGAGAGCTGTCCATCTCAAGAAGCTGTCTGAGAGGAGGAACCTCTCTCATCAATTTTAATTTTTGATCTCCGGTTGACATGTAATTCCAAGAGTCTGGAGGAGTCTTTTTAATTGGAGAAGGTGGACTGAAGGTTCAAGTCCTTGAAGTCTGGCTGCAGTCTGGGTAGTGGGGACAACCTGGTATGGTCCCTACTAGGGAGGTTCAAAGGCAGTCTTTGTTCTTAGTGAGTCCAAGTTAGAAGGTTGGGAGAAAATTGGAAAAGTCAGTTTGAAGAGTTGTAGCTAGATATTAGAGGGAACTAGAAGACTTCATGATCCATTTCAGTTTACAGATATATAACTAAATCTCAAAGAATGAACAGGACTAGAATCTGATATCCACAAGATTGTGTTATAATTACTACTAAAACGTATTCATTTCCTCTGCAATCACCCTCATTTCTATCAAAGATAATCACAGTAAGACCAAGTTTTTTGCAAAATGAGTCTAGTCTTAACCCTTAGACTTCTTAATTCTAAATGAAAATGAAGGAATCAGCAATTTGTGGACACTAACATTCTGTGGATTGCTAAATTTATAAAAGCATTTTATAATGTCTAGAAGTATATTTTCTTCATAGTAAAATTTTCAGTGTGGCACAAAACATGTTTACTAGTAGTACCAAATATCTTTAGTTTTTCTGTGATAGGCAGCCAAAAGTAGATAAACATATGCTGATTAATTAATGTTTTAGTATTTTATCTTATTTGCAAATGATCTCAATATCCAACAAATTTCTGTCATTCAACTTTAACTCAGCAAAAACTCTAAGCCTTCAAGTTACTAAAAGAGTTTAGGGATTATTTTTAAGTAGACATGTTTTATAAAAACCTTGTCATTGTTGAAAAGTTCATTTATAAACTTTTATTCCACTTCTATCTAATTCACTTGTTCATAACAATCATATTTCGATTACTCATGAAATTTCATGAGGCATTAAATAGCTAACCATTATCTTAAAAGTTATCTTTGTTGCTGACAAATTTTGTAACAGAGATAACTTATTTGGCTAGTAAACCCAAGTGGAATAAAGGTTGCATATCTGCATTAAATTTAATGCTGACAACTCTGAGCACATGCTTATTTTAATTAAACCAAGAAAGAAACTAGCTTTTATTCACTGAAGATTATTTTAGATCACATAAACTTAGAAAACATTTGGATTAGTTTTTATTTTCTGAGAGTATACTTAATTTATATAGTGCTTATTTGTCCTTAAACCAATTAGATAGAGCTCTTTCCAAATTAATTTTGGCAATATCATCTTGAGGTAGAAAAATATTACATCTATAACGTATATACATACGAAAACATAAAGACAGATGCAGAGATTTTTATAGCTTTTGTTTTAAAATTTCAGCCATGATATGGGTATGATAATGCAAAACTCACTAGTTTATACAATATCAAATCCAAACAGTGTTCCTGGCAGACGGAATATGTTAAGGTTACTTGCTCAGGTGGATTGAACTTTTTACTAATATTTGTGAAGAAGACTTAAGATTTTTCATTTACCTAGTTTCCAAATAGCCTCCCTATTTTTTCCCCCCTCTGGTAAGAATTGCCTCCATTCCTAGAGAAGACTGGGTGGAACGTTTACATCTCAAAGGCATAGGGACAGAATGCATGTTCTTCCAAGAATGATTTTTGTTTCCTGAATCTAGAATTTTATACCTAAAAGACTTTTCAGATGAATAGGAGAGGTTTTGGAATAGGTAAAAGGGAATTTGTAAAGGCTCAGTTTGGAGGAATAGATGTACAAGTTGTCCTCAATTTGAAGGACAGTTGTTTTTAATTCCTTAAAGAATTGGGTTGAATGAGATCAAGGTGCTGCCAACCCATCCAACTACATTATCTTCAATTTGCTTCTTTATATGAGGGAGAAGATCTTCAACTAAGACGGAAAGCAAAAGGTTTCTGTTTTCTAGTTTTAGAGCTGTTTGCCTTTGGAATGGTTTAGTAAATTCTTCCGCAAAGACTTCAGAAGGTTTTTCTCTCTCTGGGTACTGATAGGGAGCAGAATTTGTCACTTCAAATATGCTTCTTTGACATAAGGGTTATTTTAGGCTGATTATTTTTAAGAAACAACACACACAGGAGAAGCTCTGAAAACCAAGTAGAAGTTATCTTTTTGTAAAATATATTTGCATTTAAAATGGAAATCTCATTTGTAAGGGTGTCTCCTTTTCTGTACCAGTGAGAGTAGGATAACCAAATCTCTAGAAACTCTTATCAGTGGAGAAGGCACCAACTTAAATCTGCGTACCAACCCTATCCTCCTTTACTCTGCTATTCCTGGTAACCTCCCATAACTGGCTCCCCAAACCCAACATCTTTCTTTTGTCTTTACCTGGAGATAGTATTTAAGGTGGTGACTTGGGACATTTTGGGAGTTACTCAGTTTTCCTATCTTTTATTACAGGAAGTCTCAGCCAAGAACCTAGAAGGGTAGAGGGAAAATTATTTTTCCTCTACTACAGTATATAGTTTCATTTTAACTTAGAGGAGGAGGCCTAAAATAAAAAGAAAAGTTCCTACCAGGCTCTAAATATTAGCTTCCAAAGTTGGCCAACTTCTGACCATAAAACTATTAAAAAAACAATAATTCCAAATATATTGTAAGCTTTCATCAAAGACAAAGAGTAAATATTCCCGGCAATATTGAACAACTCCTTGGACCCAAGAGGCAGGCTCAAAAAGGGTGTAGAAGATATTACCCTTCCAAGATCCACAGACTCTCCCAAAGACAGTCAAAAGAAAGAATGACTCAGACAATTCCCTTGAGAACAGGCCACTAGCCACAAATACAGTATAATTCACATTTCTGCCCAGCCATATCTACCCATAAATGGGGTGTAACCCACATTTCTGTCTGTCCATATTTTGGGGGCCCCCCCCCAACCTGAGAGTTACCAAGCCAAGTCCAAGTTCTCAGGACACACACACACACACACACACACACACACACACAGAAACAAGAAGGCAATAGCTGTCCTTGGGAGAGAAAGGATGGACAATCAGTGGGTATCTAAAAGCTAATTCACAAGTCACAATTCAAAGATCTAACTCTTATAAATGTTTTTTTTTTTTTTTTTTTTTTTTTTTGCCATCAATCTGAATTTGGAAAGGAAAGAATATGAAATTTTACTTTCTTCTCTTGACCAGACACCATAGACGGAGGTCTGGGAGAGATGTCTTTGATAGGAGTTATCACCTGCTGGCTTTTGCCAGTTTTCCCAGGATCCCGTCTGAAGGCTCCGGAGTGAGTGGGGTGTCCCAGCAGGTCTCATCTCTAGAGGAGGAAAAATAAATTTCCCTCTGCCATTTATGGTGAGTGCTTGGCTGAGATCCCTTTTTTTCTCTAGGGCGCCTCCTATATGGATAAGCTCATCTGGGTTAAAAGCTCTCCACTGTGGCCACTGTAATTGAAGGTTATCCTTGGTAAGGTTAACCTGCTTATTCAGCCTTAACACAAACTTTGACTCACCTGAGGCCTCACACTGGACCCAGTCCAGCTTAATTTGGACCCAGAACAACTCCAGATCTGGTCTGGTTTCTAACTCGGAGCCAGTCTGACTCTGACTGGTTTCTGGAGCCAGTCTGCAAAAGGAAATGCTGAAAGTCTGAAAGCTCATAATGCAAAAGCTGTGGAGCTAAGATGGAAGAGGGACATGCCCAGTACTTCCACAGGTTTGAGAAAGCAGGAGCTCAAGGGGTTCAGAAATGTACCTTTGCCTGGTTGCTTGTTGCTCCTTGACACCATTGGCGGTCTCCTTTGGTTATCTCTTCTGACATCAGAACTGTTAAAAGGTAAATTGGGGCATATTAAAAAAAAATTAAGAGTTTATTTGAGCAAAAAAATTGATTCTAATTGGGCAGTGCCAAACTGGAGGTGGTTAGAAATGTCCTACCTACAGGAGCTGGGGGAGAGACTAGGCAGAAGCAAAGTAAGGAAATTATTGACTAGTGCCTACTAGAAAAGGCAGAAGCAAAGTAGAGAAAAGGCAGAAGCAAAGTAAGGAAATTATTGACTAGTGCCTACTTGGCTGTTTGTGATTGGTCATCCTTAGCATTTTGATTTCCTAACCTTGAGGCATGTACAGACTTAGATTTTGGTTTGCTTACTTAGGCTGAATTTAACAGCACCGAGACATTGTTTTTTTAGGAGAGTTAATGGGAATATGAATTCTAATAAAAATGAGCAAATGTTGGATTAAAAATAATGGTAGCATATTAGAGCATAATGGGAATTTTATGCTCACAATTTCATTTATAGTATTTTACTTAGTAGCCTTTTCACATACATAGGCACACTAGATATATTTCATATCTGTGACTCTTTGATACCTATTCTTCATTTTTTATAAGTGCTTAAGACAGATCCTAATATTCCTGGAGAATGTTCAGAGATATTTTTATAGTGTGTGTGTGTGTGTGTGTGTGTGTGTGTGTATGTGTATAAATCCCCAGTTGGATGTAACTGGTTCATTCTACTTTGTGCTTGAGAATAACATTGCAGCTGTGACTGGTGAATATAAAGTACTTATTTTCTAATTAGTTATAAAAAATAAAAGTGTAATGATTACTGCATGCTTACAGAGTCCTAAGGTTAGACTTAGACTTAAAGTCTATTTAAAAAAATATATTTTTTTATGTTTCACGCTTTTGTTTTTTATTTTTGTATTTTAGAGCAAAGTGAATGCAGAACATTCTAGGGGGGACTACCATGACCTTTAGAATGGCAGCATCAAAGGGATCTAGGGAGATATGTGCTATGAACATTGAATAACCCCAGTACCATGACTTAAAGGAGATTTCCATGCTTCTGTACTATGAAAATATAGCATTGGGACCAGAGTTGAAAAGTTCAAAAACACAAAAGTTGAAGCATCTGTCGCATTTGAAATTTCTACATTAACTGTCCTGTGCAATGTTTGGTTCACTTTGTTCATGTTGGGAATTCTTTAAGCCTCACTACTATATTTACAACAAGACTAGACTAAACAGTGATTGCTTAATAGTCGGGGTGGGCATATAATTTAAAACGCTTCTTAAATTCTCAACTTCAATTAACAGCATATTAATATGCTAAACAATTTCATTAGACACTGTTACGGACTCATGATCTGTGTTTGAGAAATAACTTGATTGACTTCTTTTGTACCAGATGTGTTTCAACAGTTTTCTCTTTGCTTCACTGACAAAGGGTTTTGGAAGAATGAAATGAGCTCCCCTCACTTCCCCCCTTTTCTTTGAAAAGCGGTGATCAGCAAGATTGGCATTTCTCTGCTGCCTTGCCTCTGTGGTGGGTAACAGCATGTAGATGGGGTACAGCGCAGATGGTTGTTCCAAATTTCTTCCCCAAATAGCCATGCCTGCCGAAGAGCTTTGATTTGCAAACTCATCCATTGTGGGGAAAATGACCAATACTAATTATTCTCAAACTGTCAACTGGGGAGTGAAATATACGGAATACCGCTCGGGGCCATTACCGTTCAAAAGGCTTCAGATCTTCCACTAGCCCCCCAGTTTCTAAGCCTTTGCCACCGTTGCAGCAGAACATTTTGCTTTTTTGACAGCAGGAATAGCTCTCTGTCCCACTTTCTCTCCTAAACTTTAGCTAAACTTCAAACTTCTGCTTTTTTCCCTCTTTTGCTAAAGCTGGTGATCACATACTGAGTAAATAATCTATAGACCATGATCTGCTGTCCTGGCAGGCTTGTTATCCAGACTCCAAACCCCTGATGTCTGAAACCTGCCTGATAAGTATTCCCAGGTAGGCTTCCTAAATACCTCCCCTACTGGTTACCATCGCCATTGCTTACACACTTAGAGAACTCCCTCCTAGTATATTGACTATATTTGGAAGGACTAATTGGTGCTTCTGGTATCTTTGTTAGGAAAAAGTGACACTTTTTGAAGTTAATAAAAATCTCTTCAGCTACAGCCTTTTATCAGATGTAACAAAACATTGAACAAATGTGCTCTCAGTGGTAGTGACAGTTCATTTCTGCTTTTCCGAGCCATCTTTTGAAAGAAAATGGTAAGAGAAGTTCCTTAAAGGCTTAAAATTAGTTTTTGAATAATGGCAGTTCTTGATAGAAAATTGCTTTTCAAATCAATAGCTCAATTAAATTAGGTTCCAATTTGATTGCATCAGCATTTTTATAATATATAAGTAATATATTTCCCAGTCATTCTTAAGCAAGTTTTGATATATATTTCAAAGCTGTACAAACATTTTTCATTGTATTATCTACTCTTTTGGAGGAAAGAAACCTATTTATCAAATATCACAATTAAGAAAGTGACTGTAATAATTCAGATGTGACATCTACAAAACTACAAGGGGTTCCCTTTAGCCTTCAGTAATAGAGAATTTTTTTGAGAGAATGAGAGAGAGGGGAGAGGTAGAGAGAAATCATACTCCTTGGGGACAGAAAGTTTATCTCAATAGAATAGAACTTGATTGACTTACAAGTCAAAATTCAGCAAAATTAGTGTCTCAATATCTGAAGTTTTGTACAAGACATCCTTTAAAAATTTCGTTTATTGTCCACTTATAAATGTTAAAACTCATGTATTCTTTTTCAGCGGAAAAAAAAGAGCAGAATAAAAACAACACCCATAAGGTCCTGGAGGGAGGGGCACTGATCCCTCTCTTGCTCCATAATACCCAGGAACTACTCACAAGTCACCCAAGTAAACATGCAGCCTAATTAAATAGATTGATAGCCTTAAGCCTTTTTTAAAAAAAGTTCTGAAGCTAACCACTGATTATTTTATAGTGCTATCTTATCAAGTATTTTGACAATTTCGGAAAAAAGTCTAGCTTATTCATGCAAGTCTATCTATTCTGTTACTTTTCAGGAGTTTCATTTTTTTCTTCTTTTTAAAATTTGGATTAAAAAAAATAAGAGTAGAACATATTAAGTAATCTAATTAAAATTATTCTGTTATGGTATGAACAATTAGCATGAGATCTACCTTCTCAAGCTTTTACTTCTGCAATACGTTATTGTTGACTATAGGTACAATGTTGTATAACAGAGCTCTAGAACTTATTCATCTGGCTTAATTGAAACTTTATGTCCATTTATTAGTAACTTCCCATCCCCACCCCAAGCCCCTGGCAACCGCCATTCCACTTTTCGATTCTATGAATTAGACTATTGTAGATATCACCTATAAATGGAATCATGCAATCTTTGTCTTTCTGTGACTTTTCTTAGCATAAGCTACTCAAGTTTCATCCATGTTGTTGCATACTGCAGAATTTCCTTCTGAAATTGTGTTTCAGGCTGAATAGTGTTCTGCTGTTTGTAATACCACATTTTCTTTATCCATTCATATGTCGATGGACATTTAGGTTGTTTCCAAAGCTTTGGTGTTGTCAATACTGCTGCAATAAAAATGGGTGTGTAAATATCTCTGTGATATCATTGACAAATACCCAGAATGGGATTGCTGGATCATATGGTAGTTTTATTTTTAATTTTTTGAAAAGAGTTGTTACTTTTTTCCATAATGGCTGGACCATTTGGCATTCCCAACAATGTGCAAGCATTTCAATGTTCCACATCCTTGCCAACACTTGTCTTGTTTTTTTATAATAGCCATAAGAGGTATGAGATGATATCTCATGATTCTGATTTACATTTTCCTTATTATTTGTGATGTTAAGCATTTTTCATATACCTGTTGGCCACTGTACGTCTTTTTTTTTGAGAAAGTTTATTCAATTCCTTAGCCCAGTTTTAAATTGGGTTATTGTTTTATTGTTGTTGTTGTTTTTTTTTTTTTTTTTTGCTTTTGAATGATAGTTTCTTACATATTTTAGATATTAACTTCTTATCAGATATGTGGTTTGCAAATATTTTCTTCAATTCCATAAGGTTGTCTGGTTTTGTTTTCTTTTCTTTTTAACCTAATAAACTACCAAAGTCAGTCATCAGGGATTTTTTTTTTTTGTATAATCAAAAGTGATACATGAATATATTATGTTTAAGTGTGTAGGCAAATATCTGGATGTGAAATTTATGTACCAGTAGTATGCATATCAACCCAGTAAAATTTAGAAGTCAGCATGCTAAAAAAATTCAAATAAGGATAATAACTTGACAATTTTGAATAGCAAGCTATAATTAGCAGCTTTACTACCATACATTATTATATTTCCAAAATATTCAGCACTAAAAATGATAAGGGTAAAATGGGACTTTGTAAAATTCAGAAAAATCTTGAATTAAATACAAAATACATGTATATTTATTATTTCAATTATTTATTAATTGAACCATTAACAAAACAAAACTGTGTTACGTTTTGTTTCATTTGTTTTTTGGTGCTGCACACTGTATAAAGTACAAGAGATACAAAAGGTTTAGGTGCTCTCCCTGCCTTCAGTGACCTTAGAGAATTAAACTACTTTTAATTTAAAAATTAATCTCAAACCAAGTAAAATTTAAAACCAAACAATAGCAAACACATAAAACAAAATTTATTGAGATATTAGCACCGATAAATAAAGAAATGTGATTTATTTGTAGAGCTAACTGGACATTTGTAGATTGTCCTGTTTTATGAGAGTAAATAGAGGCAATGTTTTCACTAAGTATATAATGAAGTCTATGGAAAACAAAAACTCTTTTGCTTAGGTTGCATAAAAAGATGTTAAAACATGGGTTAAATAAAAAGTACTGTATTCAGTTGATAAGAGATCAATGTCTCCATTTTATATTCGTTTCTAAAAGGCAAAACCTTTTTTTAAAAATCAATTTCCCACCTTTTTCATAATCTCAAGCAAAAGTCTTTCTCAGTCTCTTGACTATTTCATACATTAGAGATGATTTGTTCTGAAATGTAAATATCAGAGTGTATCATGATGTACCCTACGACAATTTTTTTGTTACTGTGATATTTTCTTCAAATAATTAAATTTAGAAAATACTGTCTTTATTTTATTCTTTGTTGTTGTTATTGAGACTAAAGCACAAAACCTAGATTATTAAATTTGGAATGACCTAGGTATGTAAATATAAAATTGAGAACTTAGATCTTGATAAATTCAAACAAAGATTGGCAAATTTCTTCTGTAAACTGCTGGATAGTAAATACTTTGGGCTTTGCAGGCCATATGGTGTTCTGTAATGGTGAGAAATCTGCCACCAACAATACATAAATGAACAGGTATGGATGTGTTTTAATACAGTTTTATTTACACAAAGAGGCAGTGGTCTGGTTTTGGTTTGTGGCGCATAGTTAGCCAACCTCTGGATTAAAACAAACATGGAGCGGATAGGCTTTGATATTAACTGCAAATGTTAATGTGCCTCTGCTAATAAGTCATTGCTTCTAAGACTGAGGTCCATTTACGGTTGGGGAGACACAAGATGTTAGTTCCTAAACTTCACTGAAAGACATAAATTTCACTTCTATCTTCTTATAATCAGATAGGGTTCTTACGGTGCTTACAGTTCCCACTGTCATTCTGCCAAGGCATCAAGTTTTCTGTAGGTCAGTGCTTACTCCAATTCCTTTTCTTGTCATGGCATGTATGGAAAAGAATAATATTTATATAACACACTTGGGTAAATGGATGAAACTGCACATTGATGATGGAATGCAACTTAGATCTCTAACTTCCAAGTCTCTTTCAGTATCCCAAGATGGTCACACATATGTAAACCACTGTGCTGTAACACACTGGTTAAACAACTTGTTCTAGATAGAGTAATTTAGGAATTTTTTTGCAGTAGAGGATAGAATAAGCAGCTGGCAATTTTGATTATGTCTTTTAAGTTGTAAGAATTCTTACTAAATTCTCACTTCCTCCTGAATTCTTTGCAGGCTTCAATGTCATTAAATTTCTCAGAAAATACAGGTTACAAAGAGTATCCAAGAGTTCTGGGATGATACAATATAAAAATTAAGGTTATTTTATTGTTCTAGTTCTGTTTCCAACTGTTTATGTGATTTTAGGCCATTCAATTAAAACCAAGGGGCATTCATTTCCATTTTTTGTAAAGAAACTAGGAAACACAAGATGTTCTCTAAGTCCATATTGAGGACTAACATTTCTATATAACACCCACCTTTAATACCTTAGGTAAGGCATTTTTTCTGGTGTCTTCCCTGTCCTCTGACCCTTTTTCTCAATGTTCTCAGCTTTTTGAAGAGGTAAGTGGCCTCACTAAAACATGTAGAAGCAATGTCTGAAGCATCTCATCATATCAATCCCCAGAAACTATTAGTCACAGTAAATTACACGTGCTGCTGAAATAAACAACCCAGAATTGTAGTGGCTGCCAAATCGAATCTATTTCTGACAAACATTCCAGGCTGTTGTTCAGATCTCAGTGGAGGTGTGTCAGAAGTGCTCTTCTCCATGCAAGCATTAAGAGAACAGGGTAGATTTAGCTAGTGGCTCCTAAATCGTGTAGGTTTCTACAGATGAAGGAAAAGGGAGCAGAGCTGGAAGATCTGGACAGGGCATCCACCACTTCTGTCCACACTTCTTTGGCTAGGACTCAGTCACTGTAAGTGAGGTTGGGACATATAAGCTAGCAGCTTTCATAAGGGAAAAGGAAATGAGGTTTGGGGAGTACATAGCATTTTCTCTGCCATAACCACCCAAACAAGTTTTCCCCAGAGTTGATGTTTTCATGTACGTGTACTTCCTACTTGGTGTGTGCAATGTGTAAGACCACCTTCTTCTTATACCCAAGAAGAATAAACCTTAGAATAAAATGGTAGACATTATAATTCTCAAATTCTGGGAAATTGCTGAGACATCAACAATGAGAATAGGGCTGAGCTTAGGTCTCAAGTCTACAACTACAAATTTGAGTGTACCAAGAACTCTCAAGGGCAGCGGTCAAGTAAAAGATACAGTACAGATAAAGTCATGTTTAGATGTAGAGATGTTGCAGACATATATTCAGGTAAACTGCTAGAAGTCTAAGTATTAGAAAACCTGGCTTCTATAATAGATCAAATGAAAATGATTTAAAAGTGAACATAATGATTAATTGATATGTATTGGATTAATAGGTCCACACTCCAGATTCATACATATACACAAGCCCATGCATATCCTAAACTCTCCTCTTCTCTAATGCTTTCTAACTCAGCTCTCACATGAAAAATTCTTTATGTTTTTTTCCCCTAGACTTAATATTTATGATATATGTTATACTAGCACCATTTAATATAGAGGCTATCAGGAACATTTTTGAGAATTATGCCTGTAAGCAATGACACAGAGTGTCCATTGATGTTTTTAAGGATAGAATTGATGGGCCACTTCAAATAGTTCCTTAGCTTATATAAAACAGATGAAAAATTACTATCAAAAAGAAACAATCAAATGATATAGGTTATTAATCCAAATTATTTAATGTTCAAAGAATGATCTACTGTTTTTTTCAGAAATATTTTATAATTTTAGTACAGTCAAAACTCATTGAATTTCCCAATGCAAGCATTGGATACAAGCTCATTTGTTTTATATATAGACATGTATTTAAACCATTTTCTAGTGACTAGATACTATCACTGAGATTCATGGAGCTTAACAATAAACTAAGCATTACATATGAACTAAGCATTACATTATGAATCTATGATTCTATTTCATAATGTTTTGGCACCATAGGTTATCAGAAAATGGTATTAATATTCTTTCTCAAACTAACATCCATAAAACTCTCTCAAATTGCTTTTTAAATCAGCCTTTTATTTGATGCATTAAGATAATACTATCAGAATTTTCTTTTGATAAAATCGAGACATTCACAGTTGTTTTTTAAACAAAGTAAACTCATTTATTTAAAACTCACCACAAGCTATAATTTGCCAGAAAAAAAAAAAAAAAGGACAGCTGCATTCATGACATCGGTACATCAAAAAGATCTGAGTCATGTAGGTTGCAAAACTTCTGAGGAGCCTATTTTCCCTGCCACTGTTTTAAGCCATTCTTTTCTATCCCTGCACCACTTCTCTAAAGCCACCTGGGCTCCCCAGCCCTGCTCTCTTGATCTTTCTTTCATTGGTCTATTGTTTTTTCTTGTACCTCTGAATCCCTTTTAAGGGATAGTACAATTTGCTTTTTTATCATGTTTATTGTTTATTGTCAGTTCCCCCTTCTAACTTGCACACTCTAGAATTAATTAATGCTTTACCAGTCTCTTTTTCTAAATTGAAATATGAATCTAACTGCAAGTATTATTTGTTATAACCTTTGCATGGGATCCGTTTTCTCTTTGCTTAAAAAACCAACAATGCAAAGATCACCCCAATTTTGGCTTTAATTCAGATGGTTAACAGCTCTGATGATACAGGTGTCGCCCTCCTCAGAATTTGAACATGACTGTCTGAGTCTTGACGCATGACTCAGAGTACTCATGCATACCAGAGTAGTATCATTGAACCAATTCTTACATGATTTTAAGTGTTTCATTACTAATGCACTTAATTCCAAATTAATTTGAAAAAAACAGATCCTAATTCCTTTTGAAATCATCTCAAATATTTTTGGAAACAAGGTCGGTATCAATCAATGCAGGAATTTACTGTTGAACACACTTTAATTCCCACTTATTTTATTTGGAAATATTTTTTTAAGAAATATTTTTAAGAAAATATTTTTCCTTAAAAGCAGTATGTCAGGAATGTTTTATTTCAGGGAGATATAGCATTGTCCAGGTCTCATGTTTCCCTCCTCCACCATTTATTTTTGCACAAATGCAAATTATATAGTCTACTTAAACACCAAGAGTGGCTTTGTAATGAATGCCACATCCTAAAAGTGAACCAGAGATCTGTGTGCAAGCAGAGAGAAGGCCTGAAGGCTTTGCTTCCACCAATTCCTTTAGCCCTTTTGTCCTATTTTACCTTTCCCTCTTCAAAGGCTATCTCCTTTAAGTTTCTGACCAATAACTAGTGTTAACTTGCCGTCCATTCTACAAGTCCTGAGACAACAGCTGTTACACTCTACAGCAGTAATTTTCTATCTTGAGCATGAAATCTGAAATCAATATAGTTGGTCAAACCAGCTTTATTATTTTTAACCAGATAGTATAGTTTAGAGTAAAATGTAATGGAACAGACTGGTATGGAACAGAGTAGAAAATGTCAGCATACAGCTAAGCAGTAAGGCTAAGTATTGCTTCAGTAAGCAGTCATTTCAGTTGCTAATATCTAGAATACCATATGTATTATGGGGTCAACAAAGAGCACACCATTGCTCGAGTTTAGGAATTCTTAAACCAAAACCTATCATTTGGGCTTTAAAGTTTTCCATAAACCTCTTGAAATTGTATGTATAATTGTGCAGGTGTGTGTATTTCACACACACACACACACACACACATACACATACATACACACACATTTATACATCATTTGTTTTTAGGGGTGGAGTCATAACTTGCATCAGGCTTTCAAACTGGGCTTGTAACTCATAAGTTTAGGAACCTTGTCTTTAGGAAGAGGTGTTCTCATTAGAAAAGTCCGTGAATCAGTGATGCCCCAAATGAATTAGCATCTGGTAGGTGTTTGGCTTTTCTTTCAGACCAAGGAAAGCCATATTTTGTTGGTTTATCTGTGAGATTGTTATCTTAAAAAATGGGATTTGATTAGGTTACAGGGGGGGAATCTCTGGTAGAGATAATGCCTTCCGTGTCCCTTCAATTCACTCAATAGAAGCATCTGTTTGATATTACTCATGTCAGGGTTCTCTCTCTAAACCTCAGAGATGTGCAGATTGATAATGAGCATTTATTCATGCAGTCCTGGCTGCCAGGCATAGTTCTAGTTGATTTTGCAAGGTGGTTTTATTTAGTCCTACACAAACCTTGGAGAGGAGGTGTTATTATCTGTTACTATCCTTGTACAAGGAGACAGGGGCCTAGAGAACTTCAGAGATACATACAAATTCATTAGCCTCATAAAAGACAAAACTAGAATTGGAACCTATGGCTTCTGATTCTGTTTCCTGTGTTTTCAGGATACATGTAAAATGAATGGATTTCTAATGAGGGAATGCCTGTCATGGTGCTGTCATACTTATTATAATACTTTCCATGTTCAGGTTGTAATTAGTACCATTGGATCAGGTGTACCACTCTCCTTCATAAACCATCTTCAATTGATCATTTAATAATTGGTCATTGTCCAAATTAGTACACATTTGAATGTAAAAAGTTACTCTACTAGTAATTATACTACAGTCCCAAGCAAACCAAGATGTACGGTTAACCAAAATGACACTAGCATATCTTGGTTCTCTCTAGAACATCTTAGAACTGTACGTACAGCAAAATTGAATTTGCACAATCTGGTTTATCATATAAACAATTCATTTTGTATATGTGAACTGATTTGTATAATGCTATAATTTTCTATTAGTGAGATAAGTCCTTGTCTTACTATAGGTTTCTTAGTTAAGTAAAGTTCAGGAATGATAAAAGAATTGAGCTAGGTATAAATGCTGATTCTCTGAAATTATATTCATTATATTCAAGACTTATTCCAATTTTCAGTATCGCTGATTTAAGAAATTGTTGAATAAGAAACTTAGGCGTTACATATAATTTTCTTCATTGATTATAAAGATAATCACCATGATAGTGGAAATAATTATTTTTTTGGAGTACAAAGAAGTAGGCTTGAATCTTGGCTATATGGTTCAATAACTGAAACTTGGGACAAACTAATTTACGTCTTTACACCTGAGATTTCTCATTTCTAAAAGGAATATATTAGTTTATGCTCTACCTACCTCAGAGGAATGCTGTAAATGCAGAATAGGATTATATGTGAGTGCTTCGGAAACTGTACCGTACTTAAAAATGTATATGTATGTATGTATGTATACGTGTATATATTTATATTTACATGTACATTTTTTCATGTTTATATCCCACATATGTTAGAGTTTGGGTTATTTTGCTTTATAATAGAATTTTAGCAAACACATTTTATAATTTAAAAATAAATATATAGACAAAACTTTTTATATCTTTAAAATAATAATAAACTCCATAAAGGACAATCGGTTCTAACTTACTTCATACGGTTGTTTTCTAAAAATGTCCTGAAGATGGCACAATAGGTACACTTTGGCGCAAACATTATTAAGAGGTTATAAGAAAAATATATATGAGGTTAAAAGACTAAATTTAAAACAAACGTTTTCTAGGTTTGTGGAAGAAAATTTCCGAGACTTTTAACCAATGCCCATTGTCTTAATATTGCAAGAGTCATTTGTTTCATTGTGCCTTAAGGAGTAATACAAACAGGTAACTAGTCGGAAAACTGATATAGACAGACGTTACTGATGAAAGTCAGGTTAGTTCATGTTGTACAGTTTTATCACTAAATTTACCCTTGGAATTGTAAAAGAGCTGATATGCTCATCTGTTATCTTCTGCTTAATGTACAATCTGCACCTAAATGCCAGTTTTTATTAGACACATGATGTCAGAGAGATGAGATTAGTTGAAAAAATACCTTTTTTACTAAACTATAAAATACAGTGGGACCTATTCCTAGAAAAAAATATTGACAGGTTGCATTATTTCTGTGGGATTATAATACAAGTTTTAAAAATGTATATATACATATGCCAGCTGGGTATTCTACAATGCTGAACAAGAATTCATGAAACTATAGGTAGTAGAATTATGGGTGCCTGGTAAATACACAACTTTAATAGTATTGTGTGCTATATTGATGGAGTATGAGAGGTCACAATTCTCATCCATGTCTGAGACTTACTTGTTTCTACATGTCAAACATATTAAATACTTACAGTATATATAGTGTAGGGTCTCCACCTATTAAGAACTCAAAATCTAAATATGACCAATATAAATTGACTTATATAAATTTACATTTAAATATCAGGTATAATTAATGTTATATATATATTTGTGAATATATATTCATATGTACTCTCTTACAGCATGTTCAATAAATGCATAGATGAAAGATAAGTTTTATTAGTAAATTCTTTTCTAAGTGGTTGGAGAGAAGAATTGGTGTTTTCTATATGTTGGCAAATCATGTCTCACTGGAAGGGAACTTTGCTTAAGCTGTTGAGAATTGAACTTTAGGACCAACAGCATTCCCATTTGATAAAATTAGAATTTAATCTGACAGCACTGAAATGCTACAGTGATGTCAGCAATTCTGACAATTCTAAACTAATTATAAACTTACTTCCCCTGCATCAATATCCCAATACCTCTGGATTTTTTTTTTTTTTTGAAATCAAAAGTGATACTATTTTGACCATCAATAAATCATAGAAAAGTCAATGCAATCCTTTCTGTTTAGATGGATTGTTAAAATAATTAAACTGACCTGAAGTTAAAGCATTTGAAATTTCGTCAGTTTATAAGATTGGGAACTGAAAATCTTACCATCTGTCTTGAAATTTTCTTGTTGTGTTTTCTTTTCCAATAAACTATTTGCTTATTTAAAATATTTTAGTAGGCCTTTTATATTTATTATTCTTAGATAATGGAAATGGCAATATACATTTAGAAAATTATAGATCATGTTGCTTACAAAAAAGCTGCCATAAGTTATCAAAGGAACAATAGGCAGATCAAAAATGGTTAAATGTTAATTAACTTCATTGTCGGTAATGTCTCAATTTGACCCATGTAGGTTGATTTGACAATGTGCATTTAAAGATGTCAAGCTACATATTCATGAATTTACTGTATGTTAACAATGTTTTCAAAATTGTCCATATATACCTTTATCAAAGTGATCTATTCTAGTGCATTTGTCACTGGTTACCTCCATTTTAAAGAATTTTTATTTAAAGGAAATGAGCAAAATAGGTGAACAAATGAAACAAGCAAAGAAAAGCATAAAAAAGAAAATAATAACTTTTCAACTTTTTATTTTTAACTTAATCTAACAGAATCAAAGAATTAGTTTATTGTTTGGAGAATCTCAAATGAATGTTAGAGCTTATTTGATTGCATAATGTTCATAGTTCACTGAATTTACCCCTTCTTTTTTTTTTTTTCATTGTGGAGTGACATTTCGTGGAATTGCCAAGCTTATAATACCTTTGTGCATTGATATTGTTGTACAGCCTGTATGTGATAGAATGAACAGATTGGTACCTTTTCTTTCAAAGGAGACCCAAACAACAAATCATAATATCTTTAATAATTTCTGAGGTCCATGGTCTAGGATCCAGTGACTTAGATGATTGTCACATGTTAACCCAAGGAACAATACTGTATCATCTACATTATGACAAGAGAATCAATAAATATCTGTGCAGGAAATCAGAGCAAGTGGTGGAAGTAGCTGAAAGGGTACTGGTTTACTATAGTGATATTTCATTGTAGTTAATTGTTCATATTTTCTCGGAGAGATTTTGAAATTTGGTTTTCTCTATTTACATAGGAGATAGTACTCAATGAGAACAAGTGAGTTGTCATTACCTCCTTTTCAAAGATCATGTATATTTCTTAACAGCATGCTTTTTTAAGCCACCCCTTTCTAGTAATCATACAGAACATTTATCACATGTTTTATATATTTGAAAAGGGAACATAGCAAGCTTTCAGAAGGAGTATTGGAAAATTTACTAATTTATCTTAATTTTCTTGACTTAATTTGTTTTAAAATCTTAAGAACAGTAGTTGTTATTGCATTTTTAAACTTTTTTTTTTGCATTGGTTTTTGGATTCTATAATATAGAGTGTTTAATTATCTTTCGCTATAAAAATAGCAATCTGTAAATTGGATATATTTTATAGCGTGTAAGGCCACATATCAATTAGAGAGTATGCCATCTTCTGTTCCAAAAGACTTTTAAATAGTAGTCATTATAATGATTTAGACGTGGCATTACATGAATAAGAGAAGGTGCTATGAATGATCGCCAAAGGTTTCTTACAGCTTTAAGATTTTGTGATTTTTCTGAGTAAAGTTTGGGTGTTCCCAAAGCAATACCATTAGTCATGGTAAGTTAAATTATTCATATAAGCCATTTCCTTACCGTGTCTGAATAACCAATGCTATTTCCTTACCGTGTCTGAATAACCAATGCTAGCATGTATGAAGCTTTAGCAACATTAAGGTTATGCCCCTTAGCAGAAATAAAAGAGATGGGTTGAAGGAAAAGGGACGCTCGCTCCATTCATTGAAGCGTTGGTGTTGAAATCAGTGAATGTGACCTGGTTTCACGTTCAGTGATGTCTTTTTTAATTTGTGAAAACTCTAGAATGCCCTCACCTTCCTTGAGTAACGCTTACTGTCAGAGACTAGGGACTCCAATGATAAACTCACACAAGGCCGTTTCTGCGCTAGTTGGATCACTACCACTGCCATGTTATTTTTGTCTTTTGGGTGTTGGTTGCAGTGCCTATGTGATGCTGCTTCCTCTGACTTCTGCCATTCCTGCCAGCTTACCTTGCAGAGCACTGTTAATGAAATCTTTCTCAAACATTGTTTATATCATGACACACATGGGAGAATGTTGTTTTCTTTTGGCCCAACCAGTGAAAATTACTTAATCCGATTTATTTTCTTTTTGGTTTTAAGTAAGAAAATTAAGAGCTATACTCATAGCACAGCTGTTGTTTCAAGTGCTGTGTAGCCCAGCATCTCTTCCTTCTGTTTCATTAAATTCATTAAGTCCATTAAATTCATCAAGCAGACACTGTTTGGTTTTATTTCTTGATGCTTAATTTCGTAAGCTACCTCATATCCTCATGGAAATACGTGAAGTAATAATTCCTAAACAAATAGATTTCAACATTTGCTCAAGAAATTTAAATGTCTCCCAATTTTCTACTGTATCAATTCTAAGTTCCTCGGTGTGGTTTACAAGATTCTCTGCTCTGTCTATTTAATTTTATCTCCCACGATTTCTCTGAATGTACTCTCTACTCTAATTAGGCCCATTTCCTTAAGGTTCTCTGAGGCTGTCATTCTCATTCTCACTTTTGCTTTGCCTGGAACCCATTATCTTGCCTCTAATGCACTTTTTTCCCCCTGTTCCTGAATAAATCCCACTAATCTGGGACAAACTTACACCCTTACAACCTTCTTTATGAAGACAACCCTAATTATTAATGAATCTCCCCCTTTAATATTAAATTTTGCAGTTTCTGTGCTGCAAAAAGAGTCGCCCTTAAATTATTCATATTTTTTTTCATCAACTCCTTAACTACATTATGCATTTTAGAATTTTAGTGGATAGAGATTATGTATTAAAGGTCTTATGTTTCCCTATAGTGTCTAATACAAGGTTGATGACTCATTCAATAAACATTTTATGGTAGAGACCTGACCTCTGTTAACTCTTTCATGTATTATGGATTTCTAATATCCTTCATTTGGATACATGGCAAGACCAAGGAGTGCTTATCGGCCTTTCCCTTTGCTACTCTCCATCCTCTAGCCTTCCCTGCTGTCCTGGCTAATGAATGATGAGCAGAAATGGTGTATTATTTTCAGCTGAGGTAGATATGAGCTGATGTATCTCTCCTAATTACTCTTTCTTTCTTTGTGACTTTGGAGACACGTGTTTTAGATGGCAGAGCAACGAGATACAACAAGACCTGTATTGGACTTCAAGTGGACAAGAAATCCAATATTTTTTTAAGCCACAGAGACTTTGAAGTTTGTCTCTTGCAAAAATGAGTTTAATTATTCTTAGGAGTATGAGGTTAAAAATTATTGTATGTATGTTTTATAAAATCCTTAAGTATTAATCCATAGATCTATATTAATCCAGAACTGCAAGCACTGAGGACCTTCTGAGTGAATTAAAATTGTTCGTGTCTTTGTAGAGTGCCCCTGGAAGCTGTTAGAATGAGCTTTGTGTGAGCGCGAGTGACTCCATATTGAATGAGCAAGAATAACTCCATTTTAGACATGCACAGAGAACTTAGCAGACAATGCCCAGGGAGCTGTCCTATTGCCCTGGTAATTTGGTGTTACCAGCTACACCCCAAAGATCTGCTGCTGAAGATAAGGCTGGCTGCCCTGATAAGGTGATGTCAGGAAAGCACTCAGAACTGCATAAGAACTAGGGACTTTTGCAGCTCACAGAGCTGGTCTCGACTGAGAGGTGACCACGCTATCACTCTGCTCTGAGAACCCTCTGCTCTGCTCCACTCCAACAGAACCTCTATAGGACCCACCTCCTTCACTCCACCAGGACTCTGACTTTGGGTCTGGTTCGTTACTCTCTTTTACCCAATTTTTGTATTACTCCATGTGCTTTACTGTTTGGTGTGGTGATGGCTGATATTTGACTAAAGAACATATTGAAAGGCATTTAAGATCTTGCATGCTCTGTTCTTCGCTCCTGCCATGGCAACGGCAGAAGCCTCAGTCAGTGCCAGGTAGATCCTGGGGTTCTGAGAGTCTCTCCGGGGTTATCCCCTCTGACTTGCAGGAAGAGACTGCTGCATGGACTGGGAGCCTAAGCAGTCGCTGGTGACATTGTCTACAGAAATCAGAGGCACACGTTTCATTCTTAGCTATTTTTGGCTATAGAGAATGTTGGCTCCAACTTCCTTTTGGCATTAAACATTGTCAATGCCATATCTGAACCTCCTGAAAGGTTGTAACCTTAGTTAGAAATATTATTGACTAATGGTTGGTCAAGGGGATTAACCCTGGAGTCTGGGATTTTATTCAAAGTTCTTCTTTTGGTCTTGAAAAATAAAAGAAAAAAAAGCTCAGCTGAAAGAACTTACTCTATTTTAGGTTATTTTGAAGAATGACATAATGTACAGAAATATTCTGCATTCTAAGGGAAGTTCAACATTAGTCTCAATATGCAACATAATAAAATAACTGTAGATGAGAAAGTCAAGCATAAAGGTGATGATACTCCATAACTTCATTTTCATTCCTTCATTATAGTCCCTTATTAACAGAGCCTGTGGATTTTCACCTGATAATGAGTGTTCAAAAATGTCAACTGTTGAGGAAAGCTATACCTTTTATGGTCTTCTTATTTTGAAAAGAAATGTTTTGAATCTCAGGTTTAAAAATTTTTGACTTTGTTAACCACGAGTATATGCTGTCCTAATGGCTTAATAAGAATCACTACTACACAGCGTGTGTCTAAGGAACTTAAGATTTATTTTTCATATTTAAAATGAAAAGTTAGACCAAGATAAAAAAATATTCAGACAATGAAAAGATATAACTATGATAATAAGAGATGCTTAGAAAATGGAATTTCTTATATATTATTGGTAGGAATGTATTCTTTCTGGAAAACAGTTTACAGATTTACATCAAGATACTTAAAAATGTTTGTATAATCTTCTCCCGTAATCCCATTTCTCAAAACAATTAGGGATGATATGACACATAAGTGTATATTGATATTTTTTATTTTTCTTTTTAAATTTGTAAATGCTCTCTTAATTTGGGCCGCTGTAACAAAATACCATGGAGTGGATGACTTAAACAACAGATATTTATCTTTCATGGTTCTGGAGGCTAAAAGTCAAAGGTCAAGGAGGTGGTCAGTTTGGTTCTTGGTGAGGGCTCTTTCCCTGGTTTGCAGAAGGTTGCCTTCTCGCTGTGTCCTCACATGACTGAGAGAGCAGGAGCCCTGATCTCTCTTCTCTTTTTATAATAACAGTAATCCTTGGGGGTGGGATGGGGAGTGGATTACATCTAAACCTAATTACCTCCCATAATCCCCATCTCCAAATACCATAGCATTGGGGGTTAAGATTTCAACATATAAATTTTGAGAGGACACGATTTAGTCTATAACAAATACCTAAGTGCAACAAGACTCAGGGCTTGAGTAAGTATATTTTGGTACATTTTGTTGATGATGTGTTCATAATCACTCAATATATATTATTTAAAAAATAATTTAAAATATTTAATGACATGGGAAAGTATTTGCAATGTTAAATAGAAAAACAGGTATAAAACTACATATACCCAATAACTCCAATTTAATACAAAAAATATGCGCTACATTGAAAAAAGGAAAATAAATACAGAGAAATATTAATATCAATTATTTCTGGATGTTGGAATGGCTAAGATTTTTAAAAAATGTGTATGTTTCTACATCAAGGAATTTCTACACATAGAAATGAAGAATATAAAAGAACATATAGAAACTACTCAACCATTAAATTAAGCATTAGTTTTTTTGGTCAGTGGAAATCACCAAATGCTGCTCTAGCTATATTTAACTTATATCATTTTGTTGTCTTTCTGTTAATGCATTTACTGTTACTTCATAACAAACAAACAGACAAACAAACATACAGTAGCAACAAAACCCCCTTTTCATCTTCATGGACTAACCTTCTTCACCCTAGCCATCAGGGACAATTGAATGATGAACCCTTCCTGACTCCCTTCAGGTCAGATTCTATGTTCTTTCTCTTTACTCCCGTTGCATGTGTTGTACTCCTATATAATGGTATTAAATTATAATTGATTTTCTTGGCTGTGTCCCCTGCTAGATTGTAACTTTGTAGCCCTTTGAGGTCTTGAATGTCTTTCATCACCATGTTCTCAGCATTCCATTATGGCTGACACATAAACACCAGTCAATAAACGTTTGTTGATTGAGCAATGCATACAATGACTGATAGCAAGTGTGTGCATGCCAAATGAAGTGCTCTCTTGAAGCAGGTTAAACTCCTGATGTGATTATGTTCTAAATTTCTGGAATTTTCTGTCTAAATAGTCTGGAAATCCTATATAAAAAAAATATACATCCAGTCCTGCCATTCAAAGATGATTTACATAATTATAAATATAGAATTAGAGGACATTTTTATCATGAAGATATAGTTTTCAATAAAAAAGTCATGCCTGGAATCAATCTGAATAACCAAATTGGATCTTTCAAAAGCAGAGATGTTAAAGGTAGTCTTCAACAAATTTTCCCACCTTTTCAGAATGTGTTATAATTTATGAAGTGCACTGGTCCTAAACTTCTCAACCCAAAACATAGTAATGTTTCCTAAATTAATTCGATAAGATTATTCATTAATTTGTGTGCGAAAGGCCGTTGTCATGGTAATAGCTGAAAGATAACGGAAACAATCCGGGCCAAGTTTGCAAAGCAGGTGAATCTGCTCTATTGCAAAGCACTTTTCTAGCTTAAAAATAACTGAAGTAAAATACAAAGGGAATTAAAAATGAACGCTTAAGAGTATTTTCACTATACAGATTTTAAAAATGAAGTTTGAAAATCCCCACATTTGGAAAGCCATTTCTATTAGGATAATCAAATATTTAGATCACTGACTTTTCTGTAGACTGTAGATTTTATTCGGATTGATTCAGAGCAATGCAGCTGGACTGTAGTCTGATTTTCAGTGACTGAGTTAATAAAATGGCTGAGCTATGTCTGAAAAAGAAGACAAACAGATAAGATTATTTTTGTGGACAAAATATGCTATCTTTGATTCCCTATTCATGCTATTTGGCTTGTCATAACTTGCCATGATGCTAATTAGGTGACAGAATGAATGAATGTGCTTTCATGGAAGAATGGCAAATGCTAAAAATAATAAAAATGGCAATACCTGAGCTTGAATGATTTTATTACTGTGCATTCAGACAGTTTTGAAATCTGTGGAATTCCTGCTGGGAAACAATTTTTCCTTACTGAAAGGATCATTAAAAAGTCCATTTACTACAACAAAATACATGTTTTGACTCTGTGTGTGTGTGTGTGTGTGTGTGTATTTGTAGATTTTTCTCTTCAATATGGATGTATGAATTTCATTGATACAATTTAAAAGGAGTAAAAAAATTAATACTGAGTAGCTATTTTTTTGGTTGCTATATTCAAATAGCATTGGCAAAAATCATTGCTTGTAGATCTGTATGTTAGGAAAATAAAATACAGTTGTCTCCCAAATTGTAAGATATATCTTATTGTTTACTTGAAAGTTTAATGATCTGATAGCTATATTTTAAACAACATATATGCAACATTTTAAAGTTGCAGTCATATCTGTATTTTAGAACCAATACCTCAAAACAAATCAGGCTTATGTGTGTAAAATATGTGCATAGTTTTAACTGCTGCATAAAATACAAATACATATGACATATTTTACATAATCGCCACTCTAGCAAATACTACAGTATTTTACCAATTGCTGAGGATCAAAAACTTAGGATGTAGATTAAAAACAAATTATAAACCAAAATAGTTGCCTGGCATACCATTTACATTTTAATTCCAAGAAAATTTAAATATCAATAAGGTACATTTTAGCTGTTGCACTCAAAATGGAAGATATTTAGGTACTTTAAACAAGTGTCCAAAAATCTCAACAAATTCACATATAATTTTATCCACATGACACTGAATGTCTGAATAAATAATTAAAATTGAGTCCTAGCTAAATAGCTATCATTTCCCCTGTGTGAGATGAAATGGGAAGACATTTAGTATTATCCAGATAACTGACTCAATTTCTTGCTTCTGGTATGTAATTGTTAGTATTGAAATATAGACAAGGTAGATAATTTGGGGATTTCTTCTGGATTCTTTAGCCTCAAAATGCAGTGAAAAGACATGAAACCTAAATCCTAGGTGTTGCCTATGTATGAGAGGGTTTTGGTGATACAGTAGAAAAATCATGATGGCTCTGTGCAGTACAGGCTTTAAAAATAACTTCCAGAGAGTTGATTTTCACAATTACAAATAAGTACAATTTAACTAATAATTAAAATGGAAATGTTAACAAATGCTCTGCTTTGATGCCTCATTTGCAAGTAGAATTGATGATCTCTGTTTTGAAGCAGTTTGTCTCTCAGTTTAATCCTATTTGAAAATTTCCCTGAGGATATTCCTTTTTTTACAAAGTAAAGTGAATTATTTGAAAAAAAATATTAAAGTACAATTTTCTATACTGTTCTTTTAAAGAAATGAACAATTATTTGTGATATGTTAGGGAAGCAGCACCAGCAGCATTAATTTGCTATGGCAACAGATTCCCTAAGACATACACTTAGTTCCACTTTGTATTGACCATCTCTGTTTCTGCCATTAGAAAATTTGGAGATGCAGCATTCAATAACAGTAACATTAACCTGTTTTGACAGTAATAATGCTAACTTTTTCTGGAATTAGAACACATTATTTATTTTAGCAAAGTATACATTTTGACTACCATATGTTATCTTTTTGAGAGACCCATATATAAGACATTCTTATTTTGACATCCTCAAATTTTGTTATATCCTGTAAACTTAATAGGTTCTCTTCTTTCCATGTATAATCTTTAATTATATAAACATGTTATTTCATAAGGAAAGTTTATCAGTATTTTATGACTAATGTATTTTGTGCTTTTTCTAATGTTTCCAATGATTTTTCTTCTGTTTTAAGTCATATTTCCTAAAATAAAACAGATTAAATTAACTCTTACATACCAGATCAGTGTAGATATATCAGGGGAATTTGGGAGACAACCCAGGTCATTGTAGACATCTCAGGGGAATTAAGCTTACATACAAGGTCAGGGTAGACACACTTGGAAAATAAGGGAACAATGGCTGTTTAATACAGACAATCAAGGGGAGTTAGATAGACATTTGGGATTAGGTTGGAAACATTGGTAAATTGAAGAGACAGATCAGAAAAGATAGCCCTGGGGTATTGAGGGAGCATCCAAGCATGGTGATTGAACTGGGGAATTATAAAATCAGCCCAGATCTGTGTAGACACACCTGGGAATTTGGAGACTTTCCTGGTTTGTGTATACAACTTTTGAAATTAGGGCAACATCAAGGATAGTTTAGGAACTCTTTAGGATTAGAGATATCCTAGGTTCAAAGTAGGCAAACCTGGGAAATTAGGGAGAAATGGCAAGACAGTGTACACACACATGGGAAATTAGGACAATATCCACAGGGAGAGTAAACACATCTGAGAAGTTAGGGAGGCAACTCAAGTCATGGTAGATACATTGGCGATTAGGGAGCCATCCCAGACCAGGCTACATACTACTCCCTGGGGTGTTAGAGACACATCAAAAAAAAAAAAAAAAAAAAGAACTCTATAATTTGAGCCTTAGTCCTCTTCTCTAGAGTCAGTTTTATATATGACTTTACTATATAATTTATAATAACATGATATATTGAATTTATGGAAAATGTGCTCAAATTGGTATATTTTGAAAATTGCACTCAAAGGTGTATTAATATAAGACACATATTAATTCCATGACTATTGTGACTTGCTTTATATAAATAAAACTACTTAAAATTCCCCTTTAAATATCTTTTGTATCAATTATATTTGGTTAAATTTTAGATATGAAAGAAATGCATACCTATAGCTTTTTAGACAATGTAGCAGGTTTGATGGCTTTGTATGCTTTACTTTCATGGGAACACAGATAACCAGGGAGGTTATTATTTTTTTCCCCTGTGGAAATAAAGCAGTAGGGTAATGGATAACAAACCACCTGTCTTCTGCTTGGAGAACATGCTTTTTCTTGTTGCTTTGTGTTCAAAGAAGCTCTCCTGGTACCTGTTGCCATGTTCTGTTGCAAGTTAATAAAGTTACGGTCTAATGGTCTTTTAACTAACGTACATTTCTGAGGCTCTTTCGCCGAAAGGGACCTCACTAATAGTAAAGTTGTTCCCAGTGCTCCTCTGATATTTTGCTTTTCTGTTCTTTCTGTGGATGAATAAGAACAGTGATATTAACTGTGTACTTCCAATAATGTGTCCAATCTATCCTTGTCCCTAGCCCCAATTAATACCTGGAAATCAGTCATTTCCTCTGTCATATTTATTAAGTCTTCAAAAACAAAATTAAATCTAAACAAGCAAATAAACCCCTTTGTATTAATGTAGAAGTATATTTACTGTTTATTTTAGAGGTTTATTCAATTTTGTCTTTTTCTTTGACATAATTTTTTGTGGAAGAAATGTTTATTCTCAATTAAGGTGAAATATTCATGTTTCAAATATGTTATCAGTTAAATAATTTATTGAATTCATGTGTACTTTATCCTTCTTCATTCAAATTTGTTAATGCCTCAATTTATGAAGTCATAAATAGTTCATTGGATTTTTGTTTCCAATATTAATCTGATTCTTATTTACTCATGAATGCTAAATTTGTCCAACTATTATGACTGATGCTTTGTTGGGGAATGACAAAGTACAATTTGATGTACAATTTTGTAGAACTTGTTTTCTTATATTCCTTCTTAAAAGGTATTGAAGAAAATGTGAACATTTTATGATACTCTATGCACATATTCAGCTTTTGAAATTTTTTCTTGTTTTCTTCAAGAGCACATTTGTAAATGTTACTCAGTATCCATATTTTATTAAATGTTTATTTTAAAATCTAGCTTTCCTTCTATAATGGGATATAACTAGTATTTTCTCTCTTTGTTTTTATGATCCACTTCATATTTATATTCCATGTACTATGTTGCTCTAGGATATTAACTGTCTTCATATTGGAATGTAGGACTACAGAGTATTTACTTTTGAACCGTGCATTGTATGTTCAACACTGACAAGTCACTTGGTCGTCACCCATGAAAAGCCCTCTTGTTTTTCCAGCTGTTGTGCATTTACCATCATGTCCCTACCCATACAGATCCGTTATATCTTTTCCGTTTAATTTATCTTGTTGATCTCAATTTCTCCCCACATATGTAAGACGTCTCCTCTATGAATCTTGAAGGTAGACAGAAAATCCATTTTGATATGTTCTCCGTCTAGACTCATCCTGCCAGGATCTCAGATACTTGGATTTCCATTGCTACTGTTTGTAAATTAAAAAGCCATTATTTTGAGTTTTTGTTTCCAATGACCACATAACAAGTTATTATATAAGTTTTCTTGCATTTAAATTTGAAGAGTAATACTTGCTGGCCCATATTAAATTTTTGAATTCTGCTGAGAGAATCTCTTATTACTCCTCAGTCACCGTGCATTTTTCTGACTTGGAGTCCTTTTTTATTCTTCCAGAGATAACCTCTTCCTACAGAATGATTTACTTTCTAAACTTGTGAGTGCAAAACTAACAAGATTTAGGTTAATTTATTTGATCATTATGCCACCAAAAATTATTCATTTTAAGGCTTCACTTATTATGGGTCCTTCTATCATTATTATTTTTTAAATTGTACATTTTTTAAAAATTGTGAATCACATTTTGCATTGAATATCTCCATAATTTTGTCCATGAACATTTCTTATAATTAAAGATAAATAATTTTCCTCACTTCCATTTCTAAATGTAATTATATTTTTATAGTAAAAATTTAGGTGCACATTTACCATGGGGTTTTTAGCTGAAAGCATTCAATATCCTGAATGCCAAATGGGAGAGCTTCCCCCATGAAAGCATTCATTGATCTCTTTGCCTGTGAACTTTTGCAATTCTTACAGCTTATGT
The DNA here is from genome assembly GCF_964194185.1 of Rhinolophus hipposideros. Lineage (NCBI taxonomy): Eukaryota > Metazoa > Chordata > Mammalia > Chiroptera > Rhinolophidae > Rhinolophus > Rhinolophus hipposideros. Next base: position 24,319,807 of record NC_138050.1, read on the forward strand.
AACACACCTTTGTCCCAGTTTTATGTTGTCTTGAATCATTTATTTTGTGTTATATTTACCTCCTGAAATCAATGGTAAACTTTTTTAGGACAGTCGTTATGTGTTATATTTATACATTCCCTATACTGCTATAGTTCCAAAGGTTAAATTGTTAACACAAAGATTGAATTTTTATCAAACAGATTATCTCTAATTTCTAAACAAAGAATATGTATGCAGGTGATTAACTTTTAACGATAAGACTGTAGAGATACAGGCAAGTTAATTTAAAGCTTAATTTTTATAGGTAAGGAAAATTATCCATACAAGTTAAACGAGCGCAGGAACATAATAGAGCTAAGTTGTTTCGTTAGCCTTTTTGAAATGTTTGCTCATTTCTACAATGTGCGTTGATACACCCTGCTTGTCTATTAGCATTTTTGTTGGTGGATTGGTATAAATAGTATTCCTTTTTTATTTTAGCTGAGAGACTGTCTAAACATGTATTAAAACGTGCAATTTAGATTATTTAAAATATGAAACATAAGCAATAATTCATCTCTCAGCTAATACCAGAATTTGTTAATTGATGACTATAGTGATGGTTATGATGTATAACTGACATCTATCTGACAGTCAAGTTTATTGAGGGCATAAAACATAAAGTTTGTATTAAAGATTTCTATGTATTTTGTAACTCTTTCATATCATGTAATGATATAAGAAATTGTTAGTCTAACCATCAATGTTTCTTTTGCTGCAACCGTATCTCTCTGAACCATTAGCAAACACTGAAGTTACTTACATTCCAATGAAAAGTTTAAACTGAAATTTAAAATATTAAAATGCATTTTATATCTTCTTTATGGAAGGTACACACGCACGTAACTATACCAGCATAGCATAACTAATTTAAAAGTAGGAATCTAAAAACTTCTTTATGAAAAAAAATATTCCAGTAATTTATTTTTCAAACTTTTCCTCTTCAATAAGTGTTTATTATCCTGCTTTATTGATAATTAAATCATAAAATATAAGTATGTCTGCATTTATTATTTGCTCATTTATCTAGTCTTCAAATTAGTAGGCTTAATATCTAATATGTGCTTCAGAATGGTGTTTCCGCCTTACGTATTTTTCCTAGCCCACAGGAGAAAAAATGCAATTTTATGATACAGGTTGTTGTGCTGAAGAATATAAAGCAGTTCATATGTTACAAGTACTTTGTTATATATACCATACAAGAGAGAAAAATGCATGCTGTTCCCTCAAATGCACATTTTAGTCCTACGATTCAAACTATACATGGGAATAAATAGGGAGAGGTTGGAGAACCCACTGTGTGGTCTGGATGCCCTTTTCCTGGCTGACTGTCCTCTGGCACATCATCTTTTCAGTGAATTTAATCCGAAGCCGTAATTCTGCCGTTAGACACTAAGCAATGATCTTTTGTTCATTAACTACACACCCCTTGATGTCCAGCTCTCATTTATACAATGTCAATATGCTGGTTTCAGTTCTTTTTGCTCTTCTCAAACAAGCTATGACCTTTAATTGAAAGGAGAAAATTAGTTGTGATACTGTGGCAAGTGTTATCTTGTGAGATTTGAATTTATCTGAATAGATAGTAGGTGCGAGTTTTGTCCTGAGGGAGCTGAAGGTAGACGGAAAAAAAATCAAGTAGGAATACTTGGAAGAAAAAGTGATATGTGAAATAAATATATAATAAACAGATTAATATGAAATCTACATAGAAAAACAATAGATTAATAGTGGCTGAATGTAGCATTCACTGTGGAGAAACCGAGAGTAAGCTTCTTGTGTGTAATAGCCAGTGGCTTCTTGCTTTTCTTTTCTTTCTGAAATCATGCTGTTAGTGACTAATCAGTCGTAATAACAATGTTACACTGTCCTCAGTTAACACTTGTCCTCATAAAAGCTTAAAACATAAAATGCCCTGATTTACTCATTGGTTTTATTTTTCCCAAACTGTATACTCCCACTGCACAGCTTCTGGGCCCAATTGAATATTTTTTAAAAAATTAGGTTAGCTAAAAAGAAAAGAAAAATGCCCCCCCCCATTTTTGCAGATGCAAAAACTAAATGGTACTTCTACATTGAGGAGCTGACACAGACAATGATAATATAAAGATCAAAAAGCAATAGAATCCTTGCATGTGTCTCCCTCTCACCTTCCTTCTTATCCATTGTAGGGACAAAAGAAGGCAGCCTTCCTTTTTCCATCATCTGCTGTCACAATACTGACTGGCCTTTCTTGCAAAATTACCTCTAGAATGACACAGAATTTGTACCAAGTTCAGAAAGATGACAAAACTGAAGATCAAATAATATGCAATTGAGAAATGATTTTGAGGTGTTTTTCAAAACATTAAAGGCTTTTGGGTGTTGGCCCTGAACAGTGGTACAGAGGACACCAAAAATAGATCAGGCCACTTTTCAATAATATTGACAAATGGTACCTGCTCTGTGAAGCCTTCCTTAACTTTCCCAGGCAGGATAAGTGGCACAGGGACTGTTCTTACCGAAAGAAAATTTTAGGCCAGTACCTGACAGTCTGAAGAATTTTGAAGGATTAAAGTTACTGAATATTTGAAATAAAGGCTGTCTGAAAATTCTGAACTGTATGATTATTATATGTTCCATTTATCAACTGCAACATAACAAGCCATCCCAAACGTAAGGACATAAAATGTCAACCAGTTCATTCTGCTTTGACTTCCTGTGAATCAATAATAAAAATGGCTTCAGGAATGGTTGTGTACTCTGTGTCTGGGGCTGCGCCTGGGAAGATTTGAATGGCTGGAAGGAACTCACACTTTTGAGGCTGGAGCCATGAGGAAAAACTTCACCTACAAGTCAGGTTCCTGAGCTGGGATGACCAGAAGGCTCACCTGGGACTGTTGGTCGGACACTTACATGTGCTTGCTCCATAATGCTTAGGATTCTCACAGCGTGGCTGCAGGCTCCTAGGGCTGTGTTATGAGAGGAGATACCCAGGGAGTTAGCATTCCAATGATGGAAGCTGCATGCTTCTCTGGAACTTGTATGCCTTGGAAGTCACATAGCATTATTTCCTCCGTAATATGTAGGTCAAAGCAGTCACAGGCCTGCCTGATTCAAAAGGAAGGGACAGAGCCCTGATCTCCTGATGGGAGGAATGTCAAAGAATTTGGGGCCATCTTTCTGTACCCCCAGTACTCTCTCTGTACTTTTTTCCCAGCCCTCTGTAACTCTATCACACGTTATTGCATTTCTCTTCTCCCTACATGGCTATGAGCTCATGCAATTCCCACATTATTTTTAATCTTTTAAAAAAAGTTTAGACTCTAATAAAATATCTACTAAAATTAGACTTACTGAAAATATTGAATGAAGCAAGAATGATGTTTGCAAACATACCTAGAGAAAATTAAAGAGCTAATAATTAGAGACTTTCAAAATTATATGGTTTATCTCTGATTTAAATGTAATCATTTGTATTTGAATAATTTGATAGGCATGGGTCTAGTAAAATTTCAACATTTAGTCAGGTTATTTGCACAACCTGTGTTTTTGTCATCTATGCTGTTGTTTCAGAGTTCTCTAGAGATGGGCATTTGGGAAGGTGACAGTTCTACCTGTTTCTGGGAGAGTTTTATCAAATAAAAACCCAGTAGACAACTCAACGAGGCTATATAAAAACAGTATGTGGTGTGTTGCAGAAGGTGGATAATAAGAAAAAGACAATTGTGTCTCTAGAACTTTACATAGCTTTTATAGCTTGGCCATTTATACTCAAAGTTCTCTTGGAAGGTCCTTTCATTTGCCTGGAACGTTATTCCCTAGTACATGCATGCCTCATTCTATCACTTTGTTAAAACTTCTATTTAATTATCAATTTATTACCTTTCCTAACTATATTCCATGCAGCCCTTAGCCCTATCAGTCATTCTATAGTTAGTCACAGCACTTACCTATTATAAAACTGTTTATTTGTTTACTTATCTATATCTATCTTTCTCACTAGAAGGTAAATTCCAAAAGGACAGGGACTTTCAGCTTTGTTTCCTACTATAATTCCAGTTCTTAGAACAGTGATTGGTTTATTAGCATATATTTGCTATATAAAATTATGGATACAAAGAACATAAAGACAGCCTCTATTGTGCAAGAGATTGGAAAACAACTAAATCTTGATACATTTAAGGATTTTATGTTATACAACTTGAAAAATAACATCTCAGGCTCTTGATAAATATACAAGGTATGATAAAAAATATGATGAATGTTTAAATTAAAAAAAATATTACAGTTAAAGACACATTTCCATTGATTTCCTTCAAAATACTACCCCTCACTTCGAACACACTTATCCCATTGTTCTTGCCACTTTCTGAAGCAGTTCTGGAAGTCCTCTTCGTGAGTGTCTACTTCATTCTCCATCATGCCAACTCTCCGTTTCACACATCGCTTCTGGTATGGCTATTTCTGTCAAATAAAAACATTACTGTGTGTGCGACTTCTGGCTCTTCCCCAAAGTCAGAAAGACCATGAAAGGTAAACGTTTTGAATGAATTCAGGACATTGAAGCAGCCATGACAGTGCAACTAAAGACACTCATGAAAAAGGATTTCCAGAACTGCTTCAGAAAGTGGCAAGAACGATGGGATAAGTGTGTTCAAAGAGAGGGTTAGTATTCTGAAGGGGATTAATGACAATATGTCTTTTACTATAATAATTTTTTAAATTTATACATATCATGGAAATAATTCCACATGAGCATAACAATTTATTAGCTTCCTAAATCCAAACATAATTTAAATCAAATAAGATTTATCATAAGTCTGAAAGAAAGCATACTTTCATTTGGTAAAATTTGCCAATGTAATTCAGCTCATTAATAGGCTGAGAAAAATCACATAAATATATCAATAGTTTCTGAACAAGCATTCCACAATTTATTATTTATTTTAAATATTGAAACAATTTATAAAGTGTATTTCTATTTATGATATGTTCGTTGAAAACACTCAGAAAATTAGAAGGTACCTGTCTTAACATGTTAAAAGCTTACACCATAAATATAGCAAAGTCATATTTAAAGATTAATTTTAGACACATTATTTTTGATCAGGAGCAAAACAATGATGTCCAATTTTTACTATTATAATTCAATAAATTACTGGAGATTAGGGTAATTCTTTAAAATCCAGTAAAATAAATGTGAATTTTTAGAAATTTTGAAGAAAAGAATAAAATAGTAAAATAAGAGCTTAAATATGAATATTTATTAATATTTCAATTATATGATCTCCATACAAATCTTAGCAAATTTAACAAATTATGAATTAGTAAGAGAATTAAATAAGTTTACTGAGCATTAGATTAACTTACTCAGTTCTTCAGCATTTATCTTAATCAGTAATGACTAATTAAAAATGCAATATAAAACTATAGCAATAAAAATGAAAATGTAGAAATTAACTGAGAAAGAATAACCTGCAAACCCATTATAATAGAAATTTTAAAAACACAGTAAAAGGCATGAAAGGATATTTTAATATATGTAAGGCTTAGTATGTCTTTAACAATATAAATAATATTTTCTTCTATTAATTTACAAATTCAATGTGATTCCAATAAAAATTCATTTTGAAGAATTGAACATAGATACACAAATGTTCATGCAAAGCTTAGTTAAGAAAAAATATATCTCTGAGGAAATATATAGATTCAGTATAAAGCCTAAGTGATGAAAGCAATTAATACTATTATAGGAAATGGAAGTGGTGAAAGGCTGGACAGTTCATAAATTATTTTGGGAAAACAGATTTACACAACTGAGAAATACAGTGGGCTTCCTATTCATATCACATGCAATGAACTCCAGATTACTTAATGTCATCAGTGCAGATAGTAAATATATAAAAAATATGGGGATGGGGGAGAAAGATCTTTATAGAACTCTAAAAGCACAATGCACTTGGATTTAACTGCAATGAATATATCTATATAAAAATTCAGGATTTTCATTCAGTGAAGAATACCACAGAATCAACAGATGGGTGACAGATTGGGAGATGTTTGCAAAGGGCTTAATATTGAAATTCTACAAAGAATGTCTTCTAAGCAACCAAAAAAGATGGAGAAATTTTAAGAAAATTGGCAAATGATATAAATAGGCACAAAATGACGAATTATGTTTTTTAAAAAGCACAATCTCTTTAATAATCAGATAAATGCAAAATATAGCAAGAATAAAATACTATTTCACACCCACTAGATTCAAAAAATGAGGATACAACCATGTGTTGACAAAGATATGGAGGAATGCTACTTGTCATTTATTGCTTATAGGAAGTCTGATGCAGCCTTTCTGAAGGGAAATATGTAGTGGTGAATTTACAAATGTTTGTATCTTATTATTCACTAATCCGATATTTGTTATTATACTCCAGAAAGCCCTCAGTCCCAAGCAGGAACACATCAAATTGTGTTTGTGGAAGTAGAGAATTGGAGGCAACTTAGGCTTTTATTATTAGGGGAGTGAAAAAAAAGCAAAATGTATTGAATATATACTCTTGAACTGACATGTCTAATCTTCAAAACAACGTTGACTGAAAAAAGTGAAAACATGGTTTGTATAAAATGTTTATTTCAGTTATTTGAACCTGTGATAAAAATAAAATATTATGTTAAACTGTATTTTAAAACATAAGGACAATTGGTCATACTGACATATTCTATTTACTATACATATATATATATATATATATATATATATATATATTTTTTTTTTTTGAAATTTCTCTACAGAACGAAGTAGAATGTTTAGTTATTCCTTAAAATTTTCTTAAGGTTAGGTTCTTAAATGTTAGGCATTTTTGAATATGGTATGGGCATTCTGTGGTTAAAGCAAATTTCTTGTATGTCTTCACAATGCCATCAAACACAACAAATATGTGAAACGTTTCTGTCATCGTAAATTGGAAAAGTGACAAGTCTGCCATTCTGCTTTTCTATTACTAGACAATATTTTTGTTCTGGAAAACTGAAACATACAAAGTCTAAGTCTAACTTGTCCAGAATTATGCTTTAATTTCTTTGTTTCGGAGAACTTTGTCATAGTTTATGCACAACCCAAATCATCCACTAGGTACTCCCTTCCCTCTTACCCTGTTTTACAGTTGAAATCTAAATCCAATACTTTTATAAAATTAAAGAATATTTTGTCAATCTGATGTACTAATTTTATCACATACCATAATGGTTATTTATTTTTGGTAAAGTCACACTGGATTTGAACTTCTCTCTTTATATTATTCATCATATAGGAGAAATATTGGTTGGAAAGCAATGTAGAATAAAGATAAGAAGACTAGAAAATACTTCACTAAATAATTGAAAATGAGTTATAAAAGTGATATAATTGTTAAGTTAAATCCAAATACAAGTGATAATTGTATTCATTTACCAAGAACTAAAATCTCATTAGAAAATAATGTAACATAACCTACAGGATAAAGTATCCATGAAAGTTGCTAATAGTTTTCTAAGTATATAACATTAAAAATTGAGCAGTTAATAATATGGGGTGGCTATTGGCAAATAGTACATGTAATAAAACCTGCACAAATATATATTCTTCCATTTTACAGAAACAGAGAAGCCTGGTATTTTACTGTATTTAGTTTGTTCTTTGGAGTAATATTTTTAGGAGTATCAACTGTATCTGTTATACGGTGTTTATTAAAGACAATTTTTATTAAGGGGGGGGGAGATGAGGGTAAGGGGGATCAAATATATGGTGATGGAAGGAGAACTGACTCTGGGTGGTGAACACACAATGGAATTTACAGATGATGTAATACAGAATTGTACACCTGAAATCTATGTAATTTCACTGACAATTGTTAGCCCAATAAATTAAAAAAAGATAATTGTTATTTATTTTTCATTTTAGTATTCAATTTTATTTATATTTTATTTTGTTTATTTTTAACCAAAGTTTATTGGAGTGACAATAGTTAGTAAAGTTACATAGATATCAGATGTACAATTCTGTAATACATCATCTATATATCATATTGTGTGTTCACAACCCAGAGTCAGAGTCAATTCTTCTTCCACCATCATATATTTGATCTCATTTACCCTCATCTACCACCTCCCTTACCCTCTGGTAACCACTAAACTATTGTCTGTGTCTATAAGTTTTTGTTTCTTTGTCCTTTTCCTTTGTTTTTCAGTTTTGTATCTCACATATCAGTGAAATCATATGGTTCTCGACTTTTCTGGCTGACTTATTTTGCTTAGCATAATAATCTCAAGATTCACCCATGTTGTCACAAATGGCACTATTTCATCTTATGGCAGAATAGTATTCCACTGTGCATATATATATATATATATATATATACGTATGTATATATGTACATATATATGTGTACATATATGTACATACATATATATGTATATATGTATGTATATATACACACACATATATATATACACATATATATATGTGTATATGGGTATATGTATATATGTACATATATATGTATATATATATGGGTATATACATATGGGTGTATATATATACTCATATCTTCTTTATCAGTCATTTATCAAAGAACACTTTGATTGTTTCCATGTCTTAGCCACCGTAAATAAAGCTGCAATGAACATCAGAGCACCTATATATTTATGGATAAATGTTAGCCCAATATTTTTTATTTTTAAACAATTTTTTATTTTCAATTACAGGGGACATACAGTATTATATTATTTTCAGGTGTTCAACATAGTGATTAGACATTTATATATTATGAATGATCACCTGATAAATCAGGTACACATCTGACATCATACATAATTATTACAATATTATTAACTATATTCCCTATGCTATACTTTACATCCCCATGACTATTTTGTAACTACCAATTTATACTTCTTAATCCTTTCAGCCCCTTTACTTATCCCCCCAACTCCATTCCCATCTGGCAACCATTAAAATGTTCTTCGTATCTCTGAGTTTATTTTTGTGTAGTTTGTTCGTTTATTTTGTTCTTTAGATTTCACATGTAAGTGAAATCATATGGTATTTGCCATTCTATGTTTGACTTACTCCACTTAGCACAATACCATCTAGGTCTATCCATGTTGTTGCAAATGTCAAAATTGCATTCCTTTTTATGGCTGAGTAATATTCCATTTTATATATGTACCACTTCTTTACTCATTCAGCCACTGAAGGACACCCAGTCTACCTCCACATCTTAGCTATTGTAAATAAGGCAGCAAAATGAACATATGGATGCACATGTCCCTTTGAAGTAGTGTTTTTGGTTTCTTCAGATAAATACCCAGAAGTGGAATTACTGAGTCTTTCTTTGTCTCTTGTTATAGCCTTCATTTTTAAGTCTATTTTGTCTGGTATGAGTCTTGCTATCCCAGTTTTTTTTTTTTTTTTTTTCGTTTTAATTTTCATGAAATATTTTTTCTATTCCTTTACTTTCAGTCTGTGTCTGTCTTTTGCTCTGAAGTGAGTCTCTTGTAGGCAGCATATGTAAGGGTCTTGTTTTCTTATCCACTCAGCCACCCTATGTCTTTTGATTGGAGCATTTAATTCACTTACATTGGAAGTAATTGTTGATAGATATGTAGTTATTGCTATTTATTTTTTGTATTTTTAATCTTTCTTTCCTTCTTAAAGAAGTCCCTTTAATATTTCATGTAATATTGGTTTGGTGATGAACTTCTGGAGCTTTTGCTTGTTTGGGAATCTCTTTACCTGTTCTTTGATTTTAAATGATACCCTTGCTGGGTAAGGTAGTCTTAGTTGTAGGTCCTTACTTTTCATAACTTTGAATATTTCCTGCCAATGTTTTCTGGCCTGTTAAGTTTCTGTTGAGAACAGCAGCTATCAGTCGAATGGCAGCTGTCTTGTAGGTAACTAAGTGCTATTCTCTTGCTGCTTTTAAGATTTCTTTGTCTTTAATCTTTGTCACTTTGATTATGATGTGTCTTGTTTGGGAGTCTGTGGCTTTCTTGGACTTTTGTGTCTATTTCCTTCACCTGGTTAGGGAAGTTTTTGTCATTATTTTTTGAAATAGCTTTTCAGTTCCTTGCTCCTTCTCTTTTCTTCCTGGTACCCCTATTAATGCAAATGTTGTTATGCTTGATGTTGTCCCAGGATCCTTAAACTATCCTCAATTTTTCAATTATTTTTTCTTTTTGCTGTTCTGATTGGTTGTTTTCTGCTACCTTATCTTCCAAATCACTGATTTAACACTCGGCTTCATCTACTCTACTGTTGATTCCCTCTAATATATTCTCCATTACACTTATTGCATTACTCATTTCTGACTGCTTCTTTTTTTTATGGTTTCTATCTCCATTTTTATGTTTTCTATCTCTTTGTTGAAGTTCTCACTGAAATCATCACTAAGCATCCTTATAACAAGAATTTTGAACTCTGCATCTGATAGGTTACTTGTCTCCATTTTGTTTAGTTTATTTTTTCTTTATTTTTTTTTCTGAAGCTTTGTTCTGTGCTTTCATTTGGGACATGTTTCTTTGTCTTCTCATTTTGATCCATCCCTGTGTTTGTTTCTATGTATTAAGTAGGGCTGCTATATCTCCTGGTCTTAGTAGAGTGTCCTTATGTCGTAGATGACCTCTGGGACCCAGTGGTGCAGTCTCCCTGGTTACCTGAGCTTGGTGATCCAGGTGTGTCTTTTGTGTGTGTTTATTATTCATATTTCTTTAATCTTTTTTTCCTTCTTAAAGAAGTCCCTTTAATATTTTGTGTAATATTTGTTTGGTGGTGAACTTTTTAAGCTTTTTCTTGTTTGGGAAGCTCTTTACCCATTCTTTGATTTTAAATGATAGCCCTCCTGTTGCAGTTGAGCCTTGGCTGCTGTTTGCGTGTTAATGTGAGTATTTGACCCTTAGGCTGATTACTTGAGAGGACTGCCTGTGACTACAGTGGAGGAGCTGATTTGCAGAGCTGACTCTGTGGAGCAGGATTTGCTTTAGAGGGGCTCTGGTGCCTGCCCAGTCTGCCCTTTGGGTTTGTCATTTGTGGAGGTGGTTGGGTGTTGCTTTTGTGTGGCCTGAAGCAGGTCACCAAGTATGTTAGTTTTGGGGTCTCTTGGAAGGGACTCTGTTCCAGGCCATGGTCAGCTGCTGCCTGTGTCCTGCCCAAGGCCACTTGGTATGAGCTACAAAGTGATCAGCAGATAGATCACTGTTTGTGCTTCACTAGGAGGTGCCTGGGAGAGGCTAAATTGTAAACTGAGGCCAGCTGCTGCTAGTGATGGGCTTGGGGCTGCTTAGCAAGAGGTGAGGGACACACCAAGGCCAGATGCTGCTTCTTTGGGGTTTGTGAACCTTTGAGAGATTTTAGGAGAGTCTGTACCACGAGCCAATGTGGGCCATTTGTATGGAAAAGACACTGGAAGCAGCTTGGGTGGGCCTGCAATTTGGATAGGGTGAGATCTCTGGGAATCACCAGAGCAGGGCAAAAGGGATTAGCCAGGTTGATGGAGACTCAGATGTGGTGCCCCCCCCGCATCTCCACACTGAGGTAGGAGGAAGTCTCAACGAAGGAACAATGTCTTCTTCCAGCACTTCTGACTGGTAGAAAGCTGCCCCTGTAGCTCTCCCTGAAGCCAGACAATTCATTTTCTTCCCATATGTCCCTGGCGCCTTTCAAGCTGCTGCCCCACCCCGGAGGCTCACAGCGAGTGAGTGAGTCATCAAGTTAAGGCTGTGCATTGTCCCTTTAAGAGGGGCACCTGGGACTCCAGCCACTCTCCATCTCACTCAGCCACAATCCCTGCTGTTTTTCACAGCCAGAAGTTATGGGGACATCTCTTCCAAGCACTGGTACTCTGGGCTGAGGAGGGAATAGCCTGTTCCATATCTCTGCCCCTCCTACCAGTCTGGAGGTGGCTTCTTCTGTATGTGCTTAATTGTAGGTTCAGCTAGACTTCAGGCGATTCTCAGTTATGGTTGTTCTGTGGTTTAATTGTAATTTTGATGTGGTTTTGACAGGAGGCAAGAACAACTTTTACTATTTTGCCATCTTGACCAGAAGACACCAATCCCAGATAATTTTTAAATTGCAGGAAAATACAGGCTATTGAATCTTATTAGCAGATTTATTTTCTGTCCTGTCACTCTTGAATGTCCAGAGATTTTTATCGTAAGATATATATTATGGTATCCAATCTCCCAATATCTTGCATGATATTTAATATTGATATATATCTTTGTTTTTGTCTTCTTGGAGTTTCAAATTGCCAGCTTATGGTATCTCCTTTGTATATTATGAACTAAACTATTTGCTATTCTTCAAAATATGTTATCCATGATTTATCTTTTACCAAATTTAAATCTACAAACTACCAAAAGCATAATCTTATCACATTTTTTCTAACCTAAGTATTTAACAATATAAATCAATGTTCTTTCATGTGCTACTAGGGAAAAATAACTGTCTTTTAAATTTTTTTAGTTGTAATTATAACAATAGCTATACTTCTCCTGATGACTTTTTTTTTTCCCTAGGTGGTCTATTTTTGTCCTGACATTTTTGTCTGTCCTATGAATTTCATCATGGGGAAGAAACAGCAGTTTGTCTTAGAGCAGCTCAATTTCGATCTCCAGGTGACAAGCTGATATTTCTTTCCTTTGAAGAAGATTTTAATATGATGGGTTAAATGTCAAGAAAAAAACTCCCATCATATATTGAACCTTGCTAACCTCATTTCTCTTAATATTAATGACATATTGATATTTGATTTTTAAAAATGTTCTTTTTCTAACAGATGTAAAGATTTTAAAAGAATGCATTTATTTAGGTATCTTGTACATTGGTATAAATCATTTAGTGTAATGCCAACATTTTTGTAAATATGAAAGAAATCATCCCCTTTAAAATTAATTACTCACGTTAGCTGTACCACTAGTTCAAAGAATAAATCTAAATCTCTAGACTAAAAATTCTGTGATAGACTTTTCAATTTTAATTTTAAATATGGTTTCTATACAAAAATATGAAGGAGAGAAAGGGCTAATATACTTGGAAGAAATAACTTGTACTTATTAGATAAAAGGAAAGTAAATTACAAATAGGAGAGTTTAAAAATGTTTTATTAACTGTTACTGGCTCCTTCAATATACTCCACACATCAGTGTTTTGGAAACACAAATATTCTTTCTTATTTTTGGAGGAAAACAAAGTATTTTATTATTTGTTTACTGCTTATGTGAGGCCATTAATTAAACAACAAAGATTAAACCTATTAAGCCACTTACAAGCCTGAAAGTTGATTACTTTTCATAGCTTTACAGCAGACAGGACATAAAATAAGGCACATCAAGAGATGGGATTCATGACTCTCACGTAGCTTTAAAATAAGGACGAGACATTAGGTTTTTAGCCTATTGTATAAATGCCACAATTACAGATTGCACCATTTTATCCTTCCCACCAATCTATACGCACACACACACACACACACACACACACACCCCATCACGAACACATTTACAATGGCTGGTCTGTGCTTTTGTTATGATAACCACTAGCCACATGTAGATATTTAGGTTTAAATTTAATTAAATTTTAATAAAACAAAAAGTGCACTTCCTCATTTGCACTATTCACACTTCAAGTGCTCAAAAGCCATTTGTGGCTGTTGGCTACCATACTAAGCAGCATTGGTCTAAGACATTTCCATTATCACAGAAAGTTCTATTGGAAAGTGCTACTAATGGATTTCGCAGTGTGGAGATTTCTTGAAATATCTTTGATTCTTGCGTGATGTCATCGTATTATGCATTCGATATTTTAATATCTAGTTATACCGTTCTGTTCACTACCATAGAGCTGTGATATGCATCTACGTACATTTCACAAATTTTAAATTAAAAAGATCATTGTTACTGTTTGCTATCAAGATTAAGTTCTCAACAATGCACTCATGAGATAACTGGGCAGGTTGTTCACTAATTGCACTTTAGAGCAGAGAAGATATGTTTTCTTTGGGGAAATGAAGAGTGAGAATGTATGCTTGGTTACTTTCTTTTGTACTTAATTTGTATTTAAATCCTTTACCTCAAACTGTTTAAAGGCAGGTTAAAAAAATGTTGCCTCTATTGAGAAACTTTGGACCGTTTTTCCTCAGAATGTTTTGTTTTGTAATCGCATAAGATATCTGACAGTCTAAGCAATCTTTTGAAGGAATCCGCATTTTGTGATCTGCAGAATTTTGGGTGATGAAGACCATGGGCATTTCAAATAGCAGGATATTTATTATATTAAAACACAAGGGGACAATTTCAAGTCCAGAATGATATATTGGGTGTCATTTTAAAATGATTAAGTGCTTCAACCAAAAGTTATTTTATACAAAGTCAATTGTCTATCAAAGTGAGTAACTTTATCCTTATTAGGGAGAAGTTAAACGGAAGTTTGGAAAGGTGACCTCAGTTCATACAGGTAGTGATTGCAGAGTAAGGATTTAAGCTTTTGTCCAACAAACCTCAAGTCAAAGTCCTGTGCTTTCAGGTCCTAACACTGGTGTCCTGGTAAATTGGCTGTGATTTCTCTATGATGTAAATGCTCCCAGTATGGCTACATTTAGACGACCAGTGGTATTAAACCTCACACAATTCCCAAATATTTTGTTGTCTCTTCTGTGAACCAGTCTGAGCCACTGCAGCCCATCATGACCCCTGTGCCTCTCCAATATACGGAAAACTTTGAGCGATGGGGGATACATGCAAGGTTCTACGGAAACCAGGAACATGGTAGAAGTACAGACTGTCACCCTTCTCTGCCCCTGCATTTTATTATGTGGAAATGTTCATTAGGTATGTTAACTTTTATCCAAATCCGATTCTTTTTGAAGACAGTAAAATCGCCTCATTATTATTCTCTTTTACTTGAACTATGTTACATGATATGCATTCTAAAAGAAAAGGAAAAATCTGGCACACTCATTTTTACTGAATATCGAATTTGATTCTCTTTTCTGCTCTCTCCCCAAGCTTATGTATGACCACAGGTAAAGAATTATGGGGAATCATAGAGTAAAACATATGAACATTCCTCTGCATGTAGTAACATTTCCTGCATCCAATGATACAATTTTATTCTCACAAGTCTCTCAAGACTCTAGTGACCATATTATTTAATAACTATCGTAAAGAACAGTGTATTATTAACTATATATGTTAAGTTTATTTTCTTTTTTTACAGAAGTTTGCCAAATTATAACTACAAATAATCAGTATTAAAAATTCCAATGAGCTGTCCACTGTGCTCAATTATATACATGCATATCTTGATGCTGACTCAACTCTCCAGGCCCAGGGCCATGGTGGTATTACCCTAAATCTGAGGCAACAGTCCACAGGGTAGAGAGGAACTTTGACGTGAGAGACTGGTAAAATCCCTGAAAACGTTCCACACTAGGTGGTCTCCATCCTGTTTGGATTTCCCTGTGCATAAAGCCACCTCTGGAGCTTGTTCAAAAGGCAGTTTCCTAGGCTCCACTGCAAAAGATTCTAAAGCAGTAGGTTTAAGGAGTGGTTGAGGACCTGGCACTTTTCACAATCACACCATGTGGTTTTGGTAGAAGTTTTCTTCTTCTAAAATAGAATAAAGCTGAAGAAAGTTACTAATTTCAATTCCCTAAACAGATGATTTTTGTTCTATGTCTTAGAGACTTTGCTTCTCCTTTAGTTCATTCCCTTAAATCCTCCTCCTTGTCCTTTTAATTATTTTGCATTCTGGTTCACCACTTATTGTGCATTGTATACAACAGTGGTCTTAACCCCAGCCCTGAGCAAGGTTCTTTCTCCTTCCCCTGTGCACACAGGTAACACCATGTACATCTGTTCTTGCATCTATCACACTCCGTCCAGTGCTCTTGCATTTGTTCTGATTTGTTCCTGACCAGCCTGCAGGCTTCTTGAGGGCAGGGGTTGGGTTTCTTTTATGTTCTGTATCAGTGGCTTGCAGATAGGAATCACTCATTAATTTTGTCAAATGGATGAGTGAACAAATCAGATTACCTGCCACAGAAATTTCCTTACTTAGTTATACTTGACTGTTATGTTCTTAGGACATTAGGGAAGAAACAAAAAATCCCTGTGCATGTTTTAAAAGCACTATTATTGAAAAAGTGACCATCATGTTCCTGCATGATTCTCATGTAAAGACTCAATTGATAAATTACTTTTAGAAAAGATTTGTTTCTTTTAAGGAATTCATATCATCATGGCCTCGGATGGGAATCTTGTCTTCTCAGTTGCTCACTGAGTGACCTTTGGGCAATTTGCCTAAGATCTCTGGGCTTCAGTTTCCTTGTCTTTAAAATGGGGCTACAATCTTACCAACACCTTTAGGTTTGACTGAATTAATATATGTAAACCACTTAGGATAGTAAGAAAACATTGTAAGTGTTGGCTATTATTACTTGTTTAAGATTTTGGGGTTATGTTTCTCATATTAATGATATCATCCAGTCTTCTAAAAAGTCTGAAGGTAATTTTAATACGCATTAACAGTAGCTGACTAAATCATTAGTATATTTGTCTTTTTCTACTTGTTCATATTTTACGGTTATATTTCTGCACTACCTGGTTTATGATATGCCTACATATGCTTTGCTCTTTTATTTCAAGTTGTTTTGAATAACCTGCAGAACATCTAAAGATAAATTATTAATAAATACTAAATTGTCCCAGGTATTCTACCTTTTAGTTAATGTATTGCCCTTTATATGTGCTTTATTTCTTTCTGTATTCCCACTCATCAGAGTCCCTTCTTGCTGTTGTCAATATATTTTACTTTATTTAATCTCTCCACCCTAATTTACTCTTTTGCATTGGGAAAACCAAATAATCAGTCATTAGTTGCATTTATCTCAGTCAAGAATTTCCTGTGAGTTTTTAATATTAGTAAATAGCTCAAGTGATGCATATTTTGGTTGCATTTCTGGATAACTTTGGGTAGCTATCACCTGATTTAAATGAACAGATAAGTCATCCAGATAAGTGAGATATTAAGGCTAATTGCACTCATTTGTATCATCTGTTATTTTTCCAAAAGCAAAACCTGGAAAGTGACAATAACTAGGTTTGAAGATGATAAGTAGTAATAAGTAGACAATTTGGAAATACAATATCCTCAAGGACATGAATTGATCAGTCTTAATAAAAATGTATTTCACAGATAATGGAAGCAGAGGGAAACACATTCAAAAGTTTTTCAATACATCAAAAATAAATAGGACCTAGAAATTCTTAGAAAAGAGGACAAACCTTAGCTCATATTTCTGTTTCACACAGTTTTTATTGACAGACTTTTAGTCATTTGCTTCAGGTATATTGATATCAACAGTGTCATGGTTATGCTCCCTGAGTGAGCCTCAAATCACCTTGAACCAGTTTGAGGCGGGGAAACTTCCTAACAGATTTTCTTTTTAGAACTAAACGAGAAGCTTAAGTTGATGTGCAAATGTGACATGTTGTTTAACAAGGGAATACTGCATTTCCAAAAAAAAAAAAAAAAAAAAAAAGTGGGGTTAAACTGAGCAAAAGGAATTGGGAAGGAAACTGAAAAGCAGGTTGGTTTGGGAAAATTAAGTTTGAATTTCAAAAATTTGAAAAACAGCAATTCAAATTGAAATCATGAGCAAAAATTTCCACAAATGGTTTAGCTAGACACAGATATTGGATGAGGAAGGATCACCAAGAAGGACGTAGAGCTGGAACTTATGTCAGTTTTCTGCTTCTGTACCTACTTAGTCAGGTACTGTGCTTCTGAGTCACACATTAACTATGGGATTTGACAATACTACACGTGTACATTGATTGGCAGGGTCCTGATACTTGCAGGCTGCTGAAATTCAGGGACAGTTACGTTAATGTATAAACACGAGCAGGTGAAGAATATAATATTTGTCTGGGAAACAGATTTGTGTGAAAATGTTGAAAACAGCATTAGAGTTGAAAATGTCACCCATGTTTTCTCCACCTATCCTCCTTAATACCCTATCATAATACATTTACAGACTCATTTTTTTGCTTCAAAGAAGGAGGAAGCTAGCACATTGGGGAGCTATTATCTATTCTGATGAATCTATAGTGATTCCTAATAGTCACCCCATAGTTATAGATTGATTCCTTCATCCATTGCTGCAGAATCTTTCCAAGTCCTTCCTTGGGTTTACTAGTCTGTAATTACTGAGGATAACATTATTTATTTATGTGCTTTTGTAAAGTGGGTAATATGTTTGCATTTGCTCAGCATCTGGTATCTCATTGTTCCTTAGTCTTTAAATATAATAAGTAATGTTTCTGAGATTTAATCTGTAGCTTCTGATTGCTCCAGGGTAGATTTCATGAAGTCACAGAAAAACATGTACCTTGACTAAATAGTCACCTCTCCTGGTAAGCTACTGTTTATAGTCACTGTGCGATCAGTGTTGAAATTTATATGAGGACTGTGATTACACCTAATCCCTTTTGGGAAGAGGAAAGAAAATACAGTTTAAAGCCTGGCATTTTAGATCTCCTCTTTTATTTAAAAATATTTGTTAATTTCCTTTGAAGGTTATTTTGTCTGCTTATGGACAATCATCTTTACACAATGGAAGATTAAGAGCAAGGCCATTGGAACCAAATATCCTGGGTTCAGAATCTTAGCACTGCCACTTAATATTTTTGTGAGCGTGTTTGCTCGTTGAGTTTCAGTTTCCTTTTCTGTAAAATGGAGCCATAGTGGGAAGGACCTACCTCACACCCAGTTAATAGGGAAACTACAAGGATGAAATGAGTTATTATATAAAGCACTTAAAGCAATACATGGCATATGGTGGGCACTAAGACTATTAATTCTCATTTAAATAAGTAATATTTATGTCTATATAGTATCTACCACATGCATTGTATTTATTGCATACTTATATACATACCTGCACAAATACAAACATTGCATTCTGTTTCCCTTGTATGTTATTACCTTTTCCATACACATGTATGTATTATAGATGTTTAAATGAGAAGCTAAAATATTTTCAAGGTATGAGTGTAACTCACACAAATATAAAAAGAATACATGCCAAATATGTCGTTTGATGTATCAATTAATGAAGGAACCAACAAGATTCAAAGGAGGATACAAAACATACACACACACACACAGGTCATCAGGAATGATGAAATAAATGTGCTTACCGATCTATTTATATATGTCAGTATGATAATATATCTACCTTATATTGCTGTATAATTCAGTTCCCTTGCATTTTGCTATTTATTGCTTACAGTATTCCATTATACTTGGTCTCTGCTTGCTTATATATACCTCATCTTTAATTTTTTTCCTCACTTTCATTTTCTATAGAATAATTTTTGGATTTTAGGTTTTAGAGAACTTATCCTTTTGCCAAGTTGGTACCTTGCAGTGTATTTCATTCATTCTCCTGATTCTGTTTAAGCATCAAATAATGTTTCTATTTACACATTTACCTGGTCTGCTTTATCCCCTCTAATCCATGAGATCTTTTGTATTGTTTCTCTGTACTACCAGTTGCATTTTTGAAAGACATTTTCTTTTTTCTACATTTTTTCCTCAGTTTCATGTATAAAATCCTTGCAGCTACTCTATTCTTAGAAGAAATTAAAAAACTAAATTGTCTTCTTGTTTTTCTTTTTGTTTTTGTACAGTGTATGCCCTACACTTTTGTTAAACCCCTTCATCACATATCTGATGGCCATTTCTGTTTATCTCTAAGATTTTCTCACTTTACCTTTAACTTCCATGCAAAATTTCTAATATAGACAACAGTGTCTTTTTGCTTCTTACTCTATTTCTAGTGATATTTGAAAGATGTCTTACCAAGAGTTTTATTACTCATTATCATTGCTTTAATTATGTATTCCTATAATTCTTTTGTGAATGTGATTAAGTATCCTCTTTTCTCATTATTGTTCCTGGTATAACTTCTAAAATCTGCATCAGCTGATTGCTTCTTCATCATTACAATTTAAAATCACCTCTTGACTCTGTTCATCCCTCAATGAAATTAGTTCAAAGTCCCCTCCTTGGATTAATGACACCTCCTCACACTGTGCTCTCCTTTCCTTGAGAGATAAATAGATAAGTAGCCCATTCCATAATCATCAAATCATGAGATTAGAAGATAATGTTAGAGGTGATTTAGAGTTGATCCCCTAGATTCCAGATGGGAGGGAGGATACTGAAACTTGCCCACGCTGATGGTTATCTCTTCAGAGGGAAATTTGGGGACATCTTATGAGAATACAGTTATTTCTATGCTGTGATGCAGTTACTAAAAGTGAAGGTTCAATTAACAGCTACAAATTCACGTAAGTTTAAATCACATTATCGCCAATTATCCTTTGCTGGTATGTGCCAAAGGGGAATATTAACCAGTAAATTAGCATGTTTGATGTTTCATCCATATACAAATCAAATTCAAGATGTCTCTTACAAGGAGAAAGAAACAAAGTATGTATCCTTAGCTAACTTTGTAGGACAAGAGAGTCAGTGAGGCACCAGTTTTTAGATAAAAAGTAATTCACCTTTTAAATCATTTTGTGTTTGATTACTGATAATATTCAGCAGCATGTTAAGTGGAGAATGTTTCTAGAGTTGACACTTAAAAGTTTTCTACCAGCTTACTTACCTGTGTTATAACCAACAATAACATTATTTACATGTGACTTACTAAATCAGCAGGAGAACCCTCCTAGTTTAACCATTTCCTTTTCTGGGGGGTAGTCTCATACTGAACTTGAATGGTAGATAAAAACAATTCAGAGAGAAGCATCAATATTTTTCAGCATATTAATCCATAATACAAAATAATTTTAGGGCTCCTTATTACCACTAAACATTATTTACCCTTTCTTGTCTTTCTGAAATACCTAACATCCCCTATTAGGTGCAATTGAATTATCGCCTTCTCCAGGAAATTTTTTCTGATTCTCTCAATTTGATTTGGGAAATCCCTCTGTACCATCCCCCTACCTAATGTGTGAGTTTATCATTGCACTGTGTACCTGGAATGACTTGTCTGTGAATCAGTCAGCTGTACTGCGCTATGCAGCATTTTGTACGTGGAGTAGTTCTATAGCCCTGTATTCTTGATGATTGACACTGCATCTGACATTTAGTAAATGGACATCTAACCCACCCCTTACTATTATTTTGGTCAAAATAACATTAGCCCATTAAAGAAAAACAATACTGGGTATTTGATAAAGAGGTTTAGCAAATTCATGGGGCATATGCAATACAAAAAAACAAAACAGAACAACAACAACAACAACAACAAACCAAAATGAAATGAAAAAAAACAAGGAAGAAAGAAAATAATTAAATATATTTGCTAAATCCTATATCAGCTTTATAGATTTGATAGGTAATTGTTGCTAGAAAAATTTTAAAAAACATGGATAAGTTTTCTTTAGTTTTTAAAAATAAAATTTATGTAGGAGGGACACTATAGAGAGATGACACCAAGAACGTTTTTCTCTGATAACTCTGTGTCAACATTCCCCTGTGTCTGTTATTCAATACTTAATCTTTGAAATAGCAAGTGTTGTGGTGGTGCTGGTGGTGGTGGTGGTGGTGGTGGTGGTGGTCTTGGGGCGGGCCCAAATCTGATCCCCTGATGATGGTCTGAAAGATAGTTTACCGCCTCATTTGAAGCATCAAGTTTCCAAGAGAAGATTCTTGTGAGACCTTCATAGAGAGAGTGTTAGGGAAACCTGATTCTCTGGTGAAGCTTATAGCAAGGGGAAGATGGGATACAGACACAGAGTTTAGGGATCAAGACTATATTCAGATCCTGCAAGTTATCAGGGCCAGGGGCCTATACATATGCTGGTTGGCTAGATCCTACTGATTGTGTAAAGAGGTGTGGCAATCTGTCCACGTCTGGGCCCTTATTTTCCCAGACAGAGGAAGCAGGGCTGAGATTTGACTGATAATTCTAGTGGGGATATCAGTGTTCTGCAGTAATCACCTTTCACAATGGCAAATTATACATCTTTGCTAAAACTTCCCCTATTTTCCCTTGAATTTCTTTAGTAATCTGATCTTGGTAACTTATTTTTTATCCAGTTTACCAATTTGAACTCTTCCCTTTTCCAGGCTGTGAGAGGAGGTGAATTTTAGTGATAGCATGATTATAAAATGACCCTTGAAAGTTGGAACTGTGACTGAAAAGGAATTAAGTGAAGCTCACCAAGAACAAATATTCCTGGGGGAAAAAAAATCCAACTGCAATAGGAAAACAAACAAGCAAACAAACAAAAACCTAAATAATCAGCAAAAAATAATAGGAAATAAATGGCTAAGTATCTGTGCAAGTGAAAACAGGATGAAATTCAAAAGCTGACTCTAGTGCTTGATCCTACTCTAAAGATGTGTGAAATTGCAATCGATAGACTAGAGAGAAGCATTCCTGAGAAAGGTATTAGAGTCAAACATAAAAGGAATGCAAAGAATTTAAGAGGTTTAATAGAAATATCATAGTGATGTTTAAAGGACTACATCAATTGGAAATAGTTTACCTGTGAAGAAATGATTAATAAAAGTCTTCCAGGAATCTATTCTGGAAAATAATACAATTATACAACAATATGAAGCTAAGGGCAATGATTAATAAATTGTAAGGTTTGAGCTAATCATTTAGTACCAATTCAGAGAATAGGTTTAATGGGTTTGGAACAACTGAAAAAAATCTATTTAGGAAAAATGAGATTTAATCTGATTTTTTTAGGATGTATAGGATTTATAGGTCATAGAGTGTGGGCTATATCGGTATATTTCACAAACAAATAACAGGAGTACATTTAAATATATTTAATTGGGCATGACATAATTTGATTTTATAAGAAAGAATTTCCTAGTAATGACTTTCGATACTTTGAAATATATTGCTGAGAATAACTATGGTATAGGGTGTATTGGTTAAATAATTCATTTTTTCTCCGTTGCTACACACTCATATTTATCAGCGTTTGATTACCCCTGATTAAGTGAAGAAGTGTATTGCACAGAGTATTTTATATGTCTGAAAATAATTTAAAATAAAATGCATAGCCATACAAATGTTCACATTTCATGTATAGATTATTGGGCTTGGGAGTGAAATAAAGGTGGAAGTCTTTAAAAAATGTTCTCATCTTGACTCTATCATAGATTCTTTCTCTTAATTAAGAAGCTCACCAGGTCTTCTTAGTACTATCCCCTAACTAGGTCCCTTATGTATCTGAGTTGCTTGTATTGCGAGTGAAGGGAATCACTTAATACAAACTTATTAGACAACAGAGGAGCTTGAAAATCCCCCACTAGACCTTTCAATAAGGTTTAATCAACCAGGTAAGACCCTGATGAGGCTGGCAATTAGACTTACTGTATTTTTTTAAATGGAGATGCTGAGTTTCAAAATATGAAAATGCTATTTAAATACAGTGATGACAATATTGGAGGTCCTGTTGCAGCCACAAATCAGAATCTGCATATCCCCCATCCTTACAGCTCATTACTGTGCTTTGTTGAATTAACAAGTATTAATCTACCTCTGAATTGCCACTAGGAATTTTGCCTGATTCCATATTGCTATGTGAATGGAAAAATTAGTTGGGATACTTATTATGTTGGAAACAATTAGATTCAATTTTCTTTTTAACCTCTATATATCTGAACTGAATTAACATTTCTCTTTTAAAAATATATGTAGTTTACATGTATGTCTGTATAAATGTATAAATAGAAATATGTATATACATAATTAATGGACATTGTAAATATTCAAATAAAAATACATATATACATGATTATTAATGGATTTAATACATATTCAAAATGTGTGAAACATTATATTATTAAAGATAGTTTCACAGAATCATACACCTGAAATCTATGTAACTTTACTAACAATTGTCACCCCAATAAACTTTAGTAAAAAAAAAAAAGACAGTTTCTTCATTTATTAGGTTTTTAAGTGGCAAGTATAAGGGCAAATTCCAATTCAAATAAGAGACTTAATTCTCCCTATTGAAAATAAGAGAAGAGGTTTTTGATGATTGTTTCAATGTCCTTAGTGTTTATCAACCTATTTAGATTTCCTGGTTCTTCATGAGTCAGTCTAGGAAGGCTATATAATTCTAAAATCTTGTCTATTTCTTCTAGGTTATTGAATTTGGTGGCATATAGTCTTTCATAGAATTCTTGTATGATCCTTTGTATTTCTGTGGTATCCATCGTAATTTCTGTTTGATTCCTGATTTTGTTTATTTGTGTCTTTTCTCTCTTATCTTTAATGAGTCTAACCAGGAGTTAGTCAATTTCATTAATCTTTTCAAAGAACCAGCTCTTTGTTGCATTAATTTTTCCCATTGTCTTTTTGTTCTCTATTTCATTTAATTCTGCTGTAATTTTTATTATTTTCTTCCTTCTGTTGATTGTAGACTTCATTTTTCTCCTTTTTCTAGTTCTTCAATATGTAATGTTAGATTGTTTATTTGGGATTTCTCTTGTTTTTTGAAATAGGTCTGTAATGACAACATTTTCCTCTTATTACCACTTTTGCAGCATCCCAAAAGTTTTGATAAGTTCTATTTTCATTATCACTTGTTTCTATGTATCTTTCGATCTCTCCTTTAATTTCTTCTTTGATCCAGTCATTCTTTAGTACAATGTTATTTAATCTCCATATATTTGTGGTTTTTCCAACTTTCTTTTTGCAATTTATCTCCAATTTCAAAGCATGTGGTTGGAGAATATACTTGGTATGATTTCAATCTACTTAAATTTCTTGAGGCTAGTTTTATGTACCAACATATGATTTAACCTTGAGAATGTTCCATGTGCACTAAAGAAGAATGTATATTGTGGTGTTCTGTGATTAAAGGATCTGCGAATGTCAATTATGTCCATTTAGTCTAATGTGTCGTTTAAGCCTGATATTTCTTCATTGATTTTCCATTTTGATGATCTTTTCATGGCTGTCAATGAGGTATTTAGGTCCCCAACTATAATTATGTTTTTGTCAGTTTCTCCCTTTAGTTCTATTATTAGTTGCTTTACATATTTTGTGCTCCCTGTTTGGTAGCTTGTATATTGATAAGTATTACATTTCCATGATGTATTGTCACCTTTATCATTACGAAATGTCCATCTTTGTCTCTTGTTACCTTTTTATCCTGAAGTCTATTTTGTCACATATAAGTATGGCTATACCCATGTTTCTCTGAATTCCATTGGTTTGAAATATTGTTTCCCACCCTTTCAGTTTGAGTCTATATTTGTCCTTGAAGCTGAGATATTTGTATGTCTCTTGAAGGCAGCATATGGTTGTGTTTTTCTTGATCCAATCTGCTACTCTGTGCCTTTTTATTGGTAAGTTAATAATATTTACATTTAGGGTGATTATTTTTTTATGCTCAAACAATTGAAAAAATATATTAAAGGGAATGATAAAACAAACATGGTAATATAACAATTGTTAGGAAATCCTATTTACTGTTTTTGTAACTTCTGAAAATCTGAAATTACTTCAAAGGGTGATTATTGATGTATGAGGATTTCCTACAGTCAACAGATATATGAAAAGTTGCTCAACTTCATTAGCAATTAGAGAAATGCAAATCAAAACCACAATAAGAGACCACCTCACACCTGTTAGAATGGCTATTTTCAATAAGACAAATAATAACAAGTGTTAGTTGTGAAGAAAAAGGAACCCTTATACACTGCTAATTAGATTGTAAATCGGTACAGCCTCTATTGGAAATAGTATAGTGGTTCCTCAAACTTTAAGAATAGAATTACCATATGACCCAGCAATTACTCTTCTGGGTATCTACCCCAAAAATCTGTAAATATTTATCTGTAAAGATATATGTACCCCTGTGTTCATTGCAGCACCATTCACAGTGGCCAAGACAGGAAACAACCAAAATATCCTTTGATTGATGATTGAATGTGATATATATATATATATATATATATATATATATATATATATACACACACACACACATATATATGTGTGTGTGTGTGTGTATATTACTCAGCCCTAAGATAAGATGAAATACTGTCATTTGTGACAACACGGATGGACCTTGTGATTATCACGCTAAGCAAAATTAATCAAACAGGAAAAATCAAGAACCACATGACCTTACTCATATGTGAGATATGAACAAGACAAAAAACAAACAAAAACTCATAAACACAGACAACAGTTTAGTGGTTACCAGCAGATAAGTGGGGAAGAGGGTGGTAGAAGAATGTTAAGGGGAATCAAATATATGGTGACAGAAGGAGAATTGACTTTGCATGGTGAACACACAATGCATTGTAGAGAGGGTGCCAAAAAATGTATACACGTTTTAAGAAAGGAAAATACTATTAAAATTGTAATACTCAATATATACCAATAACAAAAGGTGAGCACAATTCTCGTTTGACTTCTGCAATTACAAGAGGTGCTCAAAGTGGTTACCATCAGTGTCCAGACACTTCTGATTATGGTGAACTACTGCTTGAGCAACGCTGACCAAAGTGTCCACTTGTATACACTTTTTTTGGTACCCCCGGTATAGATGATGTATTATAGAATTGTACACTTGAAACCTATATACTTTTACTAACCAATGTCACACCAATAAGTTTTATTAAAAAAAATAAAGTTAAGAGACTTTCCCTGTTCTTACAGGATTTACTTTAGAAAACTTGTAATGGTAAGTCTTTCTCTCTTTAATATGTATATAAATATTTTAAAAACTCACTAAGCCTCTGGCCAGCTTTACAGTCCAGACTGTCTTTCTCAAGGATCTGGGAACCATCTCTTTAAGATGTAATTACTAAAGAAGAAAGCACTCCTAGCTCCTTGTATCTGTGGGAAGGTAGGAGCCTAACATTGTGGGTATCTTACTCCAAATTGCAAAACTATCCTCATTCATAAATATACTAGAAGTTTATTTTTCCTTTGGATAAAACCAATTAGCTAACACAGATGGTCACCAAAATTATGTGGGTACGTGAACCACGTGTGACATGAACTATGTGTGACATATGGTGCTATCATCTTCTTACTTGAGAACCAGTTATTGTTGATCTTGAGAACACGTATGTAATGGGCTATATCTGCTTGGCTATGTAAAAGATGAGATTTTTTTTTCTATCTTTGAAATTTCTTACTGCATTGTGTGTGAGGCACATCACATTCTGTTTTAATGCTTATTCAATAATATAATTGATTTTTTTTAATTAAATCTATTGGGGTGACAATTGTTAGTAAATTTACACAGATTTCAGGTGTACAATTCTGTATTACATCATCTATAAATCCCATTGTGTGTTCACCACCCAGAGTCAGTTCTCCTTCCATCACCGTATGTTTGATCCCCCTTACCCTCATCACCCACCCCCCACCCCCTTACCCTCTGGTTTTTCTTTCTCTTCTAATTTTTTGGAAAGTTTTTTGAATTGGGAGGATAGTTTGTGTTTTAATTCTATTTCCCTGACACAAACAACAGATACCACTATGTTTTTTTAACAGAGAAAGGGGATGTGTTTAAAATATCAGATAGCCAAAAATTCTCAAGATGATTGGATACTCTGAAATGTAAACCAATAAAACATGAACATTAAATCCGAGCAGGCCAGTTTTCTAGTTTGACATGTAAAGTGGGAAATTACCTAAATGTGGGAGTGATTTTTTTAAACACATTGGACAGCCCTGTACTTTATCTACATTATGCTCAAATATAATCATTGTCAGTTATGCAATTCATCTAAACTCTGCACATACAGGCAGATAATATAAAAATACACATTCAGTTTTAAATACTGTTTTTATAATATATTTATTGGAGTGTGATGCACATATGCAAAAGTGTACAAAAAATGAATGTATAACCCAAAGAATTATCAAAGCTAATATGAATGTAACCTCATCTCAGGTCAAGAAATGGAGCATTGTTCGAACTACAAACCAGCCACAAGTTCCTCTTCCCTTCCCATTTCTGACCTCTAGTATCATAGGAAATTGTTGTTGTCTGTTTTAAAGTTGACATAACTAGATCATACAGTGTATATCCTTTTGAGTCTGGCTGCTTTTGCTCAAAATTATCTTTGTCAGATTATGGTTGTGAATGTGTAACTATATTTCATTCATTGAACTACCTACCGTATAGGATTTTATTTATATGAATACACCACAAGTTTTTTATTTTAATATTGATGTTTGTTTGTTTGTTTCAGTTGAGGGTGGTTATAAATAAAACTGCTATAAACATTTTGAAAATGTCTTTTGATGCACACATAGACGCAATGCTGTCTCATATATACTGGGAGTGGAATTGTAGGGTCAGAGATCAACTTTAACAAGCAGTGTGTGCAAAGTGGATGTACCAATTTGCACACTTATAGCACTTATGAGAGTTCCTACTTCTATGCTCACCAAAACTTAGCTGTAAATCTCTTTTTAATTTAAGCCATTCTAATGCATGTTTAATGGTGTCTCATGGAAGTTGTATTTCAGATTACTAAAGAGAGAGCATACCTCTTCATATTTTTAATAATTTGTATATCTTTTCTGTGAAAGGATATCCTTTTTTGCTTATTTAGGATTGAGTTGTTTATCTTTTCATATTGATTTGAATAAATGATTTCTCTAGTATTCTGGATATAAGTTGTTTGTTGGCTATGTATGTCACAAGTGTCTTCTCTCATTAAGCGATTTATTTGTACTTCTATAATGGTATCTTTTGATGAACAGAATTTTAAATCTTTATTGTATTCTAATTTATCAATCTTTTAATATTAATGTACATGCATTTGCACACATTTATTTAGGATTTGTTCATTTCTTTCAATAACTGTATATGTTTAGATTTAGTCCTATTATTTGTTTTATTATATGTGCTCATAAAATGATATCTTATTAAAATTTAACTTTGTAATTACTGTTGCTGGTGTGTAGAACTAAAAATAATTTTTACATGCTGACATTGTTTCCAACAAAATTTCCAAACTCACTTATTAGTTCTAATATATTGCCTGTAGATTCTGATAGATTATTTACATTTGTTAGCATTGATTCTAGTGTAACAATATGCATTAGAACTCATTTACTATTAGTAAACACAGAACTGAATAATTCTTTTTAATGGCTGCAGAGTGTTTTATGATATTGCTATATTACACATCAGTGGAGTGGTTAGGATTGAGATGCTGGAGTCAGACTCCTGGATTTGAATAATGATTTCACCACTTAGTAGCTGAGTGACCTTAGAAATGTGAATTAACCTCCCTATGCCTCATTTTTTATAGAAAACATTCATATATATGTTTTGCTCTTACAAGCATTGTTTCAGTAAATGGGCGTGGAATTCCATATTCAACTATTTCTCCAAAACTTTTGTACTAATTTATACTCCTACCAGCGGTTTGCAAGAGTTTGTATTGCTTTACGTTTTTATCAACATTTAGTAATGTCAAACTTGTATGTTTTTGAAATCTTGTCAAATTTTAAATATTGACAAATAACAATCATAAAAGAGTATGTTATTGTTAGAATTTTTATGATTACTAATTAGTATAAGAAAATTTTTATATGCTTGTTAGCTATTTGGCTCTCTGTGAATTGTTAATTACTTTGCTTATTTTTACATTGAATTGCTTTTATTTTCTTATTAATTTAAAGAATTCTTTAAACATATTGAATGTTTATTCTGTTTTGGTTACATAGAGTACAAATATTTCTTATACTTTGTGGTTTCTTTCCTATTTGTTTTATATTGAATTTTGTTGTAGAAAAATTACTGTCTTTTATATTAAGTTTTTTGCTTTTTTGTCATATAAAAAATCCTTTTTTATCTTGATCTTTACAATAGTCTTTCATCTTTTATTCCAAAAACTTTATAGATATGCTTTTCACATATATATCTTTAATGTGCCTTGAATTTATTTTTATATATGGTTTGAAATAGGGATCTAATTTCATTTTGCTTATTTTCCACATGGATAACCAACTATCCCAGAACAAATTATTAAAAAAGTCTTCCTTTCCCTGCTGATTTGCAATGATAATTCTATCTTATATCATGGCTCCATTTCTAAGCACTTTTGAGTACCAATTTTATTCTTGTCTATCCTTAACAAATTCCTACAATCTTATTTATTATAATTTTACAATATGACTTTTACGTATCTCAACCACTCCCTTCACTGTTATTTTTCTTTAAGAATTTTGGCTATTTTTGGACATTGAAATTTTCATATACATTTTAGAAACAATTTGTAACATTTCTCCAAAACAACAGCAAAGAATGTTACTTATCTTAAAGTTGAAAGGAATTGTTTTGGCTCGAGATAAATTTTGGAAAAATTGACATCTTTCCAATATTGAATCTTCAATTCATATATCTCTTTTTGTATTTAGAATTCCATAAAGTTATTGCATATCATTGCTACAGGTTTACCTAGATAAATTATAGTTTTGTTGTTGTGAAATTTAATTTTTAAAAATTTATTTTTGTGTTGTTGCTATTTTACAGTAAAATAATAGATTTTTTTTACAATGTCTCGTTATCAAACTTGCTGAACTAGCTTTTTTGTTGTAAGTTTATAGATATGTTTATATTGCCTATATGTACAATTATAACATAAGTAAAGAAAGAGTTTTCCTTTTTCATTTCCAATATTTATGATTTTATTTCTTTTCCACTCTTTATTTTTCTATTTATAAACTGCAGTAGAATACTGGATGAAAGTAGTCATATTAAGCATACTCATATGTTTCTGATTTTTAAAGAAAGGCCTCTAATCTTTCACCAGTGTATGTCATGTTTGATCAAGGTTTTAGAAACATGCCATAATCACTTTAGATAATATCCTTCTGTTCCTTTTGCCAATAATTTTATTTTTAAATTTTGTAGTGAAATTGAATATTAGCATATAATTTTTATGTATCTAATAAAATGCACTTAGGACTTTTATATTTAATTACTGAATATAGTTGTAATAATTTGCTAGGTCTGCCATAAAAAAAATAGCACAGACTTTGTGGCTTAAACAACAAAAAATTATTTTTTCACAGTTCTGGAGGACACAAATCCAAAATTAAGATGTTGGCAAGTTTAGTTTTTCCTTAGGCTTCTTTCCTTGGCTCGTATATGACTGCCTTCTTTGTCTTCAAATGACCTTTCCTGTGTATGTGCGCATCCCTGCTCTCTCTCTCTCTCTCTCTCTCTCTTTCTCTCTCTCTCTCTCTCTGCCCCACCTTTCCACCCCTCGCCTTTCTTTCTCTGTCTGCCTCTCTTCTTATAAGGACATCAGTCATATTGGATTAGGGCCTATCCTAAAGGCACTCATTTTAATATAATGACACTTTAAAGGCCTAATACTTAAATATAGTTACATTCTTGGGTACTGGAGGTTAGGACTTAAACACATAAATTTGGTGGGTTCACAATTCAGCACATTCCTCTCTAATGTCTTTGGAAACTTGATCATGCTGGATTTTTAAAAACTTTGTTGTGGTATAAATTATGTGCAAAAATGCATTCCTTTAAATTGTATAGTGGATGAATTTTGGCCAATGTAAACACCTGCAAAGCTATGACTTTAATCAAGGTATACAACATACCGATTACCACACATGGTCCTTCGTGATACTTTGCAGTCAAACTCCCAACACTCTGCGCTATGAACCATGTAAGTGATTTCAATCCCCATAAGTTACCTTTGCGTATTCTAGAACTTCATGCACTGGTAATAGAGAGGGTGCATTCTTTTGTATTTGGCTTATTTAGCTCAGCATAAACTGTTTGAGATTCATTTATGTTGTTGTGTGTATCAGTAGCTTGTTATTTCTAATCCCAAGTAGTGTTCCACTGTATGAATATACACACTTTTTTATCTATTCCTCAGTTGATGGACACCCGGGATGTTTTCAGTTTTGAGCTGTTCTGAGTAAAGCTGCTATGAAAACTTGTATATGAATCTTCTGTGTACATGTTTTCACTTCTCCTGGGAAAACACCAGGAAATGGAATAGTTAGATCATATCAAATGTATGTTTAAATTTACAAGAGACTGCTGGAGAGTTTCTACTATGGTTATGGAAATTTACCTACCAACAAGTAATATGTAAGGTTTCCAGTTTCTTTTTGTCTTTTCTAACACTTGGTATTACCTGTCTTTTTAATTTTAGCCATCTGGTGGGTATGTATTGGTATCCAAATGTAGGTTTAATTTGCATTCATTGAATGAGTAAAGATGGTGAGCATCTTTTCATGACTTGTTATTCAAATGATTTCTTTGATGAAGTGTTTGTTGAAATCTTTTGCTCATTTTTAATTGGGTTGCTTGTCTTCTTATTATTGCATTGTGAGAATTCTTTTTATATTCTTGATTGAATATTTTGCTCAAATGCATCAATATCTTCTCCAGTCTGTGGCTTTTCACTTTTGTAAGGGACTATTTCTACAAGTAGAAGTTCTAAATTTGAAGAAGTCCAATTTATCATTATTTTCCTTTTCTATTGGTGCTTTTTGTTCCTTTTCCAAGAAATGTTTGCCTAATCAAAACTTGCAATGAATTTTTCATTTTTAATGAAATTTTGTAGTTTTCCCTTTTATATTTGTCTATGATTCATTTTAAAATAATTCTTGGGTATGGTGAGATTTAGAAGCCTACTCACTTTAATATCTAACATTAATGTGTAAGTCTACAGTCCTTCATCTCAAAAAGAAAGAAATTTAATAGGCTTGATTAGGACAAATTTTTTTTCTTTCTTATCAACAATTGTTATATTTGAATTCTCACTTTTCAATGGTTACAAAATTGACTCATTATTTTTTTGTTTATGCTGCTTTTGCATTAACTATGCAGGTAATGCTTTTTAGTTTATCTACAAATTTAGTAATTTCTTTGCTACTATTTATCTTATATTTCAGGCATTTCTTATAAGGATTGAATTCCTTATATTTGAAATGTATCCTTTATTGTTAGTATCATTAGCAAAAAAATAAAAATAGTGGTATTTATTTATTTATTTTTGTAAAACTTCTGTTTTTCCCCCACCTCTGAAAATATAGCCCTTTTCGCTTAGCCAAATATAAGTACCTTACTTATCTTTTCTCTATCAATACATTGATGATATTTTCCATTGTTTGTATGTTT
Organism: Rhinolophus hipposideros; assembly: GCF_964194185.1. Lineage (NCBI taxonomy): Eukaryota > Metazoa > Chordata > Mammalia > Chiroptera > Rhinolophidae > Rhinolophus > Rhinolophus hipposideros. The sequence goes on from NC_138050.1 coordinate 24,353,047, forward strand.
TATTTTGTCTGTTTAGTAGCCCTTCCATTAGTTTAAATATCATTCCTTTAAAACTAATCTGCCTTTCTTATTACTGCATTTAAGATCTTCTCTTTTTCTCCTTTGTTTTCTATTTAATATTTATCTATCTATATATTATTTACTTTTATATTTTTATAGGATATTTTGTAGTACTGAATCTGAGGAATTATATATATATTATATATATATAAATTATATATATATATATATATATATATATATATATATATATATAATATATAAATATATATATAATTTCTAATCCCAAATATAGTAAATATATCCCAAATATATTTACTATTTAAGGAAGATTCTCCAAGATTATCTTTTGAATATCACCTTTCTCCATTCTCTTTCATTTTTTCATATCAACAATAGTCACCATGGTTTATAATAGATCCTCAGAATTTATTCATCTTGTGGATGAAAGTTTATACCTTTTTACTAATCTCTCCCTATTGCCCCCATCCCCATCCATTGGCAGCAACCATTTTCCTATTCTCTATTTCGGAGTTTGACTCTTAAAAAAATTGTTTTCTTTTTAGAATCCACATATAAGTGATATGATACAGTATTTGCCTTTCTTTGTCTGGCTTATTTCACTTAGCATAATGCTCTCAAGTTTAATCCATGTTGCAAAAGGCAGGATTTTCTTCTTTCTTATGGCTAAATAATACTGCATTATCTATATCTATATATCTATCTCTCTCGCTAGATCTCTATCTCTATCCCTATCTCTCTCTCTAGATAGATCTAGAGAGAGAGATAGAGATAGATCTAGAGATAGAGATAGATAAATATAGATATAGGTAGACAGACAGACAGACAGACAGACAGACAGACAGATAGATAGATAGATAGATAGATACAGATATATATTACATTTTCTTTATCCATTCATCTGTTGATGGGCACTTAGGTTGTTTCCATATCTTGGCAAATATGAATAATGCTGCAATGAACATAGCAGTGCAGATATCTCTTTGATATCCTGTTTTCATTTCCTGCAGATATGTATACCCCAAAATGGGATTGCTGGATCATATAGTAGTTTCATTTTTAATTTTTTTGAGGAATCTTCTTACTGGTTTCCACAGTGACTGCACCAGTTCACATTCTCACCTACAGTGCACACGGGTTCCTTAGGTTGCCTGTTCATTTTGTTGATGGTTTCCTTTGCTGTGCAAAAGCCCTTGGGGGATACCCAGTTAAGAACTATTTCTTTGTTTACTACAGCCTTGTGGGACCCAGGAACATAAGCTCTGCTGACCACTAAAGCCAGGTGAACAAGGGTGCTTCCACTGTTTGGTAGCCACAAAAACAGGATGCTAGACCTGTGTACAAACTCCTTTTAAGGTGATACCAGTGATTTGGGCCAGAGGGAGCATGCAAAGATGGTGCCCGTTGGTTTCCCCAGTCTTTAGAGAAGAGTGCGCTCAGCCTCTACATATGTGTTATGTTAGAAGGCTGACCCTCAGCTTGCAACTTTTAAGATTTGCAAATAGGCCATTTTCATGTGAAGAGTGGAAGATGGGTCTTCCACCCTGCCTCTGAGCTGGCCCCTGAGGGATATTTAAATTCACCAATTTTCTTTTCAGCTCTATCTAATTGCTTAGCCCACTCAATTTTTGACAATTGCTATATTTTTTTTAATATCCAAGCTTCTGTTTTCTTTAAATGTTCCTGTGTGTTTTTTTTTTTGTTTGTTTTGTTTTGATTTTTTAAAGTCTATTGAGCTGGATTTTTGTTTGTTTGCTTTTGACTAATTCGTTTTATGTCAGTCATTTGAACTCATTATATTGTCTATATCTGATAGTTCTATTATTTGTAATTCTTGAGTATTTCTTTCTGCTAGTTGTTGTACTGGCTGGTTCACACTTATGTTGGGTTGTTTTCTAATATATTTTGTAAGAGTTGGGGGAAAATATTTAGTGACAGTTTGCAGTAAAACTTTGGGGCTGTGCAGAAGGCATGCACCTTAAGAGAGGTTTTTTTGTTAGTTTGTTTTTGGTTTTTGTCTGTGCTTTTCAAGGGCCGCAGTGTCTCAGCAGCTCAGGCTGCACTTCATGTTGACTTTTTCAAATAGCGATTCCTGAGTCATACTTGAAATTCAGGCCTCCAGCCTATTGTGTTTATGCATTCCCAAGAGATCTTTAATTTTTTCTGAATAGAGCCCAGGAAAAAATAGGCAAAAAATATCTTCTTCCATCAGGGAGAGCATTTTTTTTTTTTAATTTTATGCTTTTACTGAGTCTTCATCCAAAGTGTATGTGGGTTCTTAGTAACAATTCCTCAAGGTCCCTTTCCCTGTCCTCGTGGGTGAGTGTGTGAGTTTTACTCAAGCCCCAGTTTCCTGGGATCTGCAGAATCCCTTAGTTCATGGGTTTCTGTTGCAGCTTCAGATCATGGGCATAACCATGTGTTTGTCTCTTAGGATTTTCTGTACACTCTTCTACATCTCTTCTCTCTTTACTTACAGACACATACATACATATCACACACACATACATACACAGGCATCTCCATTTTTATGCATCTCTAAGAGGTTTGTGTCGGGAGATTTTTCATGGGTTCATCCAGGGCTTCTTCCTTGTTTGGCAGAGGGATTCCAGTGATCATCACAGGGGAAGTCGATGTGATGTTACCATTTTCTTTGGAGCAGCCACTTCTGGTACCGATTGTTTCATACAAAAGCATCTTGTGGCTCTTTTCTGGTTCCTAGGTCTCTGAGCAAAGACCACATGTGAAATATGGTTGCACCCAGAATCTGTAGATAGAGAGCAACAGTTGCTGTATTCTTTAAATAGCCTTGGATTATCTGGGCAGTGTTTAGATGTTCTGGTCAAAGAGAGTCACTGCAGTAAATTGTGGAAAGGACAATACAGTAGAAAAGACACATACCAACTACTTCATCTATCTTTTCAGTAAGAGAAAGGGGTTAAACCACAGAAAAGTCATTTTGCTACAATTGCCCTCTTTGGATATACCTCGGGTCACTCAGGGAGACTTCTGTTACATTACTCAGCATGGTATTCTGATTCTCATCTCCTGTATCAGATTCTTTGTTATTTTTCCTTTTAAGGTTAGTAGATAGAGTGGTAGTTCTTACAAACCACAGTCTCTTTGCACTAAGTCAAAACATGCGTTAGTTGTCAAGTTCAAAATTTATTAGATATCTTCCTGTATTCCCAGGGTCTTTCTTATTAAGTTATAATATTCAGTTAACAATATTATTTTTCTATATTTGAAAACTCTGATAGCATTAATAGGTATGACCCTTCTTATTATGACAAAGTAAAATGCCATATATATAGACTTCTGTAAGGCAGAGTTCTCCCAAATACGTTGTAAGGATGATTTGTAAATGTGTGCCTTAGGTTATATAGGAGGGGAACAATAAGAATGTTTGGACTTCTGGGTTATAACAATCTGAAGATATTTGAGTCATGGTGGAATATGAAGAAGAGAAACTTATTTTTCCTGTCTGTATTAATAGTATCAGATGCCTTTCAATCAACCTGGTAGCCTTTGATTTCATAAGGAAATATCCATAAGTGAAGGTGTAAAATGACTTAGGAAATGGAGTATGAACCTTTTATCAAGAAGATAAACTGCTAATACTTGGCTTTCTATTTAGTCATCGTACTTATATTTATTTTATGTGTCAGACATTCTATTAAGCACAAATGTGCAAACATGAGCAAGTTGGCTCTTTTCTAAAGGAAGTAATGTTTTGCTAAGAGGATAAACACTAAACACTAGATGTACCTATATCTATATACAAATACACATCTATATCTATCTATCTATCTATCTATCTATCTATCTATCTATCTATCTATCTATCTATAGAGAGAGCAAGTGAGATATCTCATTGGGAAAAAATTCACAGATGATTGAGCTGAATGTAATTTATCAGTCAGGCAAAAAAAAACACATTACAGACAGAGGGATATATATATATATATATATATATATATATATATATATATATATATATATATATATATATATATATCCCGAATATATATGTTATATATATTCGGAGAAACTGAGGTAATTTGAAATTTCTGAAGTGTAGGATGCATAAGTGGGAGTGGTGGGAGTTTAGATTAGAATAGGACAGATAGAGAGTTAAACCATATAGGGCCTTGTATCATGTGCTATAGAGCTTTGACTTGAATCTTGCAATAACAGAAAGCTACTCAACAATTTTAAGGAGAAAGAGCGTATAACATTACTTACCTTTCATTCTCTCAGGCATTTACTTCCACAAATGGTACTAGACCTTGTCAGTTACTATAGCTCTTCTACAAATCTAAATTTTATGTATCCTATTATTACCACACTTAGTCCAAAAGTCATCCAGTACCACCAAGACTCCTTAATCAACTGGTGTTACTATCATTTAACCATCCCTCACCTGCTTAATGTTCTTGATCTTTACCCAGCATGGATTTCATGGTAAATCACTGTTAAAAAGTTGCATTAATTTCAACTTTTTTATCCCACCTTTCTTGCTTGTACTGGCTTGGCAAACCTACAACCCTGAAGAAATTCAACTCTGCACTTAATTCCATACCTGTATTATAATGAGGCTGAAGAAAACATACAATCATGCTGACCGATCGCACTTCAAGTGGGCTGCTCGGCTCAGACTGGGTATCCAGAAGCTATTCTTCCAAGAAGACCTTTTCGTATATTTTATTATATTTTTATACACCAATATCTCCTCCCCCATTCTCAGCTTGCATTCTATTTCACCGAAAAATTGAAGTAATCAGAAGAGAACTTCCACAGACAGACTATCCCTTCTCTGTCCCCTGTGCTTGCACCAAACATATGCTACTTTCTATCTGTAACCACAAGAGGAATTTCTGTGATACTGTGTATAACAAATATCTCCACTTCCTTTGTTTAACACACTACCACTTTATTCCTTGAAATAGCTAACACTCTATGTCCCATTTCTCATATCCTAATCCTTCTGAAACATGCTTCTGTCAATTTTTACCCTTACCTCTCCATTTTAATTGCTCTTATGACTCACCAATGACTTCCATGTTAGAACCATCCTTGTTGCTACAAGCAGCCATTATATTATCTGTCTTAGCAACACTGGCATTATACTTCCTCCATTTTCCTTAATATACTATTTTTTCACATGGGCCACAATAACCACATGTACTTCAATTCCTCCTACATCACTGGACACCCCTTCTTAGGCACCTCTGCAGATACAATAGAAAATGAGATTTCTTTTTTAGATGAGAGAAATAACTGGGTATGTGTATGTAATCAGAATAAGCCAATTCAAATTTAAAAATAAGAAAAGGAAAACAAGGAAAGAATCATTTCAGCAGTGTTCTTGCGTACCCAAGAGGAGTTGGGAGCCTGGGCAAAGTGGAGGAAATGGTTTTAGAAAGGGTCATAGAAAGTTCATATAAGTTAACAGATGGGAGAGTAGATTACATAGGAGCAGATGGTGGTAGGTAATAGATGTGGTATTGAGAGTCTGTTAAATGTTACCTTGTGATTGCTCCATTATTCTTCGTGAAGTAAGAATAAACTCATTAACTAAAGGAGTGGATGAAGGGATAGAGGAGGAGGTTTTGGGACATGAGCAGTTAAGTGAAGTAATAAATCTGTGTTTCAATCAACCTTAGAGAGACCTGCCCAAATCCCTTTCCAGAAAGTCACCAGATGCCTGAGCTAATGACATAACCAAGACTGAGCAAAGAGATCGAGGTTTACTCTTAATAGCATGTTATTGAGCACTCCCAGAAAGCAATGGAATTCACCAGCTTTAGGTCGGTGGAGATTGAGTCATCGGAGAAGTGGCAGGATTACAGAAGGGAAAGAATGTATGCATTGATTAGGGAGACATTACATTTCCTACTAGTCATCACCTAATTGTATTTGAGCCTTAACCAACACTTGCAGATGCCACCAAACAGGGATTTTTTTTTTTCTAGATTTAACACAGCATGTCATAAGGACCCCGCATAAGTTATGATATGATGGTTAAGCAGGGTGAGGACTGGAGAGAGGCACGTTGTAGGACTTGGGGCATCCCTAAGTCAAAAGGGACTTGTGTTAGGCAGTTATCACTCACACATCACAAACTGGTTAGCCCTTCTCATTTCAGTCACCTGGGGTTGAGGTAGGGCAAACCTATTACAGCTATATGGTATGGTATGCTACATAACCTACTTTCTTATGAAGTTATTTGTATCTACACAGTGGACTTCAAGATCCTCGAGGGCAAGGATCTTTGCCTGTCTTTTTGAATGACCAGTGGTACCCAATAGAGTGTCTGGCCCTGTTTAACACAATAAATATTCTTTGAAAAATGAGTTACACTTTTCAACCTTTATTCTCACACAGTTTGTAGAAATGGCAGAATCAGTGTGGAAACCAAGGAGCCATTTCAAAGTAACTCAAATGGTTACATTTCTCAAACACTGTATTATTAATCAGGACCCTTGTTTTTGAGTGACTATAAACACGTCAAGTGTTTTACAGGATAAAAGATTTCCTTTTTCATTTCCCTCACACAAATGAGAAATCCAAGAAAGGAACCAATTTCAGTCATGCCTGGATCAAAGGTTCAGTTTATTCCTCCAAAGCCCAGCTTCCATCTCTTTCTGGCTCTGCTCACAGTGATTGGATTAATTCTCCCATGAGCTATCTCTAAGTGGTGACAGAAATAAGGGCTGCCTAAAGCCCCAAGCTGACAACTGCCTTTCAACCTTCGATCTCAAGTCTGGGCCACTCCTTGGAATTTGAGTAAAGAAGAAAACTAAGCAGAAAAATGCATGGTCTGTGCTTCCGTGGATAGAGAGGAAGCAGTTACATAGGAAATGGTTTTGTTCTTTCATGGGTTTAGAACATTTAATTTGCATCCAGTGGTCATGCTCTTCATGTTTACAAGAATGACTTTTATAGCTTGTTTGCCTGATGGACTCTTATTTAGCTTTCAAAACCCTGCTCAGGTTTTATCTTCTCTATGAAATTGTCTGCATCTGTCTGGATTCAGACAATTAGGAAAAGATTCACTACAGGTATTAGGGGAAAAAAACAAAACAAAACAACTATTTAATATAGGAATCTATATATGGGACCTAATATAGGAATTAGACTTTATCTGTCTGTGGTTGGGTCTGGAAGACCAAAGGCTTGGAAGGCTGAGGCTAAGAGAATTGGAATAATAGTTATTATGTGAGCTTGAAGGAAGCTGTGGATTCTGGGGAACCACAAGGTGGAATTTTGTGGAGGGGTCTGGACACCTGTGGCACCAGTAACTATAGAATGCCAAACGTAGTGGTTTTGCTTTCCTTCTTCCTTCCAAATCTTCCACAGATTCCTCTTGGTAGCAGATTCTATCCTGGCAATGTTCAGACCAAGTGGTTTCTGGGAGATGTAGTTTCCAGCCTTAGAAAGGACTGGTGGTGATGTAACCAACATGACATCTGCCGGCCCAAAGCACTGTCCATGGTTAGCTGCTGCTCCCCACCAGCCCACCCACAGAACCATGCATTCTCTGCTGTAGTCCCATTGTACTTCTTACTTCTGTGCACTCCATCTATATTTCTGTCATTACATTTTACTTACTTGTTCACATTACTGCCCTCTTCACTAGGTTGTGACTATAGGAACTACTTTCTCACTCATTTTCATCTCTTAAGAACCTAACACATCGTAATCCCTTAATAAATACCCACTGATCTAAAATATTTCAATAAAAATATTTCAAAAATTGGAATGAAAGGCCTAGGATATAAATACAGTAAAATTAAGGCAGAAAAATGCCACTGTTGAATGTGAGACGTTTTGTTTCTAGTTGTATTTCTGACAGTGTGAAACCTCCAGCGAAAATCCAGGAGAATGCTGAACCCACTCTAGAGTTAGAATAGTTGGTTGTTTGATTTTATGTGTTTATTTTGAAGAAAATGTCAAAGGCATAAACCTTTTGTTTTGATTAAGGTTGCAATTACCCAATTAGCAAAATAATCTTAATCTCAGTATTAAAATAATGACAAGGTAGTAACAAACAAACAACACTATATTCTTAATCTAAGAGAATAGTGCCATCATAGTTCCTAAATGATTAAACTTAATTCTTGAGAAAAATTTCAAATCATCAATTTGTATGTGTTCAGCATTATATATTTTATTAGAACTGGTTGAGTCATTAATTGTGTAGCCTAAATGACTTTAAGAATTTCATTATTAGCCTGCCCTACCTTTAATTCTAATTTGCCAAAGCTATTTAAAATACATTTGAAAACAGATATATTTTAATGCCAAAAATATTGTGCTACTTTCCTTTGAATGTATCTCTTTGTCTTGGAGTATTTATCTTTGTTGATACTGCATTGTTTTCGAATTTAAGAGTACTGAGTTTAATTCTGACTTCTGTCACTAACTTGGTGTACTTTGTCCAGGTCACTTTTCTACCCAGTGCATGAGAATAAAAACAGGCATCTAATCTCACTCTATTGGAAAACCTACAATAATGTTTTCGAATCACTTTGTGTTCCTAAGGCAAAATGCCGTCTTTAACACAAAGTTACATTCTTTCTAAAAAGGAGTTAAATCTGAGAAAAAAGTCCAAAACATGATGGGATTTATTTTTCCGGCATAAAACATTGAAATGCCATGTTGCATGAGACATTCCAGGGTCCACTGAATAAGCCCCTAACTCATTTAATGTTGTTCCCAGAGGTGCCTTAAGAACCATACCTGCAGCCCACAAAAGTCACGTCCTTATGGCATTTCAGGTCTCCCTTTTGCTTTTAGTTCTTCATATATCATGTACAAAATAACAAGTCATTAATTAAAAGAAAAAAACCCTGGAGAAATACTTTCCCCATTCTTTTGAGGAATTTCGAGTTAATTGTCCATTCTGCTATATTTCACTATAAACAGAAGCCATTGCCCTCTGTACAGAATATACTGTAAGGATTGAAATGATATTGTAGGATAGGACTCTTGCTTTACAGCACTTTATAAGCAAATACATTTGCAGGAGCCTTGACACTATGAAGATAAGATCAAGAGCAGGCATTTTTAGGTCTCTGAGCTCCACTGGAAGAGGACAAAAATCCCTTTAATGCATAATGTCATTTGCATACATTAAGTATCCACTGAGTGTGTGGTAGGATGTACAAAAGGCTGTGGATGAAGGGGGGTTGGAGAAGGAAGAGTACTAATAATTTAAAGTTGACAGAAATCTCCAAGAACATCCCTCTAGTTTATTTATTCTACTGTTACAAGTGCACTCCTTTTTTTGATCTTAATTGAAAAGTCAATCTATTATTCCATCCATGTTTATGCCATTCAATATCCTGTTCTGTTTTTACTTTCTTTCCTATGTACTTAAGATTTTAAGGGTCATTATCCCAGCCATTTGCTTCTTTGGATGCTGAACATCGCTCTCCATTTCACCTACCTGGAAAAACCCTAGACTTTGCAGAGACCCAAATATAACTTGCCTGATTTATCCTCAGCCCTCACCTAGGTTACTATATAGGGAGACCCCCACTTTAGAGACTCCCGCTAACCTCTTCAGTATCCTCCCAATGCCTTTGTAAAAGCGCTTACAAGACTGGGGGCATTCTATGTCCAGAACTTTGTCCCATGGCATGTTCCCAACTCACTGGAAAGATAGGATAAAGTTTTAAATGGGATTATTCAATAATCCAGGTCTGTTCTCCCTGGATGTTTAGCCAGTTCCCATCCAGCATTCTTCTTCTATATTATGGAAACTCATTCTGCTCTACCGTTTCTGCTCTCATTCTGCTCTACGATTTCTGTCTTAAGATTGGCTGACCAAAACTCACGTCAGTGCTCAGCAACCAAAGTGTAATTCGGGTTTGAAATCATGTTTTGTTACAAGATCATGTCCTTCATTGGTAAAATGAGGTAGATTTGGTTAACCTTGAATTTGAAGTGGTTTATCAAAATATTTCTTTTAAGAAATTTTCTTCCCAGAATATATATATATATATATATATATATATATATGTATATATATTTATATTCCGCTGTTTTGATTCCACTGTTTCCTCTTCAATTCTGACAACTGTTATTGTGACAAATTATGTGATTGAACTGATTGAGTTCAATTCAAATCACATTATTCAGGACTAGTTGGATCCTTATGGCTGCTTCACAGATCTCTTCTTTTTAACTTTTAAATTCTGAACATTAGCTCTTCTAAATTATTTTATTCTCATCAAGGCCTGACGTCCCTCTCAATTTGTGACTTTTTATTCTAATAAAATAACCGAGTAATGTTAATTCCCTCTGCTATACCTTAAATTGTCCACTTTTCTGCCGTTCCCCACTCTTTTCTCTCTGAGGAAAAACTATTCTTACTTCCAAGATTATTGTTGGTTTAGTAATAGTGTAGCCCTCTGTTAGATGATTTCTCTCATTTTACCCTGAATCCTAAAGAGAGTGAATTATCAGGGACATCTTGGGTTTCCTGTTCTCTTTGCTGTGTGCTTATCTCTTCACCCTGTGTTTGTAATTGCTTCAGATGTTGCCTGGGTTTAATGCCTTCCACATTTCCCCTTTTTGTTCTGTGTCCCACCCTCCACTTACGGGCTCATAACCTCACTGTCTAGAAATCCTAGTGTTACCAAAGAGTGAAAGTCTCCTTTTGAGGACTCCAACAGGGGTTCTTTTCCTCTTTGGCGTTGCGAAACCAATTATGAGACGGAAACTGGGCATCAACAGCGCAAGCTTTTATTCTACCACTAGAGAAAGGAGAAATGGGAGCTCAGCTCTCGCAGATCAACTTCTCCCTTAGCGGTGGAAAAGTGGCCTAAATAGGACAGGAGAAATGAAGACGGGATTTAGGTAAATAAGTAGGAGGAATATTCATGGATTTCCTGGGGGAGGGGTGGCTGCTCTCTCAGAATCAGGGTTGCACCTCTTTTTGTTGGGTTATGGTCTCTTCCTGCCATTGGATTGGCGGTTGTCAATTGTCATGGCGCCGGTAGGTGTGTTATTTAGCATGGAGATTATATTACAGCGAGTTTTAAAATCTTTTGGAGGTCATTTGGACAGTTATCTTGCTTTCCACTGGATTCAGCTAATCTTGACAAGTTTTAACTGCTGACCCAGGACCTTCCTGTTTCTCAGAGACAGAGCTGTGGGGGAGTTTCAGCCAGTCCTGTTAGACCTTTAGGCAGGTCCTGCAGGCCCGCCACGGGGTAACACTACTTGCCCTCGAGTTCCATCTCACAATTTACTTCTCTTTAGCAAGCTCTCCATCCTAGGAGTATCACGATGCTCTATGGTATAATTATTCCTTTGCAGATTAGTATATATCATTACCTCCTGATTTGGAGGGTCTTGGTCCAGGCTGTCACTTACTACCTAGTGTTAAGGTTAGAGTTAGGGATACACATTTGTAAGTGGACCACATGTCCTACTTACAAGGAGTCCTATTTGGGATGAATTACTATTATTATTATTTTTTAGTAGGAAGTGAAAATGAGAAAAGGAAAGATTAATGAGGCATGCCAGATTCAGGTGATTCATTAAGCTGAGTTTTCTACCCTTGTTTGATCAGGAGGCCATATTCTGATTATTTGAAATGTCCCCGGATAATTTCTTAACAAGAGCAAAGCTACTTCCCTTTGAATTTGCCTTGCCCATACTATTTATTCAGGATATAAATGAAAATAATGTTATTAAACATGAATTAAACCAGCATACTTTGAAGATAATGATTTTGTACACGTTTGTACGGTCACCGTTCTCATGCATAATATGTGATATATTAGCTGTATTACAAACTAGTATCATTCGTCCAAGAAATTTTGAAAAAGGAAACGTTGGTCTTCAGCCCCCTCTACTACTTCTTTATGAGCCTTCTGCATTCCAGCCAGTCACCAAGACCTGAGTCCTCATGCTGCCTGTTTCCTATGGCACTTTACCTGGGTCCTAAGGGACCTGCACTTTTGTTTGTCTGCTTTGTTTTAAACCTCAGTGTATGCAGTTTCTGAATATCCACTTGACTTACCTTGACAAGATTATATGCCAGTATTTTGATACAATATTTTGTAAGTTTCTACAGTTATCATAACATACTTAGCAGATGGTTTCCAAGCTATAACATTTTAATATTAGTAGTCATTTCACGCATGAAGGCAGACTAATAAAAGTAATGTTTTTGGACATGTTAGTTTTTCAGCAACTTTTGAAGCTTTTCACTGGCTAAACTGTAACTTCTCAGGCTATATCTTTGATTCCCCAGAGGATTCAAAAATTGCCTTTAGAGTACCAAGTGTTTGTATGGAGTTTGCAACAATTTGTATATGCATGTTTACATTTTTTTTTTTTTTGCAAAGATGATCTCAAATGTTATTCAAACTCTCAGGGGGATCTGAGACCTCTCAATGTGTTAAAAATCTTTGACTTAGTTTTAGAAACTTCAAAGACACATTTAAATGGGGTAAACAAATATGCATGCAATAAAATAGTGAACAGTGAATAGTAGCTGTTCATCTTATATATAGTCTCTCTATATACTACTGGGTGTATATTTATAATAGTTTGGTATCTCACATTAATAGTTTGCCATACCCTGAACATTTATTAGAGCTTGTCCTTTACCAATCTGAGAATCTCAAAATCCTCAAGGGTTATTTTTTAAACCCCAAACTGAATTATTCTCCAGTTAGTTTCCTCTCTTAATAGGTCACAGATACTAATATTTTAAATTAGCATTTAATGCAAAAAAATCATAAAATGTGGTCCAAAATATTGTTTTGTTTTATTTCATTTTTCAAACACTTTTTATGTGGAGTTTTTAGCTTCAGTCTTCCAATAATATATTTTAAAAATATATATTTGAGATCTGAAACTGTACTACTACTAAGATAGAAAACAAAATGGAACAAAGTTGCTGACACTCCTAACCCACAAATTTGAATATAGGTTGTTTCATAATATTGCCTAAGGTATTATATTAATAGTGAATTGGTAGAATAGAATATAATCTTAACTTTAATAAAATTAACTTTGTCAGTCTTTTATATTTCTTTTTATGTTTGCCCCAGGATATTTCTAGTTAAAACCCAGGGCCTCATTTGCAGTCAAAAAGGATGGACTTCTTGGCATAGTGTAGCAGTCCTACTGGTTGAGCTTAAATAGCTCAGTAGTGTTCCAGCAAATCAGTACTAGATGGTCCCTTGGGCATGTTTTAAATTTGTATTTTTTAAAAAAAATATACAGAAACATAAGCATGATGATTATAAAAACACATTTGAACTCAGTGTTACTGCACATAATTTTTTTCAAATCAGGTGTCAGAACAGTTATCTGAACAGAGATATTACTTATTGTGCTTCAAATCATGTTTGTGCACATACCTTAAAAGTATCCACTAGAAGCAATAATAAGAATGCACTTCTCATTTAATGCTAAGATCTCTTTTGCCTTGCTCAATTAATTGTCACTGAGTGCAATTTTATCATAGTTAAAATGAATTCAGGCCTATTTCCCAGTAGTAATAATTTTGGAGGGTTAGAGAAATTAATATTCCTCAAAAACTAATTAATAATCTCTAAAGAATCATTTGCATAAAGGATGTTAGAGTCTTGCAGCCATTATGTGTTGTGTGTAACTGATTAAAAGGTCCATTTTCATTATTGCATATAGCCATAAGGTGACAGGCGTGACCACTCCAAATGGCCAAGCAAAAGGCTAAGTGATTGAAAAATCATGTGGTATTATTTCATCCAAAAGATCACATTGTTCTTTTCAGTAAGTTCTATCAAAGGAAAAGGATAAGAAGGAAGGGAGGAAAGGAAGGAAGGAAGGAAGGAAGGAAGGAAGGAAGGAAGGAAGGAAGGAAGGAAGGAAGGAAGGAAAATAGGAAGGGAAGAAGGGAGGAAGGAAGAATCTCATCAAAATAGTGGTGATGGTTTTTGAACCTATGCATTGTTCTACCATCAATTTCAGTACTATCTGTGTTTATTCTACTTGAGGTTTGTTTCTACACTTTAACTCTGCTATGTATCAAGATGAAGTGTTGATTTCACCATAAACCTGCATGGAAACAGGTTCATTACATAATACATATATTTATATTAGCAGAAATAACTTTCCAACTTTTCGTTTGTTTTGATGTCAATTTATTATAAGAAACTATTGGCTGGAAACAGAGCTATTGTGTTGCTCTGCTGAAAATTAATGTGTATAACAGCCTTAATATGTTAAATTTGTTTTACTTATTGGTAAAGTCCACCAAACAAGCTCCATGCAAGAGAGCATAATTCTTAGCAGACAGAAGATCCATTCATTATTTCTATTATAATTACAGTGAAAACGTTATTGATAAATCAAACCAAAATAATTACTCTTTGAAAAGGAAAGGATATTTAGCTTTCAAATGTCATGGAAGTTGTGTGTAAAATCTGTTAGCTTGCTCACTCTCAAACTCGCTAGGACAGCCCAGAAATATCAAATGCAACTTTCCACATCATTTCCTCCACCAGACTTCATTTCCACCATCAACAGTGGTGAAATTACAGGCCTTCAAACAGAACATATGGAACAAAAATCATTTTATCTGAATGGAGATGTAATATCAACTCCCCACCCCAACCTCAAGCAAAATAAAACAAAATGAGGCATTTTTATAGCTTTGAAGACAATCCACAGGAGGTAAATTTACCCCCACAGCAACACCCTACTGAAAAGTGTGTGCTTAGAAAACATTTCAATTACTAGCTAGCTGAACATGATTCACAATTCTCAACCAAATTTTTTTTCCAGTCCTCTGAATATGCAGAAAATTACTTGAAGAAATTACTGTAGAAAATAAGAATGCTAAAGTCAGCAGTTGAAAATGGAGAGAGTAATGTTGAATAGCTTGGTCAAATAAATTTATTGAAATTACACTAATACGTTATGTTGGTGGACCTTACATTTGAGGATAACATGATGAACTGATGTTGTTAATTGGGCATAAAGGTACCTGCAAGGATCCATATGGAGACAGGAGCCTTTTTCACTGTACATCTGAAGAATCTTTTGGCTTGGGGAAATGGTTGTTTTTGGCTTATTCACTTCCCTTAAAATGCCTGCCGCTTTTGCTGAATGTGAATGACCTGACCTCATTTCTGATTGCTGTGTGCCAGGTCAGTCTGTCTGCTGTTGTTATTTCCCAAAAGTCGGCAGTTACTCCACATTGTTTCAAATTGTGTTTCTGTACTCTTGAAGCTTTCTTCAGACTGCTGTGCTTATAGCCATTGTAGGACATTCTAGGAGCAAAGCACTTCCACAATCTTAGAAAATGTAATAGGAAAAATACAAAAATTACTTCATTTGCTAAACCACACAAAGTAGGAACATTTGCTTTAAAATGTCCCTAAAGAATGTTGCTGGATATTTGCATCAAGAAAAATCTCTTTAATTACAAAATAGCAAAACAATAGTTTCAACATTGAAATAACACCCTGGGTTAGCAGTGGTTTGGATAATCCCCCAAAGAGACTGAATGTGTTTACGAAAATAAACAAAAATGCTGCTAAGTCTAAACTCTGGAATGGAATAAAGATGATCTCTAGTTTACAGGTTTGGATTCCAGGAATTATATATAAATTATATATATATATATATATATATATATATATATATATATATATATATATTTATATATATATAATTATATATATATATATATATAAATTATATATATATATATAAATTATATATATAATTATATATAAAGCAATTTAGAAGAAGCCACAGAATACAGAATTTTAGCTTAAGAGTTATAGAGGGCTGAGTTGTAATTAAGTGGGTTAGCGCATTTCTTCCTAAAATAAACTCTACATTTCATATATGCAGGGGTGCTTTTGAAGTAATCAGAAATCTTTTGGATTCTCATATTTAAAATGATTTTAGATGAGATATTTTATCAGATTTTATTGATATGACTTCAAGTTCATTCAGGGATAAACAGAACATTAATTAATATGTACAAATAACATTATAATAATTTAAGTACATTAAATATAAAAAAGTTTGATACTTTTTTCTTTAATAACCGTTTTCAAAATATTGTATATGCAGCACCATTAGATGAACTCATGGGTGTTACTTAAATCTACATATTATGTCTTACAGAGTCACAATATGAAATGTAAACTTTGTGGCTTCCCACCCACCTGCACTCTGTTACTGAAAGCACTTCAAAATCTGTATCTGTTTAATTTAAAAATTTTGTATGCCTTGGATGCAGGAGGAGTATGAGACTGAGCGTGATCTTTTGTTGAATGCGAGAGAACCGAAGTTAGTTTAGAAGGATTATAGAACAATATGGTGGCAGAAGTAGAATCAGGAAATGCTGACTTTTCATTTTGGGAGCAAGAGCATTTCATAGTAGGGATTATATATATTATAGCATAGGCACACTGTGTGCAATAAAGGAATTCCTTTTGTAGCATAAACATTTATTATACATGTAATGTATTTCATAATATATTATATATGGTAACTTCAGAGGGTGTGTACTTGCTCACTGTGCATTAGATGGCACTTTGGCATGAAAAAAAAGTGCTTGGAGGGCTTAATGATACTTGTTATTTAGTTTTCAATGTCCTTTCAGTTGCTCTAATCTCATGATGTAATTTTACAGGACTTAAAGGTAAATGGTTCTAAATTATAAAAATAAATTACAGTCAGTGTTACTTAAAATAATTATACTATTGACTGAAAATTATGTTTTTCTTGCATGTAAATGATTAGGAGTTAAATTAACAGCATTTTTGCTGATGGTTAGCCTCTACTTGTCTATTAATAACATGTGCTAAACCGCTATTTAAAATGCTTCCTCAAAAAGTTCTCAGGGGAACTTCACTCTAATATGAGGCATACTCCATTTGGAAAATGTATATCACAGTTGACCTTTGATTTGTCTGCACTGATCTGCAGTATGTCCTTGTCAAAGATTTAAGAAATAGAGGAAGAAACATTGTATTGGGCCATGGGTGAAATACCAGATTTGCCTTCCAGGAATATAGATTTGTGTTTTTGGTAAAGAGACTAGGGAGGGCCAAGTCAGAGCAATATGCCTCATGGATATTGAGTAGGGAAGTCAGTCTCAGGAAGAGTACGATGTACCAACACCTCTTGGGACGCCTTTCACACCAATGGTCGTTTGCTGTTAGCAGTAGTTATACTTTTCCTTATGCACAGGAAGAAACTTCTATGTTAGGTATTGGCCGTCCTCCAAAGTCAAGATTTAATAATTATAAAATTGGTCTAATGGAGTCTTTTAACAAGTCCTGTTCTCTAACCACAATCTTAATCAAATCACTCAGTAATTCCAAATTTTCACTTATATTAAAGCAGTGTGGATGGACTTTTTATAATTACTGAAGATATACAGATTATCATGTCTTTCCTCACAGAAATAAGATGACAAAAATTCAACAATCAGCGATGAATCAGAAATGCTATTTGATTTTTATAATTTAAAATATTCATAAATACCATGTGCAATTTTACTTTAATCATTAATCATAAACTAATTCATGAGGACTCCTACAAACTTTGTGTGAGTAGTATTTATTGCATTGTAGCCAAGAGCCTGTCAACCTGTCCCAGCAGTGAGAGCTCAAGTTAGTTATTTAGCTTCTCTGTGCCTTGGTTACCTCATATATAAAGGGAGAATAATAATGGTGTCAATTTTCTAGGGTTGTTGTGAAAATTAAATGTAAATCTCTTAAAATGGTGCCTAGTATTTTGTAAGTTAATATCCTAAAGAAATTATGTATTTAATTAAATGTGAAATATTATTTCTAAATAGTAGCAAAATAGTAATTTTCAGTAAGAATTATTTCATATCATCACTATTAAGTTACTGAGTTAATAGAACAAAAGTATGACTCTTTCTTTAGATAATTTTTCCGACCTCTGTGAACGGTTTACTTTACTTAAATTACTACAATCCTTTTAGTAAGAAACTGGCTACTAACATTGGTAAAAAGTGATCATAAAATAGGTGTTATCCAGAAAATATTAAAATTAGAAACTTGTTCCCAATTGAAATTATACATATACATATATATGTATATGATTGCTATTATTTAATATATATATATATACATATATATCATTTATGTAATATATGTGATTGTATTGTGATATGTTTTCTTAAGTTTAATACCTCAGGGCTTGTCATGAATGAAGTAAAAGACTATCTTAAACAATAATGAATCTGCTATTTTTCCAATATCATTATAACTGGTACTACCAACTAATAATTATAACACATATTTTGTTGGGTGGGATAATATATGAAATTATAATTGAGGGCTAAAAATCAATAAAGTGGATGAACTTTTTTCTCTTTGTGTTGGGTTATAAAATTGGCAGTAAACCTCTAAATCTGTAATCCAGGGCTTGTCCTCTTCCAGCTTTTCATGGACTGTTCTACTAACTATACTTTTGTTTTGGCTTATATCTTATGTATTTTCAACTGTACTACCTCTCAGCCTACGAATATTGTTTGACTTCCCATATTAAAATATTTTTTCTGGCCAATTACTTCCTTTTAGTTTAATACCCTATCTTTTGTTCCTTCATCAACTCATTAAATAAAAAACTGTGTTTCAGATATGTGCTAGATTCTGACAATATGTAGATGAAGGAGACAGAATCTCTGTCTGAGGAAAGTCGCAATCTAATGGAAAATACAGGCGGGAGATACAGGTGTAAAACCTCCTGCCTGCAGAGATCTGTTCTTCTCTCACTGCCCTGATTCCCCTTATATGTCCCCTTAGAGTAGCTACATGGACCAAGGCCTGATAGGTGGCATTTTTCTTCAATTCACATTCTCTATTTCTTCTTCAGTTCATAGGTTCATAGATGAACACAAATCAGATTGGCTCCTCTAGGTTCTGAATTTGTATTTGGGATACAGAGACTGTGGGATGCAAGCTGGGGTAAAGCAGCATGATGTAGATGGTAAAAATCCAGTCTACAAAAATAGAAGAAGGAAGTTGACGGATGGAAAATAAATACATATCCTAGTACCATGTTTGATATAGATAGATGATAGATAGATAGATAGATAGATAGATAGATAGATAGATAGATATGCTTGAAGACATCTTCATTTCTTTGAAGCTCTACTATATAATATCACAATCATATATGTGTGCATGTATAATAATAATTATACATATCTGTGTATACATATAACCATACACACATATACAGTCATATGTAGTAGACTGAGTATCCATTTCTTATGATGATTTACATATTAGCTCTATGGAAAAATGAATTGTTGGCCAAACAGGCAGGTGAGGAAAGTAACAGACACTCCTTATTTCTCATAAAATAAACAGTACATGTCAAGACGTCACGACATTAACAACAAATTGTGTTTGGGAAATAAAACTCTTCTTAAGTATGAGAGGCCAGGGTATGTCTGAAGCAGTGGCCAGAGGTGATGCTGAAATAGAAGGTAGAAGCTGGATCATGAGTGGCCATGTCCTCCCCACTGTGGAGTTTGAATTGTATTCTGTAGCTGATTGGGAGTCACTGAAGGATTTTACCAAGAGGAGTAACATGATCAGATTTTTGTTTTAGAAGATTGACCTTTCAGGTACTCTCAGGTGAATTGTTGGCTGGCCATATGCAATATGTCTCATACCATGTCCAAATGAAAATGCTCATGGAAATTTTATTCTGTCCCCTACACACAAAAGTGATGAATATAAACCATGACAATGAAACCTAAAAATAATAGTCATCCTATGCAAGAATTAACTGAAAAAATAATAGTCTGGGATGATAAACATAACCCTTGCCGGTGCATGCTTTGAGAGCAATAAGAAGATAGACAACAGAAGACTTCTGTTTATTTGTCGTCCAGCTTGGGTTAAAGAGAATGTTAAACGAGAGAACATGTAGTCACTCCATTATTGAACAGGAGTACCTCATTAATATGTCTCTAGTCCATACATTTTGGGTTTTTTGTTTGTTTGTTTTGTTTTTCTGATAAGGGGTTGCGAAAACAGTTTGGAGACCACTGCTTTTATTCTACATTTGTTCTCTTTTCAGAGTCCTAGAAAGGGACAGAAAGAATCAGTTGTCCAGTGTAGCCACTCTGGAGTAATCTTTAGCTAGTTATTGGAAATAATGCTAAGGGCAGTAGTTCATCAATTCAGTTCTGGCTTTAGATTTGAGAGAACAATGTTCTCAATATTACATGAATGGCATTAGAGTTAGAAATGAAGTCAGGAATGATGAGGAAAATTTGAACACTGTTTTGTTGGCAAAGTCAGACCTAAAAAAAAAAATCTATTCAAAAATGAGTAAAAATATGTCAAATGAATATGAAATCTATTAAAATCTACAACATGAGGGGAAGTAAACATTACTCTCAAGGCTCAGAGCAGTGTTTGTGGAAATCAAATAGAAATCAGACATAATAAAAATAAAGAATCCTTTTATATTTATACAAGGTCTGACAATTAGGTTTGCGGCCATATCTCAATGCTGAATATCACTACGGTCACCTTAGAAGTACTCCCCTTGAGAAGCTATGCACCGATGCCAGCTCTTAGTCCACCCTTTAAAGCAATTTTGGAACTCTTTTTCTGGAATGACCATCAGAGCTATTGTCGTATTACCCTTTATGTCCTGAATGTCATCCAAATGTCTTCCTTTCAATATTTCCTTTATCTTCGGGTAAAGAAAGAAGTCACTGGGGACCAGATCAGGTGAGTAGGGAGGGTGTTCCAATATAGTTATTTGTTTACTGGCTAAAAACTCCCTCACAGACAGTGTCGTGTGAGTTGGTGCATTGTCGTGATGCAAGAGCCATGAATTGTTGGCAAAAAGTTCAGGTCATCTAACTTTTTCATGCAGCCTTTTCAGCAATCCTAAAAAGTAAACTTGATTAACTGTTTGTCCAGTTGTTACAAATTCACAATGAATAATCCCTCTGATATCAAAAAAGGTTAACAACATTGCTTTGAGACTTGATTTAGACTGACGGAAGTTTTTTGGTGGTGGAGAAATGGCTGACTTCCATTATGCACTTTGATGCTTTGTTTCAGGGTTGTATTAGTACACCTCTGTTTCACGACCAGTGATAACACGGCCCAAAACATCATCTTGCCTCTCCAAAAGATTTTGGCAAAGTTCGACTCTTCTTTTGCTTTTGTTCATCAGTGAGCTACTTTGGGACCATTTTTGCACACACCTTTCTCATGCTAAGATTTTCAGTTAAGGTTTTCCTGTTTCTCTATTGATGTTTACTTGGTCTGCTATGCTTCTCACAGTCAGCCGATGACTTGGACAAACAATTCAATAAATTTTTGCAATGGTTTCCTCAGTTCTTCTCATTATGGCCGCCCTGACCTCTCGTCATCAGTGTTGTATCCTCTCCTCTCAAAAAAACGTTTAATCCATTCGTACACTGCTGTTTTCTTCATAGCATTATCACCATAAGCTTGGAGTAACATGCCCCTGATTTCACTTCCACTCTTGCCAAGTTTAACAAGAAATTTAATGTTTGTTCATTGCTTTAATTCAAGCTCAGACATTCTCATCACTGCACAGAAAAACATGCAACAATGATCATGAACACCACTCAGCGAGACACCGCCACATGTCGACACAAACACAGCTGTGAGACACTCATATACCAAGGTTATGAAACCTTATGGAGTTGTTTGTATAGTGCTGCCAATGTAAGCGCATGGTGGCAAGTTCACGAACATAATTGTTAGAACTTGTAAATCACTAACCATTATTGCTTTCATTCTATCTGCCTGTTTTTTTCCTCCAACTCCATAGACTCGGGGACACTCTTCAGTAACTTTGGTTTTTACATGTAAGACTGAAAGCAAATTGATTGTAATAATGAGGGAGAATGGGAAGACACAATGTGCTTGATTGAGACTGCATTGATTCTAAAGATCAATTTTGAGATAATTGGCATCTTAACAATTTTCATTCTTTGATCCTTGAACATGATGTAGTTCTCCATTGATTTAAACCTTGATTTCTTGCAGTGACTTTTTGTAGTTTTCACTGTACATGGCTTGCCCAAAATTTCAAAATTTATTCTGAATATCTTGTTTCTGGATGTATTGTAAGATAAATTAATTTAAAATTTAATTTCTAGTTTTGTTTCAGTGCTTTTATATAGAAATGTAATTTTTTAATTGACTGTATGCTCTGCATCTTATTAAATTCACTAATTAATTCTGATAACTTTCTTACATATTCCTTCAGATTTTATCGATAGAGGATAATCAAGTCATTCCTAATCTTTTTGAAATTTATTTCATTTTTCCCCTTATTGCACTATAACTATGTTGAGTAGAAGAGATGAGAGTGGATATTTTTTGTTGTATTTCTGATCTTAGTGGAAAATTATTGTCTTTCCACCTTCACTGTGAGGTGAACTCTGGGCTTTTGGGGGATACTAGTTTTCAAGTTAAGAAAGTTCCCTTCTATTCCTCATTTCTTTGGAGTTATTATCATGAATAGTTGCTGGATATTTCTTCCTTTAATTTTTTTACCACTGAGAAGTGCTTTTTTTTTTTAATTAAGCATCAAATTTCTTGAAGAGATATAAGACTCTTTAGATTCTGTATTTTTTTCTTCAGTCAATCTTTGTGTCTTTTAAGAAATCTAATTCACTATTTTGTCAAATATATTGGCTTATATAATTATTCACAATATTATCTTGTTAATCTTTTGATGTCTACAATATCTGTAGCGATGTTACATGTTTCATTTGTGACATAATTTGCATCTTCCTTTTTATTGTTGATCAATCTAGTTAGAGTTTTATTAATTTTACTGATTTTTTTCAAAGAACTTACTTTTTGTATCATTTACTTTCATTATTATCTTTTCATTGTCTATTTCATCGATTTTTGCTCTTATTTTTTGTGTAAGTTTATTTTTATTCCAAGTTTGCTGAGAGTTTTTAAATTATAAATCAGTGTAACTTTTTTGTTAAGCGGATAGTGTTCCATCAACATTCAAGGGGAGGGAAACTTACAAATTTGTATGACAGAGGACAGGAAACTGTCTACCATAGGTAATATAGATTAATCTTCATGCAAGGCTCGTTAAACCCAGTTTTACTAAGGTGTCACTCTTCTGTGGTCTTAACTGAATACCCTGTGTGTTCAATGAGGATTTTCTATTCAGGATGGTTAGAACTCAAATGTTCTCTTTCCCTGGGTGAACTTTGAGAATTGTTCTGTTTATAACTTCCTGTTCTTCTTTACCTGGTCTCATGGAGTTTCACTCTTTGCCTGTGCATCTGAATTTTCAGCAATAAGCTTTAGGAGAACATTAAGCAGATTTCCGGAGCTCTTTCTCTGTATAGCTTTCTCTCCTTCCGTACTCTGTTCTGGCTGTCTTACCGTCTTCAAACTCTGATTTCTTTCTCTTTAACTAAGGGAGACTGATTTTTCTCTAGGCAGAAGGCTGAGTTTGTTGCAGGACTCACCATGCTTGTTTTCTGTCCTTCAGGGATTTAGCCTTGTGCTGCTTGTTGTACAATGTCTAAAAGTAGTTTCCTTATATACTTTGTCAAATGTTCTATTTATTAATAGCAGGGAGGCAATTTCAGTATTACAAAATCTGAAATAGCCTGAAGCAGAAGTCTCCATGTTTGATTTTTGAATGAAGATAGGTATCTGTTCTAAAATATGGAGTCCTAAAATAACTAACTCCACTGAAAAACTCCACTGGAAAAGGTTAGCATTTGATTCAGTGAAAGGAGGAGAATAACTAACTACTTTCATCTCCAGTCCTATAATATGGAGGACTGGAGATGAAAGTAGTTAGTTATTCTCCAGATTTAGGACTGGAGATGAAAGTTAGTTATTCTCCAGACTTGATTTCAGTTTGTTTTTGTAAACCAACATGAACTTGTTTCCATGTTTTGAATGTTGGTAAAAACTAGAATTTGGATAGTGAAGCATACAATTTTAGGGTCAGTATGGATGAATAATACCTTATTCTGCTAGTAATTCTGCTGTAAGTTCATCTAAAATAAAAATTTTCTCTCTTCACCTTCATAGTTAAGTGAATTCATTTTTGTACCTGTTTCTAAATGCCCATCTCAAATTAGGCAAACATTTTGGAGGTCATTGAGAGGACCTGCCTTCTGGTTGACCCAAGAGCTGGTCCCCAGCAACTGGAAGCTCCTCACCCCTCCCCTGTCCTGTGGGAACACTTGTTCCCACAATTTGAGCCATTTTCAAGGACACGGCCTTGAAAGAGAAATATGTTGTTGAGACCATCTGGAAGGTACACAGCAGTACATCTGTATCTGTGATTTTGATTTCTGTGGTGTCATTTGCCTATAATTAACCATATATTCAATGGACAATTCTAGATATAAACAATTCATATGTTTTAAATTGTAGGTCGTTCTAAGCCTAATGAAATCTGCTGTCATCCTGCTTTGTCTTGCCTGGGACATGAATCATCCCTTTGCCTAGAATCTCCGTTCTGTATATGCTCCCTACCCCTTAGTCACTCAGTAATCAGATCAATTATGAGAGAGAAAGAGAGTGACCACATTCACATAACTTTTATTACAGTAAATTATTATAATTGTTCTATTTCATTATTAGTTACTATTGTTAATCTCTTACTGTACCTAATTTATAAATCAAACTTTATCATAGTTATATATATATATATATATATATATATATACATATATATATATAACTTATGTTAAGTCCCTTAGAAAACCCTTGTTCTTTGTCCATGTCAACTGTAATTATAGAGTAATTTTGTGAATGATTCCTTACATGCCTATAATTTGGAAATACATTAATGTTTTTTCCCCAAAAGAAACATTTACATATTAATTATGATCTAGTATGGTATATCCAAGCCTGTTTAGAGTTTAGTATTAATTTCAAATGGTTCTCTTTTATAGAATTTAACTTGTGAATTTATTCAAATATCTAAACTTGCTCCCCCTTAGGGTATGTAAGAATGAGCTTCTGCATTCCTGGGAGCAAATTGCAGATCAGCATTTTTAATGCTGCCTAAGATTCTTTGTGTGTGTGTTTCTTAAAATTACCAACATAGATCAAGTTTATGTTAATTGTATGAAAAAGCAACAGAAATGATCAGTAACATTTACACAACTTTAAGTAGTTAACCTAGTTCTGCGGCAGCAGAATTATTCAATAGTCAGCACCTTAAAGTAGGTAAGACATGTAATAAAGCATTTTCTTTCACTACTTTTTGCAGGCATCATTGGGTAATGCACATGTTGTAGGGATGTGGTTTAAATCAAGTATCTCAATCTAAGCTAAGCATGTTTCCTTACGTATGTGAAGCAGTCTACTCTGAATGCTTTCTCTTTTCTTCAAAGGTTCCATGCAGCTCTTAGAAGGAGTAGAAATGACACGAAAATGACAGTATAGAGCAGGCACACGAATCCCTTGTGCAAATTACACACCAAACACCAGGAAAAAAATACCTGAACTTAAAAACTTTATAAAAAAATCAACATTTATGGAGTGTAGAGTTCAATACTTTATTGACTGAACAATAAACCCATCTTTTTTCTTTGTAAAGGAGACCTCCGAGTAATGCAAAAAAAGAAACAAATGTTATAAAGGAGTTGCTGTATACTCATCAGGGGCTGGGTAGCATTTTCCATCTATCTCAAACACTAATTTTCTACATTATTACATTTTCCTTCTGAATAAATGTGTGATTTTATCAATAAAAGGTGAGTAACAGACCAAGGTTATTTTTTTTTTATTGAATCTATGATTTTAGATGGAACATAGGTTTAATTGAACATCGGTCAATACTGCAGGCAGCATCAGCAAAGATCTGGGATTAATCAAAAGTCCATGAAGTCTTACAGTAATATTATACTGATATTTCCAGGGAAAGAGTGGCCCCCTCACGCTTACACTCCCCTTTCTTCTTGTACTTACTTCCTGATTGTCCTGTTACCAGGCTGGACCTTTCATAGTATGTCCACCATTGACAGATTCTTATTAGCGTGTGTGTATATTAAAATTTTTATCCAATCCATATTCCACAAGTTTCTCTCTTAAACACATACGTCTTACAGGGTATTAGAGACCATGGAAATAACATTTTTTAACTTGTGCTGTGCGGTGGTTAATTTTACATGTCATCTTGACTGGGCTAATTGTTACCCAGATAGCTGGTAACGTATAATTTCTTGGTGTGTCTGTGAGGGTGTTTCTGGAAAAGGTTAGTATTTGATTCAGTAGAAGGAGGAAAGAAGATCCTCCTTTAACAACGTAGGTGGGCTTCACTCAATCAATTAAGGGACAGGGAGGGTTAATTTTCTCTCTTGGTTGAGTTGGGACATCCTTCTTCTCCTTCCCTTGCATTTCAATGCTCCTAACTCTTGGGACTTTGGATGTGAACTGAATTACACATCTGGTTTGCCTGGTTGTACAGCTTGGAGATGGCAGATTGTAGGACTTCCCAACCTCCACAGTCATGCGAGTTAATTCCCATAGTTAATCTCTGTGTCTGTCTCTATGTACACATGCATATATACATACTTATATACATGTGTATATTATATGTATATATACATGCATGTAATTATATGTTGTATGTTTTTATGGGTTGTAAAAAAAGTTTTGTTTTTAATTATATTTTCCCAATGATAGCTGAATAAAAAAAATGAAATTTTAACTAAGTGTTGTTTTTACAGAAGAATCTGAGATCCAGGAAAGATCACATAACTGGCCTATCATGGATCATGCAGCTGATCAGTGACAAAGCCACTATTAGAAGCTACAGCTTCTATTTTCAACAGTGTGCTCTTTCCACACTCCTCAAGGCTCCTGTCCATATTCAAAAGCTTAATTGTTTTTGAATGTTCTCAATACGACTAGCTAATACATCCAGAAGAATAGTTTTTCCATGCTTTAGTGGAAATTGGCCTGATTTGACTTCTAAGGTTATTGACATTTCCTAAGTGATAGCTGCTCATTGAAATGTGTAAAGACTTATTTAGCAGACTTAATGAATATCTAATCAATTCTACACTTTGAGGATGCAGAATCAAGTATGAGAGAGAGGGAAAAAAGAAAAGAAGAGGGGTGTGGAAGCCCTTTACATACAAATTGATTTATTAATATCATTTTAATTATTCCAATAAGATATGACATGAAATGTATTTACAAGATTAAAAAATATACCTGTATTACTTTTAATGAGAGAAATTCAAAGAAGTGATACATAACTACAGGATTGAGAAGTAATAAAAAATAGATAGTAATAAATGTTATACTACAGTAGTTTTGACTGCTTAGGGGAAATAGATTTGGAATAAAAATGAGATGGGTGAAACAATCTAACTTGTACCAATACACTTTGTAAATTACCCAAAAAGTGAATAACCAATTTCTAAAATTGCTTAGGTGAGAATGAAAGAAAGTGAAGGTCTGCTGATTCAGTCTTCCACAAGACTGTAATGTGTAAATGTCTTTTTAAAAATTGTGTTTGGCCATATAGTCTCATAAAAACAATTTCTTACAAAATGTCTGAGGAATGAGGGCTTCTAACCAGCAGCAATCATGGGACATAAACTTAGATTAGAATAGGTTGCTGATACTTTTTCTATCTTTTATGCTGTTATACTAAGTTTTTAAAAATGAATTAAGGGCTAAGGAGAAGGAGGGGATTTGAATTAAATATTACCCTCATTTTAGTGTTTGAACTTGCCTGAATATTAAAATATTTGGAGTTTTTTTGGGGGGCAGCTGTGTGGAGGATACAAGAACAGGAGAGATAACAACCTCACTTAAATGATTTAACCAAAAAGTATTCTATATAATTTGTTGTTGCAATATGGTTTTTCAAAAGTACTGTCATACATCAGAAGAATGATGCCTATTTCATATCAATGATCATTATTAGATAAAACGGAAACAATGATCTGAAGAAATCCTTTACTTTAATTTGCATTTGAATTTAAGCAAATGCAAATTAATTAGTATTATGTTCCACCTCATTGCTACTTAAAAGTGGTTTTGTCCTGTATTAATTTATGTGCCTGTAATTTAAATAAATGAACTTTAAACGCATAAGTTTCACATATAATTCAATTTTTTCATAAACTTCTTCATAAACTGAACATATCTCCCCAAAGTGTTAATATATAGATGTATATGGTATAAAAAAGTTTGTTTAAACGTGTTTCCTTAAACATTTATTACTTGACAGAGCTGGGGGAAAATATGAACTATGAACATATTTAAAAGATGTGACTATACTAATAGCCTTTAAAATTATTATTTATGAATCATAAAACTCATCCAGATAATATAATAGATAGTATAACATGAAATATCATTTTTTTTGTAAATTTGGTAGTGGTAAAATTCTTGTTTTATCATTTAAATGAAATTCAAAGTAATTCTGCAACTCATAGTCATATTTTAATAATTGCAAACTAGCAGAAAATAAAAAATGATGAAATGAGAGCCCAATAGATATTCAGAGAAGCCACTTTCTGCTGTGGTGTGATTTTGCAATGATTATTGCAGAAATAAATGCCAATATTAGAAAATAGAGAACAACCTGAAAAAAAAATCATTTCATACCCATCATTCAGATAGCCATCATTAGCATATTAGTGTTCAATATTTTTTCTATGTAATTGTAATGAAATGTAATTGTAATGAAACTCTAAGTACAGTTTACATAGTACTTTTCTCACTAAATATTATATTACACAATTTTTCTCATGCCATCATTTCATTACATAAAATATATTTTTACATAGATTTACCTTAATTAATAAGTGAACTATTTTCTAATTTTTGAAAATTTGACTTATTTCCACGTTATATAACATGATTATTATTGCAGCAAGATTGCAGTGGAGTATTTTTACATATTTTTATATCCAAATATGTGATGATGTACTTAGGAAAGATATCAGTTTGTATGGAGAGACTTAGAAATGTATACACCACTTACTTATCCTAAGTCTCTCCATACAAACTGTTAAATGCTTTCCAGATGTTCAAATTAATTTATATTCCCTTTACCCATTTTTGAGCACTGGATAATATTTAAAAAAATTTCCATATATTAGGGCATATATTTCTTTAATTACTATAGTAAATACAGAAATTAAATTTTTTTATACATTTATTAATTATATTTTCTTATTTTCTCTTAAGTCTAATTGGCCTAGTTGTTATCATATTTTCCTACTTTTCACATTTTTTATTTTTAAAAAGATTTTTATTAAAATATAGCTAACATACAAGATTATATTATTTTCAGGTGTACATCATAGTTACTCAACAATATCCAACTGGCACTATCAGGGTTATTACACATTATTGATCATATTCCCTGTGCTAAAGAAGTGATCACCATGGTAACTCCAGCAACCATCTGACACTGTACCATGGTATCACAATATTATTGGTCTTTACCCCCTTTTTAAAATTTTCAATTAGAATTGACATTCAATATTATTTTATATTAGTTTCTAGTGTATAGCATAGTGGTTAGACATTTATATAATTTAGAAAGTGAACCCCCCTGATTTGTACCACCTGGCACTATAGATAGTTATTACCATAGTGTTGATTATGTTCCCTATACTTTACATCCCACTATTATTTTGTAACTACCAATTTGTATTTCTTAATCCCATCACCTTTTCACCTAACCCCCATTTATCACCCCAATAGATCTAGTACCCCTCTGACACCATGCATAGTTATTACAATATCATTGACTATATTCCTTATGCTATGCCCTACATCCCTATGACTACGTATAACAACCAATTTGTACTTCTTAATCCCTTGTCGTTTTCACCCACCCCCAAACCCTCTCCCATCTGGCAACCATCAAAATATTCTATGTATCTATGAGTTTGTTTCTGTTTTGTTTGTTTATTCTGTTCTTTCCATTTCACTCATAAGTGAAATCATATCACATTTGTCTTTCACTGTCTGACTTATTACACTCAGCACAGTACCCTCTAGGTCCATCCATGTTGTCACAGATGGCAAGATTTCCTTCTTTTTTATGGCTGAGTAATATTCCATTATATGTATGTAACACCTCTTTATCTATTCTTCCATTCAGGGACACACACAGTGTGTGTGTGTGTGTTTGTATGTGTGTGTGTACAAACACAACATTAACCTTGGCATATTTTCCCATTAAAATGTTTTAAAACTTAAATTTCTTTATGTTGTGGTTTGGCATTACGAAACTTTAGTTACTGTATGTTATATCCTCAACATTTTTTATATTACTTCTGTTTAAATAATTAACAAATTGCTTCCAATTCAGCAACAAGCTAAATATTTCTTTAAGTTTATTTTTTAATAATTTATTTAAATATTCACTCTTTTATCTATGTGAAACTGATTTTGGTTTATGATGTTAAAACTATTTATTAAATAATACATTCCTTCTCCATTGGTTTGTGATAGTTTCTTCAGTATAAAATCAATGTTTATAAATAGTAGGGTCTTTTTTATGGCAGATTCTATTAATTTGCCAGTTGAATTTGTTACTGCACCAGATTATTATTTTATTGAATTATTATATTGGATTTTTTGTACAGTTCTTTTTTAATTATTTAGGCTAACATTCAGAAAAGCATGTCCCTCCCTATTACTCTTCTATTTTCAAATTTTTTAAACTATTATTGCCTGTTTATTTTTTCAACGAAGTTTAGAGTTAAAAAAATATAATGAAATAACAAATACCATGGTTTTTCACTGATGACTACAGGGAAAAGGATCCTTACCTTGGGGCAGCCAGACACTCAGAACACAAAGCATTAAGCCTAATATCTGTGCAGGAGAGACATACAGAAACCAACTAAAGAGCAGGTGGTTTTTATTTTGTTTATTTTCTTTTGCTACACATGGTAGTTTTGAGTAGACCAAAGTTATTACCTCCTTTTCAAACACAACACTACTATTAGCTTGTCTTCATATGTTTGGAAAAATGAAAATAACTTGACCTACATATTGAATCTGGTTGGCTTCTGAAAAACTTGTATATGTTTCATTGGTATACATCTTTTTTTTTTTTTTTTTTAATTAATTTATTTATTAGTTTCAGGTGTACATCTTAAGGACTACTATAACCCCACCTCATCCTTATGAGAAGATGTGGATTCTGTTCTATTTTTAGAATAAAAATATTATGGATCTTTCATGCAAAGCATTCTGAAAATTAACTATTTAACAACTTAAGTCAGCTTTCAAATAATAAATTAATAACAATATTATGCTAATAAGTAACTATAACATTTGCTTATCAATAAATTTACCTACTTTGGAAGAAGATCAAGTATTTTAATATATCAGTAAAAAAGTATTCTGGGGGAAAAACCAAAATTCTATTAATAAACTTCTATTTTAGGCTAGATAGTAATGTTTAGTTGGCCAACTATACATTATAAAGACCCGTCTTTGATTACATAAAATGGTGATCATACTGCATAACATTTATTGCTTTACATTCTGCAAAATATCATCATTACATTTATTTCAGTTCATGGACATTCAAATGGAGCCATTACTGCCAGAATTACAAGCATTATCTTTTAGGTATTTTTTCTTTAATGACAGGAAGGAAAGGGAAATTAATTCTTTTTCTAGTTATTTGTCCAGATGCTAATTCAAAACAATCTTTGTACCGTTTTAATACAAAGTTTTTCAATGTTAGAAAGGTTCCTTATTTGAGAAAAAAAAATGAGTATCATAAAGACAAACTTTCTTGGTCGACAAGAGGGCATCGAACTGAAATGGTGCTGGAAACAGATCTGTGAGAGGAGTCGAATGTGCCTGAGGCAGAAAGATGCTAATTTTGTTTTATTGGATTTTACTGTAGCTATTAATATATTTTGCTAGAGATTTATGTGATCAATTTATCCAATGGCCTGAACTAATTCTCTCAGTACATTTTATCAGAATATACGACTTTTTCTCTTATTTTTCCATACATGAGAAATATTATTCTGTTTCCAGACACCTTAGGTATTACAAGAATTTTCTGAGCAAGTAAAGAAAACTAAACCTAAAATATTATCATTGGTTTCCTTAATGCTTCTCCCACAAATAAACCAAGATTATTTAGTTACATCATTGCACGTCTCTAATGTTATTGGATTCTTCAATGAAATGACAAATGGATTACAGTTTTGGTTGTGTGGTCTACATTGCCCTATTGTTCTTTTAATATTATTTTCCTCTGACAAGTAGTTATCTTTCATTGATACATTCAATCATGGGTAATAATATTTTAATAATGGTGGATGTGAAATTTAATAACCCACAGGTATGGCAATTGAACAGGAATGCTCTCCATCTCAAACGCAAAGAAAACCACTCCATCAGTAGTTATATATTTGCATATGAATTTTGGGAATCTATATGGGATTCTGAATAAAAAGCATGCAAAAGTAAAAGTGTACATTAGCAAACTATACTCAAGTTCTCTGTTTATAGATAACTTATTTTACAAGATGTTAGCTACTGTGACAATCATTATCAGTAAGAATTCCTTAGTTACAAAATGCTTGTATTGCGTCAGCTGGTATCAGTTTTGAAATATTTACTGTTATTTAATATACTTTGCTATTTGAATATATAAGTGGTTTTACAAACAGGATATCTATGTGACTATAATTTATCTTGAAATGAACTGTTGCTTTATGCATTTCAAAAACAAGAATATTGTGTAAAATAATTTTATATTTAGTGATATATGACTATATTTATATATTTACAGATCTTTCTTCCTTCTTTCTTTGCTTCCTTCCTCCGTCCCCTCCCATCTCCTCTTTTTTCCCTTCCCTTTCCTTCTTATCCTTTCCCTTCCCTTCCTTTTCCTCTAGTACCAAACTTGTTTTCTTCAAGGTCAGTATATGAAAGACAAAATAACAAAAACCTTAATCAGTTTTTCAAAATAATTTTTATGTATTATTTCCCTATCTGACCTGGAAAATTAAAAAGGTTATTGAAAAATTTGAATAAACTTCCTACGTATATTCCAAATGTCCTTTAAAGAGTGCCTTCATAGTTTTAAATCTATACAAAACATTATAGCATTTTTGGTCCTCTTATCGTATATTATAGATAAATTGTTTGTATTGGCTAATCTATTTATTTTATGGATGCAAGAAATCCTCATTGTTATTATTTATTAGTTATTAAAAGAAGAGCGAGAGAGAAGTTAAGAGAAGTAACAGGGACTGTTCAGGGGAGGTCCTGTGGCCCCAGGAAGAGGCTTAGATTTTTACTCTGAGTGAAAAAGACAGCCATTGGAAGAGTGTGAGGAGCGGAGTGTCAAATAGGCATGACCGCCAAATTATCAAAAGCTAACATCAGGTCTAAATTGTGTGTTAACATTATCCTAATATAAAACACACATTAAATCAAACTCTAAAAATCTACCTGTTAAATTATGAATGTGTGGTATTGGTTAATTAGATAACTTCCATTGATTTTTAAACTCAAATGAATTATCCATGAAAGATGTCTTAAAATAGGCAAGTATTTTTATTTTAGTATAAAAGTCTTGTGAGGTGATAAATATCTTTGATGTTTTTGAAAAACTGTCAACCTTATAATGATAACATTTTATTTTGCTTGGGGTCTGGAATTCAAAGTTCCATATTTGGAAGCTGTGGGTATTTAAAAAGTAGAAAATATGTGGAACATTGAAATATACAAGGATATGACTCTTACCCTAACTAAGTGTAAGCTAATGGCTCTTTGCATTATGGTTGTTGAAATTCTTGTTCCACATAGAGCATGTTCAATTCTAAAACTTAAGTCATATTGCAAGTATTTTCTCTTTAATGGAGCACATTAATTATAGGAAATAATCATATCATATTTTATCATTCATTTCCTAGATTTAACTCATAAGCCTAAATACTTCAGTCTTACCATTGCTGGATATTGTTGATTTACTGTTGAATAATGCCGTTTATCCTAGAAGGGACTAAAGAGAAAATAGCAAAGTGAATTGACAATTGAATGGTGGATGTTTTAGTGTAATAGAAATGCTAAGTTTTCACAAGTAGATATATGTATGTATGTATGTATGTATGTATTTATTATGCTGTCTTTAGTGATGATCAATCCATGGCAATCCTAATTTATATAACCTAACTGCATATGGGAACTGAGAAGGAAATAATATAAAGGGAAATTATTGTACACAACTGGAGTTTCTAATTTTGAATGACATATTACAATTTCAGGTTCATATTAAATTCTCAGAATTTAAAAAAAAATTGGTGTTTAATAATTGTTTCATTAAAATATACATTAATATAAATAATTTTCTAAATTGTTGAATTGTCAATTTGTAGGGTTATGATTATTAATTGGATAGCTATTTAAAAAAATAACCATATTGTCATCTAATAATCATATTATTTCACAACTTCTGTAACTCTTTGATTGTCTGTTTAAATGAGCTTTTATTAGTTCTATGATCCAGTTGGATAGGTACTGTACCTATCCTTGGTAAAAAGCTATGCTCTTTTAGGGAGCATTAGTTTGAGGAGAGCAGAATGATTCATTTGTATCAGGGTCGTAAACAAAGATCAGGAGAAAGAAGTTTAACAGTGAAAAAACAATTTCCAGAAAGAGAAATACATGCAAGTATCAGGATAAAAATACCAGGTCTGGTTTTGAGTTATGAAATCATAAATCAAGAATAGAGTTGGACAAACTCAAGATAACGTGTCAAGGTAACCAAGCATAGGAAACTGATCATCAAAACAGAAAAAATCCTTTTCTATGGCTACATATAGTATAACATCATTTAAATGTGAATCTACTTTGAATCACTAGTAATGCTGCTACTTTGTTCCTTCACCATGAACTGAAAAAAAGAGATTTGAAATTGTCAGCATTTATTAGAAGCATTTTTAAAGTATGTCTCTAAATTTAAACTTCATCACCTTTCATGTAACACATTATCTCTTTTATTATCTGCCTCACCTAAATTTTCTGGAAGTTACTGGGAAATTAGAAAAAAAGATATTGAGCATATCAATAATTTTTAAGAGCAAGCATTTAAATGCAGTGGAGTGAAGTAATAGATTTTGATGGGAGATAGTATTATTTAGTTTTTCCCTATTACTTCTAGTTGTTTTTTCAGATATAATGAAAATGTTTTGAAAGTGCAATAGATGTCCATTGTCCCCTACATCTCCAACCCCTACCTCTAAAACAAGCATATCCCAAGTCCAGGGTGGGGGAAAGCAAAATACAGAGGAAGCTATCATCAAAAATTTTAATCATTTATTTATACATTACATTTTACAAGCCACCTTGAGAAATTTGATTTTATACAGTGCCGAGGTTAGTAATGTAGTCCCTGGAGTCAGAAAGACTGGAGTTTGACCCTTGCTTCTAGTACTTTTCCCCTGTGTGGTCTTATACAAGTGATTGCAATCTTTAGTTTATTCACCTGTAAATTGAAGAAAATACTAACATTTACTTTGAGCATGAAGTAAGTTAATGCATGTGAAGTTTGTAGAAGTGTATAGAGAATATACATCAAAAGCACTCCATACATAGCTATTATTCAATATCTTAATAATCTGGAAACCTCACTCATCATCTAAAAACCCTGGTTTCCTACTATCTACCAGGTAAAGCCAAGATCTTTGCATGCCATTGAAAGTCCTTTCTAGCCTAATCAAAACTTCCCTTTCCATCCTCACCTTCTGTATATCCAAAAGGATGTGGGTGTGTAAATATCTCACGTTTTTCTGATAGAGCTTCATCGTACTATACACCAAATCAAAGGGGGTTATTTTCGAAAAGCCATGATCATTTTCACCCAAGTTTGCTTTGTCCAGATAACATTCTACATTTTTTTCAACCTTACATCTCACTACGCCTGTTCTAAGATCCAGCTAATTCTTGCCTCCTATTGTAAACCTCTCCTGGTCCTTCCAGTCATAAGTAATTAGTTTCTCCTTTGTGTTCTTATATGATGTAAATATGATATATACACACACACATACATGTATTTTCTTTTTTTATTTCAGTGGTATAACTGGGACTGTCTATTAATGTGCATATCTATGCCATAAAATTATGAATTCCTCATGAACTTGAGAGCTTTGAGATCCCATGTCCTGTGTTTATCATAGTTCCTAGGACATGGTAAGTATTCAATAGTTTTTTTCATAAAAAAATGCATGGATATTAAGAAAACAATAGGAGATATTCACATAGCGTTACAGACACTCTAATAAACATCGTTATGGGTTGAATGTTTGTGTCCCTGCCAAATTCACGTGTTGAATCCTGTACCCTAATACGATGGTATTTGAAGGTGGCGTCTTCAGAAAGTAATTTGGTTTATGTGAGGTAATGAGAGTGAGACTCTCATGAAGGGATAAGTGTCCTTGTAAAAAGAGGAAGACAGAGAGACCTCTCTCTCCACCCACACTCACCAAGGAAAGGCTGTGAGCACACAGTGAGAATGCAGTTGTCTACAAGTGGGACCTCACCAGGAACCAAATCTGCTAGCAACCTTGATCTGCGCTTTGCAGCTTCCATAACTGTAAGAAATAAATGTCTGTTGTTTAAGCCACCCAGTCCATAGCATTTTGTTATAGCATCTCAAGTAAGACAAACATGTTATTTGATGTTTTAATATTATATAGAGAGATGTAGTGCATCTTCGAGGGAAGTTAGTCTATTATGGGACTGGTATCTTAGAGCATATCACTGGTTTAAAATTAGAAGACTTTCATAGAATGAAAATAGACAAAATAAAAGAAAAATTTGGTGATCAAGTGGTCAAGCAGGCTGGAGGGAGATATAAGAAATCTAGTTTATAATGCAGTGGGGAGTTAATAAATATGTCAATAACTGACTCACAGTGAAGGGAGGAATCAATCAATAAATGAAAACTTAGAAGGCTGTCCTCCACTGAACTTTGATGTTAGTAGGTCTTATTTTTTGGAAAGTGTTTTTCCATTGAGTTCCCCTTACTTCTTGTCAATTAAAGAATATAGGATCAACTCCATCAGGTGTGACCTCACACCTTTGCACATTTTTACGGTTATTCCAGACATTCAATTCTGTTTATCTAGTGTTTTAGTGAATTGTCCATTAATTCTGAATTCAGAGCAAGCTTTAAGTGATCAATAGGAAGATTAAACCTAATCATTAGCAAAGGCTATCAGTTCCAAATAAAATTGATTGTTACTTTTTAAATGACCAAGAGAAGAATATCAAAATATTTCAAGGTAGATGGATCTACGTACATTTATTTGAGCACAGATTTTGATGCAAGTACTTCATAATATCATTGCATTTTAAGCAATTAACTTTTCACATGTTCATATATTCATGCATTACGCAGGTCATTTATTTTAATTAAAATAATACAGCACCTTCAAATGATTGATAATTGGTTGTTTCCCAGGAGTAAATTTTACTTTAATAAAAATAACCAGAATTACAGTAATAGATGTTTAATCTACTTCTGCATAAAGTTAGTTGCACGAAGTTATCTTCATTGATATATAAAAATATGTATTGTCAGGATTTGAGATTTGTGTATATTTTATGTCATTCTGAAATGAATAGCACAATAGGCTTTTTTTTTTTTAACCCACACAAGCCATTTATCGAAAATCTTTGTTGTAATTCAAGCTAAGGGTATATTAATCCTATTATCCTGCATCCATGTTTGGGGGAAAAAAGAATAAAATAACGGTTTCTTTAAAATAGATGATATTGTTACCACTCCCAACCCCCACGTGTAAACTGTGCCCTTATTTTTTACATATCACTTCCTAAATCAATATTTTTGTGTCTCTTTCCTAATTTTCCTTTCTTTCATAAAAACTATCCTATTCTATACTTCTTCCAATTCCTGCTCTAAGATGGGATATCTATGTATTTCTGGGAAAAATACAACAATAATTTCATATTTATTGCAGGAATGACAACTGAGAAATGAAATGCTTCTAACACTGCATCCAAATAATCCCAGATAAGGATCATTTTCATGCTTAATAAGTAGCTCTATTCACTATATCTTGTTTTATTTGTTTCATAGTTTTTCCTGGTGTGATGGTCTTGTAATAATTTTTGGCTCTAAAGTATGCTGTGTTTGATTTTAATAAGACATCAGCTTGCAGTAAACTGAACAGATGTGATTTAAAGTGCTGATCTATCTTACAGATCTCCATAAACTTCCATTCCTATTTCATTGGAATGAATAGGAATAAAATCCAGTGCAATTTTATGTAGAATAATCTATTTCTAAGTTTTTATATTCTGACACTATCACCTCCCATTTCACAGCAAGTATTTTCTTTGGTAACAAAACCTCCAGAAAAAAAAAAAATGTTATTGGTTTGATTTCTCTGGTAAACTCTTTGAAAATCTCCTGTTTACCATAACAGGCTCAGCAGATTCCACTGGCTAAGAGTCAAAAAATTAACATTAGGTTTCTCTGTGTAGCAGACATTAATGTACCTTTTTGTTCAATGAGCTACTTTACCATATGAAATATAAAGTTCCACTCTGTGATTATGTCTTGAGCTAGCTGAGTTATAGGCATTTCAAGTACTTTTTGGAGAGTAGATTTTAAATAACCCAGTTCATAGCACTTAAAATATTCTACTGACATCCTGAGGGTTACTTACCCATAGATTTTCAACATAAGCATAATGCAGCATCAATAAAGGGCCATATAAATGCTCAAATATTTTGTTCCTTAAAGACATGTTTGGGTATTTTTTACCGGAAAATAAACTAGTTATAAATGTTAAAATTTGTTACCAAAAATGTGGAATTGTTTAACCATGATATTCTGAGCTGCTGCAACAGGGAGGATAGTTATTGGGTTATGTGGGAAATATCACAATCATTAAACAAACAAACAAACAAAAAAACAAAACCTTTTAGGTTAAATTTGGTCTGGCAACTTTTCTAGTTGCCTAAAGGCAAGTTGGGATTAATTTACCACTACCATCACAGAAGGACAGAAGAAATGACAGACAATTCAAGAACATACAAAGGGAGAGAACATGGCAGTCCTACAAATAGAAGTAACTGTACCAAATATTTTTCATCATCAGGGATTTCACATCTGTTCAAGAGATGTGTTCGCTAGCATTGCTCATAACTGAAAACACATATAATTCAGTGATTTCCATTATCAACCATAACAAGTTACTAAGTATCACACTAACCTTCTGTAAACTGTAAATGTATTAAAAGCTGCATTAGTACATAAAGCAACTCTTTGGAAGTATCAGAGAACAATCAAGATAGACAGAACAGGGCGTGGTAAATTCTGGAGATAAGAGAGGGAGATGTGTGGGCCCCAAGTTCACTTCTGCATTTTCTCTCAGGACTTTTCCTAGTCAGTGGGTGAAGGAGCAGAGCAGAAAATGAGGGCCTGGAGCTCATGGAGGTCTCATTGTGCTGGGGAGATGCAAATTGGTGTTGGGCTTTCCAAGAAGAATTGAACTTGATGGGGAAAATAACTGCACAGAAGTGAATGTGAGACTGCATAGTTTACTGCCAAGGCTTTCATCACTTCCTAAACTGTGTGGTCTGCAGGAACAGATACAGGCACCAACTAGCAAGCTATAGTTTGATATCTAAAGAACTGAGCAAACATTTCAGCGGTCTTACAGTTCTAGAGAAAATGAAGCGGCAACGTAGAGATTAACAAATTGGATGACCCCCCACAGGAAAGTCAAGGATTTTCAGTTAAGTTCCCAGAAAGCATATGCTTTAAGAAAAACGTCTATGCCTGATGCCTTCAGGGTGAGAGCTTACCAAAGAAAATCCAAAATTCACAAAGATCACGGCGACCTACCAAGACACTATGTCTGCATGAAGATTAATTATTTGTTAAGGAAGATCATCAGCTAGAACCTCTACAATTATTATTAAAAATTATCAGAAATGTCTGTAAAATGCATGAAAACAAGATAAAAATACAGATGATGAAAATCTAGATATTTATTTTACATAATCATGATTATAATGTTCAAAAAAAAAATGAGAGCAAGAGCGAAAGGAAAAGAGAGATTTACCAAAGACATGAAACCTATAAGAAAGTCAACTTAAAATGTTAAAACTAAAGAAATACAATAACTGCATATAAGAATTAAAAAGGTAGACTTATCAACACTATTAAGTATGGGAGAAGAAAAAAATAGGAGACTGGAAAAGATCAGAATATTTTAAACACATATAGAAACAGGACGGGAAATTCAGAAAAGAGTGTAAAAGGTATAGGAGCTGTGCTGAAAAAAAATCTAAATTATGCGTAATTTGAGTCCCAGAGTAAGAGGAGAATAAAACAGAAGCAATATGTGAAATAATATTGCCTGAGAATTTCCAACACTCACAAAGACATCAACCTACAATTCAGGAAGCTTTATGGACCCCAATCAGAAAAAATAGGAAGAAAATTACACCTAAGTGGATCGTATAAAATTGCTGAACAGAGATAAAGATAAAAATCTTCAAAGTAGCTAGAGTAAAACATACAGTTTCTTCAAAAGAAAAATTAAGAGTACTTGACTATTTTGCTGTACAAACAATAACAGCAAGAACAAAGAGGAACTGCATTTTTTTCAGGTTTATGCAGTATAATTGATTTCTAACATAAGACAACTGTAAGGTATACGTTGTTGATATGTGTAGATATTGAAAAATGATGACTACAATAAGGTTAGTTAGCACAGGCATCCTTTCACACAGTCACTGTGTGTGTGTTTGTGTGTGTGTTGAGTACTTTTCAGATTTACTCTCTTAGCAACTTTCAAGCATATAAAACAGTATTTTCACCTATAGTCACATGCTTTACATTAGATGTGCAGAACTTATTCATCTTGTAACTGGAAGTTTGTACCATTTGACCACCTTCACCCATTACCCACTCCATGCCTAACCTCTAGCAAACACCAATCTACTGTTTCTATGAGTTTAGTATATTTTAGATTCCACATATAAATGAGATCATGCAGTATTTGTCTTTCTCTGTCTGACTGCCTTCCTCCTTGCATAATGTCCTCAACATCCATACATATTGTCACAATGGCAGGATTTTCTTTTTTATGGCTGAATAATATTTCATTCTCTCTCCATGTCTCTCTCTCACCTCTATCTATAGTATCTGTCTCTGTTGCATTTTCTTTATCTATGCACCTGTCAAGGGACTCTTTGTTTGTTTCCTTGGCTATTGTGAATAATGCTGCTGTAAACACAGAGGAGCTGACATTATTTGGAGATAGCATTTTATATTTTTTGGATACATATTCAGAAGTGGGATTGCTGGATCAGGTTCTATTTTTAATTTTTTGAAAAACCTCATAATATTTTTCATAGTGGCTGCACCAATTTGTATTCCCACCCACAGCGCACAAAGGTTCCCTTTTCTTCACATTCTTGCCAGTATCTACTATCTCTTGTCATTTGATAATAGCCATTCTAAAAGGTGTGAGGTGATATCTTATTGTGGTTTTGATCTGTATTTCCCTGATGATTAGTGATATTGAGCATCTTTTCATGTACCTATTGACCATTTGTATATTTTCTTTGTAAAAATGTCCATTCAAGTCCTTTGTTCATTTTTAAATTTGATTTTTCTTTTTTTTTTTTTCTGTTGAGTTATGTGAGTTCCTTGTATATTTTTAGATAAAACACCGATCACATATGTAATTTGCAAATATTTTCTATTCAGTAGGTTGCCTTTTCCTTTTGTCAATTACTTCTTTGCTGTGCAGAAGCTTTTTAAGTGTGAGGTGGTCCCACACAAATGTTTATTTTTGCTTTTCTTGCCTGTGCTTTTCGTGTCCTATCCAAACAAAAATTATTGCCAAAACCAATATGAAGGAACTTTCGCCTTCTAGGAGTTTTATGGCTTCAGGTTTCACACTTAAGTCTTTATCTATTTTGAGTTAGTTTTTTTTTTTGAGTGGTGTAATATCCAGTTCCAATTTCATTCTGAGACAGTTTATAGGAACATTCTCATAGACATCCAGCTCTCCTGGGGCCTTGGACAACTACCTGCCTTGGTGCTTTAGGTTAACGTCTCCAGAATCTGCTTCGTGAACTTTGTTCTTCACCTGTGCTTACATTTAGTGGCAATTTCCGTATAGTTGTCCTCCCTTCCCTTCTCTGCCACCTCCACCTTCCCCAAGCTCTCACAAAATTTGTGTAAACTCTCACTTATATAAAACATCAGTTTATTCTAAGGCCTTATGTTCTTGAATAAGTCTAGGTTGTTGTCAGACCTCCAATAAACCACATTTCCACTGGAGCAAAGGAGATATATAATTATATGATACAGTCCAACAATGGGATGTTATGTCACTGTGGTTCTCAACTGGGGGCAATTTTGTCTCCCACTGGACACTTGAAAATATCCAGAGATATTTTTGGTTGTCACAACTTGGGGGACTACCACTGGCATTATTGAATAGAGGCCAGCAATCTTGCTAAGCATCTTATTGTGCACAGGACACTCCCTGGTAGCAAAGAATTAGTCAGTCCAAAATGTGAATAGGGACTAGGTTGAGAAGCCTGCTATACAGTAATGAAAGACAAACAATCTCCCTCTACTGCTATACTCAATATCCAAAGAGAATCTCAAAGCCATAATATGTGTTGGTTCACAGCATCCACAGATGAAATTAGAACTTGGCCCCCAAACACGGAGGGCAAGGAAAGACCAAGGAAAGATGCGCACCACTATTGATTGGCAGGTGGCAGCTTTCATACACAAGGGAACTTACACACGAGTCTTGTTAGGTGGCCACAAGAACTCTGCATGGCCTGTTGTAATCTTAAGAGTCTGTGTAGAGGCCTTAATGGGGTTCAGTCACCTATACAGACCAGATAGTCCACATATGAGGTCAATTAACTTCGCAAACTTGTTGCTGACTTTTTTTGATATCAGAGGGAATATTCATTATGAATTTGTACCAACTGAACAAATTGTTACCCAAGTTTACTATTTGGAAGTGCTGAAAAGACTGTGTGAAAAAGTTAGACGACCTGAACTTTTCATGACTCTTGCATCACTACAATGCACCAGCTCGCATGGCACTGTCTGTGGGGGAGTTTTTAGCCAGTAAACAAATAACTGTATTGGAACACACTCCCTACTCACCTGATATGGCCCCTAATGACTTCTTTCTTTACCTGAAGATAAAGGAAATATGGAAAGGAACACATTTTGATGACATTCAGGATGTCAAGGGTAATACGACAAATAGGTCTGATGGCCATTCCAGAAAAAGAATTCCAAAATTACTTTAAAGGGTGGACTAGGCACTGGCATTAGTGCATAGCTTCCCAAAGGGAGTACTTCTAAGGTGACCATAGTGATATTCAGCAATGAGGAATGTAGCACTTTTTCTAGGATTAGTTTTTGATCTTAATTGTCAGACATAGTACACACTAAATAATGCATTACCGTCTCAGGGCTGTGTCCTTGAAGTGGGTCCTAGTATGCGAACAGTAGGCAGAACATACATTCCAAGGACAGGAGAGGGGTAAAAAGCCTGATTTACCCGGGACCAGCTTGTGGGTCAGTGGGCAGTCTTGTCCTCTTCCTGACCTCCTGCAACAATGTGGGAAAAATCAGCCAGACTAAATTATTATATAATGTATGAATCCATCTAGATGAAATTTAAAAATTGCCAAAAATACATCTATGGTTATGTTTGGAAGAGGTGGGCTAGGAGAAAGCAAGAATTTCATTTGGAAGACTATATCTTGAACAACACAGTGAGTGGTATTTCATGTGGAGACTACGCAGATAATAGCTTCTTGAAAGACAGGAGGTAAAAACCTCAAAGCCTGGGTATTTGGACATTAATGCAGTACACGTTAGCACAGAGGATAGCAATTTGAATGATAGCAGTGGTGAAAACATGTGGTGAGGAATAAGGAATTTGGAAGCTGAGTATAGTAATTGCGTTCTTAAAAATCAAGCAAGAAAGTCTAAATTATTATGATTTGTTGGGTAAAGAGATTTTATGAATTGAGCTAGCTCATGTTTCTCACTACCTACATGATACACATACATACATACAACATGTTTTATACATGTTTTATTTTGTATATCAGCTTATATATGTGGTTTGATTATTTTCCTTAATAAATCTTTGTGGTAAGAGTTTTTGTCCTATATCTGATATTTCTAGGAATGCTTACCTTCGTACAAAACAGCAGTAGTTAGATCTCAAAGCATATCCTTTCCTTATATTCATTTTCAGTCTAAAGATGCAAGCTATTTTTTTTACAGCTTACTTTATCCCATGTTCCAGATAAATGTAGTAAGCCGGTTTATTTTGGTTTTATTTTGCATCTTGCTGTAATATGGTTATAGGCCTCCAACAAGAAGACCAATAAATAGTATTCACTTGAATTTTCATGTGCAAAAGCAGTA
Source organism: Rhinolophus hipposideros (assembly GCF_964194185.1). NCBI lineage: Eukaryota > Metazoa > Chordata > Mammalia > Chiroptera > Rhinolophidae > Rhinolophus > Rhinolophus hipposideros. The sequence continues at coordinate 24,397,576 of NC_138050.1, forward strand.
AGATAGAGATAATTTTTACTTTAAGTCATCAGAAATTCGGCTAATGTTTTATCTGCGTGTGTCTGTATGAAGGTATAATTTTATGTACTCTTGTACCACTTCCTTAAATAGGTAGATGACAATTTTAATAGGATCAAGAGTCTATTAAAAGTGTGCAGGTATACGTGAAGCTGAATGAGCAGGAAACAGTGTAGTTAGGAGACTTTGTCATCCAATGCAAAGTACCACTAATGGTTAAATGGCTTCAACTTTATATATACAGGCAATCACTGTTATAACAGATATACCATATTTTACCTTGGTAAAATATTTTGAGATGAACTTGTAAGAAAAGTAATTCTAAAGTTATCCTTCCCTAACTTCTCTGGAAAAGTCCCATGATTATTCTTGTGTTACAAACTAAATAAACCTATGTTTTTTTCAGCCACAACTATGTTCTCGGTGGTCTTTAGTTGGTGGCTTCTATCATTAGTTAACAAAAGTAAAATTCAGAACAATGTAGAATTGTTATGAAATAGACAGATGAGCTCCAACACTGCATTTCAAATTTTTATTTAAATGTCTAGAAAAGCCTGTAGTAACTTATTTAAAATATTTTCCTCTTTATTGCCTTTAATTATTCTCTACAATAAAGATAGAGGTAAAGGTATAGAGTAATAACAGATGCTTTTTTTCCTAAAAAAAATTCTTTTAAACTTCCCCAAACACTAATTTCTCTGACACTATCTGAATGCTGACTTAATAATATTACCTGATACCCCAGATATTTAATGTCTTTCAATCATTCTTAGGGAAAATCAGAGAAATTATGAGCTTCAGGTTAACCAAAGCAGAGCAATTACATGAATTATCTGATATTGCAAATGTGTATAATTGAGGCTATTATGATTATATAAATTGATAAAAGCTACACTACATTTAAAAAATCATATTTACTTTTCTTCTTAGGGAAGTATGTATGCATAAAATAAAGCTTAGGTAGCACTTACAAATTATTGTATTGTTAGAAACTGAATAATTACAGTCCTAATTTCTTCCATTATTGTTATGATTATTGTATTAGATATTTTTATCAAAAATTTTAACTGCATTTTACCCTAAACGACTAACAATGAAATACAGAGGGTTAATTGTGAAGATCTATTTTAAAATATTTAAGCTATAAGCTCTGACCCATTAACAACACTGATATTAGGAAGTTTGGGGAGGCATAGATGAACCTTATATGGATTAACATGTTCAACTAAAAGGACTAATTTTTCTTCATCCTTTAGGCCCCATCTGATGCACCACAAAATCTATTTAGTTACATGAATAATCATGTTATCCACCTCATTTCCCCAAAATAAATATACTTGAGTTGAGTGGAAAAGTTTGAAAATGACTCATTTGCAATAGAACCATTATTTCTACTTTGATCTCATTAGTCCATTTAATTCAAGAAAATAAATCAAGTCCAGGAATAAAAATCTGAGTAGGCATTGCCCCTTAGGTTCTAATGATATTATGCATCAATGAAAGCTACTTGTTACATGAATTCTTGGTGGATCTTTGTGTGTGGTTTATATGGTAATGGGGAAAATGTCCTTTGTTTTGAGAATTTCTTGTGTTGAAGTTTCCCAAACTGCTCTCTTTCCTGGAATGAAACTAAAGATGGGTACCACTTAAAATAAAGAGATCCCTGAACTCTCTAGTATTTGAAGATCAGTCACAACAGGATTCATTTACTGTACCTTAGAAATGTTGCAAATGTCTGTATAAATCAGGTGGTTAATTGTGTATTACTATGTATTGATATTATTTATTATAGTTCACATTCTTATTTTGTGCTGTGTTGTGCAATGCAAACAGTTGAGATATGATGTTGAGTTATGTGATTAGTTGAAATTATTAATTTGGCCATGTTTTAATGTGCAGCACGTTCAGACTACAGATTTATGATATCAGCATTCACTAACTGGAATTGCACAACTAGTTAGGTTGAGATAAAATTCCTTCTCTTAAGAAATATTTTTCGATTATACATAGAATAAATATTAATTTTAGAAAAAATTGGAAAAGTTCTTAGAAAAAACAAAACAAAACAAATTAGCCATGATTGTACCATACAGAATTAACTATTGTTAGCATTTCATGAAAAGGCTTCATATATAAATTTTAAAATCTAAATGAGAATCATAAAGACAATGTATACTGCAAAGGTATATTACATTTTGTAACCTATTATATTTGACAGCAGATTCCCCCCCCCCCCCCATATATCTAAGTATTGCATATATTGCCATGCTAATTTAACTCATAATGATCAGAAAAGCATGCAGGTGAAATTCTTAACTAAAAATGACTCATTGTTTTACAGAGTTGACCAGCAGTACATCTGAAGCCCAGATGATCAAGCCAATTTTTTTCTCTGCTATTGTCCTTGGGTCCTTTTTAAGCAGTCAGAAGATTTTAAAACTCATTTAACATTTAGAAGCCTCCTTCTCCTCTGGTCTCCCTTCTTATCGTATCTTCTTTTTTCCCACATGTAGCAATTCTGCTACTTATTGGTATTCTTTTAATACACACAACACTATCAATATTTGGAATTCTTTAGAGAGGAATACCTAACAGAAAAAAAATACATATACAATTATATATACTCGTACATGAATATATAGTTTGTTTTGGTATCTAAATCCTAACATACTTTTTCAAATAGAAATGAGGATGGTGGGGATACAAAGGGCTGATGGAAGCCTGGAATCCCACATATACCATGATTTTTGTGGCAATATATCACTTCATCATATGGATTTACCAGAAGTTGCTTGACAATACAAATTAATTCATTACTGATAATTACAACATAGATCTAAAAAACCAGTATATTGAGTGAAAGAAGCCAGGGATAAAAGAGCATACGTTGTATAATTTTATTCACATGAAACTCACAAAAAGGCTAATATAATCTGTGACAGCAAACAGATCAGTGGTTGCCCAGGACTACCGCTGGAGAGATAATTGACAGATCAGGTGTCCAAACGAAGGGATTTCTGAAGTGATGAAAACTTCCCATCTTGATTTGGGTGCTGGTCACACAGGCATATACATTTATGAAGATACATTGAAATGCGTACGTCATCGGATACCTTTGATATGTATTAAATGCTAATAAAGAATATAAAAATAAACAAAAAAGGAAACAACAGAAAGAGCTGTCAGATGGCAGAAGTTGGTTTCATGGAGGAGGGGACTTAACAGTAACTGCAAGATCCAAGTCATCAGTGATAGGAGGCGAGATTATAGTTTTTCAGAAAACCCTCTGTTAAGAAACGCTCCTACAGGTGAGAAGTTTATCTGGATTATTGTTATCCTCACATCTTCTGAAAGAAGCAAATAATGTTTTTCCTGTGAGACTTAGAGAAATAAAGAAGGGAGAGACAGGGGGAGGAGTGAGATCTTTCCTTTTATAAATGGCTACATTTATCCAGAACGGCAGTTGCAGCTGAACTCAGGCAGGAACACAGGATTCTTGAGTCCCACTCTGGTGCTCCTTACACTATTCACCTTGTTCCAACTCTCAGCAATCCGGGTATAACATGCAGAAGAAAATCTTTGGCTTTGATGTCCTCTAGTGTCCTGCGGGGCGGCCTGCTGGGTGTCTGGTCCCGCTCCCCACATAAGAACGCAGGACATGGTGAAGCCAAAAAGGAACACCCATGGAGCTATAGGTAGGGAAGTCATACCACTATATTCTCCCTGGCGGCTGGGTTGGAGGAACAGGAAGCAGGAGCCACACTATCTGCAACCTGTTGTCCACTTCTCTGCAATCTGTGACCTGCACTCTGCCATGCTAGCTGCAATCCACTCTTTCTAGCTTAGCCACCATCTTCTTGCTAGCCCCCATTTCAATTTTTTCTGCTAGTGTAGCCACAGCAGGTATATTAGTGGCCAATGGCTCACTGGTTACAGCTGACGGCCAACTAGCCACAGCTGATGGCCATCCAATCACAGTTGATGGATGAGCCAGCACCTTTCTATGTGAGGCCGAGAGCCTGGAAACTGCTTTTTGGGGCTTTATTCCCACACCTAGAAAAGGATGAGAATCCTAACCTCACCACCTGTTGGCTTTGTGACTTTGGCCCAATTACTTAAATTTTATTTCATTCAGTTTATTCTTTAGTAAATTGAGAAATATCCATGGGCATCAAATGAGGCAGCATATATCCAGTATGTAATGCCGTGTTTGGTGTTTAGAAAGCATTGAATACATAGTAGGTATTACTAAGCTGTGGTAATAGAAACCGAGTTTCATAGTTCCGTTCCACTTAATTACTGTTCTCTATCATTTCTGTTTTGTGCAAAAAGTTACAGATCAAATAGGCTCTGCCACTCTCAGCTGGTGCTATGAGTTACCAAAAGGTCTCTGGGCCACATCTTTCTTGTGTCATCCCTAAATTATTTTCAGGCAGAAAAATCATGCAAGAAGTGTAACTTCATGGTAGAAACTGTGGTAGGCTTAAAAGTGACCCCCCAAATTGTACATATACTAGTCCTGGGAACCTGGGAACATATCTACCTTGCATTGGTGAAAAGAATTTTGGGGACAGGAGTAAGGTAAAGCTATTCAGATCGGAACATCAGCCTAGAAAATCAGGTGGATTCAATCTAATCACAGGGGCCTTATAAGGGAGGCAGGAGGCTCAGAGCGGTCGTAGGAGATGTGATGGGAGGAAGGCTCCAGGACCCAAGGAACACAGGCGCTGGACACTGAAAAAGCCAACGAAGGAGTTCTTCCCTAGAGCCTCCGGGAGGCACGGCCCTGCCGGACACCTTGCTTTCGACTTCTCACGGTAGGAGGAGTCATTTTTGTTGTTTGAAGGCACTATGTTGTGGCAAGTTGTTGCAGCAGCCAGAGGAAACTAGACAGGAAAGTGAGATAACACGTGAAACCACAGATTTTCTCCGCAGGTGTTCCTAAAGTCTCCTTGAATCTAAGACCAGATCACTGAAACAGTTTCTGAGGCTGCTCACTGTTGTGGCCCCTTATTCTTAGGTTGCTTTAAGATTCAGTGACCATATATCCCACCACCACCCTGCCCATAACGAGAGAGGAAGGGAGTCTCTCTTTTCTGCTATCCAACAACCTTCAGGTAATAACCACCTGGCCTTTAGCTCTTCATTTGTTAAATATGTGCTGTTGGCTACGAGGGTCTGGCTGAGCCGGCCAAGGATGACCCAGGGCAAACTCATCATTGCTAATGGGACAAAGTTCTGTACTTTTAACTGCAGCTAGAAATAGAGAAAGAGGGAAGTTATTTTTTTCTGCAGTCTCATAAGCACATTTATACATACAGGTCACCTGGACTTTAGAAAGAAAGGGTGAATTTATTAATGTTTAGAAAAGTGAAATTTAAAATCAACACAGTCTCCATCATTCTTAGAAGTGAAAGTTACTTAAAGTAACAACTACCTTTTAGGAAGAGCTGGTCAATGGATTATAGTACATATTTTTGCTGCCTTGCAAAGTGTCTGAAAGAGCTGTATGTTTTCCTCAGACTAATGATTTTGAGAAGAACACTGCAGGTTGAATCACTTTAGTGATAACGAAACATTCAATTAAAGTAACGCTTTTGTAATGGCTATGATTACAAATGAATGGTTTACAAAGAGAAACGCTATATTTGAAAAATCTATTTGAGTTCTTTTTGTAATTCTAAATTTAAAAGGAAGGAGAGAGGAAACAATCATTTTAAACATTCCTTTCTTTTCAAGTGAATGTAGATGGGAATTTTTAAAATGTATTTTGAGTATTTATGACCATTTTTAACATAATTTAACTTTAAGCTTATGATTTTACTCTTATTACTTTCAGGTGTACAAAGCACTATAATAATTAGACATTTATCGTTTATACTCCTCATAAAGTGATAACCTCCCTCCCCCAATCTACTACCCCTCTGACCTCACATACAGCCGATGCAGTTCCACTGTCTCTATTCCTAATGCTGTACTTCACTTCTTGTGTGTGTGTGTGTGTATATATATATACACACACATATATATATATATACACACACATATATATATATTCATAATTGTTCAGCTTCAGCTTCAGTGCAGTGATTGGGCACCTACACCATCCCTGACGTGTTCTCCCTAATGAGACAAGTGTCCATCAGGTACCCTACAAAATCTTTACATTATTGATTATATTCCCCAAACTGACTTTCGTATCCCCATGCCAATCTTGTGGTTACTGATTATGCTTTCTAATCCCCTGACCTTCTCCCTCACCTCCACCCCCTCCCATCTAGCAACCCTTAGTTTTTTCTCTATATCTGAGACTGTTTCTGATCATTTCGTTCATTTATTCTTTTCTTTAGATTCCACATATAAATGAGGTCATACGGTATTTCATTCTCTGTTCTTGAAAGTACTTGCTTCTGGTATTCTGAATTCGATAACTTTTCTGGCAGCTGCTTCAGTGGTGTTAAGTAGCAATGGGGGAGTAGAACTCAGTAGCTCATAACAGAGTTAAAATCAAATGGAAGTTCTCCTTGTTTGGTGGATGAGACCACATGACTTCAAAACACTGACTGAATCTCCATCCAGGACTCTTTCTCAGCTTTGGCTGCAGGTTGAAGGAATCAAGTGTGGAGTGTTCAAAATGTGTTAACACCTGATTCCTGCCACCAGAGTCAGATTAGGTGGTTTGGGGTGTGGCCTGATAGTGAGGTAAAGCTTCTGTCCTGTTGTTATATTCAGCCTGGCCTGCCCACCAGCCTGCCCTTCTTACTGCAATCTGTGAAAATCCTGTGATTTGTCCTTACCCTATAACCATGGCCCCTCTCACTTAAAAAACAAAGTTTTGTCTAGCTGAGCCTGAGAAAGTTTGGTTTTCAACATGGTGTTACTCCCTCCAGGAAAAACCAACAATGGCTCAGACAAAGCCCGCCTAAATTGTCTATTGGGATATAAAGAAATGTATATGGAGGGCTTTGTTTGATTTATCATCGATCAAGCATACATCTTTGAGGGTTAATAAAGATGTGTGTAGTGCCTTAAAGAGTTTTGAAGACAAAAGGACACTTGTAGTAAAACTGTTGAAGCTATTTGTACCCTCCAGGATGTTCTGAAATTGTCAGACCTGGGGCAAACTGTTGTATGCTTTACAGTCTCATCTCCTACCCAAGCTATACAAATAAACTATGTAATGATAGAAAACACATATATACCATGTGATCAAAAAAAAAAGAAAAGGATTTCTCAAAGGAGCAGAAATTATGAGGAATTCTTAAGGGAGTGACAACAGCCAGATTAGATACTGAAGAGTGAAATGGCAGCACACTGTGAATGTTGAGAGCCTGCAGGAGAGAAGTTCACAGATGATGGTGGTTGCATCAAGGAAGATACAGGCTGAGAAATAGGAGAGACCTAGGGGGACATGACAGGGAGGTTAACTCAGGCTCGGCAGAGGGACCAGTCATCCTGCTTGATCCTGTGAGCCAGGGCACTGAGATGGGGCGTCTAATAAACTTGGGAGCCATGCTGACAGGCAGAAGAACAAGGACCTGAATACAGAAGGTGCCAGGCCCAGTAGGGGGATGGAGGCTCCCTGTGAGGTACTCTCCTCTCTGGTGGGAGGGGGGAAAGCATCTTCAAGGAGGCTGCTGCTTTCCATAGCCTGAGGTGGAGTGTAGCAGGAGAAATAGTTAACAGTCTCAGTGTGAGTAGGTTTCAGGAGAATTTACCTCTGGATCCTTATGAAAAGCCTTCCTTCTTAGTCAAGTTCTTCTGTATTTTGAAGACCTGTTATGTACATAAAATTTAGGTTTTTTTATATCCTCTTTATGTACTGACATCTTTATCATGAAAATGATTTTATTCTTAGTCATATTCATTTGTAATCTCTTTTGCCTACTATTAATGTAGTGACAACAGATTTATTTTGATTATTTCAGAATGGTCTATCACTTCCATCCTTTTGCTTCTTTTCCTACTTAGATATCAATATTGAAAGTACATTTCTTTTAGCAGCATAAAGTTGGGACAGAGAGCTGACAATTTCTGCTTTTTAATTGTAGTGTTTGTCATTTACATCTAATATATGGTTGGGTTTAAGTCGGTGAGGTCTCAGTGTTTATGGTTGGCCATCTTCATCTTCAGCAGGGATGAAGCCATATTTATATTCCCACTTTTTGTTTAAAATCAGAAATGAGAGTTTTTCTATTTGTCTAAAAACTGAACATAAAAATAAGCATCTATTGACTTTCCTAGATTTGCCTTTATAAAATGCTAATTTATAAGTAATTGGAATATTTAGACTGTAATAATACCTAGAGAGGCTATACTATCTTCTATGGTAGAGGTGGTGGCCTAGTGTAAACAAGAAATATCTATCTTAATTGGAACACTCTCAACTTTTATAGACTGTACTATATGCTATGCATAGAGCTGGTTAAATAGCACTTCTGTGTCATTTTGGATATTTAATCCAACACTTGTTGGCCAATGACCTAACATTGGTTTTATAGATTTCCTAAGATTAGGTTGAGACTTCTGGTCCTTTAAGTTTTAAGCTGGGATTAGAGTGAGAAGCAGTTGGATAAGTCAAGTGTAGATACAAGCAGACTTTGGTTCCACTGGCCACCTTCTCGATGTTGTCCAATCCTATATGCTGCATTTTATAATTTTCTCATTATTTCCACTAACTCCATACATGAGGAACCTCTTAACACATCCATCAAGTGGAGATAACAGGTTTCACAAATATGGACATTAAATTATAGTAAAACAAAACAAAACCAAAAAACAAATCAAAGTGATTTATGCATCTAGTGAGAAAAATTTGATATTTTTCCTGTGATGTTGTCTTTGATATATATTTTATATTAAAGTGATTTATGCATATTGTATATATGGAATCTAAGAAATTGAACTTGAATTATTAACAAAGTTATCAGCACACATAATATTAAATCTAATGGCTGTGGTGCTCACTTTGGCAGCACATATGGCTGTGGTTTTGATACACTTCACTGAATTATTAACTAGAGGGGGTAAATATTGCTATTTAACTTACAAGGCAAATTTAAAAGATGCCTGTGTTGTGCAGATGGGCTCCTGATAGGTTACCTATTTGGTTCAACTGAGGGTTATAACTATTTTGGACACTTATGTACACTTTTATAAATGATTGATTTTTTTAAAGAAAATATTGGGTAACTTGTGTGTGACATCTAGAGGCATATGAAATTAGAAAAAAATATGTCATGGACGATTTTCAGAGAAAACTGATACTAATTACGGAATCCTTATTAGTGAGCCATAGAATTATGTTTCTGACAAAAAATATGCACCATTTTAATAATTGTGTCAGTAGAACTGTAGCTTGTTTAACCAAAACTATACAGATGCTTATTTTCTAGTGATGCCCTAATCTGACAGTCTGAGGGCAGTCATTATAAACATTACTTTAAATAGAATTTCATACTTAGTTTTCACTAATCTAGCAATGGTTTCTTTAGCCAAGGCAAGAGGCCAATTCACAGAGCCCATCGTGACCATATCATATTCCAATAATATCTAGTTCTGAAATTCTCAGCACTTTTTTATTATTCATTTATTTTTCACTTTATTTTTAAATTACAGTTGACATACAATATTATGTTAGTTTCAGGTACAGAACATAGTGATTAGACATTGACATAACATATGAAGTGATCACCCTGATAAATCTAGTAGCCCTCTGACACCATATATAGTTATTGCTATATTATTGACAGTAATTGCCAATTTGTACTTCTCAATCCCTTCCTCCCCTTCACCCATTCCCCAAAACGCCCTCCCATCTGGCAACCATCAGTGTTCTTGTATCTATGGGTTTGTTTCTGTTTTGTTTGTTCAATTATTATTATTATTATTATTATTATTATTTATTTTAGATTGCACGTATAAGTGAAATCATGACATTTGTCTTTCTCTGTCTGACTTATTTCTCTCAGCATAACACCTAGATTAGTCCAGGTTGTTGCAGATGGCAATGTTTCCTTTTTTTTTTTTTAATAGCTGAGTAATGTTGCTGTATGTGTGTGTGTGTATGCTATATTTGTATATCTATATAAGTACCACTTCTTTGTTCATTTAGTGATGTATACCCAAGTTGCCTCCAATATCTTACTATTGTAAATAGTGTTGCAATGAACATATGGATGCATATGTCTATTTGAAATAGTGTTTTTGGTTTTTGATAAATACTAAGAAGTGGAATAACTGGGTCCTTTTTTGTCTGTTGTTATAGCTTTGTTTTAAAGTCTATTTCGTCTACTATAAGTATTGCTACCCCCAGCTGTTTTGTTGTTTCTGTTTTTGTGAAATAGCTTTTTTCCATTCATTTACTTTCAGTCTGTGTGTGTCTTTCATCTGAAGCGAGTCCCTTTTAGGCAACATATGTAAGGGTTTGTTTTCTTATCCATTCAGGCACCCTTTGTCTTTTGATTGGAGCATTTAATCCATTTACATTGAGAGTAATTATTGATAGATACGTAGTTATTGCAATTTTATTCATCTTTTTCCCCCTTTTTCTTAAAGACGTCCCATTAACATTCCTTGTAATACTGGTTTGGTGGTGATGAACTCCTTTAGCTTTGTCTTGTCTGGGAAGCTCTTTAATGTCCACCAATTTTAAATGATAGCTTTGCCGGGTAGAGTAATCTTGGTTGTAGGTCCTCCTTGCTTTTCATCATTTTGAATATTTATTGCCAATCTCTTCTGGCCTATAAAGTTACTGTTGGGAAATCAGCTGACAGTTTTATGAGAGTTCCCTTGTAGGTAACTCACTGCTCTTCTCTTGCTGCTTTTAAGATTCTCTTTGTCTTAACCTTTGACGTTTTAATTATGATGTGTCTTGGTGAGGGCTTATTTCAGTTTATCTTGTTTGGGACTCTGCTCTTCTTGGAAATGTGTATTTCCTTTGCCAGGTTAGGAAATGTTTCTGTAATTTCTTTAAATAGGTTTTCAATTCCTTGCTCTCTTCTTCTGGTACCCCTATGATGTAAACGTTGTTAGGCTTGGTGTTGACTCAAAGGCCCCTTAAACTATCCTCACTGTTTTTGATTCTCTTTTCTTTTTGCTGTCTGATAGGGTGTTTTCTTCTACCTCATCTTCCAAATCACTAATTCTATCCTCTGCTTCATCTGCTTTCCTGTTGATTCCCTGTAATGTATTCTTTATTTCTGACTGGTTCTTTTTAATGTTTTTTATCTCCATTTTTATATTTCCTATCTCTTTGTTAAAGTTCTCTCACTGGGATCATTAAGCATTCTTATAATTAGAGTTTTGAACTTTGCATCTGGTAGATTGCTTGTCTCCATTTTGTTTAGTTCTTTTTCTGGAACTTTGTTTTGTTCTTCCATTTGGGACATGTTTGTCTCTTTATTGAGACATGTTTGTCTCTTCACTGCTATCCTGTGTTTTTCTATGTATTAGATAGAGCTGCTATGTCTGCTGGTCATAGTAGAGTGTCCTTATGTAGTAGCTGTCCTGTGGAGCCCAGTGGTACAGTTTCCCTGGTCACCTGAGCAGATATGTCCCAGGTGATTGTCTGTGCCTTCGTCTTGCAGTTGAGCCTTGGGTGCTGTTTGCATATCAATGGTAGTGATTGGCCCTTGGGCTGATTACTTTAAAGGACCGGCTGTGACTACAGTGGAGGAGCTAGTTTGTAGAGATAAACCCTGTGGAGCAGGATTTTCTTTAGTGGGGCTCTGGTGCCTACCCAGTCTGCCCTTTAGGTGTGTTGTTTGTGGAGGTGGTTGGATGTTGCTCTGGTGTGGCCTGAAGCAGGCCACCAGGTATTTTGGTTTCAGAACCTCTTGGGAGAGGCTCTGTTACAGGCCAAGGTCACCTGCAGCCTGTGACCTGACTCAGGACAATTGGCATGAGCTACAAAGTGACCTACGGATGCCTGTCAATTTTGCTAGTCTTGGAGTTGCCTGGAAAAGGGTAAGCTGCCAACTAAGGTCTGCTGCCTCTAGTTTCATGTTTGGTGCTGCTTAGCAAGATGTATGGGGTATGCCATAGCCAGATTCTGCTTGTTTGCAGTATGTGAACCTCTGAGAGATCTTAGGAAATGCTGTAGCATGGGCTAAGACAGGCCATTTGTATGGAAAAACCTCTAGAAGTGGCTTGGATTGGCCAGCAAGTTGGATGGGGGAAAAGTGTCAGTGAATTAGCAGGGCAGAGCAAACAGCGTTAGCCAGGTTGACAGAGACTCAGATATGGTGCCTGCCGTGTGCAGACTAGGTGATAGGAGGGCTCAACAAGGAAATGAGACTTCTACCAGGATTTCTCTTTTTTTATTTCTTTAAAGTTTATTGGGGCAACAATTGTTAGTAAAGTTATGCAGATTTCAGGTGTACCATTTTGTAATACATTCTCTGTATCTCACATTGTGTGTTCACCACCTAGAGTCAGTTCTCCTTCCATCACCATATATTAGACCACATTTACTTTACCCTCTTCTAGAGCCCCACTCCTCCTTCTCCCCTTACCCTCTGGTAACCCATAAACTATTGTCTGTGTCTATGAGTTTTTGTTCTTTTAGTTGTTTGTCTTGTTTTATTGTTGTTTTCGGTTTATATACCACACATTAGTGAAATCATGTGGTTCTCCACTTCTTCTGCCTGACTTATTTCGCTTGGCATTATAATCTCAAGATCCATCCATGTTGTCACAAATGGTACTATTTCATCTTTTCTTACCGCCAAATAGTATTCCATTGTGTATATGTACCACAACTGCTTTATCCATTTATCTATCAAAGGACATTTTGGTTGTTTCCATGTCTTGGCCACCATAAACAAAGCTGCAATCAACATTGGAGCACACTTGTCTTTATGGATAAATGTTTTCAGGTTTTTTGGGGAGATACTCAGGAAAGGGATTGCTGGGTCATATGGTAATTCTATTCGTAATTTCTTGAGGAACCTCCACACTGCCTTCCATAGCAGCTGCACCAGTCTGCATTCCCACCAACAGTGTATGAGGGTTCCTTTTTCTCCACAGCCTCTCCAACACTTGTTACTATTTGTCTTGTTGAAAACAGCCATTCTAACTGGGGTGAAGTGATATCTCATTGTGGTTTCTATTTGCATATCTCTGATGATTGGAGATGTTCAGCATTTTTTTCATATGTCTATTTGCCATTTTTATGTCCTCTTTGGAGAAAGTCTCTTCAGGTCCTCTGCCCATTTTTCAATTGGGTTGTTTGTTTTTTGTTGTTGAGTTTCATGAGTTCCTTGTATATTTTGGATATTAGCCCCTTATCAGAGGCACTGTTTGCAAAACACTTCTCCCATTCTTTTGGTTGACTCTTTATTTTGTCGATGGTATCTTTTGCTGTGCAGAAGCTTTTAAGTTTGATATAGTCCCATTCATTTATTTTAGCTTTTATGTTCCTTGCCTTTGGAGTCAAATTCATAAAATGCTCTTCGAACCCAAGATTCATAATTTAGTACCAAAGTTTTCTTCTATGCAGGATTTATTTTAGCTTTTACTTCCCTTGCCTTTCGAGTCAAATTCATAAAATGCTCTTTGAACCCAAGGTCCATAAGTTTAGTACCTAACTTTTCTTCTATGCAGTTCATTGATTCAGGTCTTATGCTTAAGTATTTTATCCATTTTGATTTAATTTTGGTACATGGTGACTGATAGCAGTCCAGTTTCATTATTTGCCTGTGGCTTTCCAATTCTGCTAGCACCATTTAATGAAGAGGCTGTCTTTTCTCCACTGTATGTTTTTTGTTTCTTTTTAAAAAATAATCTGTCCATATTTATGTGGTTTTATTTCTGGGTTCTCAATTCTATTCCATTGGTCTATGTGTCTGTTTTTCTACCAATACCATGCTGTTTTGATCATTGTTGCCCTGTAGTACAAGTTAAAGTCAGGCAGTGTGATACCTCCAGCATTGTTCTTTTTTATTAGGATTGCTTTGGCTATTCGGAGTCTTTGTGGTTCCATAAAAATCTGATGATGACTTTTTGTTCTATTTTTTTAAAAACTACCATTGGGATTTTGATGGGGATTGCATTAAATCTGTATATTGCTTTGGGTAATATGGCCATTTTAACTATGTTGATTCTTCCAATCCATGAGCATGGAATGTCTTTCCATTTCTTTGTGTCTTCTTCAATTTCTTTTAAAAATATCTTATAGTTTTCAGCATATAGGTCTTTCACATCCTTGGTTAAGTTTGTTCCTAGGTATTTTACTCTTTTTGTTGCAATTGCAAAATGAATTTTTTTTGTTAATTTCTTTTTCTGAGATTTCATTGTTAGTATATAGGAATGCAATGGACTTTTGTACGTTGATTTTGTAGCCAGCAACTTTACTGTATTAGTTTATTGTTTTTAATGGCTTTATGGTGGAGTCTTTAGGATTTTCTATATCTGGCATCATGTCATCTGCAAAGAATGATAATTTAACTTCTTCATTTCCAATTTGGATGCCTTTTATTTCTTTATCTTGCCTGATTGTTCTGGCCAGGACTTCCAACATTATGTTGAAAAGCAGAGGTGATAGGGGACAGCCCTGTCGGTTTCCTGAATGTAAAGTGAAGGGCTTCAGTTTTTCACCGTTAATTATGATATTAGCTAAGGGTTTGTCATATATAGCCTTTATTATTTTAAGGTATTTTTCTACCATACCGATTTTATTTAGTGTTTTAATCATAAATGGATGTTGTGTCTTGTCAAATGCTTTTTCTGCATCAATTGATATAATTAGATGATTTTTGTCCTTTATTTTCGTTATGTGATGTATTACATTGATGGATTTGCAGATGTTGAATCATCCTTGTGCCCCTGGGATGAACCCCACTTGGTCATGATGAATAACCTTTTTAATGTATTGTTGCATTTGATTTGCTAAAATTTTGTTTAGGATATTTGCATCTGTATTCGTCAGAGATATTGGTCTGCAGTTCTCTTTTTTGTGTTTTCCTTACCAGGTTTGGGTATCAGGGTAACGCTGGCCTCATAAAATAAGTTAGGAAGTATTGTCTCTTCTTCAATTTTTTGGAAGAGTTTGAGCAGGATTGGTATTAGATCCTGTTTGAAGGTTTGGTAGAATTCACTAGTGAAGCCATCTGGTCCCGGACTTTTGCTTTTGGGAAGGCTTTGGATGACTGATTTAGTTTCCTTACTGGTGATTGGTCTGTTTAGATTTTCCAATTCTTCATGATTCAGCCTAGGAAGGCTATATGTTTTTAAGAACTTGTCCCTTTCTTCTAGGTTATTGAATTTGGTGCCATATAGTCCTTGACAGTATTCTTGCATGATCCTTTGTATTTCTGTGGTGTCCGTGGTAACTTCCCCTCTTTCATTTTTGATTTTGTTTATTAGTGTGTTTTCTCTTTTTACCTTAGTGAGTCTAGCCAAGGGTTTGTCAATTTTATTAATCTTTTCAAAGAACCAGCTATTTGTCACATTAACTTTTTCTATTGTCTTTTTGTTCTGTATTTCATTTAGTTCTGTTCTGATTTTTATTATTTCCTTTCTTCTGCTGACCTTGGGTTTCATTTGTTCTTCTTTTTCTAGTTCTTTAAGGTGTAACGTAAGGTTGTTTATTTAGGATTTTTCTTGTTTCTTGAGATAGGCCTGTAGTGATATAAATTTCCCTCTTGCAACTGCTTTTGCTGCGTCTCAAAAATCCATTCTCATTTGTTTCTATGTATCTTTTGATCTCTTATTTCTTCTTTGACCCAATTGTTCTTTAAAAGTATGTTGTTTAATCTCCACATATTTGTATTTTTTTCTGCTTCCTTTTGCAGTATCCAATTTCAAAGCCTTGTGATCAGAGAATATGCTTGGTATGATTTCAATCTTCTTAAATTTGCTGAGGCTGATTTTATGTCCCAATATATGGTCTATCCTTGAGAATATTCCATGTACACTAGAAAAAGAGATGTATAATCTGATGTTTTAGGATGAAGTGCTCTATAAATGTCAATTATGTCTATTTCATCTAATGTATCATTTAGGGCTGATATTTCTTTATTTTCTGTTTGGATGATCTATCCATAGCTGACAATTATGTATTAAGGTCCCCTACTATAATTTTGTTTTGGTCAATTTCTCCGTTTAGTTCTGTTAGTAGTTGCTTGGTATATTTCATTGCTCTCTAATTGGGGGCATAAATATTCATGACTGTTCTGTCTTCTTGTTTTATAGTCCCCTCTATCATTATGAAATATCAATCTTTGTCTCTTGTTACTGGAGTATGTTTCATCTGATATCAGTATGGCAACACTTGATTTTCTCTGGATACAATTTTCTTGAAGTGCTAATTCCACCCTTTTACTTTGACTGTTTGTCCTTGTAGCTGAGATGTGTCTCTTGGAGGCAGCATATGGTTGGGTTTAATTTTTTGATCCAATCTGCTACTCTATGCCTTTTTATTGGCCTCATATTGATATGTGAGGATTTCCTATCATTTTGTCTTTAGTTTTCTGGTAAGACTGTGTCTCAATTGTTTCTTTACCTTTTTGTTTTTGTCTGTTGTTTCTCTTTGGTCCTATCAGCATTTGTGTGCCAGAAAAAGCTGCCCTTTTAGCCCTCACTCTGAAGCCTGATAATTCATTTTCTTCTTGTATGTCCTTCGTGATTTTCAAGCTGCTGCCCCAGACTTGGAGCTCAGAGCAGGTGAGGCCATCAGGGGGTAAGTCCGTGTGCCAGAACTTTAAGAGGAATGTGTGGGATGCCAGCCACCATTTTTCATAGCCCAATCTACTGATTTTCACAGCCAGAAGTTGTGGGGACTTCTCTTTCTGGCACTGGAACTCTGGGCTGGAGAGTCTGATGTGGGGCTGGAAACCCCCTCACTCTTCAGAAGGGACTTCCACAGCTGAGATATCCCTCCCCATTTTTGAACACCACACATGGGTGTGAGAACAGCTTGTTCTGCATCTCTGGCCATCCTTCCAGTCTCAATATGGCTTCTTCTGTATGTCCTTAGGTATAGGACTTCTGTTCAACGAGACTTCAGGTGATTCTCAATGATGGTTGTTTTGTAGTTTAGTTTTGAGGTGGTGGTGGGAGAAAGTAAGCACAGTGTTTACCCAATCCACTATCTTGACCCTCTCAGCACTTTTAACAGCAACTTCTCATTTTTTTTAATAGGTAATTATATAATGAGAGACAGTGTCCTAGGATTATTTTTTGAATGCATGATTTGGAAATTTTAGATAGTTCCTGGTTGTAAGTCACAAGATTAATTCATATTAAACCTTCATTCACAACTAACATTATTTTCCGTTTTTCTCTTTAATAAATACGTTTCAAGTTTTTATACATTCTAAATTTCTGAAAACAAAGTCAGTGGTATATTAAAATACAAGTTGTTGTTAGACCATGACTTATTATAGTAATTATTATTTTGCAAAACTATAAACACTGAAGCACTAGACTGAAGAAAAGGGGTATCTTTTTCCTCTTCCTATCCCAGAGCTTATTATTTTCCTATACAGAATATTGCATTTGAACTGAACTACACTGAGACAGGTGGAAGAATGGATATGAAAAATATGTCAACGTGTGCATGTTTACATACAAACAATATTAAATTAATTTAAGAAAGTTCATATTATAGTAGAAATATGTATTAATGTTCATAGATGAGAAATAAATGGAAAAATCAAAATAGGATCCATTATGTACACAGTATTGTAGAAGATATTAAGAAACAGAAAATCATTTATAAATTTTTACTTTAATAAGAAAAATTACTTTTGTGTAGCTAAAGTTAAATAGCCATTAAGGACAAACAGTTCAATAAATTAGTTAACTACTGGATTGCATTATATATTTTTGGCACCAATCATCTTTTTTTTTCCTTTATAATGCCATCCCAGTTTCCTGAAGAAGGGAAATTTCTTTCTACATTGGTGAGGTAGTATATCTGGGTACTTGCATTTCCATTATAGACTAGTTGGTGTACTTCTGTTTGATTTCTTTTCTCCAGACTTACAGCTAAATAATTGGCTGATAATCTTGGCCAATTGAATCTCTCTCCTGGAACATTGAGACTTAATTATTAAAATGAGGAAGTTAAACTATTCACAATTGACTCATTCTATTGAATTGCCTGTAAGTTTGCATAGTGGACCCAACAACCGATAGCTGCATGTGCATATTTAGTCCAAGTATGGTTATTCCTTCTGGAATCCTGTGATTGATATTCTATCCTTCGAATAACAACTGTAATCCTAAAAGTTAGGCAGAGTTGCTTGTTTTCATCTTTAGAACGTTTTTTTTCAGTCTCTTAAATTCCCAGCTAGAACAACTATTAAATAACTATTAATAAAATCAGTAGTGGATATCAGAGGTAGGAAAGAGTGCTCTGGAAAAAATTTCCTGAAGAAATGTTTGTTTTGGGACTTGAAGGATGGGGGGTGGAATTAACTATGTTACATGAAGAAGGAATAACAGTCAGTGATGGAGAAAGACTGGTATCAAAGGAAGCGTAAAATAAATGTATACTGTATTTGGGGGTAGAAATAAATATTTTCATGTTATAAATGCAAGAGTAAAACAGTAGATTAAGAATGCATTTTGAAAATCTTGATGCTGGCTTTTTAAAATAGTATATACAGTGTACATTTGAAGATGCTAAGTTAGACTACAAAAGAGTGGATTTCTACTTTAGAAAAGAAACAATTAGTCTAACTAAAGATTAATAAAAAGAATAATCTTTCATTTATTTCTTGGCCTTGCTTTTAAGTTTTTAGTTACAATTAAAGATAACTAAGTATACATAAGTAATTATACATTATTTAGAAATTTGTATTACAAATCTCTAAATCCTTAATGTGTCAATAAGAAAATTACATAGTTTTCTAAGATACAGAATAGCAGAAAAAGATAGCTAAGAATTTTTAATGATCAATTTTTGGGATCTCTTAATAAGATTTGCGGATAATAAAAATCAAGGCAAGAAGCAAGTCACAAAATTACAAAATCTATCTACAAAGAGATTTCAATAATTTTCAAAGAGAAATTTGGGTATAATTTCTGATCATAAAAATGCAGAAATTGTATCCTCATATACAATTAGGTCAGCATTGACATACAATCCATATAACTCAGGATCCAAAATTTTATTGAGTCTAAACCACTGTGAGTTCTATATTAATTAAATTAACAGGGTAAATCACAGCGCAGCATTCTATTGTTGATGAAAAATAAATGTTGCAATCAATCATGTATATGTAATTTTGACATTATGGCTTAGGCAAAACATTTGGATTTTGATAGAGTTTTGTTTCCATTATCTGCAGTTTCACTAAATAGATATTTATAGACCTTTTTGATAATGTAGTCTGTAGGCATTTTCAAGTTTTTATTTACTCACTACCCTTGTTTTGATGAATAAGAAAGGAGCTGTAATATTGGGTACCGTCAATATAGATCTGTCCAAAATGGTAGCCATTAGCCATATGTTGCTGCTGAGGTCTTGAAATGTGGCTAGTTTGAATTGAGGTATGCTGAAGTATAAAATGCACACTGACTTTTGAAGATTTTGTAGGAAAAAGTTTTATTATTCATAGAATAAAGTATATATGGTTGGGAAAAATAGTACTAAATTAATTTCACTTAAATTCATTTTACATTTTAAGGGAACACTGTGTATGTGTTAATGAACTAAGGATTTCCAGGCTCCCTCTACGTCTTGACTCTATGGGGAGGAGACGTGCACGTATTTCATTGGGCAGTGGCACTCCACAGTGAATGTCCAGGTCGTTATTTACTGAAAACATCGATGAAGAAAAAAAAAAAAATCAATTCAGGGCCGGAGCTACTTGAGTGGAATTTGCACATTCTCCCCGTGTCTTGGTGGGATTTCTCTGGGTACTCTGGACTCCTCTAACATCCCAAAGATGTGCACAGGAGGTGAACCGGCGTGTCTACACAGTCCCAGTCAGAGTGAGTGCGGGTGTGGGTTGAGTGGCCCTGAA
Organism: Rhinolophus hipposideros; assembly: GCF_964194185.1. Classification (NCBI taxonomy): domain Eukaryota; kingdom Metazoa; phylum Chordata; class Mammalia; order Chiroptera; family Rhinolophidae; genus Rhinolophus; species Rhinolophus hipposideros. The sequence continues at coordinate 24,417,570 of NC_138050.1, forward strand.
ATGGAAGGACGGCCTGTTCAGGGCTGGTCCCACTTTGGTTTTGAGATGCAGGGAGAGGCTCAAGTCACCTGCAACCCTGAATTGGACTTAACGGGTTGGAAAAGAATTCATTTGTTTTTATTCATCTTTCTTACATGTACTTATATAGCTCACTCTTTTTTCAGTGTTTAATATTAGAAGTGATGGGGTCTTTAATTAGAGGTTTGGTCATGATTTTGTGATTAGAATCTGTGATATGCCATAGGAATTTAATTCTTGTTTCTATTAATTAGTCTAGGATAAACGTGGTTTTCTTATACATCGTTTCTCTTAAAGTCACAATTTCCATATCCACCATGTTAAATGAGGGCTTATGGTACTTGCTTACAGCATTGGCTTGGTTTTGGTTAAAAATGCCTTTTTCTGTGATAAGTTTGTTTTAATTCAAATACATAGGCTGATTTTGATTTTTGATTTTGATGTTTTGTAATAAAAAGACAGTTTTTTTTTTAGCTGCTTGCATTCATTATGGTTTCTCAGGGGATGGCCTAAGATTTCCCATGCCACCACATGTATAGAATACATGATTTTTGAATAAATGTGGCTTGGCAAGTATCATTAATCAAATTTATAAGATTATTTTCTAATATGCTTTGCCTGTCAACTTTCTTAGTAATTCTTTTACACCCCACAGTGAAAATGACCCATCATACAATCTGTTGATGGTATTCATTGAGTTAGAATTTGGCTGATAATATATCTCGCATACTTTAAAGTACAATAACCAACAATGTTATTTAACATACAACATTTCCATCTGGTGTACAATTGGTTACAATATTCCAGTCTGGTATGAGAGCATTGGGTGTGCCCTGTTGTCTACACATCTAAAAACCACGCAATATATTTATAGTCTTACTTTTTGCATTATAATTAAACATTTTCCCCAAAAATTCTATATTGAATTAAAGCCTATATGCCTTGAATATTAAACTTTAAGTGTTTTTTTTAAATCATTTTGTTCAATGTATATGACCACAATGTTTAAATTTGATGAGCAGTTTGTCCTTGTTCTGCAGGGTGCCACGAGAATGGAAACTTGCCCATTGTGGGGTAAAGCCCTCTTATTTTAGGTTCCATGCTAACTCTCAATTATGAAACCATTTGGGAAAGCAAGCCGTATAACTATGAAGCATTCACAATTTATGTAGATTTATTATACCATTAAGTATAAATTAAGAAAGTAAGTGCTGTAACAGTTAATTCTGAGATCTGTGCCAAATGTGGTATTCCTAAATCCACTGGAGACTCTTAAGCTGCCATTGATTTAAAGGGTAGAAAATGTCATCTTCTCAATTGCCTTTAATGTCTTCCCATCCTATCGTGGTTATGAAAACTGATTGTGAGAATTTTACCTTGTTGCAGAGACCAAGAATAGCTTCCTGCTATAATCATTTAGTAAGTGTTTTATATGACCCCCAATGAATACAAGAACCCAAAAACTGAGTGTCATAACTCCAATGTATGACTGACAAGTCCCAGACTTGGTTTATAAATTTCTTCTGTGGAAAGTTTATAAGATTTTTTAAATCTTAAATTGCCAAGATTTATGTATTGGTAGGAAAAAATTTAAATACACAATTAGTAATCTATGAAAATTGCCCATGTTAAGTTAATCTGTTCCAAAAGACTGAGGCAGTTCAATAGAATAATGACATCAGCTTAACATTGTTCCTAGAACTTGGTTACTCTTTTTCCAGCATATTCTCCTTAATTTTGACTTCTTTCCTAGCACAAAAAGCCTGTCAAAGTACTATAATACTAATACATTGCCAAGATGCATTGTGTTCTGTTCTTGTTTATTTAACTCTCCTAACAATCTTATGAAACAATCTTATGAAAATTATAAAACCATAATTATCTCATTTTTGCAGATGAGGGGAAAAAACTAAGACCAAAATGTCCAGGTTGCATAACAGCAAGTAGACAAGTCAGACCGTGGGCCCTGAACTGAGCCAAGCTAACTCTATTGCTTTTGCCATACTATAGAACTGCTCCCTTCCTTTACATGGATAAATCTTTAAATCACCTTGCATTTCTTTCTGATGTGCTCTCCCCGCCACCCTGCACCCCTCCTTTCATCGCCGCTCCTTTCTTTTTCTTTCATTCCTTTTTTTTCTCTATTACCTATTTCTTTCATTTTCTTTCCTTTCATGCCTTGTAATTTTCTCTTTAGAACTTTGCTGAAACTACTGGATCTCCCAAATTTCTACTTTTATTACCTACTTAACCTCATTCTTCTTGACTTTATTCTAACATTTGATACAACTAGGTAGGTCAGCCTCTTAAAAATTTCTCCTTGATTTCTATAACAGTATGTTATCCTACTTCTCTTTCCTTCTTCATAATGCTTTTATTTATGATCTACTGGCTTCAACTACAAGTATTGCTCAAAGTTTTATCTTTGATACTCCTTCTTGGTCATCCATTTTAATGGCTACAACCCTTGTTTCTGTGGTGATGATGATTTATTATCATGAGTCTAGAATTCTCACGGGATATCTGTTCTAATATTTTGAATTGTCAAATGTTCACTTCTGCTGGGACATTTATCTACTCTATTCTAAGACTTACGTAAAAACAAGGTTTGATAAAAAGGCAATTGTCCTAGCACTTTATTGCCAGATTAATAGGCCTCAAATGCCTTTTTTTCCATATTCTCACTGCTGTCTTCAAATAAAAGCAACAAATAATTACTGTCTTGTCTATGTACTTGTCTGGATTTTCAGGACCATCTTAATTCGGTATTTTACTTAGCAATCCTTCTCACCCATACCTTGCTTTTTCCCTCAGGCGTGGTATCCTTAGCCCATGTTCTCCTTTCTTCCTCTCTCTCCTAGTCTCTCTTCCCACTGCCCAGAAATGTATCATGTTCTCTCCGTCATCCATATTTCTTCTTTTTCTCTCTCTTTGTCATGGTCTTGAGCATTCTTCTTGTCTATCCAAGTTTTAGTAAATTGTGATGGTAAAAATGAAACCCAGTATCTTCCATTAAGTGGACTCCCTCCTTTCCTCCTACCCTCATTCATCCTCATCTTCAAATTATTAAATCATTCTGTCATAATTGTTTAACACTTAGTGTAATAATGCCTTTGATTATACTAAATTTGCATGTGACATCATTATTTTTTTCTTTCCCATTCCCCGTATAATGCAGCAGGGCTAAGCCCACAATAGACATTCAGTAAACACATATTTTGATGGATTTAATTCTTGGTCATAAAATACATACCCGTATTTCTCAGAAAATTGCATGAATAGCTCCTTCTCTATGTGACACAACAAGAATTATCTTTTCTAAAACGAGACAAGTTACTGTGTTCATTACATCATAACTCCTAAAAGACTCTTCAACTAATTCTAATGATATTAAGAGATAATTTTTTTTTAGAAGTTAACAATGAATTATTAGAATTATTCAGAGAATAGAGAAGAAAATATCCATATATGGGTTTATTTCTCAACTATAAACAAAAAAAAATATGTGTAAATATGTGTAATTTCCCCATTTAACCAAACTTTTATGAGGAAGGTCACTGCCTTGGACTTTTTATTTACTTGTGAATGTCACTAGAAATTATTTGCCATATTATAATTGTTTTATAATTGTTTGCCATATTATAATTGTTCAGCCCCCATAGTGCCCTGTCTTTTATGTATCATCTACCCCAATTGTATGTAGAACAAGGGGCTTATTGTGTATCTGCAGTGATTTACTCACGTATATCTGTTACCTATAGCTTTTTAATACTAGTTTGCGTTTGCTTTTGTCATTGGGAGAATAATTAAAGACTACAATGTAGCCTTATTCCTTGCTCCCAGTGCCCTGTTGTGTGTATTGCGGTCTATCTAAAGATGCTTCGGGTTGTATAACTTCATTTACTGACAAAAAATCCTTAGCCTGACAGTGAAAGAGTGTTTTCACCATGTGCAAGAAGCCATTTGTCAAAAGTGACCTTGTATGTGAAACAGTTACAATTATTAGTTGATTCAAGTGTCAAAGTCCCATCATGAGGAAGTCAGCTAGGAATTGTCTTCTTATTTGATAATATAAGTCTTTCAAGAAGAGTTATAGATGGATTTGATATTTCTGTCTAAGGTTGAAAACTTACCCTGAAATGTGCCCAGAACAAGTTAGAGGATCACGTTTATATTTCATAATTTTGGTATCCCTGTAGTTTGTTCATAAAATCATAACTCTTAGAGCAATATCTTGTTTTCCTTTATCTTGCTTTAATGCTAACATAAGTAAGGTACAACAAAAGCTTTGTAAACAAAATTTCTCTGTATGATACATTATTTTCTGGAATCTGTGCGTAAATTAGCAGTAGATGACGATAGAAACTTTTTTTTATTTAAAAACTTAATTTTTAAGCATAAATTTGTAATTAATGACAATATGTAGTTGATTATAAATGAAGTGCTATAGTTTTGTAATCACAAAATATAACATACAACTAAAAATTCAGATGGCATGAAAAGTAGAAAACACATTAGAGACGCTGCTTCAGGAAAACTTTCAATGGATTAACAACAAAAGTTCCTCAATGCAACAGACTATAGACCTTTTATTAGCGCAATACTTTAATTGAGAAGGTAAGGCAAATTATTAGAGCTGGCAGATGTTATATAGATAATTAAAACATAATCATACAAAATAGAAGTGTTAAAACAAAAAACATTTCTGAATGAAAATAGAAAGTATGAAAGATATGACAAATAACATGGCAATGGAAATATAAGCTAAAGAGAAGAGACATTTAAGAGGTAAAGAAAGGTACTTAACATTAAAATCATGGTGTGTGATAGGTCTCAAGCCTACTTCCGTGAGAAAACATTCTGGCAAAGAACTAATGTGCCTTGTAATGGCTGGAGCAATGTTAAGTCAGCCATATGGGGAACTGAAAATAAGTTTCTTGTTAACTCCATCTTTGGTGACAGAGATGTCACTTTGAAAGTAAAGAGCAAAAACATGAATTTTGTAGAAGAAATTCATGTTCCTTATGGGTTTGTCTATATGTGAGCACCAAGTGCTATAGAAATTAGTAAATTGGAACAAAATTGGCATGAGTATTTCTATGTGCCCCAAATATTCTTGATCCAATCCCCTCCCATCAAGGCTTTTATTATTCTTAAAAATCACTCCGTGTGTCTCTGTGTGTGTGTGTGTGTGTGTGTGTGTGTGTGTGTGTAGATACATATATGTCTTTGAATGGTACTGTGGAACCATGAAAATTACCATGCAGACTGAAACTGTGTGAAGTGATCTTACTAATCTATTAATTAATGGAAAAAATTATGGTTTTTCCAAGACTTTTATGAACTTTAGTCTAAATATTAAAAACTCTTACTTCATTTATAAATGCATATAATGCATATAATTTGACACATTGGAAACATTGAGAATTGTTATTATTTTTTTGTTTTTTAGCCAACTGCAATGAATACTGAACATTAGTCTGACTGTGACATTCATCTCTTCACATGAGGGGACTGGTGAAATCAGGTAAGTGGATCAGAGATGTTTCTCTATCCTGTCACTGGTCTCCATTGTAGGACTCCTTTTCTGTTTTACACTGTGCCTGTCCTGTATCTGCCTGCCTCAGAGTCAGGATTACTATTGGAAAAGGGTATTTGATTGCTACATTTACAGTTGCATGGGACAGCCAATTCTTGATAAAACACGTAGCAAAAAATTGTTTTGAACAGTACTTGCTTTTTTCTTATTGTGTAACTTACAACATGGGGCGAGCATCTCTGCGTTGCACTAATTGTCATACTCCTGAGGTGGGCTCAGCTTTCAACATTTTTCTGTTTGTGCCATCAGTGTTGTGGAACATCAATGGGTTCCTTTAACATGAAGATTTTGCCCACTTTTCTATCTCTGGATCATCTTTATCCTGCTTGTCGCAACCGCTTTCATCCTTTATATTGTTAAGTTCACCATCACTAGATTCCTTTGGCTGTAAATCTGGACCAGCAACAGTGATGGCATGCCCACAGTTTGTAGCTTATATGGCTCTGGTACAGTTGATTCTAACTGGACTCCTAGTGATTGGAATTTTGTTGTTGTTTTGCTGTACTTCATGATTATTAGTTAATTTCTCTTTGAATTATCCAGTTCTGTAAAAATGTTACTTAGGTTTATCATTGGGAGACAAGGAAGCAATACATTTATATCCTCTCCTGTCTGTGCATGAATTGAATTACCGAAGCACGGTGATGTATCACAATGTAACTTGAGATAGTTGCTGTGATTGGCATTTATCATGAAGCACATCTGTTATTTACATAGGGGTTTGCATACTGAAGAGCTAGCAGCAAAGTTTGTATTTAATGCAATTAATTACTCATAGTTAATATCACAACTGAAATTTGAACTGTTGTGGGGTGAGTGTGGTATTATCTAAGTAAACCATAGTAACTGAAATTCACGCATATTGGAGTCATGCGAAAAAAGGCAGCTGGTGTGTGTGTGTGTGTGTTTGTATATACGATTTTGTATGCTCTATTGTACCATTTTGTGTAAAAATGTTTTGCTCTTATGTAAGCCTGGAATATTCTCTATTTCAGGATGTGACCTAAAAGTCAGCATAAAGGTTTTAAGAGGTAACTAGAGACGCCTCTGAAGCCAATTTTGAAATTCCAACACTGCTTGAGATGTTGTTATATGATTTTAGGACTTTCTTTCTTTGATAACAGTCTGAAGATATATTATGCTTTCTTTCCTAAGAGACCTTTCCCTGGAGGGGAGGGTATAGGAAGTTGGGTGGTTGGGGCACCAGGAGTTGTGTGATCTTCCCAATTACGAAAGCCTCAAAATGTTTATTTATTGAGATACAATTGACCTATATCATTGTGTAATTTTAAGGTGTGTAATGTGTTGGCTTGACAAATTCGTATACTGCATTATGGTACCATCATAGCGTTAGCTAATCCCACTGTCTCATCACATAATTATCATTTCTCTGGTGAAAACAATTAAGTCTCTTAGCAATTTGAAGTATATAATACAGCATTGTTGATCATTATGCTGTGCATTAGCTCTCCAGAACTTATTCACTGACTGGTTGCAAGTTCTCCCCTTAAACAGCACCCCACAATTCCTCTACATCCTAGGCCCAGTAACCACGATTCTACTCTGTTTCTACCAGTTCAGCTTGGAAATCCTGAAATTAAGCTATAACTGCATATTTAAATGACCATATGAATACTGTTTGAATACATACTGACAGGATTTAGAAAATATTTTTATTACTCATTAACCAAATTCCTTAATTATTAGATACAAAAGGAAGAAACTCTAGCCTTTTTACCCTGAAAGTTTCTATTCACCAACATATGCAACTTAACATGATAGAATTTCAGAGCTGGAGGAGATCATGGACTCCTGTAGGACAAATATTTCCTCATAAGTTGAGAAAATGAGGAATCAAAGAAAAGGGAAACAAATGAAAATAGGGTCATATTTTTTTCTCAGATAACCTAGTGTAGCTAAAATATATGTGAGGTTTACAATCTGGAGAGTATACTTTCATATCTATTATTTGATTTTAATTCTCACAACAGTAGCCCTCTGAAGTCTAATAGCAGGAATTATTAAGGTCACTTTACCAATAAAAAACGGACTTACAGAAGTCAAATGTCTTTCCCGAGGCAACACAGCTCCTGAGAGGAGCCCTTATTTCATCCTCGCACCAAGGCTCTATCTGTTACCTATCTGGGGCCTTTACCAGTGGAAATGGAAACAGCTTCCACACATATGTGTAGTACCTCATTTACAGAAACAACCAAATAAAGCTTTGAGTGATTTCTCTGCATAAGTCCTTGGGAGACTTGATCTCCTTTTCCAAAGGTTTGCAGATGTTGTTATTCTAATCTACAAAATATAACTTGCTGGAACTATTACTTCGGGGTCATGCAGGAAGCTTTCTATACCCATATACAGAATGAAAATGACTACATGGTTTACTCTGGAAATGCAGACTGTATTACTCTCAAATAATTTGCATATTGTTAATGCTTTGCCTGCGGAGTGTTCCAGGCAGGCCCAGAGCTCAGTACTCCTGAGTTTCCCTTCATTTCAACTGCTGTCTAACCTATATGATAATGATTTCATTAGTTGGTTGACTTCTCCAAAGGGGTTCTAAACTTTTCAGACAAGTTTTTATTATATCGCAGATACATATTCATAATTTCTTTCCTACCAACTACCTAGGCAAGGAACTTAAAGACATAGTAACACAAATTATGTAAATTATGTACAAAGAAATTAAAATGTTAAGTTTTAAGGAGGATATTCATTCTTATTTAAAGATTTGAGTTCCCTCTGTCCATGCTTTGTATGTAAAGTAGCCATCCTAAAATAAGAGGATGCTTACTATAGAAATGATGGTGACATTTTCAAAACAGTCATAACTAGTATATATAGCAAGAATAAACCTGTGATTTCTCCAGTTAGTCTTTTCATGCTCAACTTCCCCATATACGAGGTTTAAAGATGGCTAAAATTTTCATGCCAAAAATTGCATGTCCACAGCAAATTTGATGTGATAGATAAGTCACAAAAATAACTTTGAATCTTTTGTGTCAAAGCATGATAAATCAAGAGTGGTAAATTTAATGGAGTAAACACTTGCAGGTATATTTGTGGGATTAAAACATTTACGTTGAGAATGCTACTCATGTAATATCTTACATAGACTTTTTTTCTCAATACATACAATCAATCAACAATCAATTTCCCCTTGTACTTGATGATTATAAAAAGTTCAAATAACTTACTTTTTTCTGTAAATAGTAATTAACTTTGAATAATTTTTATTACAATTTGTTTCAATTTTTAGAAAACGTCATTAAATTATTGTGTCATTATTTAAAAATTACTTTATTTAAATTTATCTGAAACGTAAGCTTAGAAATTTATAATTTCTGATCTAGTCCAGTGGGATAATATACATTTAACAGCCTGAAATTCTACTTAGAGTTATCTGTATGTAACAAGCAATTTGTTCAAGGTGAACATTCTTAAACACACGCGAGGTTTGCCTATTTCCTAGGGGCTCACATCAAATATATCCAACAGTCTAATGATCTTGCCACCAGCTTCCTCCCAGAAAACTGACATTTACATTTATAAGGTTAAGTAAAACATATAATGGGAAAACCAAAAAAGGAAGAATGATTACAAATCAAAGAAACATATTGTGGGTTTTCTTATCTTCACTGACAATTTAAACCTTTGTATAATGATTATGTCAAGAACAATATCTAGTCTTGTGGGTTGTCTATATATTGGACTTGACAATTCAAGTTCAGTGTGACAAACTGAAATAATTGTTTTACATATGAGATAGGCTTTTAAAAAATGAGATCATTCTGGGTTATGATCTCAAGAACTGTGCTTGACTATTCCTGTCACCACAGTGTTTTCACCATGTAAAGACATCTGAAATATGCTGTGAGTAATATTGTAGTACTAAGCTGGTAAGATATTTATTATAGATCAAATACAAACAATTGCAATTCGAAGGATAAATGATTCATTTATTTTTGATACTAAGTAATTTCCAGTTTAGAGAATTATGTTTACGACTTAGACAGATTTGTATATATATTTAAACATGGTTAATTAAAGAAGATTAGACCACAAAATGATGAGTGGTTATTCTTGGTGATTTTAAAAGAATTTCTAAAGGCAATTTATCCCCCCCTGAAATCACTTGACTCCACAGACACCTCCATCTTGTATCATAGCTCTGTGCCTGGGCTTATGTTTCTTCAAATAAATTTTTATAGAACCGTTAACAGATCTCTTTAAGACACTGGAGATTTCAAATAGATCGTTGTTCTTACATTTCATTAATTTGTATGTCAGACTTGCATTTTTCTCTTTTGACTCATTGGGTTGATCTGTCTAGAATAAAAGTAAACAATTTGCTATGTCTTAGGGAATAACTCACATTTTACTCTAGTTTTGATTCTCTGTTTTTTGTCCTTTTTGTTTTTTTAAGTGCTTGAGAGAAATTTCTGGATTTCCAGACATTCAATATTGATATTATATTAGGTTCTATTATGTTTACTGCAGCATGTTTTTTCCCCCCATCCTCAGCTGTCTTACCCACAGTTCCATCCTCTGCTCAGCTCTACCAACTATAGGAAAGAGTTGACTTGGCTATATAGAAATCCTTCTTTCAGGAATCAGGTGAAAGTGTTGTGTCCCACATTGGAAAAAGCAGTGGTGTAAGGTGATTTATTTCCTCCAATGCGAAGCATTCTAATTGAACTATTTCTATCTAAATTGCAGTCAATATTAACAGAATGATTCATATGGAATCTCAAAAGTTTTGATAAAATTAAATCTATTCCTAGAAAATTGGTACCTATTATATAAATGGCAAGCTATTTCTAGTCCTCTTCTCAGGGTTGCATTTCCAGGGCAGCAGGTTATATAACCTTAAATGTGGAGGAAAATGTTTTTGGCACTTTGCAGTATCACGTTGTTTCAAGACAGAGCAGGAAACTAGGATGACAAATAGTTCTGTCTCTTCAACAGCGTTTATAACTTTCACTTATCTTACTACTATTATCTCTCTTCAAATATCAGACTATCCAGCTTCTTAGACTTTCCCTCATAAATTCCTTCCTTCATTCTTCAAGTGATTTTAAAACTCCACAGATGATTTTGCTTAATTGTTTTAATTTCAGAAAAAACTAATTTCCTAATGGCGTATTTCTCTAAACACATAGAAAAGACCTATATTCTATTGCTTAATTATAGCCAAGAGAACATAATTTTCCTCGAAAGAGCTTGGTAAAATACTCATAAGATGATACTTAAGGTCTTAAGTATGGATAGGTTTGATGGAATGGGAGTTGGCAGTTACAATATAGTGTCAGTGAAGGGAATTTTATTGTGTTATCACAAAGATTGAGTTTTTGACTTACATATTCAATAATTTTCTTGATGAGTTACAGCAATAATGAAGCATATTCTCAAAGAGTGAACTATAAAGGAATACAGTGGTGTCTTAACATGATGGGGAAATTGTTCTTATAATTTAGAAATAAATCTTGCAAAATATTAAAAAGCATGTGAGATGGTGAAAAACTGTGCAGATAACAACTATAGGAATTGTCTCCCTGAAATAGTATTTTTTTTTTTAGCCATAATTGTCTAGTTGTTAGGAATGAATGGTTTGGAGTCAGACAGTTGGGAATTGTATACTTGTGTTAGCACTGGGCATGATATTAGATACATTTATTTTATATTCCTGTACCATAATTTTTCTATAAAATGGGGATAGCTATTTCACAGAGCTACTGTGAAAATTAAGTATGGGGATATATGTGTGAAATGTAAACTTTTACGTAGCATGAGCTCCCAAATAGTAGCTAATATTCCTTTTATCATTACTATATATGCAAGTCACTGTGGGGAATCCAAAATTGAAAACAGTATAGCGACAAACAAAAAGCAGTGCTCATTTCCAAAGAGGGAACTGGCTGTAGTAAACAGAACAAAATTGATGGTGACAGAAATCTGAATCTTGTGCTTGGGTGCTGTAGCAAATTTAGAGATGATCGGAAGCTCACAGGTTAGAACTTTACAGATTTATTTCCATTCTGGATATTTGATGCAGTTGTTTTCATAATGCAGTTGTTTTTGTGATTCATAATTTTCATTAAATCAAACTTTAATTAAAAAGTTTCTGCCTGGAGACATTTCCTTTGAAATCCTAAGCAAGGCTCAGTAGGACTATTTGCCTATTTGTGACAATATTAAATGTCAGGATGAAAAAGAACAGCTTAGAAGACATGGATAATCATATACTTTAACACTCTTAATGGACAGGTATATTTAATGTAATCTGTGACTAAAACCATGGCTCATACAGGAATAATCTTATTTACATATGGTAATCTACATGTAATATCATACTTATCCAGTACTATTTGAATGCTTTCTATATTATAAATTATAATCTATGAATCATTCTTAATATCTAGGAGGTTTACATAAAACATAGGTATTTCAGTTGCATTTCTAAAAGTAGCTTCTGAGCTTGGCTCAGCATGCTTATTTGAGACTTCACTCCAACAAGTAGAAGTGAGGAAGCAGAGTGAAGCAGGACAGACAGGAATGTGTCATCAGTGTCATTGCTGCAGGCAAAAGGGATTGAGTTTTGCAGGGACAGCTAAGAAGCATGTAGAAGGCTTCCCAGATTTGTCTCTAGGCTGCAGCATTTATCCACCAGCTCCCATCCTGCACAGGCTGAGGGTGGCCCCTCACTTCTGTAAAGCACTTGTGCAGGAAGAGTCAGTCAGAATCATAAGCTCTGAAGATGACTTTATGACACAAATCTGAAAGAATTTGGAAAGGCAATTGTGGTGGAATACTCTCAGTCCGAGGATCAGTTTGCATGAAACTATCCAATCTAGCTATCTATGAAATTAAAGACGAGCCAAGGAAATGAGAAAGGGCAGCAAAAGCATCTTCTATATGCCTCCTGTCTGCCCTTTGTACTACTCAGATCCATTATTAGGTCTTTTTATTTACCAGCTCTGTGTGGTAGTTGTTGGCCACAGTTTCTTCAAAACATTTTTTTACAGAAAGTACTTGTAAGTGTAAGAGGCTTGACTTTCCATTGCTACAGGTGGATCAAGTGCTGTAATGAATATTCATCTCCCTTTTCCATCACCCATGTTAGATTTCCCTTGCTCTTGGCCAACATTTCAGCTTGCTCATGGCAGTTGAGTGGCAGAATATCATCTCTGGGGGACCAGAGCTCCTGTCAGCTCATGAAGGCTGTGATCTCCCATTCACTTCTGTCAATAGGCACAGAGTACCAAGAAATGGTCCAGGGACTTCTCCGAGTTCCAGACTACTTGTCCCCTTAGGTAGCAACAACCCTTGATACACGTGATATCCAGGTCAACAACCACCATCAGTAGGGTCTGTGCTGGTGACAGGTTAAGTGTTCAGGAATGAATGTGGTGTCCATGTATCATATTTGTCCTTGCCCACCATGCCAACATCTTTTGTGGGACTATTGGACAAATACGAGGCTGGCTGAGGAAAGGGACCAGCTGAAAGCTCCAGGAAAATCATCTTGTCACCTAAGTTGGTGACTACCACCAATGTGAAGATCCTTTCTGGTGAACATTGACCTGAGACACAAACATGATCATGTTTATCCCAAATGCCCATGTATATTTTTCTTCAATGAATCTTTTGGGTTAGCATCTTAATCTTGCTATTTTGAGAACCACAACCCAACTGCCAAGATATTTGCCACTGCCTGGGAGTTCACGGATGCCCTTACCTTAGCCTAATTCAGCCTCTTTACCAGGACAGCCTAGTGTACAGCCCTGCGGCATGGAACCCTACTGACTGGAGGATTCTCCCTCACATTTGTCTTTCAGGCCACCCGAATGGGTCTATGGTACTAGCAACACTACTGAGAAACACTGCTTCCAGCCCACACATGAATTAAGCTGCCCATCTGTGAACCAGATCTGAGTTGTTTCCTTCCCTCTATATGCTCATCTTATGGAACTTCTTCAATGCCATAGGTTGAGCTGAGGAAGACATGTTCGTCCAAGTGTTAGGAGGCTCTGTGCATCCTATTCACAAAACTTATTTCAGAAACTTGGATCTACTTGGGCCTTATCAGTGACATACCATAGCCACTGCCCGAAGGGTTTGTGCCATCTAACTAATCTTATGACTTGTAGGTCTGAGGAGACTCCTCAGGTTGGGCAGCTGTGATTTCAGAGTCATTGATATCCTGTGGGCAGATGCTCACTAATTCAGGGCCCAGTGGCATATCAGGAAATGATGACCAAAGATACATTTCTCTGTTGCAAATAGCATGACCTTGCTCTGGAACCCCGGGGGTCTGCTCTGTGACTCTCCTGTGAAGGCTTTCCAGACACTTCGCAGACACCTTCCAGACACTTCTTTAGTAACTACAGGTACTTATAGGTGTTGGCTCTCCCAGGTCATGCAGCTCGCATGTTAGGACTTTGCCACGTGGTCAGGACCCAATAGTCCTGTTCTGGGCCCCACTTGAACTTGGGAGCCTTTTGAGCCATCCGACAAATGAATCAGAGTAGTATTTGCAGGAATTACATATGCTGCCTCTCAAATCTCAAGGGGTCCATCAAATGCTGGAACTTTGATTTTGTAGTAGGGAGCTCAAGGTGTACTAATTTGTCCTTTAGTGTTAGAGGTGCCATCTTGGAATGTCTGGATCATTGAATTCCCCCAAATTTCACCAATATGAAAGGCCTCTGAATCTCTTTAGGTTTTTATTTCCACCTTTTAAAACACTTGCCCCATTATATACTGAGCCAGTGTGACACGTAGTGGAATAAAATGTAAGGTCCTCACAGACCGCTTTGAGAGAACAAGAGTTAACAATACTGAGGCAAGAGTGTATGTATTGTGGCCCTTTCCACATAAAAAAGGAACTGCTTTTTGAGGAGGATTGAACAGATTGCATTTATCAGATCAATAACCACATACTAAGTTCCAGAGGTTGTGTTAATCTATTTCAGTTTATACATCACTTGCAGCCTAGTAGCTGTCAAAAAGGTTTCCATTTGGCTAAGGCTTTTTAACTCACCTATCACCTGCCACTATGCATATGGTTTATGAAGGGACCATAAAAGTGAAATTGAAAGGGATATATTGGTACTTACAATATTTGTGTATTTTATGTCTGAGGATATTGCTAAACTTTTCAAATCCACCTGGGATGACCAATTGCTTCTGATTAATTAATTAGGCTGAAGGTGGACCTTCCTGCCATATTGACTCTCAATCCAGGGTCAGTATATCAATTGGGGGTTATGACAACTTCCATGTATATCCATCCCCATTAGTCATCTGGGGACGTGAGGTTCATTCAGATCCATTGGGCCCACAGTAAGACAGAAGACTTTGACTACTATTCCATTTATCATCTGGCCTCCATTAGAAACCCCACTCTTTGTTTTTTTGAGGGGATGGAAGTATCCCATAATGTATTAGTTTTCTATTGCTGTGTAACATTTTCAGAATCTTAGTGTTAAAATAAAAACACATATAACGTACATGGGTTATCTCACAATTCTCTAGGTTAAAAGTCCAGGCCAGGTATAGCATAACTGGTTTCTCTGATCAGAGTTTCACAAGGCTGAATTCAAAGTATTGGTGTGTCTGTGACCTTATCTAAGGCTGGCAGTGTCATCTTCCAAGCTACCGTACTTGTTATTGACATAATCCATTTTCTAGTGACTGTACCACTGAGATTTGTTTTCTTGCCAGTTATCAGGGGAGACAATGCTTAGTTCCTAGAGGACAGTCTCAGGTTCTTGCTACGTGACTTCTTCCATGGGCCCACTCACAAAAATTGCAGAATTTCTGATTTCTCAAATCTATTATTTAAGGAAGGGCCCAATCCTTTAAGGGCTCACCTGATTAGGCCATGTCCACTCTGGATAATTATGTTAATGATTGATTAATTTGGAAATCTTAATTATATCTAAGATTTTTTTAACTGCAATATAATATAACCCACTCATGAGAGTGACATTCACATTCTCAGTCCTACCCATATTTATGGGGAAGGGATTATGTGGAGCAGGAATCTTGGAAGCTGCCTTAGAATTTTCTTCTAGTCACATCCAGTATTGTCAACTCAGACTCCGCATTGTGCAGCTTTCTGAAAGGTTTGAGTATTTTTCTTGTTGTCAAGTACAGTTACTCTGATAAATGGCTGCAGATCCCATTGAGAAAATATTCACATCCATACTTCTCTTAGGAAGGCCAGTTCCACAGTAGCGTCCTCTGTTGGGCTACATAGGAAAGTCATCAATGTTTTGGTGATGATACTGTCCCTCTCACTAGTGTGCAACTAACACTGTGGAGAATTTGTTTCTTCAGGAGGAGTACTATTAATAGCACAGCACGAAGCATGTCATTGGTATTTCTAACTCTTAGATGGACTAACAGAATGAGCAGTCGTCTGAAAGTGAAAGCCAGGGTGTGTGTGCACATGCACTTACACACATATATCTATAGCTTTTCCTAGCTGCGTGACACTGAGCTAGTTTTCTTCCTAAGGACAATTATTTATGTGCAAATAAAGTGGGTTCTTCAAATTCTGATTGTCAATGATTGCAATATGGATGGTGCTTTAACTTCTAGACACTCCGTGTCTTCTTAGTCTGTCATTCCCTTTTGATGTGAAGATGGACGAATGTTTTCTACTTGACCCACAGGGACAGGTTTATAGTTTTAGAATTCCAAGCCCCATCAAGCCCATGGGGCCAGCATTTCTATTGCAGGAGGGCAACTTTCTTATTTTGTAGATCTAGAAAATATACAGCCACAGTACATACATAATTACAATGCACATAATTTCATTTGGAATTATGGACTCCCAAGATCTGCAGAAAAGCATAAGGCCCCAATCATCCTCAATGGTGAAGGGTTGTGTATCTCAAGTCTTTGTGGGTGCAGACTTAGTGAGCTATTTGGGATAGAGAAAAGAAGAGTATGCACTTGAAAGACAAGCATTCACAGAATAAAAATTTATCTGACAACTGCAATTATCCAGACACTGCAGAAATATGTTGCAGTGAATGAAGTTTGAGACAATTTACTTATGGTTAACTGTAGAAATATTTACATAATATGTCCACATTTAATTGTAGAGATGTACAAAATAAGATTTATGAAATTGTTTTTAACTGTGAAATCACTTATGTCTAAGGAAATAAGTTCTTAGGCTAAGTTCAAGATCTCAAAACGAAAATTCTCAATTGCATAATTGTGGTTGTTACTAGGTGACTTTTTAGACCAGACCTAATGCAACCAAGATCACGGCTCAATTTGCTTTGCTTTGTGCTGTGACTAAGGTCTGCTCTTACCAGGTGTGATAGGAATCATCCAGGAGAATCATGGCTGGTTCTGGGAGAACTCATCATCATTACCTCAAGTAGGAGAAAATAAACAGCAAACATTCCTATTTGTAATGGTTAATAATATAATCTCATCAATAAAAATGTACAATATTTTTCACATTTCTGATAAATATAATTTTAAATACTATTCAATTCATTTTCAAGCTGTTCTGTACTACACACTATATAATTCTGCCATATTTTTCCCAGAAACATAGTTATCTAAATCATATTACTTTATGTGCCTGTACATTAAACTATATAAGTAAATTATCTCTAACTTCATTCATTGCAAATAAATTATTCTCTGTATTTTTTTCATGTAATTTTGTATCATTACCAAATTTAGACACTTTAATTGTACAGTTCGAGGATAATTTCACAAAGAAGCTCTAAAGTTCTAATGAAGCTATAGATACCTTGTTTCTATTTATCCATTATGCTATTGCCTTAATTAAAGACCTATAATAATTTTATTTTATTATTTTTAGTTAATTTTAATTTCCAAACTAAGCAATTTCCAAACTAAGCACTCTGACACGATAATTTAGTTTCTTACATGAAATCGTATAATATTCTTTTTAGACTGTTATTATGATAACATTTTCTTGAAATGTTTATAGAGGATGTAATACAGAATTGTATACCTGAAATTTATGTAACTTTACTAACAATTGTCACCCCAATAAACTTTAATTAAAAAATGCATATCATATTTAAATTTATTAGCTTAGACACCAGCATCACAAGAGTATAGAGCTATGTTCAGAATCTCCTTCTAATTACACGTTTTTATACGCAGTGCCCTTTTGTGGTGTCAGTTCCTGACCTTTCTGATCCCTATGGGTGTAGTTTTATATCTGACAGATTCATTCTTAAGCATTGACCTCGTTCCAGTTTTTGCTGATCTTCTTGCCTGCAGTGTTCTATTAAGTATTTTTGCTAACCGTTGTCCAATTTCCTTTGTGGTTTCTCTTAAGTTCTGAAAATTCTCAAATGATATTCTACTGAACGCAAGTGACTGGGTACTCAGTATGGATTTAGTGATATGCCTATTTGGGATACGGTAGATTTTTTATTTTCTTCCCTCATGTCTGAGATTTTAGGAAATGATACTTTTCAAATTCTCAGTTGGCAGTTCTGAGCTCAGTCAGGATGTTGAAGATTCATAACCCCAATTTTTATCATCTTTGGTTTGGGCCACATTTGTCTTTGTTGCCTCCAGGAACGTCCTGTAATGGTGCACATTGCTCCTCACCTTCCAGGTTGGAGGTGTGTGACTAATGTATCACCAGCTGAGGTGCGGGAGCAGCCTTCTAGTGAGTCAGCATGTATACTATAAAAAACATGGGATTGGGAATAACATAGAACTGGATTTAATCTGTACTAGGCTATTTTCTGCTGTCTGACACTAAGAAATTTAGCTTCCTCTAACGTTTTTTTTTTTTTTTCTTGATAAACCGTTCAATAATATCTAACTTGATGGCTATTGAGAAGATGAAAGGAAATATTGTGCACCTAGTGGATTATACACTGCATACCACATAGTGGTTACTCTATAAATAGTTGATTTCCTTCCCTGTCCAGTGCCGTCAACCCATGGAAGAGTTGGTCACTGACATTTCTATGGCTTTATACTGATAGAGGGGAGTTCCATGTGTAAATTTAGCTACTGTGGATAGCAGTCTAAACACAACATTTCTAAGTTTCATGTTGGAAAAATTTCTTGCTGCCACCTTTTATGGACTCCATGATTGGAGCCTAAGGCTCAGTCCTATGTACATTCATGGTCTTCACCCCCTTCTTTTTTTTTCTAGTTCAATTGTACAGATTGTGAAATTTTCCTAGACCTTGACTGTCCCAGGAAATTGTCATGGGTGACTGCCTACTCTCTGGAGGAGAGAAATATGTACACAGCAGCCTGCCATGGGAGTGGACAGAGTGTTCAGTGTGCCTCTGCTTTTCAAATGTATTTGAGATTATTTGTATTCGAGTGTTCCTTTGGGAGAATTGATAAACCTTACCTTTCTCAGGCTCTGTCCATCAGGCCTCCATTACAGGCACAAGGGCAGGAGGGTCAGATTGTACTGCCTCTGAGAGTTTATGCAAAACATTCACTAGACTTCCATGGAGTGGGCAGTCAAGTCGATCAGAGTTATTTTATGACCGAAGATAGTGTCTTGTTTTCAATGAAGTAGAGGCTTAAGAGCAATGGTCTGGTTGGAAGCATGAGCTAGGTGACTTGTTTTGAAGCTGTATGAATACCAATCTCGCCATAATATATAGGTTGTATATTTTTGTGGCCTGAGTATAAAGTTAGATTTCCCATATTGAGTCACTTGTCTTGATTCACTTGCTGTGACTACTTGTCTTGGCAGTTTGCTTTGTATTCTTGTGATTTAGTTCTTACAATGAAACAATTGAGGTATTCCTTATTTACTCATGTAGGTCTTACTTAGTGGATCAAAGCAGACTGAGGAGTGATTTATGCAGTGCTAGACAGACAGAGAACCTTGAAAGCTGTTGCTTACTTTGTGCTGGGTGGTAATTGAAGTGACTGTCATTGCTTATCATTTTCCTTTTGAATTAAGTACTTTAATCTTTAAAACTACTTTTATCCTTACTGTTTATTTCTTCACTTCTCTCAGTTTTCTCTGGTCATATAGACACTTAACAAGGCCCATACTATCTGTAATTAAGCTGTGTGGTTTTGATTGATGTGTAGGAATTGACCTCTTTTATTTATCACTAACACATCTGATATGCACTTTTACTTTATTGTGCATATAAATCCACATCTGTGAACGTGTGACGCTCAACACCTATGGAAGAACTTACATCTGGGATTCTTATTTTCAGCAGTCATTACCACTAATTCTTCTTCTACATCACTTAATCATTTACTTTTTTCTTTTAAATTGTGTTCACCTACTCTTTTTATCTTCATGCCAGCAGAATTACACACTGAATTGTAATACCGCACAGGGCTAGCTCTACACATACACCCACCATCTCATTTCCACTTCTTAATGTACTACAGTCAGTATTTTCATACTGAAAGCCTTTCATTACTTATTTCACTCTGGCCTTTTTATACTTTTTTTATTTGCTCAGTCAGTTTTATAATCTTAGTTGCTCTTTTTTGTCGAGTGGCTTATAACATATTCTTCCAAGTACAATAGTTCTTTCTCTAAAACATGTATAACTTGAGTTCATAATGACTTTCCACTACTATATTTTCCCCATCTATTTCGTTTTGGAATAGCTAATAGAAATATGCATTAAACATAATTCTGATTTTTTTCTGCTAAACCAACAGGGACTGAAACACACCCCTTAGCAATCTCATTATTACCCCAGAGCTATCATATAAATAGTGGTATTTGTGAACAATGGCCGTGACAGAAATTTGAGGAATGAAATAGTTTGTCAAACCATATTTTCCAGCAATTATACCATTTCTCTTTCCCACCCAACATACAGGGCATGGCTCACCAACATGTGTCCCAAAACTGCTGTGAGTTTTGGACATGGGTTGGAATACGGATGTTCTGTCCTGCATTATGTGCTTTAGTTTGGTACCTATGTTTATGCTGGGAGCATCCCAGCTTTAAGGTGGTCCAAAGTGAGTTCCCGTACTGATTTTCTTAGAGCCAGCCAGTGTCAGGCAGCCCTGAGCAATCTGCAGTGACTCAAGGTCATCCTTGCTTTGAAGACCTCCGGAGAATCCTATCAGACAATTAAATTATGAGGTTTACATAGAGGTTTGGTTAGTTGGTATAGTTCAAGAAATAACTATTAATTTAGAATACATGTACTAAATGTGTTCTGTAGTCCATACCCATAAAACCTATCAGTCCTTCATGCCAACCAACTGATGTGCTGAATTCTGTGGGTTCACTGAAGCTTTTACCCTGTATATTTTTAAAAGAGGAGTATTGCTATTACTCTTCTCTATCTTTAACTGAAATGACTTTCATATAGTTCTAACCTATTTGATAGTGTATGTGAAGGCTATCTTTTATTGTATGACTACTTACAAAAGTTCAAGCACTCAAGAGAAATGTTGCCTTCTCTATTAAGCTGAACTTCCATCATTCAAAGGTCCCATGTTAATAGGGCTTGTCCCTGATTCCCACTGTGTTTCGAGGACATTTATTGAACACTTACACCCCCATGCCACATGGCTTCATTTCAGCTTATTCTAAGCTGCTTAGCTGCTCTGCAGTTATTCCCCTCCATACAGTCATTATCTCACGGAATTGTGCTGCTTCCGTACCAGTGAGTTGGCTACACTACCAAAACTCATGGGGTTTAGTTTATTTTTTCTGCAGTATTGTGCTATATCTAGTTTTTTTTTTTTTAAGGAAATAACAGGTGAATCAATTAACATTCTGAAGATGCTGTTGCTCAGTGTATACACTTTGATGAAGCTTTTTGTTTTTTTTCCAAATTGACCACTGAAAGACCAATCAAATCCTGTGGTTGTTTTTAGCTTTATACTACATTGTAACAGAAATACTATTGGAGAGTAAGCAGTAAGAGATTTCTGGATGTCTTTCAATGGAAGATACTTAAGCTACCTTTCAGTTTGTCCTGGGTTTATACAGAGGGAATGCTTCCAAGCAGATTGTGTTGTTTGAGCCTTTTCCAGCTCTTGCTTTATTGTTTACACAGTCTACAGAAGACAGAGCAGGAGAGCAGGAAGCACAGCCATCTCTTATGGGCATCATTGTCTTCATGGCAGTGAGGTTTGGACTAGATCCCTTAGTAGGATGCCAAAACAGCTAAAACCCTGGGATTTTCCAAATGCCAAAGGATTCTCTTCATGGGAGGTGAGCTACTAAGGGAAAGGCAGAAAGAAAGGGTGAGAGAGGTATAGAATACCTGATCTAAATATGTAGCATCTGAACAAGATGGTCCTCTAAGATGCAAATACTGTTTTGGAAATAGAATTAATTTCCCCATGTTTTCTTTACTGATGTATTTCAACCTTTAATGTTGATGAAATCACTTCTCTTTTAAATTTAAATATATGTATTTCATTGAAATGTTCCAGTGTGATAACGCTGTGCTTCCTTTAGAAAATGTACCTCTTGGTTTGTAAACCATTATGTGCCAAACATCTGCTTAATCACATCATGCCTTCTAAGATAGTGAACTTTTTTTTCCCCTCATAAGATTTTTTTTTAGGGGGGTCTGAATTATTGCACATGTATCAATGTTTTGGGTTCTGTTAGAGTTACATTTCAGGCTTGCCTTAATTATAGAGAACTAAAGCCACCTACTGGGTTTTTAATACTATGTTTGTCAAGGTCGATTTTAAAATTTGAATTCTTAATTTTTTTCTGGAGCCAACATATATTAGTCATTGCTAACCACTTTATGTAGCCAAGAAAAAGTTCAGTGTCCCACTTGCTGGAGATTTAGAAGAATGAGTATAATCAGCTGGCTTAATGATTTTGTATAAACTTTTAATATGCAGGTTATCCAGATTTATTGTAAATATAGTGCTATAAGCTAAATAATTTTGTAACAAATTCAAATAGTGGCTTAATAGAATCCTAGCTAACCTTGACAATGATACAAGAAAGGTTAACCATTAATAAGCATCGAGTCTTAATTTTGCTTCAATGCCCATTGTTTTCCAAGCTTATTGAATCAGAATAAGATGAGCTTTCTTATTTATATGAGACGTGAAACATTTATATCGTCCCAGTTTTCTAAGTGGTATATATTAAGTCAGGTTTATGGGACCAATGTGTCAGATGTGGAGCACGACCACTAAATGCTTCTTAAAAGCACTGATAAAGTTCCATATTTCTTTGAAGCAGAAGAAATGCTTGTGTTCCACAGCTTTAACAGAAATACTTGCATGTCCTGATATTTGAAATCAGAAGCATTGTGAACCTCTTCCATCTAGCTGGAATCAGTCAAATGGTTATGGGCGCTTGAAATGAAAGGTATTTCCTCCTTGCTTCCATTCTGACAGACACACACTCCATTTTAAACTGTAGTGTAACAACTAACTGGATAGATTTCAGAAGAGCTGCATTAGTATCTCCATCTATTCTTCATGGTTGGTTTGATGGACTGCAATCAGTCGGAGGAGGAAAGAATCATGAAAGGTGTACCGTCAGCAAAGACTTATTGAGAGCCTTCAGTGTACAGAACACTGGACTAGTCATCGTAGGGATAAAAGAGAGATCAAGGGCATGGCTCTGGTCCCGGAGACATAGACGATGGATGATTCAGTATTGCAGCAAGACATCTCTTGCTATAAAATAACATTTAATCTCTTTGCTGCCTCCAAATTGTGCTGCATAAAAATAAATCGAAGATCATCATTTCCTTTTAGATAGCATCACTAGATATGATTGACTATTTGGGTACCCAGAAGCACTGTCAGTCTATTCACAAGTCTTCAACCATTCAACATAGCCTCTGACATTACATGCAAATTCCTCCTCCCAGTTTCAACTTCCCATAGAATATAACTTCAATTTATATTTTTAAATTACATCTCATTAACCTAAAATAATAAAATTACCACTAATAACTGAAAGTTCTATTTATGCAGTCTACTTCGTTCTGGGCTTTATCATCTGTGAAACAAAGAAACATACAGTCAGTCCTTGCTGTGTGTGTGAACTAGAACTCATGAATTTTGGAACCACGTCCTTACTACTTTTGTATTTGCCTTCAAAATGTTTGACTTGCAGAAGAATTACAAAGATAGTACAGAGTTCTCCTATACCTTCACATAACTTTTCCTGATTGTTTTTTTCTTTTTTTTAACCATCGTGCATTTATCAAAACTAGGAACTTAAGGTTGCGATACAATGAACAAAACTACCTGACTTGGATACCATTGGTTTTTTCACAAATGCCCTTTTTGCGTTCCAAGATCCAATTCAGGATATGATGTTGCATTTAGTCTTTATCTCCTTAGTCTCTTTGAGTCTATGAGCATTTCTTGGTCTTTCCTTTCACAAGTTTGACTCTTTTGAAGATTGCTGGTTAGATATTTTTGTCTACTATCCGTCAGTTGGAGTTTGATTGATATTTTTCATAATTAACCTGGTACTACAGATTTTGTGAAGGAATACCACTGAGGTGTTCTTATCACACCATAGTGAGATGATAGCAGCATGCTTTACTTTGGATGACGTTAACCATGATTATTTAAGGACGTGATTGGTAGGATTCTCCAGTGTAAATTTACTTTTCCTTTCCATAGTCCAATCACTAGAAGTAAGTTATTAAGTCCAGCCCCACTCAAGAAGGTGTTTAAACTCCACCTCTTGAGGCGAAGAGTATCAAACACGTGTGGATATATGCTACAGTGATCACAATAATAAATATTTTAGGGGTGGGAAAAATCTGTTTGTTAAAACTTTGACCACATTTTAGTATTTGTCTGTGCATATTTGCCTGCATCAATTATAAATGGCATTCCTAGAAGTGCTAATGCTCTAATAGCATTAAGACACCACAATCTGGGTTTTCAAATACACTACAATAAAAGGAACCATGCCCCTTGAAGAAATGGCTGATTCTGGATTGATGCAGTAAATGCACAAGATGAACGTAGAGCATCTTGTAGGTGACAGAAAGTGCTAAAAACAAAGGCTGGAGGCATGTTAAAAGGACAACTCAAAAGTCTCCCAATGGCCAAAACTGGAACAGTTTCACCAACAAAATAAATTGTGACAACAAAAGTTATAATCTCCCAAATAAAATTAATATCTGTAAGTCCATACTGATAAAACAAAATGAATAAATGAGAGAAAAGGGGCATTTTTTTACAAAAGAATTCCAATTACTAAAGGTAGAAACAATGAAAAAGAAAATTGAGATACAATTTGATAATTTCCATCTAATGTACTATCTGCCAAAAATATACTTCATATAATTTTTACCAAATATATAAACCATTTTGCTCAGTGCTCTTAGCAATTAATCCAATGGTATTTATGCTACAATATTTTATTTTATAATAAAATTGACATTAATTGTTGAAAATTTGAAAAACACACAAAGAAAAGAATTCATGCAGTCAAGACATAAATCTCTTTGGCTTCTAGTGTGTATATTCACTGTACTTTTATTTGTATTTCTTTTTGTGAGAATTTATATATTTATGGATCTTGTATACAAAATTTGAATAATACTGAATATGCTGGTTTGCTCTTTGAATTTTCATTTAGTGTTTGTTATGAGCCCTTCCCCCCAGTATTAGTATTTTTAAAAGCATTATTTTAACTACTGGGTTCTATTTTATTATATAGAAGGTTCACATACATGTTATCTAAAAAGATGTCCCTTAGATCTTTTATATAATGCTGTAATGCCCTTTTACATATATCATTATTGGTAAGGTGAGCTTTTTAGGATTATTAGTTCAAAGAATAGAAATATTTAAAGATACAGAAATATGACTTAATACTATCACAAAACTAGTATAATTTAACCATTGCAATATTTTGGACATTTAAATAATTCCAGGCATTTTACACTATTACCAATGGTACATGTGTATTTACCAGAATTACCGACTAAATTTTCAAGTGTCTTAGGCTACTAATACATACTGCTAAAGTGATTTCAAAAATAGATCACACTATGGCCAATTTCCACCATCATTAATGATTTCTGTTTTATGTACTGTTGCTTAATGCTAACTATACTCATTTTGTTTAAATCTTTGCCAATTTTATATTTGATAAATATATCTTTTAAGATTTGCTTTTCTATAATTTTTAGTGATTTTGAACATGTAACATTGTAAAGGGTATAATCTTTGAAAATGAGTTTTGTATCATGAATACATGTGAATTATCTTTCATATAATTTAGCACATATTTTTATCTAATGGTCAATCAGTAATTACTAGATACTTCCACTAATTCAACATAACTTCAAAATGGAGTCTTATTCAAAGTTTTTAATGAAAGTATATTTTACTTAACTAGCATTATTGAGATATGATTCTACATGAAGTATGAACCATATTGAGATATGGTTCTACATGAAGTATGTTTATTTTGATGGCAGAAAAAAGGAACCTAGAAAACAAAGTATAACTATTTTGAAATAGACTATGAAAACTAAACTGAAATATATATCCCACAAGGTATTTGAAAATATTTTTTACATGTGTATACATTTTAGTTCAAAATTTTTTATTTTCATAAAACTCAAATTACTTTATACACAATTATAGAAGTGTCAAAATACAATATATAGATTATGTATTATAGAATTGTACACTTGAAACCCCTATGTAATTTTATTAACCAATATCACCCCAATAAATTTAACAAAAATAATTAATATTCTTAGAATAGGTAATGAAAATTAAAAATAATTTTGTCGGATCCGGATCAAAATGGCGGCGTGAGGTGAGCCTCTGTAAAGCTCTCCTGGAATTTACAACTAATTGGACAACAATAACTCCACAAAACACTCCCTGCACAGCAGACAGGCAAGACGAAGAGGTCCACTACTGAATTCACCTCCAGGTGGGTGAATCGCGCGAGCGGGGGAGGAGGGAAGGGAGAAGTGCGGGACGGAGCCCCGCGGGCGCAGGACAAAGACCTAGCTCAGTGCTCCGAGCTCGCTGCATCCCGGAACTACCGCAGCTGCGGGAAAGGGAAGGACTCGGACTGCTAGGGCTCCGCTTACGGCCCACAGGGCTGAGGGGGCAGCATATAGCACAGCTGAACCCAACGTTCACGGCAGAGACCTCGGAGAAAAGACTGAGGGAAGAAGGCTGAAAACTGTGATTAAGCCCTCACTGCCGAGCGGAGAACGGAAGCCTTAGGCACTGAGACTAGCCGCCCCTCCCTACCCTCCCAGAGCTCGCCCCACCCCCACCTGCCCGGTGCTAGAAGCGATAAACTAGCAGTGTCAGATCACAAGGACAGGATCTTTGCTGTTCTGAGAACTGTGGACTGCAGAAACAGATTCGCAGCCCAACTAGTTACGGCAAAGGGGAGGGAGCTGTGGAAGCAGGACCGGCTGTGGTGGTGGTCGCCGCCATTGCTCTGGGCCACCTCTCACAACTCACCCCGCCCCTGGCCCCACCTATCTGGGCGGATCCCTGCAGGAGTAAACAGAACTGCTGAAACATACGGGCTCTGAATCGGGTGCAGAAAGAGCTTTGGAACTTCAAAAGCTCTCCGCACCCCCACAGGGACGTGACGCCCTATGACCCAGGTGAACTGTTAACAGAGGAGAGGCCCGTCTCCCAGGGAATCCCCCCATCGTGTGAGAAGCTGGAAAAGTGCAGAGAAAATATAGCACTACTGTGTCAGAGAGACCTCTTCCTATCAACCTGTTGAATAAACCACTCCTGTAGATGTCTAGGAAGAGAAATAATAAATCAGTAATTGCCATGAATAACCAAGGCAACAAGACAGCTCAAAAAGAAAGTGAAAAGTCTCCAGAAAAGGAACTTAGAGATATGGAAATATGTGACTTAAATGATAGAGAATTCAAGATTGCAGTTCTGAAAAACCTCAAAGAGATGCAAGAAAACACAGAAAGGCAATTTAATGAACTGAGAAACGCAATCAAAGAACAACATGAGCATTTTACGAAAGAGATTGAAATTTTAAAAAAGAACCAAATGGAATTTCTGGAGATTAAGAACTCAATAGAAGAAATTAAGAATGAAATAACCAGCTTAGGTAGTAGAGTTGACCAGATGGAAGAAAGAATCAGTGACATCGAAGATAGAAACCTGGAAATTACACAGATGGAAGAAGAAAGAGACTTGAGACTTAAAAGAAACGAAAGAACTCTACAAGAACTTTCTGACTCCATCAGAAAGAGCAATATAAGAATAATGGGCATACCAGAAGGAGAAGAAAGAGAGAAGGGAACAGAGAATATACTCAAAGAAATTGTCAATGAGAACTTCCCAAATTTGTGGACAGAACTGGATCCTCGAATCCAAGAAGCAAATAGAACACCTAATTACCTCAATCCCAACAGGCCTTCTCCAAGACACATTGTATTCAAGCTGTCTAAAATTAACTCCAAAGAAAGAATCCTCAAGGCAGCCAGGGAAAAGAAGACGGTAACCTACAAAGGAAAGCCCATTAGATTATCATCCGATTTTTCAGCAGAAACTCTACAAGCCAGGAGGGAGTGGAACCAAATATTCAAACTATTGAAAGAGAGAAATCATGAGCCAAGAATAATATATCCAGCGAAGATATCCTTTAGATATGAAGGAGGAATAAAGACCTTTCCAGACATACAGAAGCTGAGGGAATTTTCTAATACACGACCTGCACTACAAGAAATACTAAAGGAGGCTATTAGACCACCATCAACAGGGACAATTTGTGGCAACCGAAACATAAAAAGGGGGAGCGTAAAGGCCTGAACCGGAATATGGGAATGGAGAAAGTAAGCGTGCTGAAGAAAATGGAATACTCTAAATATCAAACTTACTTTTACATAATCTTAAGGGTAACCACTCAAAAAAATTCCAGAACTGAAATATATATTGTAATAAAAGAAGAAACAGAGGAAAACATCATAGAATACCACCACACAGAAATAATCGACAACAACAAAAAGGCAAAGAAACAATGGAGACACAGCCTTACCAGAAAACTAAATCTAGAATGACAGGAAATCCTCACGTATCAATAATCACCATAAATGTAAATGGACTGAACTCACCAATAAAAAGGCACAGAGTAGCAGATTGGATCAAAAAACTAAACCCAACCATATGCTGTCTCCAAGAGACACATCTCAGCTACAAGGACAAGCATAGACTCAAAGTGAAAGGGTGGAAACTGGCACTCCAAGCAAATGGTACCCAGAGAAAATCAGGTGTAGCCATAATGATATCAGATGAAACAGACTTCAGGGTGAAAAAGATAACAAGAGACAAAGATGGACATTTCATAATGGTAAAGGGGACTATACAACAAGAAGACATAACAGTCATCAATATTTATGCCCCCAATCAGGGAGCACCAAAATACACCAAGCAACTACTAACAGAACTAAAGGGAGAAATTGACCAAAACACAATTATACTAGGGGACTTAAATACATCATTGACAGCTATGGATAGATCATCCAAACAGAAAATAAATAACGAAATTGCAGCCCTAAATGACACATTAAATGAAATGGACATCATTGACATATATAGAGCACTTCATCCTAAAACATCAGATTATACATTCTTTTCGAGTGTACATGGAACATTCTCAAGGATAGACCATATATTGGGACATAAAAGCAGCCTCAGCAAATTTAAGAAGATTGAAATCATACCAAGCATATTCTCTGATCACAAGGCTTTGAAATTGGATATCAACTGCGAAAAGAAAGCAAAAAGAAACACAAATACATGGAGATTAAACAACATACTTTTAAAGAACGACTGGGTCAAAGAAGAAATTAGAGGAGAGATCAAAAGATATATAGAAACAAATGACAATGAAAATACATCCTACCAAAATTTTTGGGATGCGGCGAAAGCAGTTATAAGAGGGAAATTTATATCATTACAGGCCTATCTCAAGAAACAAGAAAAATCCCAAATAAACAACCTCATGTTACACCTCAAAGAACTAGAAAAAGAAGAACAAGTGAAATCCAAAGTCAGCAGAAGAAAGGAAATAACAAAAATCAGAGCAGAGCTAAATGAAATAGAGAACAAAAAGACAATAGAAAAAATTAATGTGACAAAGAGCTGGTTCTTTGAAAAAATTAATAAAATCGACAAACCCTTGGCTAGACTCACTAAGATAAAAAGAGAGAAGACACTAATTAACAAAATCAGAAATGAGAAAGGGGAAGTTATCACGGACACCACAGAAATACAAAGGATCATCCAAGAATACTATGAAGGACTATATGCCACCAAATTTAATAACCTAGAAGAAATGGACAAGTTCTTAGAAACATATAGCCTTCCAAGGCTGAACCATGAAGAACTGGAAAACCTAAACAGACCGATCACCAGTAAAGACATTGAATCAGTCATCCAAAACCTTCCCAAAAGCAAAAGTCCGGGACCAGATGGCTTCACTAGTGAATTCTACCAAACCTTCAAACAGGATCTAATACCAATCCTGCTCAAACTCTTCCAAAAAATTGAAGAAGAGTCAGTACTCCCTAACTCATTTTATGAGGCCAACATTACCCTGATACCAAAACCTGGTAAGGACAACACAAAAAAAGAAAACTACAGACCTATATCTCTGATGAATACTGATGCAAAAATCCTAAACAAAATTTTAGCAAATCGAATACAACAATGCATTAAAAAGATTATTCATCATGACCAAGTGGGGTTCATCCCCGGGGCACAAGGATGGTTCAACGTCCGCAAATCCATCAATGTGATACATCACATAAACAAAATAAAGGACAAAAATCATATGATTATATCAATTGATGCAGAAAAAGCATTTGACAAGATACAACATCCATTTATGATTAAAACACTTAATAAAATAGGTATAGAAGGAAGATACCTCAACATAATAAAGGCCATCTATGACAAGCCCTCAGCTAATCTCATAATTAATGGTGAAAAACTGAAGCCCTTTGCTCTACGTTCAGGAACACGACAGGGCTGTCCCCTATCACCTCTGCTTTTCAACATAGTGTTGGAAGTCCTTGCCAGAGCCATCAGGCAAGAGAAAGAAATAAAAGGCATCCAAATTGGGAATGAAGAAGTTAAAATATCACTCTTTGCAGATGATATGATGCTATATATAGAAAACCCTAAAGACTCCACCAAAAAGCTGTTAGAAACAATCAATGAATACAGTAAAGTTGCTGGCTACAAAATCAACGTACAAAAGTCCATTGCATTCCTATATACTAACAATGAAATCTCAGAAAAAGAAATACAAAAAACAATTCCCTTTGCAATTGCAGCAAAAAGAATAAAATACCTAGGAATAAATTTAACCAAGGATGTGAAGGATTTATATGCTGAAAACTATAAGACATTTTTGAAAGAAATTGAAGATGACACAAAGAAATGGAAGGACATTCCGTGCTCATGGCTTGGAAGAATCAACATAGTTAAAATGGCCATATTACCCAAAGCAATATACAGATTTAATGCAATCCCCATCAAAATCCCAATGGCATTTTTTAAAGAAATAGAACAAAAAATCATCAGATTTGTTTGGAACCACAAAAGACCCCGAATAGCCAAAGCAATCTTAAGAAAAAAGAACAGTGCTGGAGGTATCACACTGCCTGACTTTAGCTTGTACTACAGGGCTACAATAATCAAAACAGCATGGTATTGGCGGAAAAACAGACACGTAGACCAATGGAATAGAATTGAGAACCCAGAAATAAAACCACATAAATATGGACAGATAATTTTTGACAAAGAAGCTAAAAACATACAATGGAGGAATGACAGCCTCTTCAATAAATGGTGCTGGCAGAATTGGATAGCCACGTGCAAAAGAATGAAACTGGACTGCTATCTGTCACCATGTACCAAAATTAATTCAAAATGGATCAAAGACTTAAGCATAAGACCTGACACAATAAACTGCATTGAAGAAAACATAGGTACTAAACTTATGGACCTTGGGTTCAAAGAGCATTTTATGAATTTGACTCCAAAGGCAATGGAAGTAAAAGATAAAATAAACAAATGGGACTATATGAAACTTAAAAGTTTCTGCACAGCAAAAGAAACCATCGACAAAATAAAGAGGGTACCGACTGAATGGGAGAAGATTTTTGCAAATAGTTCCTCCGATAAGGGTCTAATATCCAAAATATACAAGGAACTCATGAAACTCAACAACAAAAAAACGAACAACCCAATTGAAAAATGGGCAGAGGACCTAAAGAGACATTTCTCTAAAGAGGACTTCCAAATGGCAAATAGACATATGAAAAAATGCTCAACATCACTAATCATCAGAGAAATGCAAATAAAAACCACAATGAGATATCACCTCACCCCAGTCAGAATGGCTATCATCAACAAGACAAATAGCAACAAGTGTTGGAGAGGCTGTGGAGAAAAAGGAACCCTCATACACTGTTGGTGGGAATGCAGACTGGTGCAGCCGCTATGGAAGGCAGTGTGGAGGTTCCTCAAGAAATTACGAATAGAATTACCATATGACCCAGCAATCGCTCTCCTGGGTATCTACCCCAAAAATATAAAAGCATTTCTCTATAGAGACACGTGTACTCCAATGTTCATTGCAGCTTTGTTTACGGTGGCCAAGACATGGAAACAACCAAAATGTCCTTCGATAGATGAATGGATAAAGAAGTTGTGGTACATATACACAATGGAATACTATTCAGCGTTAAGGAAAGATGATATAGGAACATTTCTGACAACATGGATGGATCTTGAGAATATAATGCTAAGCGAAATAAGTCAGACAGAAAAAGCAGAGAACCCTATGATTTCACTGATATGTGGTATATAAACCAAAAACAAGACAAACAAATGAGAAACAAGAACTCATAGACACAGACATAGTTTAGTGGTTACCAGAGGGTAAGGGGGGTGGGGGGAGGGAGATGAGGGTAAGGGGGATCAAATATATGGTGATGGAAGGAGAACTGACTCTGGGTGGTGAACACACAATGGGATTTATTGATGATGTAATACGGAATTGTACACCTGAAATTATGTAATTTCATTAACAATTGTCACCCCAATAAATAAATTAAAAAAAAAAAAAAAAAAAAAAAAAAAAAAAAAAAAAAAAAAAAAAAAAAAAAAAATAATTTTGTCATTTTAGCACTAAGTAATGCCAATAGAAAATATCATAATTTCAACAAAATATGTTTAAGTAGCTTTTGAAATATGAGCTATATGTATATCATAATTTATTGGTGGTAGGTATGTAACTTGAAATGTCATTGCTATACTTTCATGATCATTAACCTGTTTAAGTTAGCAAATCTCTATAGTCTAATGAAATACATACTTGGATAAGTTCTACTGTCTTGTCTGCCAAGAAGAAAGAAACAAAAAAACATTAAAATACAATCTTTACTGTTGAAACACCTGAAGAGGCCAGAAGGGACTTTAAGTTCTCACTGAAGTGCAAGAAAAGGCAAAAATTAAGGCAGAATACACATTTTCATTATGTTAATTTCTTTTATCAGCAAAAGTAGAAAAAACATCCATCTGTTGAATTAAAAACATGTTTGCCAAGCACTTTATTCCTTTTAATTTTAATCCTTGTGAATTCTAAGAGAAATGAAATCCATGTTTTCTATTTTTACTTTAAGATGCTACCTAAATTAAGCAAATTTATTCACGTTAATTGTATTTCCTCTCAATCTATTCTTCATCAATTTCAGATTAAATTTTTTTAAGTACAAAGAAGTTAGAAAACAGAGCCATGGTTAGTTACATAGATTCTTTTAATCACTTTTTCACTAATCTATTCTTTTATTCTATGTAAAATTGAAGTGCCAGGCTGTATCAGAGAGTACATTAAATCTTTATAAAAATGTAAATAAGTCATAGTGTCTGCCATCAAGTTGCTAACACTCTAGTCCTAGAAATAATCAAGGTGACCATAGCCTTGCAAATTACACTGAAAAAGCACACGAGAAAGACTGTCCATTTTCTTGATGAAGGGTGAGTAAAAGGAGAGTTGACATCATTAGAGTAACCAAAGTCATCCTCTGAATTCTGGTGTAGAATCTTGTCTGGTTAGCAATTCTACAAGTTTGTCCTGATTGCAAGGAGATACATACTGAGTGACTAATTGGATTGATTTGGGGGATTTTTTACTAACCATTAATGACAGCTGACACTTCCATGGGTTTTCTGCATGACAGGCACTACTTTGTATTTTCTTTGTAGTATGTTTTATCCTCATAGTAACTCATGGAGTAGTTATTCGTTCTCTATCTTACAAAGACTTTGAGACAAATTTGACAATGCCTACTTCCTTTATGCTTTCTGGTTCCAGAGTTTGTATGCTTAAACTCAATGTTCTATCACTTTTCAGAAGAGTGGAGGTTAATGAGGTTGATTGAGAAGATGAACCAGTAATGTGCACTGGTTTGCATTCCTTTTCTCCCGAAATAAAAAAATGCCATTATCTAGGATGACTATAGGAAGAAAATTCACTCTCTCATTATGGCTGTTGGCTGAAATCTGATACTTTGATCAGATGAAATATAGAAAGCCACAATTGAAAGTATACGTTTCATAAAGGGCTAATCTTATTTCTATAATTTAAAGCACTTGACCTGTGGTCTTAGTATACCATGTGATGCTATGAACCACCACACCCTTTCAACATTCATTAATGTGATTTACTGGGCTTTGTAGTCTATGACAGGATGAAAAGAAGAATTCAATTGATTGTAATGGAAAGGGAATGCAAACAAGAGTCTGGCTGCTTCGAAAAACAGCAAAATCCCATCACATAATAAACTAAAATGAGACCTCAATTTTTTGTGTGTTGACAAATGACGTTCCTATAACATACGAGGTGTGATGAACCAATACAATGAATATTTAAATTAAAAAATTATTATAGTAAAAGACACATTGCCATTAATCCCCCTCAAAATGCTCCCCTCACTTTGAACACACATGTCATTGTTCTTGCCACTTTCTGAAGCAGTTCAGGAAGTCCTCTTTTGTGAGTGTCTTTAGTTGCGTTGTCATGGCTGCTTCTATGTCCTGAAATGTATTGACTTTGGGTAAGAGCCAGAAGTTGCTGGATGCCAGGTCTGGTGAACAAGATGGATGAGGACAAAACGTGATGTTTTTATTTGACAGAAATTGCCATATACCAGAAGCGATGTGTGTGACACGGAGCATTGTCATGATGGAGGATGATTTACGGCACACTTTAAAACACATTTTTTTTCTCAACCGTAGCTCACACCTGACTTACTGAACTGAACACGTTGAAACTTGTCACACACTGTTTCTAAGGTTCGACCTGCAGTTTCCCATATTGAATATCCCTGCCTTTCCATTGGATGACACTCGATAGCAGCAGTCAGTGTATTTTGTCATCACAACGGAAAGGCTCTGTGTTACACATCACTTCTGGTATGGCAGTTTCTGTCAAATAAAAACGTGTCGCCTCATCCACCTTATTCACCGGATCTGGCACTGTGCAACTTCTGGCTCTTCCCTAAAGTTAAAATGATTCAGGACATTGAGGAGCCATGGCAGCGCAACTAAAGACACTCACGAAAGAATGTTTTCAGAACTGCTTCAGATAGTGGTAAGAACGATGGGAGAAGTATGTTCGAAGTGAGGGTGGGTGGGTATTTTAAGGGGGATTAATGGCAATGTGTCTTTTACTATACTTTTTTAAAATTTAAACATTCATGTAGTTTTTGATCACAACTTGTAATTAAATGTCTGTTTAGTTTCCTGTTGGTATAGACAGTGTAAGAGAGAAATGCTGTAGAATAAAAATAAATGAAATGTAGAATTGATATTGATAACTAAGCCTTCCAGAATGCATACGTATACATATATAGCATAATGATGCTATATATGCAAAGTTAATCTTCAAATAAGAAAGGAATCTGAGAAAAAGTGAACATAGGCAGTGTTCAGTGCATTAATCAAATTATCAAAGAAACAAATATTAGAACTGTTTTTTGAAACTTAAAATTTCAGCAAATAATATATCTAGATACTTTAAAGGGGAAAAGAGAATGTAGTTAGAATTTTCTGTAAGCTATCATCTATGTGTGATGACAGCAGAAAAATATTGTCATAAGTGTAGGGTTCAGAAAATACACCAATTTCATTCCTTTGTGTGTGACTGGCCAGTTTTCCCTTCTTGATTCCTTTGTTTTAGGTATTTGAATTGACCATAACTGTATGGGATTTTTTCTGGTCTCTGCGTTGTGTTCCATTGATCTATGTGTCTGTTTTTATACCAATAACGCACTATTTTGATAACTATAGCTTTCTAATATAGTTTTAAATTAGGGAGTTCGATGTCTCTGGCTTGTTTTTTTTTTTTTTTTTTTTTTTTTGCTTTGCCTTTTTGGGGTCTTTTGTGGTTCTGTATAAATTCTAGGATAGTATTTTGTATATCTATGAAAAAATGCCCTTGGGATTGTGATAAGGGTTGCGTTGATGCTGTAGATTGCTTTAGGTAATATGGACACCTTGGAGATATTTCTTCCAATTCATGAGCACCAGATATCTTTCCATTTATTTGTATCTTCAATTTCTTTCATCAATGTCTTGAAGTTTTCAGTGTATAGTTCTTTCACCTCCTTGTTTAAATGCATTCCTAGCTATTTTATTCTTTCTGATGTATTGTAAATGGTATTGTTTTCCTATTTCTTTGTGATAGTTTGTTGTTAGTGTATAGAATGCAACTAATCTTTCTATATTGATTTGTGTCCTGCAACTTTATTGCATTCATTTATTCTAACAATTTTTGGTGGAGTCTTTAGGGTTTTCTATATAGATAATATCATGCCATCTGCAAAAAGTGGCAGTTTTACTTCTTTCTTTTCAATTTGGATGCCTTTTAGATATTTTTCTTGCCTAAGTGCTCTGGTGAGAATTTTTGGTACTACGTTGAATAAAAGTGGTGAAAGTATTCATCCTTGTCTTGTTTCTGATCTTAGAGGCAAAGCTTTTAGCTTTTCACTCTTGAGTATGCTGTCAGCTGTGGGCTTCTCATATATGGCCTTTATTATGTTGACGTATGTCCTTATATACCCACTTTGTTGAGATTTATTTTTACATCATAAATGGATTTTGAAAGGTTTTTAGTGAATGTATATTTGAGTGCAAGGAAAGTTTTGAATTTAATGAACTTTTAGAAAGCAGAAAACGGTGTAATCACAAATATGAGTGTGGTGCAAAAATAATTGTGTTGTTTGCAATTATTTTTAACCTTTTAAACCACAATTACATTTGCACCAACCTAATAATATCTATAAACTAATAATACATGCTCAAACAAAGCTTCAAAAATTATAACTACTTAGGAAAAAAACAGCAAAAATAAAAACATCATTGCATTAATAACTATCGGTCAGAAAAGAAAAATTATACCTGCCTTAATGACTACAACTTTCTAGGTTAAAGATCATTTACCTATCTTGGTCTCCTGGGGGGCCCAGGGGTTCCAGAGCCTCTATCCTCAAGATTCCCCTGGAAATGGGTCAGGATCACCTTTAATTATATGCACTGGGTCACATTTTGAGGGATGATTTATAGTGTAAGGCACAGTAATTCTACTCTGGATACATAAGGTAAGAAAAAAATCCAAAATGCACACTAAAATTCATGCAGAAGGATATTTATAAATACCTTTTTTAAAATGTAACACAATATAGAAAATAACCAAAATTTTTAACAATAGGAAAATAATTAAATTATGGTATGTAGATTGTCATCTGATCATAAATAACAATTTCAATTGCATTCAAAATTATGATACATACTAAATACATGGAAATTTGATATAGAATATGATATGTAATCAATAAAATGGAAAGACAGCAAAAATATTTCAAGGGTATCTTTTATTTTTAATAGACGTTTATCATTTATATCCCTCACACAGTGATAACCCCCTTCCCGCACATACTACCCCTCTGACATCGCATACAGCCATTACATTTCCACTGTCTCTATTTCTAGTGCTGTACTCCGCTTCTTGTAACCATATATATAAAATTGTAGTTGACATTCATTATTGTTCAGCTTCAGCTTCAGGTGTACAGTGCAGTGATCAGGCATCTACATCATCCCTGAGGTGGCTCCCTAATGAGACAAATGCCCATTGGATACTCAAGGGTATCTTTTATGTAATAGGAATATAGATATAGACTTATATAGACTTATAGACTTATTCTGTTTATGTGATGTTTTAACTTGTAGTTTTCTGTGGGCATGAATTATTTTTTAATTTTACAGAAAAGTTAGAATTTTTTGAATGAGAACTATATATAAAACAAAAATAAAAATTCAAATACAAATTAAGATATATGAGCATGTTTGGTAAAATGTAAATTATTACATAAATATGAAATTATAATTATTCATGGAACTTGATTCTGTGAACTGATTCTTTTATTAAACATATACTCAGTCTCAGTAGAGAATCATTTTGTTACATTCTTTTAGTGTGGTTAGAAGGAACAAACATTGTTTTATGTGTAGTTGCCCTTGAGCTGAGAAAGGTGTTTCATACATGGCATAAAAGTTCACTCTCTTATACACAGAAAAGATTGGTACAACCCAGATAAATTTATCTGTGTCTTGTTGTGGATAAAGGGAACCAGACTCAGGAAATGTTAACCCAAGTCAAAAAGCAAATAAGATTTTCTGTTGAACTGTGCTTTAAGAGAAACCCAACTCAGTCTTGGTTTAGGCTATAGTTTAAATAAAAGTGTCACACTCAGTCTCAAAGTTTTCCTGTAATTTTCTTTGAAATTACTCAAATATGGAAAACCTCTCAAAGCAAAGTAAATGAATGGTTTCCTTGTTCTAGAAAGCATATCAAAGGGAAAATCTTTGAGGTTTGTTTCATGGCATGACTTATGGGGGTGGAGGGACAGGTATAGGCTATTAGTTTGTTTGATGAATCCTCACCTACACTGAATGGAACATTTTGTTGTATCTGTCAATTAGTTCAACATAGACTACTATTAGTTTAGTGCAAAAGTAATTGAGTGTTAAAAGGTTAAAAATAATTGCGAAAATCACAATTACTGTTGCACCAACCTAATAGAAGCTGTCCTGCTGGAAGATGGTATACCCCAAGAGCAAAGGAAAAGAGAGCTATAGTAAATGTCTTTATTATCAACATGTATAGGGATATTATGTGGAGTTATTTGATATGATAACAGTATTTTCTGTTATTTTGTTATCTCTCCCATTTGAGCTTTAGCACATGAGCACCTATAGCTTGTGGGAGGTTTGCTAGAGCAGAATCCAAAAGTAATAGAATCAAAATTTTGGATTTTTAGAAGTTCCAGATATAAGAAAAAAAGATAACTTAGAAGAATTGACAGTCGGATATTTCCCCGTCTTCACATCAGAAAAAGTTGCTAAACTAGGTTGGAGTAGGAGTGAGAAAGAGAATCAGAATTCAAAAGGTGCTATTCTAGTGGGTCTCATTAGTAGGACGTGAGGGGGCCTGGAATACCATATTGGAGAACTTGAGAGCAGACAGGATCTGTTACCCCATGTTTGGTTAGCCTTGGGAAGTGCTAAAATCCCACTCTGCTGGGAAAGGCAGGGCAGCATAGGCTAGGAAGGACTACATGTCATTTTGTGGCAGTAGAGCATTTAAACCGTCTCACAGTATTTTCTTAGGCGCCATGGAAAACCATCTGAATTTTTCTGGTTATCCCAGAAGAATCCCAGAATTGCCTGGAACTTAGAAAGGTTATAAGGTGGGGAGTGAAAGACAATGGCTGTGACCTTAGAAGTTCACCCAAGACAATATGTATCCCTCACTTGACAACCGTGAGGGTCCAACAAGACTAAGACCCAACTTTGCTGTTGAATTATGTCGCTATCTAAAAGAATCACTCGACTCTCTAGAAATCGTCTTCAGCTAAAGAAAAATGAAGTGACATTATTTGTTTAGTTGTGTTAGTGGCTTGAGACTGTAACTCACAACTACAATGTATAATTCACCAACATCCAGGTAAAGAGCTTTGAACAGTATATCGACCTGACCATATTTGTGATCACTCTAACAAGTCTGATCACTCTAACAAGTAGTAAACAAGTCTTAAAAATATTTTACGTAAAAGCAATGTTTTTACAGCATAAAAAGTTTAAAAATAAAAAGAATAGAAATGTATTAAAACAAACTTCAAAATACTACAATATACACAAATATACAAGTGTTATCAATTCCCCATTAAAAGTCAAATTAATTGAAATCTCTTTGCCTGGTATAATTCTATATGAGTAAAAAGAATGCCCTAAATTCCCCATTAAAAGTCAAATTAATTGAAATTCATAATCCCTTTGCCTGGTATAATTCTATACGAGGAAAAGAAATGCCCTAAAGAAAATAAGTGAGACTGAGGGAGAGTTTTCTGGGTAAAGGGTCTCTGGAGTGAGGATGGAAATGGCATAGAAACAGGGAATGGCATGTGTTTAGTATTTGATAAAGGAGAGGAGAGGGATTGTCCAGACATGGCCGGTTTGATGGAGCCAATAAAGTGAGGGATGAATGAACATGAGATGGATTTGCAGTGGTAGAGGGGCCGGAACTCCGCAAGTATGGGATTCGTCCTAAAGGCACATGGAAGCCACGAAGGGTTTCAAGGGGGTTGAGATAATCACATACATACTTTAAGAAGAAAGGCCTACCTGCTGTGAGAAGACTGGAATGGATTAAGGATGTAACAGAGCAAACTGGTGGAACAGAAATCAGTTCAGAAGCTACTACAGGTGAAGGATAATAGTCACCTGGATTAATGTGACTTTTATATACACAATCATATACATATACAGAGATGTAATATACACATATAGACATAAGCACTTATATTTCTATATTAACAGTTAGTTTCAGGTACCCATGGAATAGTTCAAAATGGCCATATATTAAATACCATCATTTATAAAATACAATTTTTTTTGCAGTTAATCTAACAAGATACGCAAGAAATACCTTAAGTAGCACACTGTCTTTTGAAATCTTGTGTTTCAAGATGCTCGTTTAGCTTCACAGTTTAGAGAGAAGATGGAATTCTTAGTTCTAGTTAAGAGACCATGATTAAGTATTTCAAAGTGTCTTGCAAGTTTGCTGAAATGTCAGCCAGGTTTTGCCCATTTCTCTAATAGAAATGGCAGGACATTTCTTGCAAGGAATGTGAACTGTAGGTCACTGCATGAAAAATCTTTAGTGATGTGGAAAAAGTCTGTCAATGTGTCAAGACCTTTGGGGTCAGTGCAGAAACACTGCATATTGTGAATTCACAGGAGCAAGAACTGGCCACAAAATCTGCCTCAGTGCATAGTGGGTGTGGAGAACCTGACCCACAAAGTTGTAGGAAAAAAAATAGATGCTGGGGTCATTTTGCAAATTAGTAGGCTTGAAGTAATTACCTTTTGAAATGACCATGGTTTGCACAAAAGAGAAGATACAAAAGTTGAACACGTTGAAAAACTGCTGTGCCTCTAGTTAGGTCAAGGTAAGGAAAGGAAAAGCAAGTAATAATTTGGAAAAATCCACACACGCATACAAATGTATGTACTCTCTGTTGCTAGTGAAAAACATCAGAACCATTATGGTCCAGACTAAATTGTTAGTCTATAATCTGTATTTAATGCTAAATTCAGTAAAAATGATAGGATTGTAGTTAATGAGTGTTTTCTGGCAGGACTGATGGAGGAAAAAATATGGATAACCACAGTTTGTAATAACTAGCTATTACAAGAATTAAAATCAGCGTCATATATCAATCAGTGATGCGTAAAAAGTGTCCACAGAATGCCTTGTGAAACCTGTGTGGAAATCCTTATATTATTTTCTCCATCCAGAAAGACCTTGGCAGCCAGATACCATTTGTGGTGTGTATCTTACAATAAAGAATATACATTTTGAAATGTTCTCAAAACTAGTTGAGCTAAAATGTATATTACGATTGTGTATACTATTTTCTCTGTCAATTGCATATCTACTTCATTTAAGATTGTCTATGAATATTTAGAAGTAAGATCAACCTACTATTAAGAGAAGTATTTGAAATCAGCTTTATCCATTTTCACATGCACTTAAGATGCTGACATATATGGTTTTCAGAATTATACGCCTCTACTGCATCTTCCTATGAGAAAATATGATTGAAACTATAATGGCTAGTTGGATTCCTAGATGCTGGTTTTTCTCCTGATCCCACAGCAGAGACAGTTGGATCCTTTCTACCCTCCTTACCTAGACTTTTTCGAGGTCTTAGGTTTTATCTCTGTTTTCATGCCTTGGAACAGATTTTGACTTTTGGCTATATTATAAGAAACCTGATTTTCTTGGGTCAAATATGTGAGCATTAAATATTTCTGTTTGGAACTTACCTTAGAGTCTAGTTCCTAGAATTGGTCATGTCCCTATAGCTTGTATTACATCCTGAATTCAGATACTGAAATTCTAGTACTTTTGGTGTAAGTTCTATAGGGCAATATTTTAAAGATTGGCATCATCTCTTAGTGTGACCAGACCTTCCAGCTATACGGGAGTTAGATTCCACCGATTAAGAACCTACTTCCTGTCATTTGCATATCTTCTTGAAGCTCCACAAATTTGAAAGTTCCTAGATATTACCATTACCATTTCCTGCTATTAGATACCATATTTTCCCGAAAATAAGACTGGGTCTTATATTAATTTTTGCTCCAAAAAATGCATTAGGGCTTATTTTCAGGGGATGTCTTATTTTTCCATGTGCAACAGACTACATTTATTCAAATACAGTCATGTCATCTGGAATAGCGTCATAATGTACTAAATGCATCTGTCTGGCTGACGATCTCAACTGGGGCTTATTTTCCGGGTAGGTTTTATTTTCGGGGAAACACAGTAATAAATGACTTTGTCTGTTGTGAGAGAAAATAAAGAGTATCCTTCCCAGGACAAACCATAGAAAAATCTGCCTATGATTCTAGCTTTATATTTTATCTATGTGGTGACCAAGAAGGTCACATATTCCACGTGGTATACTTGCAACAAGGAGAGGCCACCATCTATAGGTTTTAAAGTACCTACAGCAAAACTCCTTGTTGGAATGTATTATAGGGTTTTATTTGACTTTGAGGACTTGTATATTAAACTGCTGAGATATGGAGTTTATATTGCTGTTGGGTAACTTTCCAAATGCACACAGAAAAGAATGTTTATATTCTTACCACGCACACAAAATAATCATCAAAGGAGTGGGAAAACTTTGGGAAGTGATGCGTGTTTCTATGGCTATGATGGTAGCAACAGTTTCAGGGATATATATGCACCCCAAACTCATACACGTTAAATATGTAGAGCTTTTTTACATATCTCAAAGTGGTTTCAAAAACAGGAAATTTCTATTGAATCTCTAGATGTTAAGATTATTGAAGGAAAACACTGAGGATGAGTAGTATCTTGATAAGTGAACTAAGAGAGGGAGGTGTATTCCAGGCAGAAAAAAAAAATAGGGCAATTACACAAAAATAAAGAGTACAACCTGTTTAGAGACAGCGGTTATTTCAGAATTATTCTCACTTCTACTTTCTCATTGCACTTTGTATCTCTACCATGGCTTTTCCCATGGTTACCTTTGTTAGAACTAACTGGGAATATATCCTTTTTTTGTGAGTAAGAACACTTTCTTATTTTGCTCTCAATATTATCCAATCTGCTATCTTGTGTAAAATAGTTGTCCAATAAACATTTATAAATTTCAGTTATCTAGAATTAAAGAATTTATGATTTTTTCCTGAATGTTTCATTCTTTTTTAAAACGTTCTTATTCATATATACATTGCTAGAAACAACAACAAACAAAATCTTACTCTGAGCAAGGCACACAGGACTGCCATATACCCTGTGTAAACAAAAAAACTTCAAGCTGTACTTTCCTAAGAAGACATTTTGAATTTCTGAGTACTTATAAACATTTGTTAAAAGTGTCCCTGGATAAAGTCCTTAAAAAGGCTTATAACATTAACAGCTCTCTGTGATGTACATAAATACACACATTAGTAAAATGTCACAGGTTAGAGTCCTTAAAAATGCTTAAAGTGTAACGGTTCACACAGCATTATGCATAAATATACACATTAGGAAAATATCAGAGGATACAATTGTTAAAAACTGCTTATAACATTAACAGGCATTACTGTGAAGTACATATAACAAAAGAACTACCTGATCCACAAAAGGGTTCATGAACAAGACCTAGGCTCTACCACCACAATGGTGCAGTTTGCAGCAACAGACATTCAAAGAATTCTGTGGTGCTTCACACACATACACCCTTCTTTTCAACTAACCCAGAAGTTATCTGACCTGAAATCAATATACAGAGATTATTGCTACAGAATTCTTTGACCTTGGAATATGTCTTTTTTTAATTTTCCTTTTCATATTCTATATTTATAGAATCCCTTTAAATGGCTTTGTAGGAGCTAAATTTATTTTCTGTGAAAACAATTTTCTCTCCTTTGTCTCTGAAGTTCTACAAAATGGAAATGTGTAAGTGTGCAAGTAAGCTTTCTGCTTACATTGCCAAAGAAGGACTTCCCAATGATACCATTTATCCAGGACATAAGCGAGTTGGCCAAAGAGCACCTGAAATTTATCAGATATTGAATATATCTACACAGGACTTTAAAACCCAAGACATACTAAAAGTTGATATTCAGACTGTCCGACATGGATCTAGAACTAGCTGAATTCCTAGAATGTCTGTAGAGCGAGCAACTGGCAATGGGAGACAACTAAAAATGTTTTCAATCAGTGATAGGTTAGTAGGAAACCAGAAGGCCTGTTACAAGGCAAAAAGCCTTGTGATAAAGCTTTACAGGAGGTAACAGGAAAATTCAGACAGATGTAGGGGGT
The DNA here is from genome assembly GCF_964194185.1 of Rhinolophus hipposideros. NCBI lineage: Eukaryota > Metazoa > Chordata > Mammalia > Chiroptera > Rhinolophidae > Rhinolophus > Rhinolophus hipposideros. The sequence goes on from NC_138050.1 coordinate 24,462,131, forward strand.
CAGTGTCTGCCCTCCCTGAGAATATTTTCTATCAACAAATAATATTGATCCCACAGAAACTTGGCAGTAAGAAAACGAGGGTCTTAAGAGCAGAGAGTCTGGTCTTCTCTCTGATCCAGACACCAGCATTTCATACTCAAGTTAATAATATTATGTTCTATCACCCACAGAAGAGAAGCCTGATAATAAGACACCGCTATGGTGATATGGTCTGAATGTCTGTCCCTCCTGCTACCTTTCGCCATTCATATCTTGAAACCTAACCCTTACGGTGATGTTCTTAGGACATAGGGCCTTTGGGAGATGATGACTGTGCTCATGAATGGAATTAGTGTCCTTTGAAAAGTGGCTAGAGAAAGCTCCCTTGTCTCTTCTACTATGTGAGGACACAGCAAAGTGATAGTCTATGAACCAGGAAGTGGGCTCTCACCTGATACTAAATCTGCCGGCATCTTGATGGAGGACTTTCCAGCCCCAGAACTGTGAGAACTAAATTTGTTACTTATAAGCCACCCAGTTTATGCTACTCTGTTACAGCAGTCTGAATGGACTGATGAATGCCCGTTATGGGGACTTTCCGATGGCTCCTCATTGACTCCAGAAAAGCTCAGAACTTAGCATGGTAAACTGGGCCCTTCACAATTTGATCCTGTATTTTCAGATTTACCTCCAATATCCGCTTTCCATCTAGCTCCCAACCAGTCTAAACTTTTCACGTTTCTAGGCGTATGTATTTTTTTAAGCTTCCTTTGTATATACACTTTCTCTTGCCAGGAATGGCCTGTTTTCACCTGATGAACTCCTGCTTCATCTTCAAGACACGTGTGCCTTTTCTCTTCAGCATTCTCAGATGACCAGAAGTGTGCTACAGCACACTTCAAAATGTTGCTATTTTTGTGGGAAGGTGTTTCTAGGGGCAATTAGACTTGTAGATCCTTCGGGAAAGCGACTTCTCCCATAGAAGCCCCGTCTGCAACTGTCGAATAAAGTAATGAGGGCAGTAATGTCACATCATTCTGAAGAAAAATGCTTGTTATACATTTGAGAACAATTTTTTTCTTTGTATTATGTATACCAGATTTACTAGATTTAATTCAAATACTCTTTCCTTTGTTTCCTTTTGCTTTAGTACATTTGAATCATAATTCTTAATGTGTGTTCACTTCCAAATTAAATAACTGCTGATAAATATGAGTGGAACTGATACCTGAAAAATGTGAAATAATTGAATAATGATATGAGAATATTTTCCTTTTTTTTTTTTTTCTGGACTTCCTAATACAAATCAAGTTTTGTTGGGAGTAAAAATTTTCAGTTCTACTTCTAGATGTTATTTACCTTAGAACACAATTTTCTTAGAACATAATTGTGATTTTGCAATTATATCACATCGAAAAATAATAATGATTAGGTTACTAGAAACTTGGTACCAAGCTATAAAACAGTTGATGAAATTGAAGGACGTTCTTAAACTACATAATCTAGAGGTTGTTTATGCAGGAGCCCTTAGTTTTTGAGTAACTTTGGCTGCCATCTAAAGAATCATTGTTATCACTAATATTTTCTTTGTTTGCTATGTAACCAAGTTCCCCAGGTTTTCTTGTTACTGGCTACTTTTATTTTTTAGGAAAGAGGATTAGGTTCATTATTTGATTTCAGCATATTTAAGGTTTATCAGAAAGCCTGCACTGTATGACTAAAGTAGGTAGTTTTTAATCCAGGACATCAAAGCTCATTATTATAAATAATGTCCCCAGAGTAATACTTTTCCGCTAATATGTCCAATGTACAGAACCTGATTTGATGATTTGAGTATAGGCATAACTAGCTTTGTTCTTCCCCTTTTGATCAGAGTACAGTGGCTATAGTAATAAAAACAGATTTCTATATTTCCCCAAAACCTCTGAACACAGAACAAGTACATCCAGGGTTGATCTTGTGAACTCCACACAAAGACTAAAAATGGAGGTGATACTGGGGAACAGATGGAGTGTGAGAGATTGGGAGAGAGATGGAATTTATTCCAAAGATTCTGTTAATAAAGAAGCTCACTGGTGTATTCAGTAAACACTTACTTGGTTCCTAGCATTGAACCATGAGTTCATGAATTTTGGGGATATGGCCCAAAAGTAGTGGTTAGAATAGTGATTTTTGCTCCCAATAATCTTTTCAACTAAATGGAAAGCTAAATAACCATGTATATTACGACCTCATAAAAAGTCCCAGAAGTCCATATATATATAAAATATATATCGTGTTATATGTATATATATTATATAAATAATATATGTACATATATGTATACATATACATATATATTATATATGTGTATTATGTATATATTATTATGTGTTAATAATGTCGATATTTATGCTATGCATTCCAGTTTTCTTTCTTTAAGGATCTCTCCCATCCTAGGAGAGATTTCATGAATCTTCATAAAATAAAGATTCCTCATATTTAAAAATTTAGGTTCAGAGCATTTTTACCTCCACATGTTAGTCTTTATTTCAGTTTTGTTGCCCCCACAACTGATGGAATGTGTGTGCAATCCATTTAGGTTCTCATTTCAACTATCCAGCCTGATGTTTCAGCACTTCTCAGCTTCTTTTCTCTGTTTCCCCTCCAACTAAACTTTGATTTCAACTTCTCAGTACTGATTTCCCCCATCCCTAGGATCTTTTCTTTGCATAAAGTTCTAGAAGCATTCTTTTCTATTCTGGTTGGTTTTCTTTTTGGGTAGTTTCTAGATAATGATCCTAAACAAACACATTTAATTGCTTTTCCAAATGCCTAAAAAAAAAAAAAGTGCGAACATTATGTATGACATACAAAATCTCTCTCAGCTTTGCCCTAATCTATTTTTCCAAATATTTTTGCATTTCTTCAGAAACATTAAATAATTTAACCATTTTCAAGCATATCTTTTCATATTTAGTGCAGTCAATTCTCATTATTTTGGTAATGTTCTACAAAGTTGCCATGAGCCCTACTTAGTGAATACTGAACCATTTGCTTCAAGGGGAAATACAGGATTAACTTCCTGCAAACCTCTGCTCACAGTAGTTTTGTTAATTGATTAATATGTAACTTATGTGTATTTCTGTTTAAAGACATCTCATGTAATATGCATTATTGGTTCATTAACATGAAATTCACAAGCAGCAGTGCTATAACACATGGCCAAACAAAACTTAGTTAATAATATATTTTTTCTTTAAGGCACACCACAGCCTCTTGTACTTAGAAACACTACACAGCACTTCAGCACTGTGCTTGGGGGCCATTTTAAATGGCACAATCACAAATAAAAATCTCAAAAATGAGAAGCATGGCACTAAAAATAGGTCACTATGAAAAGGACACTTGTTTACAGTGTGACAGCTAAAACAAGAAGGCACAATGTTGCTTGTTTGACCTCAGCTGGGAATATACACGTCCCGCAACTCAAATTTTTCACCGCTCTGCTCACGTCCATGAATGACTGTGAAAGCACTGCTAGTATTAATTTTGGAGGTACAAATACATTTTTACAGTAGATGAATTTACAAATACCAAATTCACCAATGATAAGAGTTGACTGTACTTCTAAGTAAGGTATAAGCAAAAAGTTGCAAATGGACTGAAAAATATTGTAGTTTTGGCAGAAGGTGTGAAATTCTTACACATTGGAGTATTCAAACATTTATTCTCACCTCAGGGGAAAGATGATGGCCAACATATATTGAATTCTTATGTACCAGGTTCTGTACAAAGCACTTACATATGTTAATTCTTTTAAGCTGAACTCCAGTCATGAGTTGTGGAAGGAAAGTCATGTCACAGTGTATGTACAGGGAAGAACAAGTAATTTGCTAACAAAGCCGCTGCCTCACATGTGAACTGAATAGGAAATATGAGTCAGGGCAGAGGGAAGCATAACCTCAGTGTGCATGTGGAGCAGACAGTGACAAAAACCTGTTCACAAGGCTAAATGTACTTCATGTTTTAAACTCAAGAATAATGACTAGAACCTTGAGTCGAATATGGCAAAAATGTTTTTTGGCAAAAGAATCACATGCTCTGAGTTTTTAAGAAAGGATTGCCTCTAAGAAGTCTACCTTATATACTAGCTAAAGGTCAGCTTCCAAGAAAATAAAAGTTAATCTTTTGTAACTTTGTTTTTTGTCCCTTATTTTCATATTTTCTCTCTATTTTCTCAGGAAATCCATGGGGTAGCACATTCTTTCCCATGTCAGGCATTCATTCATCTACATGGAACAAAACAAGTGCAAAACTTTTAATTAAATCTTGGCTAGAATTTTTCTGAGAAATTTTAAGTATAGGCCTGGTCTTACACCCTTCACTAAGGATGCAAAGAAAATTAAATCATTAAATGGAATACCAAAGTTTTTGAAATAGGACCTCTTAAAGACAACTCAAAATGGAATATTTTATGCATATTAACTAGACATAGTCAAGTAGTCAAAAATATTTCACCTAGAAACTCATTTCTTTTTTGACTGTTATCGTGTAGGCTAACTTTCTTTTGACCTCTGATGTGTAATAGTTTCATATCTCAAAACTCACAGGCAGGTCATACTCTTGCATTACAAGCTCTCTATTTCATCTTCACACCATTGCTGCTTTCTTCATTAAAGAAAGTCATTATACTCTTGACATTATTTTGTAAGGTGTGTTATTGTAAAGCACTTAATTACATTAACAAATCTATGTATAAAGGGGTGAGGAGGACAGTTCTTTTAATTAACAAGTTGCGTTTCTACCCCAAAATAATGGAACTACCTTGAAAGCAAATTTAAATTAACAGCTCTAAATAGGTGAGCTATAAAATGCTTCGATACAAAAAGGAAAAGAAGGAAATAGTAAAAACAATGAGTATCATTTTCAAAGGAACATTCTACATACGTCTGTCACTTGTAGTAAAGCTCTTCCAGATACTAAAAATACTTAATCCAGCACAACAAACAGAGGTAAGGACTTAAAGATAGAAAGGCGATGGGGAGGGCGGTTTAAAAATGATCCAAACCTGATCCATTCCTGTTTTACCTATTAGTCTCAGATTTTTCCCCGACCTTTTTCACTACTGCACATTTTGTGTGTCACTTCCTCTGTCATTCTATGTAGAAAGTTTCCAAAAAGAAATGTTACAACTGGTGAATAATAATATTAGTGCCTCCCAATTCCTGATATCTATCTTCTTTATTCCTCTTTATTCAATTGACTTGTCCTGTTTTCAGGATTTTTGTTTCATTTTATATTTTTTCCCTAATTAATCACAAAAATATCTGCTTTATTAACTATAAAAAAAATAAAAGATCTCAGAATACTCGTATGTCACAGCTAATTCATTCCAGTGTTCACCAGTAAATATTAAGGAATGCCTAATGTATTTCAGAAACTTGTAATTTCCATTGAGACTAAAACAAGCAGGTGCCTGGTTCTTGTGGATGTTTACTCTCTAGTGGAGGAGAAAAATACACATTAAGACAGTCACACAGAAAGCATTGGTGCAAACTGGGGCAAGTGCAGTGAAGGAAGAAATCGGCTTGTATGAGCACATAAATCACAGTGGGAAAAAAAAAATAAAAAACAACCCTGGGGTTACAAATGATTTTCCTGAGGAAGTACAACTTGAACTAAAATCTCACTGCAGGAAAGGGTTAGGTAGACTCCTAACCTAAAGGAAGCATATGAAAAGACCCTACAAAAAGATGAATGAGAAAGCTTGGGGAAGTGAGATTACTGGGAGGTTGAAGGAAGTAGAAGGGAAGAGGGGGCTGACTGGGTTGAAGTGGTTAGGTGTTAGACACCTGTGAGGCCTCCTCTGGGAGCTGCCTACTGCAGTGCAGTCAGAGAGTTTCAAGCTGAGAGGTAGTGAATGGCAGGCCCCTATTTGCCCTTTGGCAAAGTTAACTCTCATAAAAATCACTTGATATGTAAATCAGTAAATATAAGAATTAGGAACTTCAGGATGTGAGAATAGTTTTACTTTTGATATCATAGAAATAGATTTTACAATATGCTTTAATATTCGTTTTGTTCCCATACTAAACCTTATTTGCTGTGTCATTTTTTGAAATGTATTGTTCAACATATCACGTTTCATGTATATAGCTTATTTGAATAATTTAAGCAGATTATATCCTCTCTATATAGGAGAAATCATGATGATCTGATATAAAAGAGAATACTTTTTTTTTTTTTATTTATAATTACTCCTTTATTGTTGATAACATACCAATTCCCCAAGAGGTGCCTGAGTAAGCCCTTGGAACTTGCATTGGGTGGTTTCCCACCACTTCTGTGGGAAAAGAGGACCACGTGATCTACTTGCATTCCTCTTTCTTTGTTTGGCTAACCTCCTCTGTTAGCTTGGTTATTCTTTCTGTGATATGTCCTTGAGCAGTTTTCTGAGTTTGTAATTGCTTCTTATAAATTTTCCACTCATAAGTGCTTACTGTCTCTTAGGCCTCTTTCTGAAACAGCTGTACCTTGTTCCAAATGAATTGCCTTTCAGAGTAGCATGCAGATAAGGGCTCAAACACTGCGGCACATCTAATATTGAAAAATAATGTATTTAGGAATGTAATATTATTGATAGCAAAATAAGCAGTATGACTCTCTATAAATTTATTGCTTCTCTGAATAGCCATTTAGTTTTGTGACCCCTGATGCGTTTAATATACATTTGACTATCTCTGGAACAACCCATATTCTTTTTACCACCCACAAGTAAAAAGCGAGAAATAGAGTTTTATCTCCACCTTATTCTTCCCATGGTTATCTTTCATTCATATATTTTAATCATAGGCCCAATACTATATTCCATGTATTATTTATTAGATTAATAAATGGTCAGTTATTGAGTATTGACAATTAATTGATAATCAAACAATTAGCCCTGTGCAAGGTGCTGAGGTTACAAAAGAGAAAATGATATGGCCCTTCCCTTCTGAGACTTCTTGGTGCTGTGGGGAGAATTTCCTTTAAACAATTAATCACTACAGAATGATAAATCCCTTATGGGAGCTGGGTGCAAAATGTCACTGGAGTATAGAAACAAAAACGATCTGGGAGATTATGAATTATAGAATGAATATGATTTTTCTAGATTAAACAGGGCACTACCTATCTTTAAGTATTTCCACAGATAATCTAAACCTGATCTAAGCAAAGTTTTTATAAAACAGGTAATGGTTTACATTTTCTCAAAGCTCACAGAAGTTAGTTGTAATTTTTATTTTACCATTGTGTTTTAACACTACCATTTATGTCAGAATAAATCCTGTTTCCTGAAAATATCCTATGGCTCACAGTTACTTTTCTGAAGTCAGTTGTTCGTGGAGTCCCAGTAGTTGGTGGCTCATTATTGGGCGTATTATGTTCAATGATGACACATGAGATGACAAATGTGAAGATTCTTCTTTTTTTTTTTTTAACTTGTCACATCACTTAAAGCCTTATTAGATATTCTTATCAAAATACGTACTAATAAGACAGCTGTGCTCTTCTTTTGTTTTTTTCAAATCTAGCTACTATTTTATTTGCAATAAAGAAACTGAAGGGCTATCAAAGTTGTGTAGAGCATCTGCTTCCAAAATTAGTGTCATGTACAGGAATTTAATCCTCAGTAATTCTCATCTATTTAGGATCCTGGAAATGCATGTGTTTTTTAAGTCTATAGGTGAGTTAACTATGCATATCTAGTTCCACTCTATCACCTTATATCAAGTGTGTTAGCACCATTTTCCAAATGGCAAAGACATGGTAATAACCTAGGACGTACATATGATAATGAATCATATCACAGGGCTCAGTCTGTCTAAAAAGGTACTAAGAACACTCTATGCCTGCTAAGAAGCATATGGAGAAACATGACATATGATCTGGTTTATACAAGCACAACTTAAAAATTTAATGTAGTCAAGAGCAGGTGGGATTTCTATAAATAATGAGCCCGACTAGATTTCATCATCTCAATTGGGATTGAGTCACATTTGATCATTTCTTAAGTTTTTCTCAGTCTCTTGGACTGTAGGAAAAAGCATTAACCATATTTTCTTCATCCCTGTGTTTCTAGAGGAATCTTTGCCCTATTTTTCACAAAATGTAGGTAATTCATGTGTGAAGTTGGATATGTGTATATGAAAACCAACTGTGTGTTAGGATAGTTAAAGGAGCTTACATTCATTTTAACAGGAAGCAATAAACTGGGAAAAGACACCTCCTCCCACCCTATCAATGTCTATCTTTATCTGAGTCTAGAGGGTATTTTCTCATATGATCTATAGTTTATTAGATGGTTAGTAAGTTGCCTGGCTTTTATCCCTATGTCTCCTAAGACTGAAAACACTGCTGTTTACCTTCACTAACTGTAAAGCAGTTTTATTCTAGAGACATGTTTTAATGTGCTCTGATCCAAACAATGAGCAAAGTTTTTGGTTCACTTACAATTGCATTTTTCAAAGCTGTGTCTAAATAGACGACTATGAAGTTGAATCTTCATTCCCTCGAGTTTAGTAGTCCAAAAACCAAAAATTACTAGAGTGCAATGAAACATGTCTCAAATTTTTGAGTACAGAATATGCATTGCTTTATGTAGCAGAAAAGGCAAAATATGCTATAAGTTAAAAAGACAATATTTGTAATATTTATAGTACTCTTGATACTTTATAGTATTCTATAATAAAGTTCCTTTACCAAATGAATGAGTATAAAATGGATCTTGTCACTTAGAAACAAGTACATTGTTATTCTAGGAGATTTATTTATTCACATATTATATATTCTACATATGTCTACAAGATGTATAAAAAATGTAAACTAATGAATATCCTTTGAAAACTAATAAAATATCCTTCAAAATACTAGTAAAATGCATATCCAATTTAGCTTACTAATATCCATTACAATGCTTTTGAAAATATTAAATACTTCATGGTAAGTCCCAAGACCCATATTTTAAAATTTAGTTATCAATGTCCATTGATTCATTCAAACAATATCTATTAACTAACAGCTCTACACCAGACAGTGGGGTTGCAACTATGACCAAATCACACATAATTCCTTCCCCTTCAGGGAGATCGGTCACACTTTAAAGCAGAAGACAGACAATAAACTAGCAACAACAAATAAATATCTAAAGTATAAATTATGATAAGTACCATGAAAGAAAGAAATTCATCACCATCCAGATGAAAACATTTTGAGTCCATAGGTCTGGGTAAAAGTGGTCTCAGGATCGATGGACCATTATGGGCTTGGTTCTGAAGTTAGGGATGGGTTTTTTCAATGCTGACTGGACAAATCAACTACCCTTCCAATAAGGGACATAACGCTTTTTTAAATAGGAAAAATAGCTCTTATACAGAAACACTTTAATGTACTTTGTGAAATCAGTCACCTTTTCTGACTAGAACAGTGATAAGAAAATTATTATGTCTTATGGGCAATGCAGTTGTCATTTTACAAAGCACTCAAGATGCTTTGATGTGATTTTGTGTCTCCAAATAAAGTTAATTATATATATTTTGACAATTCTGCATGTTTCCTTCAAATAACTAGAGATGTAAAATTGACTCATTTTTCACACATTTAGGGGACTAAAAGAAGGCTGGAAATCACTGGTATAACCTAATATGGTTCGAATGTTATGTGAAATACAAACTTTAATTTACAAATATCACATCAGATTGAAGAAGACTGTCATTCTTTTCCTTGGTTTTCTGGTTTAGAAAACAATATCTATTAGATACAAAATTAGTAAATATCATATTACATTTGAATTTAAACTGATAAAAATAAATATGTACTGATAAGATAGAATGTATTCAAGCTATACTAAATAAATAACCATTAGTATAAGGACTCTCTTTTGCACTTTACGACTACTGCTTCTCAGATTCTTAAATATTAAGCACATTGATTTTAGGAATTTTATGTGGTAGGTACTCAGTAAGTTCAGACATTTCTTCTACAATATTTCTCTGAAGGTAATTGTAAATAACAGATGAACATAAAAATGTGCTGTCCTGGTGTTCTTATTTTTTATGATCAGCATTTCATTTAAAATGTTTTGTTTATTGTATAATAAACTTATTCTCTAAACTAATATAAAGAACTTATTAGTAATGCATAAAAGCATAGTACACATTGACTTTGGAAATATTTGGAATGTATTTAATAGCCCAGTTTTAGAAACTCTTTACAATTGTTTTATCTAACGCATTTGCATTTCTTTTTCATTTACTTTGCACATACTTGTAGCTTTTCTGTCTTACTAACTCCAACTTATACTTTATGAGTAGGAATTTGAGATACAATTGAGTTTACTGATCCCATTTTGAGGTAAATACAGAAGACCAGGAGTCTGAATTTCCTCTGTTTAGAATCAAATTGCAATCTAAGACACAGGAGCAGCTCACACTGTGCTCCTTCTGTACATTGCAGCCATAAGAGGAAGGTGCCAAATGTCCTAATGACTTCACTTTTCATTTCTGGGAGGAAGTCTCAACTTCAATATAACGGTCCATTTTCCATCTCGATGCTCATGTGGAGACTAAAAACAGGTTGAAAAGAAATATCGTATGCAGCTACATAAAAATCTCTCATGGAAATGAACTTTTCTAGTTTTTAGTTAAATGAGAGCATAAAGAAACTATTGCTAAGAGGAGCCCATCCAACTCCAGATTCAATATCCAGTCATTTTAGTATCCTAGTAATACTTAGACCTATTATTTAAATTTCATTAGCCCATTGCTGTAACACTGTTACAAATCATGTTGTATATAAATGCACTTCAATTACAATGGTAAACATTACTGAAAATAGAATAAAAGTCAATATAATTTCAAAATATAGTGCTAAGCTTTCCCTTAAGTGTCCTGTATTTTTTTTCATTCTGGCCACTCTTTGGGGAAAATTAAATATCAAAAAATTCATAAATAGGATGTCCAGCTTCAAGAACTGCTTAAACAAATAATTGTTTTCCTTGAACTTTTTCTCATTTTTGAAACTATTTTTTTTAAATAGGTGAAAGAAAAAGGGAAAGAGTGTGGAGAATAGGAGAAATGGAGAAGTATTGGAGCTATAGCAGCAGCTCCAAAGGACTCGCGTCTGGGAATGCATTGCTCCTCGGAGTTAGTGTTGTAGGTGTGCAAAATAAGCTTAGCACAGGGTAATAGTTAATTCACATAACTGATGTTATTTCCTCATAGAAAACTGTATTCTCTTTCTGTACAATTAAATCAAAGGGAGAGTTCAGTTTAGGGAAAATTCAATTTAGACAATTTGAACATGACGTAATGATCAGTTATGGTTACCTTTGGGTTCACGGAGCCTATTATGTTTTAATGACTGTTTCTTTTCATACGATTATTTGTAAATTATATAGTCAGTGTTCGTACTCCAAAGTGAGTGCCAAATTATGTTCCAAAACAATGATATTATAATTAAGGAAGGAAAAAAAGAAATCCAGTCAAGATACCCATACCATCTTTAGTATGTCTTGACAAAGAAAAACTTAAAAAAAATTCTGTGCAGAACAATGAAACAAATTGACAAAAAAATGTCCCACAAAAAGATTTCCTTTTTGATGTCCCTTGTTAATATTTTTATGGACTTATTAAGTTTACGAGATTTTTAACGCAGCAGGCTTTGTTATTAGGGACGCATGTGTGTGTAAATATATATATATATATATATATATGTACACAATATATTTACACAATATACATTTCAGTCTTTATTACAGCAGGAACAATAAAATAACAGACTGCAATGCATTGGCATCACAAAGAAAATGTAATAAATGACTTTATAACTGTAGTAAAAGTTGCATGAGTACCAGCAGCTGTACCAGAGATGTTGCTACCGAGCACTTTATGACCTAATGGCACTCTGTGGGCTGATGATATTATGTGTGTGTGTGATGCCAGCAGTTTCCAAGGCCTAGATTTCAATTTGATAAATAATTGAAAGCATTTTTAGACTTTCCATAAAATGTTTAATAAGAGATCAAACCCTCCCTCCCTGTAGTGGAAAATTAAGTAGTTTTTATGGGAGTATTTTATGATGAAATTCTAACTACTAACTGTGGAAAAAGTGGTGTTAAGCAATAGTGGTTGAAAATAAAGAATGGTTCAAAGAGTTTGTAGTGTCTAAAATTTGATTAACAGTTTCTTAGATTTAACTTTTCCTTCTTTCCTTAAGCCTTTGGCTTTTGGCTATTGAAGATTGCATAAAATATTATAATTTATTGAACTAAATAAGTAGAGTATGGCATAGTTGTGGAGCATATGAATATACCAGAATGCAAAAGGACAGGAGAACTGCAGTGAGTCAGTGTTCTGAAAAGACAGAATGGATAATCCTGTATAGTAAATATGCAATTCACCGCGGATTCTTTATGCTGTTCAAGAAAAAAAAAAATGATTTTCTCATTTCATTCACAGAACAGATGAGATGTGAAATGAGTGCTCTCTGAGTGAATGAAAACTTCATATAATGCACAATCTGGGAGATTGGGATTTTATTTAAATAGGGAAAAAATTTCCCCTTGGAGAAATTTTAATAGTCATTCCTGCTACCCCATATGACTTTTTTTCCCCCTGTTTTAAGAGGAATGAATACACAACTTTTGCTCATTTGTTAAATGCTTTCCTCCTTCATTTTATTTGGCTGTTCAGAGCCTGAAGGGAATTCATGTATACACTACAGCAATTGAAGTGAGGTTACTAATCAATTATTACAAACATTGGCTGTCAATTTCTCCATATGGCACATATTCTTAGTTAATCAAATATACATCATTAGTCGGCTGTCTTCTTAATGTGATATGAAAAGATTAAAATTATATAAAACAGTGAAATCTCTCTAAGACAAACATGTCTAAAATTGTCTCTTGAGAATCATTTAACAGAAAATAGCAAGAAATTCAACTAACAAACATAAAAAGAAAAACATTTTAAGGTTAGACAATTTATGGTAAATATCACGTCCCCAACTTGGGGACAACGCTTTCTGCTAATCTAGGTGGAAATGTGTACCTTATTGAGCAGTCGCAAGTAGAAAACTCTTCATCTCTTTTGCTTTATGTTTATCATAGCTAATTTGCTCTGATGATAGCATATACTCTGGAAAACAGAGATGTTACTATTTGGCATCAGGATGAAAAATGCAAATGGCAGGTAAACTCTTCTCAAGATACCTTAATGAAATGAGCAAGAAGTTTGAGAGCATGAGATAGTTCTATCATCTGCATCAAATAAGGGAAAGATCATGACTCTGGGTCTGAATGTTAACTCTGATACTCAGTAGCTGTGATTTTATTTTTAAACAATTCTATGGGTCTGTATTTAAAGGAATTTAATTGTAGGACTGAAGTGATGCTCACGCAAGTTATTGAATTGACAGCACATAACTTAGAAAAAAGCCAATCCCAGTATTTCATAAATGTTGCTTACTTCTCATGTTGCTTTCTTTCTTCCTGTCCCTTTATTACCTTTTACTGATATCTCACTAGGATTCAAAAGTCTAGAAATTATGAGATACTTCCATCAGTGCTCAGTTTTGTAGCATGTCTATTTTGCACATAGTTGCCCCCCTCTATTGTGTACATTTTTAAAAAAGATTTTATTGGGGAAAGGGAACAGGACTTTATTGGGGGATAGTGTGTACTTCCAGGCCTTTTTTCCAAGTCAAGTTGTTGTCCTTTCGATCTTAGTTGTGGAGGGTGCAGCTCAGCTCCAGATCCAGTTGCCGTTGCTAGTTGCATGGGGCACAGCCCACCATCCCTTGCGGGAGTCGAACCGGCAACCTTGTGGTTGAGAGGATGCACTCCAAACAACTGAGCCATCCGGGAGGCAGCTCAGCTCAAGGTGCCGTGTTCAATCTTAGTTGCAGGGGGCGGAGCCCACCATCCCTTGCGGGACTCGAGGAGTTGAACCGGCAACCTTGTGGTTGAGAGCCCACTGGCCCATGTGGGAATCGAACTGTCAGCCTTTGGAGTTAGGAGCATGGAGCTCTAACCACCTGAGCCAATGGACTGACCCTATTGTGTACATTTTAATAGTGTAACTTATGGCATCCCAAATTTTCTTTTGTACAGAGATGGCAACAAAATTGTTAGAGGAAAAAAGAAAACTATACTTTTCCCAACATTGTCTGGGTGAGAGTTGTCTCCATAACTGGACACAGTGGCCTGATAGTCTATCCTGATTAAAACTCCTATTGCTCCCATCCTTCCTCCTGTAGTCTTGAAGGGGCCGGTAAAGTCAATCTCTACGCCACCCAGGTTTAGAACCAATGCAGAAATGAAAATGGGAGTCAGATAGATGGAAGAAATTTACCTTCATTACTTGTCAATGTTAGCTTGGAGAATGTAACTTGGATGAATGGCAAAAGTGGGCTGCCTAATATGGAACATTAAAGTAGAGTTTCCCAGCTGGTCAGAGGTTGTGCTATATATCCTCAAGCTTTCCCTGCAGTGGTAGATGCTGTGGCTAAAAAAACTAAGCAGGGGAGAGTAACACAAAATCAGATTCTTCTCCTAAACCAAAGTGGAGGAAAAGAATTGAACCAAAAAACACTCGGGATCTTCTTCTAAATTCACCAAATAAGCTGCTCTTTCTTTCATGGAGAGGAGTAAAAGAACTGGGAAAGATTCAAATGGACTTTCCGCTACCTTCTAGAGATGGATTAAGTTGTTTTAATATATTTTTTGTTTTATATGATTTCCTGTTTCTTCAACGATGGTTAGCCACCGCTTTCCACAGACTTTCATTAACCTGCCTCTGAACTTGGCCCAGGTGTTGATATGATTTCTGGACTGGAGTGCTGCCTTTTCTATTTCTTTTTCTTTTCTTTTTTGTCATAGTAACATACACTACTTTTTTGTCATAGTAACATACACTACAATATTACACTTTATGGTGATAACGACATACTCATTGATTTCACGTTCACTGAGTTCTGGGCCTGCTGAAACTATTAACTGTTCAAACAATTTTTACATATATTCATTTCAGAGATGGATAATCCCTTTGAACAATGTGTTTCTCACACCAGCACAAAAACAGGGTGACACTATTACTTTCATGCCTGGTTCTCCTTTCATCGGGAACCCTATGTATTGCCTTCTGTTAGAGGCCTTATTCCCTAATATTTTCAGGCTGTTCTCTTAGGGCACAGGCAAAAATAGCACACCCATCTTCAATTGCTATGACACCTTCAAACCTATCCACTAAATTTTGAAAACTTGATGCTGATCTTCCCGAACTCTTCTCAAAATTGTACAAATTTTCTGTGAATACTTTGTAGAGCTGTCCCAACTAGAAAGTATCTTTTCCCTGTTTCTTTAAATATTAGTTACTTTTTGAAACTTTAGGACCCTGCATTCTGGATCCCTCTGGATCCCTCTGGATCCCTCTGGATCCCTCTTGAATGAATAATTTTGCTCTCTAAGGATTATGTTAAATTTCTTGGAGCCCTAGTTACCTTTATCAGGTAAGAATTAAACCATCTCCTCTTTTCCAATTCCCTATTCAGAAATCTGGCTTCCCCTTTTCCCCATCCAGTCGAACCTCAAGTTTATTATTTCTTTCCCAACCCCATTTATAGAATAGATTGCCTTCACTCATTGTATATTCTTATCTCCTTTGTAATAGAAAATTACTGTATTGGCTTGGGTTTATTTCTGGGTTGTCTATTCTTTTCCATTAATCTGTGTATCTGTCTTTATGCCAGTGTTATGCTATTTTGATTAATATAGCCTTGTAGTATAGTTTGATATCAGATATTGTGATACCTCCCACTTTGTGTGAGGGCTATTCAGGGTTTTTTTATGATTCCATGTCAATTTTAGGATTAGTTGTTCTAGTTCTGTGAAAAATGTAATTGCTTATTGTGACAGGGATTGCGTTGACTCTATAAATTGTTTTGGGTAGTATGGACATTTTAATTGTATTAATTCTTTCTACCCAGGAGGAAAGTATACACTTCCATTTATTTTTATCTTCTTCAATCTCTTTCTTCAGTGTCTTATAATTTTCAGAGTACAAGTCTTTCACCTCCTTCATTAAATTTAATCTTAGGTATTTTATTAATATTTGTTTTTTGATGCAGTTGTAAATGGGATTGTTTTCTTAATTTTTCTTTCTGATAGTTCTTTATCATATAAAAACGCAACTGACACATGCAAAAAAACTGAAACTGGACCACCTTCTTACCCTATATATAAGAATAAACTCAAATTAAAGACTTAAATGGAAGATCTGAATCTATAAAAGTCCTAGAAGAAAACATAGACAGTAAATTTTAACATTGTTCCTACTAATATTTTTCCTGATATATCTCATTGAACAAGGGGAACAAAAGAAATAATAAACAAATGGGACTAGATCACTAAATCTTACCATTTGACAACATGGCTGGACCTAGAGGGTATTATGCTAAATGAAGTAAGTCAGACAGAGAAAGACAAATACCATATGATCTCACTTACATGTGGAATCTAAGAACAAAATGAAGGAACAAAGAAAACAAAAACAAAATTGTACATACAGAGAACAAACTGATGGTTGCCAGAGGAGACGGGGATTGAGGGGCTGCGTAAAAAAGGGAAAAGGATGAAGAAATACAAATTGGTAGTTACAAAATAGTCATGGGGATGTAAAGTACAGCATAGAGACTATAGTCAGTAATAACTATGTATGGTATCAGGTGGGTACTAGATTAATCGGAGGGATCACTTCTTAAATTATACGAATGTCTAACCACTATACTGTTCACCTATAGTTAACATAAAATAATATTGAATGCCAACTATAATTAAAAAATAAAAATAATTAAAAATATTTCTTTATTGCCTTGTAAGTTTCCAACATTTCTTCTAAGAAACTTCTCATCTTTCTGTTTTATCATTGTCTTCTTTTAATTGGTTTTCATATTACCAGCAGATCCAGTTCCTCTTATTTCCTAAGGAAACCTGAATCTTAGTGGTACAATGTTTGAGTAACAGCTTTTTTAAAAATAACCTTTTTGGCCTTTGGGTTTATAGTCAATTTATTGAATTACTTAGTCACCTTAGTTAAAAACATGGCATAGATATTTTCTTTATAATGAGTTACTGTTTTCAGTTTTTTAATTGAGATATGATTCCTATAAAATTAAAGGTACAATTCTTAAAAGTAAACTTTTGGTGAATTTGGAAAAGGTACTTATGTAACCCACACCTGAAACAGAATATAAAGTATTTCCATCACCCCAGGATGTCTACTGTGCCACTTTCTGGTCAGTCTCCAACCCGCTGAAATGAACTACTGGTTCTGACTTATATCACATTAGCTTTGCTTTTTTGTAAACTTCAAATAAAAGGAATCAAGCAATATGTACTCTTTCATGTTTACTCTACTTTGTTCAATGTGTATTTGTCAGTCTCACATGTATTTTGTTCTCCCCTCCTTTCCCTACCCTTCCCTTCCCTTCCCTTCCCTTCCCTTCCCTTCCCTGCCCTTCCCTGCCCTTCCCTGCCCTTCCCTGCCCTTCCCTGCCCTTCCCTGCCCTTCCCTGCCCTTCCCTGCCCTTTCTTTCCCTTCCTGTAGTATTCTCTCAGATTTCTCTATTTGTAGATTTTATGAAGATTTTCTTTGTAATTCTGAGGAAAGGCTGTCCCAGTGCCAATTTGCTGAGAGTTTTTAAGTCATAAATGGTTGTTGAATTTCATCAAATGTTTTCAGGCATTTTTTTTGACACAAATCACATAATGTTCTTCCATATAATGTAATGCATTGCTCTGAGCAGTATGTAACTATTTTCATGATGTAGATTATGAAAATAATCTCATAAAATGAGTTGGAGATATTCTTTTTTCTATTTTTTTCAAGAAGTATTTATAGGTCTGGTATCCTTTCTTCATAAAATATTTGCTAAAATTAAACAGTAAAGCCATCTACACATGTCATTTTGTTTGGTGGAAATTATAAATTCAATATCTTTTTAATATAGGGTAATTAAGATTTTGTATTTCTTCTAGTCTGTTTTGGTAATACATGCCTTTGTTTGAGTTAGTTGTTTTTATCAAAGTTGTTAAACGTACTGGCAAAAAAGTTTACTTGTAACATTCCCTTATTAATGTTTTCACGTACATAGGGTATGAAGGTGCTGTATTTTCTTCCATCCCCAGTACTAGAATCTGGAAGAACTATAATCACAAATACAATCAGCCCAAACAAACCGCGCGCGCGGACACACACACACACACCCTCCCTGCCACCTGAAATTATGAGAAGACAACATTAGGATAGAAGTAATGTAGGTAGAGAAAAATGATGTCATGAGCATTCCCACAGCGGTTGAATCCAGGGGTCTTGTCATAAGAAAATAGTTGTTTCTTTTAAATGTAATCTTTCTAAAGCTGCCCTGTTTTAGGAACGCTCTGCCCATGAATTTCCAGATCAGCTCTAGCTGCTTAGTGAAAAACCAGCATGTTCTTGTACTGCCAAAGGTCACTTATTAGGTGGCAAGGCCTTCATTCCTGCTTATAGGAAATAGCTGTGCACCTATAAAAACAAGCTTTTACCTGGGAGAAGCTGGCCACATGCTGCAGTGACTGCAAGTTCAAATGCCTGAAGGTCCTGCTGCTGATGGTGACCAGTCCTGGACCCACCAACAGCCTCTCTGTATGTTAGTTTGATCCCAAATTTCATTCATTGTCTAATATTAAAGGGTCCAAGCCTTAGTATGAGATGTGTGGGTTTGAAACTTTTATCTCCTACTAAATTTGGATCCACTAAGAAATGCACAAGAATCCAACAAATCACCGTATTACAGATAAAGTCTGGGTTGAAAGGTAATAACTTGTGTATTTGGAATTAATGGGCTCCCTGGTTTATAATCATGATCATGTAGGGAATTGCCCGTCCACTTTCAAAAAGGTCTGGAAAAATGACAGGGCTCCCTCAACCGATTCTATGTGCAAACTTTGGGACTGAAAAGCATGCATGAAGTGGCGATGTGGAGTGGGTGCTACTAGTAGTAGGACAATCTCACATAAAAGAGAAGACATATTATGTAAGTCGCGCCTTCTCTCATGTGAAAAGAATTATGTACAGGAAAAGTTTTTCTAATGGAAACTCATCCACCCAAAGACAGTAAAAGTAAGGGCTAAGCATGATTTACAATAAACTTGATTATGTCTACTTGACATTTGGCCTGCCTGATTTTCTGAGAAGCTTTCTTTAGGAAAAAGCAGATGTATGCTTTCATTCCCCTGGTATAATCCATGTACATATTTATACATATCTCATATAACATACACAAAATACTTATGAATGATGTCTTATTTAAGAACTTTGGAAGAGATTATTTGTTTTAAATCCCTAAAATCTCCAAATCTTTTCAATGCTGACCTAGCTTTAAAATTCGATGTCAGGAATTCTAACACAAATCACCAAGCACTGAATTTCATGGTGAATCCCATCAGGATATTGGATCCCTCATGGTCCTTTCTCTTCCCCCAATTATTATTATTATTTTAGGAAAGGATAAAACAATCACATTAAGCTTAATGTCTAATGCCATCTGAAGGTGTTAATCATCTTAGGTTTATTTGAATTTTAAAAGAAGTGAATTGTAGAAAATGGCATTAATTTTGAATTTTCAGGCATCAACCACTGAACGAGGATAATGGGGTCTTCTAGATCTCCTTTAGATTAGAGTCCTCTTTTCTGCCCTCTCATAGTTTTTGCTTTGCTTTCAGGTAATACCAATTTAAGGAAAGCCAGACACACATTATCTCTTTTAACTCGGAGACCCCAAATTTAGGCATTTTAAAACTTCTGGAGTATAGCTAGGGTCACTTATTAGCAGATTAGATTATTAATTAAGTCATATATTAAATTTCAACACATCCCATATTTGGGTGCAGTAAACTAATATACAGCAAAGCCTACTAATTTTTAAAAGATATAACTCAAAATGTAAATTGCTAGCACAATGTAGTTTCCCTCTTACTTATAAACGATCACTGTAAGAGCTGTCTGGATGAGCAGTGTTTTGTTTTTTTGCTATTGTTGTTTTCAATATTTGTCTCTTTGTTTCTTATGTAACTACCCATAGGATAATTTCCTGGAATGTAGCTATTTTTTTTTCCAGATCAAGACATATGATTTCTCTGATGAAAAAATCTAATTTGACTGTATCTTATTCATAATGGCAGAAACGTTAGCTCTGCATTTATTATTTAAAGTTTCCAACAAACTTTGAAGTATAAGCATACTGACTGTGTGAGTGGGTTTGTGGGTCCATTAATGGAACTTTGTTCTATTTGAACTATTTAAACATACATACATTCTTGCATGTTTTAATCTGTATACTACCTTCTACCTGTTTGTGCACAAATGTGTACAAATTAAATAAAATAATAAAACAAGAAAGACAAAGAATACAGAAATTTAATTTGGAAAATTCAGTATTTATAAAATATCTAACAGCTTCTGAGTTGCATATTAGATAATGAACTTAGTGACACACTTTTTAACATTTTGATAATCACATTGAGAATCAGTTCACTTTCCCACTACTAAATTTGAGACTGTCAAATTTAAGTGAATGTATCTCAGAGGTAATTATACATATTCCTTCAAAATGATTCCTTGTCCTCGGATTAAAATTCTATCTGGTTCTATAAACAGACAGTAAATTTGATTTCAACCATCAACCCTTCCTTTTATAGATTATTTGAAAATCAAACAAAATATTTCTTATATCTCAAATGACTCCCTACTTTCTACATGTGTGGTGATATGATTTTAGATTTTTGACTATTTTTGTCATTTTTTTGTTTGCTTCAATAGGTGCTCCAGGCAAATTCAGATGCTGATTGTTTTAACTTCAGTAGTTCCATTTTCAAGGCCTACAGTGTTGACATGGACATTTCCTAGGACACAGTGTAGATTTGTGCAGAGACTGCCTTCCTTTCTGAGCTTCTGAATAAACCAGGGAGGTTTTGTCTAGTTGTCAAGCCTGACCTCAGTCCTTGCCCTACAGCTTCCGTAGCTTTTGAAACATCTCTTTCATTGCTTTGTGCCTAGAAACCTGACTTAACCTAAAAATATAAAATCTTTCTATATAATTCGGAGGTAATGGGCTAAATAACATGAGCATATTGGATTCTGTGATTCTTTGACCTGAATTTGTATGTAGGTCCACCAAACAAAACATGTAGTTGAAAGATTGACAGAACGACAAACATCTCTTATTTGTTACTTACTGAAAACACTGAGGATGATTGAGGTGTAGAGAGTTTCACATCCTTAGAATTCTCTCTTTAGATTTAAAGACAAAATTTACTTTTTCCTTGATTTAAACTTTCATTTAACCTATTACAGTACTGTGTAAACTACAGTTTGAGAAATTTTATGCATCATAAAATCAGTTTATTATGTCGGAAGAGCATTTTAAAAATGAAACATAATAAAACCCAGTTAGAGTAGAATAAAATAAAATACAGTAGAAAAGGTGGAAAATACATTACACATAGAAAGAATCAATATTTGCTGAACCCACATGTTAATCATGTTTGCTCATGCAATCTCATGCATCAATTATTGTGTACTGGTAAAATATATTTTTGCATAAGGAATAGAATCAAAAGAGTTTGAAAGTTACTGATTTACTACATAATGACAAATCATTATATTTTATACTCAACCAGTGTTTCAATGTCCAGAGAACACAACGATCTACCTAATATATTAACAGTCTCAGGACTATTTATCCATAGTATCAGAAACACATCAAGTTTTATACAAGAGATTGATCATGTTCTTAGTCTAACCTAAGCTGCAATCTTAAATAATTAAGATTTAAAAACTAGCCAGGCAACATCTCTAAGTCTTGCTACCTGAAATTCTAGCCGGATGCCTGGAGTAAGCCCCAAGTTTATGTCAATGTTCCTTTCAAAAGTATTGATTGAAAATATCCTCTATGCCAGGCACTGATTTCAGTACTGGGGAAATAGCTGTGAACAAGTTACTGAATTTATGTGCTAGTGGAGAAGACAGGCAATAAATAAATAACAACAAAGCCAATTTTGATCTATATGATATAATTATAAAGGTAACATAAATATGATATAAAGCAAGGTAATAGAAATAAAAAGAGTAACCCTGGGCAAAAATTTTATACAAGGTTCTCCCTGAGTGCTCCTCTGAAGAGATCACATTGAGGAAGAAATACAGTATCAGACAGAAACAAACAAACAAACAAACAAACAAACATGGGCAAAGTTTGAGGTGGAAGTGAACTTAGTGTATTTAAGTGATAGTGAAAAAGCCAGTGTGAAAAAAAAAAAGCTGAAATCATGAGAATGAAGATGGGTTTGTTATATTATACAGTTAAAAAGAAATGGAACCAGAGCAAGTACAGCTTGCTCTAACTTTAGAATTTCAGATATTGTTTTGTAAGCAACGGGAAGATTTTGAACAGGGTAGTGATGTGGTCTACATATTTAAAATATTTTTGTGACTATGTTAAGAACAGACCATAGGAGTTGGAACAGAAGGTCTAGTGAGGAACCTGTAAAATCTGTCCAAGAGCCAATATTAAATGCATTAGGATAAGGTGAGAAACTTCAGATAGAAGCTGCAGAAGTTGGGACAAGTGCTCAAATTTGCCTCTATTTTGCTGACAGAGCTACTTGAATGGGAATGAGAGAGAAGGAAAGCAAGAATGTTTCCTAGACATTTGGCCTGATGAAATGATGGTACCATGTCTCAAGATGGTGAAGAGTGTAGGTGAGGCAGGCTTGTTTTATTTTTTAATATTATATGGTGAAGAAAAGACATGGAGTCAGGAGTTCTATTTTAAACTTGATAAGTTGAAGACGTCTGTTAAGCTTTCAAGTAGAAACATCAAGTAGATAGTTTCACACACAAATAGAGATGACTTCCAGCTTGGGAGTGAAGATTATAGGTATATTATCATTTGACTCCTAAGTGTCGAACTTTGATTTCTGAATTATTCATTCAGAACTTCTTGAACTAGCCTTTCTTGCTCAGATCTTAACCTACGGTAAAGACATAAAAGGGACGTTTTGATTAGTTCTATCATAATTTCATATTAATTTGTCTACTCATTCATTCATCAAATATGCATTGAAATGATATTTTTAAATGTGGGACTTGGAGAGGTAAACTGAGAAATAGAGGAGAAAGAGTAGGTGGCTAAACATGGAACCCTAGAATATTCTGACATTTAAAGGTCCAAGAAAAGGAGGAGGCCACTGAAAAGACTGACAAGGAGAAGCCTGTGTGATAGGCAGAAAACCAGAATAGGGGAGAAATATTTTAAGAAGGCATAGTTGGTAAGTGTGTCAAGTCGTTAACTAACGAAGGTCACTGGTGATCTTGATAAGACGAATTTCTGTGGAATGGTACTGATGAAAGTCTAATTGGGGTGGTTAAGAAGACAGTGGAATGTGAGACTGTAGGATTATTAGATAGACATATATATTTTGTAAGGAATGTTACTCTTCACACAAAAATAAAATTAGGCTTTGGTACCATCTATAGAAAATTATGAGGTCAAGGATTTTTTTTTTTTAATGGGAGATAACTTGAATGTTAGTGGGAGTATTACAGCAGAAAAAGGAAAAAATTAATAACGAGGAAAAAAAATATAGGAGCAAAGTCTTTGTTTAGGTGGGAGGGGTAAGATGACACAGATGCAGGGTGGGATTTAAGTAGGAACAGGGAAAATTTATCCAACGTTATATTAAGGAAAACAAAGAATATAAGTTAAGTTGCACTGAAAATATATGTTTTTTAATATCAACAGAATAAGAGGGAAGGATGAATATGTTAGGTTTGCAAGTGACAGAGAAGCTATGAAACAGTCATCTTGTAGAAGAGGAGGGTAATTGGCCAGGAAAACAGCATAAGATTGCTGAGTTCTGGGGGCATAGTTGACGGTTTTGGAGGTAAATGCATATTAAAATCAGCCAGCATGATTCCTTGTGTTCTCTAATCACTTGTGGACATGTAGGCACCATGTAGAAAGACAGCTGGACTGAACCGGAGTTGAGGTGTTGCCAAGTGAGAATGACTGGGGGAGAAATACAGACAAATTTGAAGCTTCATGTTAGGGAATAATTGTGGTGTTTACTACACCATGAAATCTGAATAGTTTAATAAGTGAAGTTGTTTCGGGGGGAAGTCTGGACAGTGTAAAAGAGGATAGACTCTATTAAGGAAAGTTCTAAGAGTAAAACTTTGGGAGGTTTGAATTCCTATCCTAAGGGAACAAAACTAAGAGGCACTCATTTGAGAATCGCATGAATAAAATTGAGATTATTTTATTTAGTTATTGATAATACTAAAATTTAGTTATTGATAAAGATAATGAATAAGGCATTTAGTCACTGAGTTGAGACTGAAAGAAATAAAAAGATCTCTGGAGAGAAGGTCAAGGAATTGAAAGTTCAGAGTATTGATATTCAATAGATTGTTCTTCTGGATGCTGACATCATCAGGAATGATGAAAGAAATAGTGTTGGCAAGAATGGCAGTGAGTTATATGTTACATTCAGTGAATGAGGGGGCAGGACCAATTGGTCCATCAGTTACTGCACCAAGAAGACATTGAGGGTGGTACCGCTTGGAAACCAGGTGGGAGAGAGGGAAAATCGTCTATAAGTCGGAAAGTAGGAAATGTTTCTACCACACTGGGCTTTCTGATACATGGAGTTTAGAAGAAAAACAAAACAAATAAGCAAGTAACAAAAACCAGCCATCATATGAAATGATGTTGGGTGAACTAGTGACCCCAGAGAAATCCAATCAGATTGATTTTTTGTTTTTTGTTTTTCCTTTTCGAGGTTTAAGTGACAAATGAAATCATAAAATACTTAAACCATATCTCTTGGTGATTTGATAGATAGATAGATAGATAGATAGATAGATAGATAGATAGATAGATAGATATAGTAAAATGATTCCTGTCATTTAGTTAATTAACAAATGCATCACCATATTTATCTTTTCTTTTGGTGAGAACATTTAAGTTCTACTCTTATCAAATGTCAGTTATATAATACAGTGTTATCAACTATAGCCATTATGTTTGACATTAGATCCTAAGACCTCATTCACCTTAGAGCATCTTTATCCATTTATCTGTTGAACACTTAGTTGCACATCCTGGCTATTGCGAGCATGTTGCAGTGAACACGGGGGTACAGAGTCTCTCTTCATCTCTTTTGTTTTCATTTTCTTCAAATATATACTCAGAGATGGGATTCCTGGATCATATGGTAATTCCTGCTTTAATATTTTGAGGAATCTTCATGCTGTTTACCATTGTGGCTACACTAATTTACAATCCCACCAAAAAGTGCACAATGGTTCCCTTTTCTTCACTTTGTTGCCAACATTTATGCCTTTTGATAGCTATTCTAATGGATATCTCATTTTGTTTTTGATTTGCATTGGCCTAATGATTAGTGATGTTGAGCACCTTTTAATGGACCTATTGACCATTTGTATGTTCTCTTTGGAAAAACGTCAGTTGAGTCCCTCTGCCCATTTTTAATCAATTTTGTTTTTTGCTGTTAAGTTTTAAGAGATCTTTATATATTTTTGGATCTTTATATATATTTTGGATATTAACCCTTTATCAGATATGATTTGCAAATATTTTCTCCCATTTTCTCAGTTACATTTTTATCTTATTGATGGTTTCCTTTGTTGTGCAGGAGCTTTTTATTAATAGTTTGATGTAGTCCCACTTGTTTATTTTTGCTTTTGTTCTCTTTGCTTTTGGTATCAAATCCAAAAAAAAAAAAGTTATTGCTGAGAGAAATGTCAAGTTGCTTACCTGTTAAGGTTTTTCTCAAGGAGTTTTTACAGTTTTGTCTCCAAAGTTCAAGTATTTAATCCATTTTGAGTAGACTTTTGCACATGGATAATTATAAGGGTCCAGTTTCATTCTTTTGCACAAGGCTGTCCATTTTTCCCAGCAACATTTATTGAAGAGACTCTCTTTTCCGTATTTTATGTTCTTGTTTTGTTTGTTGTAAAAGAATTGACCAAATAATGCTCGAGTTTATTCCTGGGTGCTCTGTTCTGTTTGATCTATGTGTCTGTTTTTATTCCAGTACCGTAACTGTTTTGTTGATTATAGCTTTGTAACATAGCGTGAAATTGGAAGGCATAATGCCTCTAGCTCTGTTCTCATATCTCAGTATTGCTTTGGTTACTTGGGTCTTTGAGATTCCATACAAATTTTAGGATTGTCCTATTTCTGTGAAAAATATAGTTGGAATTTTGATAGGAATTACACTGAATCAGTGGATTGCTTTGGGTATTATGAAGATTTTAACATTAATTCCTCCAATCCATGAACATGAAATATCTTGCTATCTATATGTGTGTTCAATTTCATTCATCAGTGTATCAGTTTTCAGTGTATGAATTTTTTACCTCCTTGGTTAAATTTATTCCCAACTATTTTATTCTTTTTGATGCAATTACAAATTAGATTGTTTCCTTAATTTCTTTTTCTGGGAGTTGTTGTTAGTGTACAGAAATCATGAAAGGCCAGACCATCAAGACTAAACGATGACATATTGGGAGCTCATGTTGCTTTTTAGGAGAATATTAGTGGTCAAAGGGAAACAAACAGAATTTAGTTAAGCTGTCTTATTTTACTGACAATACTACTAAAATAAGCATAGTCTTCCCAAATCAGAGTAGCAAATTTCATTTTAAAACTTAAAACCCCTAACTCCTAATTCATGCTCTTCATGTTAGATTCTGTGAGTCTTGATGAGTTATCATCTCTGATTTCTGAACTTTGCAGTTATCTTAGCTATTTTGTATTTGCCCAAGGCTTGTTTTCAATTCCAAATTGCTCATATATTAATAGTCAATGTAAGCTCATTTGTAAGTAATATAATAAATTTTCAATTTTTATAGAATAATGTATACAATAACTTCTGCCTACTGATATAGGTATAATTATAATACACATATGATTTGTACAGTAATTATTCATTCTCAACCCTGGCTTTACATACATGAAGAGTTAAAAAAAAATTCCTGGATCCCATCAACCCCAAAAAGATACATATTTAAAAACTCTCCATGTGATTTTATTGTGGAGTCAGTGTTTAGAATCTCCTAATTAGCGATCAGAGCTACATAGACATCAGCAAACCTATATAGCTAAGCACCTCCTTTTTTTTAGAGAATATTAAATAATACATTTAGCATCTTTGACTATTTATTGTAACACTATGGTAATTACACAAGATATTCAAGACAATAATTTAAAAATCTTTAGTAACTTTCTTACATCTGTAGAATCAAATTCAAATTCCTTGGTATACATACTTCCCATGTGCTGGCTTCCAGCTTATCCAGTTTCTCCATAGTCATCCAGTCTCTTTGCAGTTGTGGTCTAGGTCTCTTTGGTTAATTGCCTCTGGCTTAGTGTAGTCGCTACTTCCCTTTTCCCTATCATCCTCCACTTAGGTCAGTCGATGAGGGATATGCTCAGGGAATGACCATATTCTGGGCAGTTAGTTCACTTGTCTAAATTCTAGAGTTTGATTTCAAGCTCCAATATATTTGATCCCCCGTATAAATCACTTTGCAGTACCTTAAATTGTCCTGATAGAAATAATGTGATATTCCTAATTTGTAATTTTCAGAGAATTATAGGAATATTGAAGGACTATAAAACTTTTAATGTAAAAAAAAAATCACAACATTATTCTTCAGGATGCAATATAAAACCTTCAGTTCTTGAACAACTTTTTTAGCATTATTTATACAAAGGCTATTTTATATCCTAAATAATTCTTTATTTAAATGCCTAGATCATGAGTAGGCACAATTTTTCTGTAAAGGCTGAATAGTAAATATTTAGGCTTTGGGGTTCACATATATGACTTCTGTGTTGCATATTCCTTCTTTTTCATTTTGTCCTTTTTTCCATCTCTTCCTTTTCCCACTCATCCTGCCTCATCCTTCTCTTCCTTCCTACCTGTATTCTTCTTTATCAACCCTTTCAACATGCAAAAACCATTCTTAGCTCAAGGATCACACAAAAATGTACATCAGTAACAGACATTTGTACACCTGAAACTAAAACAAAAAAAACAAACAAACTAAAAAACAGACACTGGGATCATCTTTATCATAGTCAGTAGATTGCCAACCCCTAGCTTAGAAAAATGTCTGGTATTTGGTAGATATGCTTTTTATGCCTGCTTTAAAAAAGTACAAAATTTGTCACTATTAAAAATTCTTTAAAAACTTAAAAAAAAATTTTTGTTTAATATACCAATAAGACTTTATTTCACAAATTCATACTTAGAATCATTTTATTTTATTTTTATTTTATAATTATTTTTATTAGTTTCAGGTGCACAAAACAAAGTAATACTTAGATGTTTATCGTTTATATCCCTCACATTGTGTCAACCCCCTCCCCCCATCCCCTATCCCTTTAACATCGCACACAGCCATTACATCTCCACTGTCTCTATTCTGAATGCTTTTCTCCGCTTCTTGTAAGTATATACATACATATATATATACATATATATATGTATATATATTTACTTCTTGTAAGTATATACATACATATATATACATATATATACATACACACACACACACACACACACACACACATATATATATATATATATATGAAGTTGCAGTTGACATTCATTATTGCTCAGCTTCCATACTTAGAATTTTTAACCATCTAAACATTGATTCTTAATCAACTTATCAGGCAAGACCTATTAGAAATTAAAAAAAAAAAATCTTCACTTTCTTTATTCTCTTAAACTTTTTTCTGAGACTTCCTTGGAATTTTGTTTCTACCATTTATTAAAGTTGCTAGGATATGTGAAAATTTGTATTTTATGGTTCAAGATCTGGTCAACCTGCACAGCTCATGACATTTTTTTAGTGTCTTCATTATTGCAATTTTTTTAAAAAGAATTTTTCCAATTTGTGCAAGCAAAAATCTGGAAAGATTCTCTTAGTATCTAAGTGATTCTTATTATAATGACAATATCACTTTATTCTGTTCAAATTGTTCTGATTTATACATTATGGTTATTTGCATTGACATTACATTAATTTTGTCACAAATGTTAATTCACACATATCACAACTTGATATTAAATATTTGTCCAACAATTTTCCTTTTTATATGTATCAATATCCTCATGGAAAGGAAATAAATCAGATTAAATAATCTCTAATTTTCCCTCTGTCCCTACTTTCCTTCAATAGAGTGTCTTAATTTTTTTTCATTAGTAGCCCATTATCCATTATTCATAAATGGACAATTATGTTTTTCAATCTTAACTGAGGCAATGCCACATCACTTTGAAAATCTAAGAAAATATCCACTCTCTTTCAAAATGAAATAAAGTTTATATCTAAAGTATAACACAACTGAGAGTTTATTAGTGCCTATGAATTCTACCCACATACTAAGGTTTCAGAGAGTCAAGTTTAATGACATCCTTCCTAATGACTGCCGTTTACAGCTTTCCTAAAAATTGATCTCATTGAATCCCTTTTCAGCTCAGCAGGCCTGCCTCTTTGCATAACTTTAATGATGAATGAAACTTTGATTCACTCTGAATCTCATGGTCATACGTTTCATCAAACTATTCACCAATACTTCATTTTTTTTCCTTCCATTTAGATCCTGCACAATTCCTATCAAGCCTGGAAAATATTTATTATTTTATTAGTCCAATTTTATTATTATAATTCATGGTTTTCCGAACATGGCTGGAAAATGTAATCACACCTCTATGATTGAACTCATGTTATAGTCTAGCTGTTAGTCTAATATCATCTGGATTTCCCTGATGCTTAACAAATCTTCATTTCCTTTGCCATGTTTTAATACATTAGTTTTTCAAAAGTGTTTCTAATCCTCTTAATGATTTTTATACTTAGGAATTATTAGTTAGTGGGGATGAAAAGGTAAGAGAGACTCGCTCCCATTGTGTGCACATTCTAAATGGGGGTACAGTTGGAACATAAACAAGAAAAGTTAGTCTTTATGAGAAAAGAAAAACTAGAATAATTCATCCATTCATTTCTTCAAAAACTATTTACTGAGGGTATACCATATGCCAGTTATTCTTCTACGAGCCCCAGATCCAACAGTTAATAGGATAAACAAAAATATTTTCTTTATTGGGCTTATTTATGTTCAGATAATATGTGGAGAGGGACAGGATGGGTCTCAGAAAAAGTATAGCTTTATTTTAGGTGAATATAAAGCTAAGTTCTGATGATATGTAACACCAGTCACGGACGACTGGGCAAGGACAGAAGGTCCCAAGGAGAAAGAAAAGCTATATAAAGGCGCTGAGTATAGTTACAAGCTTGAAGAATTCATGGAGTCATGGCTGAATCAGATTAAGTAAGAAGAAGTGTACAATTTGAAATCAATGCAAAGGGAGTGGGATCACACAGGGCTTTATGAGGCAGTGTACAGAGCCTAGATTTTATTCTATGTCAGTGATGATCTACTAGAAGATCTAAACAGGCTACTGATATTATCTATACTATAATTTTAAAAGAGATCCCTCTGGCTGCTCTGCACAGAATAGACATAATTCCTAGTTGTGTGACTGTACGGTTCAGTTTGTTCATCTCTAAATGGGAATACTGTCAGTACTTTCATGCTTTAAAAAAGCAAATTAATTCATGTGTATAAAAGTGTCCTCAACAGGGTATTGCACAAATTATATGCTCTATAGATTATCTGTTTATTAACTTATTGTGGGGCACCTAGTGAAATAGAGAAGAGAAAGTCAGGAGTCCATGGGCAAAAAGGTCATGGTTTTTTTGCACTATAGTGGAAGGTGTGGGAATAGAAAGCCACTAATCAAATAAAGGATTTGGGGGCAGGAGGTGGGAAGATTGGCAAGATTTGACTGAAGACGGTGTCAGGCGATTGGTGGGGAGAAAGGCAAAGTGCAGGAATCCTCAGAGGTGTTGTTCTTTCCTCAAATTACCATGCTATACTGGTGCCAGTTACAAGTTGGAGCATACTTGGAAAAGGACAGATTTAAGAGGGTTGGCTGATAGAGGGAGGCCATACATAAGAAACTCTTTTCTGAGTATATTAATATTCAGAGCCGTATTGGATGGCA
Source organism: Rhinolophus hipposideros (assembly GCF_964194185.1). Taxonomy (NCBI): domain Eukaryota; kingdom Metazoa; phylum Chordata; class Mammalia; order Chiroptera; family Rhinolophidae; genus Rhinolophus; species Rhinolophus hipposideros. Next base: position 24,493,338 of record NC_138050.1, read on the forward strand.
ATGCAGAGATGGTTAAGTATGGTTAAGTTAAATGGATCAGTGTGAAGTTCTGCAGAGTAGTCAAGAAAAAAGAACGGTCAGGACAAAACCTAGGGCTATGTTCACATTTAGATGCCAAACAGAAAAGAAAGAGTTAGTAAAGGAAATTGTGGAGAAGGCAGCTGGTGAGACAAGAGAAAACCCCATTCCTGATAGTTGTGTGAAGAAAGTGTTCCAATAAAGCAAAGAGGTCATTTGTATTGCATGCAACTGTGAGGTCAAAGAACAGAGATGGGGCTGTTAGATTTGGGAAAATAGAAAGTCATTCACGATCCTGACAAAATGTGCTAAAGTAATCTGGCAAGAGAAGCCTTGATTGATATGGATTGTGGAGAGAATGTGCATTGAGAAATTGAAAATTTCTTTATTTATAAACCACATTTTTATTTTGGTAAAATAGAAGAAAGACAGACTTACTTAAGTTTATCAAATTTATCATATCCTTCTCTTCAGGCTACTAACATGTTCGTCTGTTTTCTTCTATCGTGATCATTTAAAAGAAGGTGCTTTTATTTCTTTACTAACTTCTACTTTGAACATTTTGTTTCCCTAACCAGCTCAGTAAATTGCTCTCTTAAGGGCACAGAACATCTTTTCCCAACAGCCTTTTATTTCCTGAATTTATTTCCCTTGACGTGTCAGGAGTATTTGACATTTATTAAAAACCTTTCCTGATACATTTTTCTCTAAAATTTTTGACTCAACTACATATAGTAATTTCTCTCATCTCACTAATTACTATTTCATTTTCTCATTTAACATCTGATTTCCCATTTAGGTTTTAAGAAAAGTAACCCAGAGAAACTGCTCTCCAAAATATTTCAAGTTAAACTGAAACTTGCTTAAGATCCCAAGACTCTGACTTGAAAATGGTACTCAATCCATTTCTTGCTTAGAGTTCTTGGCTCCATCAGATCATGTCATGGGTCTTCTGAGACCCAGGAGCTGCTCCGAAGTGGGCGAGCTCCTGGGTAAGCTCATTGTTGACGTTGCTGCCTTTGTTCCTTGTGGCCCTTGCCACCACATGGCATGTGGGTCCCCCCTGTTCATCTGACCCAGCTGATTCCTGCTGCAGTCCTGTCACAACTGCCTGGTGCTTGGACCCGCAGGATGTCCAGCAGGGCTGCTCCTTTAGCGCTCTGCTTTCACTGCTTCCCCATTTTCCGGATTGCTCAGGCCACAAATATTTTCAGTCATGCATATTCACTATCATCCAAGGCCTCACTTCCCTAGGGATCTGGTGCTAGAACTGGGTATCTCACTTCTGCCCTTTTGGAAATCTCAACGTGGGATTTCTTCCCAGTCCTGGAGGTGTGTATGCATGTTCTCCTGGAGTCCAGAAGCTTTAAGTACACCTCCTGAACTCAAAGAAGTTTTTATTTATTTATTTATTTATTTCACTCCTTGTCATGGAGATGTTAGTTAGGATTGTCTTTAAGGGAGTCCTAGCATTGTAAAAAGTGCTTCTCAAATATCAGTCAAAATGATCACAAAGGAAGAGTCTCAGTTTCCTGATCGGAATTCTGATTTGATGGGTCTGAAGTGGACCTCAAGAATGTGTATTTGAATGAGTTCTCTAGAATTAGATGTATATTGTCTAAGGGCCAAATTTTGAGAAATACTGCTCAGAGACACAAAAATAGCATTGTTCTCCCAGGGAACAAGGATGAGATGAAATCTTAAAAGAATCAAAACAATTCAGCTTCTTTCTGGGAGAGGACAGTAAGGAAGAAAAATGTATGCTTCACAGGTAAGACGTGCAGAGGAAAAATCAGGGGACTCTAATGTACCCTTCTTGCTAAGGCAACATAGAAAACAAAACACAGGTTACGTTTTTGGGAGGACACACCAGTGAACTAATAGTCAACAAGAAACCCTATTTCACAAAGATAAGCATATTGATTTGTTATGATTATTCCCCAATGTGACATAAAATAAGGTCAAGTGAGGCAAAATGCCCCTGCATTAGGCCCGGGACCTGCCTGGCACATTGGACATTAATGGTCAAGACACAAGATATGTCTCTGGCCTCCATCTACCTCCCATTGACCGATGAAAACAATAACGCTAGCTCTGTGCTTCTTGTCTTGACCCACATTCCCGTTCTTCACTTCCCTCTGTGCTGTAGTTCCCTGTGGAACTTCGCTTCTTCAGCAATCGCTCTTATACGCTAGCATGCTTGTCAGATGTCCTGTTGCTCCTTGCCTTACCTGAGTCCTCGTTCTGTTTGAGGATATTAATTCCCCCATAGTCCTCTCAAGTGAACTGTGTTTTCAACAAAACACTTCATCTAGCTTAGGGTCTAAAGTTAGGCTTTTCAATGAGTTCTACTTCTAGGTACCACTTCTAGACCATCAGTAGCCTCATTCTGCTTTTAAAACTCTTGTCCCTTTGAGACTCACCATCTGCAGCACCACATTCTAGGTGTGTACACTCTTAAACCTACCCCATTTTAGGTTTTATATTTACCCTAACTTTTCTGAAATCGTGACTGCCAGAGTTCCTGATATCCCCAATGGTTTCCGTACCTCTAACTTCTACGATAATGAACGTGGTCTTTAGTACACACTTTATTTGGCCTCTTTTCCAACTTTGATACCGGTGACCATTTCTTCCTTTTGGAAGGTCACTTCTGCATGCCTGTCAGTGACAGGGCTATTTTCACTTCTGCGTTATTCCACATGAACCCCACTTGGGATTGATAGCCAAATTTTATAGATGAAAAAAAAATCCCAGTTAAGTAGTTTAACTGCTAGTAAGGGGCATATCAGAAATTTAAACCTATAACCATCTTAAGGATCTTAATCGGAACATTTTATGATCTCCCTGTTTTTAATGAAATCCCAGGTCAGCATTACACAGTGAAAAGCCTTAGACAAGAGGAGGTAAAACATGATTCCGGGAACTGGGAGATGGCAGTTGGATGTTGAAAAAAGCTAACATTTCACATCAACCAACCTGACACCCTCTCTACTACCTCCACTGATCCTCGAATGTGACTCTTCTTTCCCCAAATTTACCTGAAGCAATTATTTTTGCTAGAGGAACAAACCAACCAAAAAGTGACAGGTACAAAAATAATTTTCCAATGATGAAGCTCAACTCCTTATTTCAGTCACTTCTTTTCAGGCAGCAAATGACTTGTTCACTGTGTAGCCAACACACACCGCCTTATCTGTGTTGTTTCTTGGTGTGTTCTTCATCTGTCTTTGCAGACTCAGGCTTGACTTCCCCAGCAAAAATTGCAGTCAACATTATTTTTCTACTCTATTGTTACTTGTGGAAATTGTGGAAAATATGTGCTTTACTTCTATAAGTACCCAGATTCAAAATTGTTATATGATAAGTTAGTTTCCATAAAATTGCTGGTCACACAATTACCTTTAAAATGTGGATGGATAGGCCATAACTTTCTTTTAAATTAAATAATATAACAGATATGGTTTGCCTTTTTAATTTCCAATTGTTCAAATTATGCTTCTTTCTCAGCACAAGAAAATATGAAGTCAATTAAAAAACAGAATTTTGGCCCTGTGCTGAGTTGAAACTTACTGAATAGTCACTTCCTTAGTGCCCTTGTGAGTACAGCTTTCTAATACACCACCAGGGAGTAGATTCGACTTTGTGATAATTTGGATTATTAGGTATTTAAAAAATAAAACCTCAGCTAGAATTGCACTTTTAATACAAACAACATTTTATTATATTGTCAGCTCCCTAAAGAGAGTTACCCTTTCTTTACTGGAAGTTCCTTTTCAATTTACACAATTGATGTTCAGAAAAAGAATTTTAGATAATACTGATAATAAGAGTGTCATGAAAGGAAAGGTTAATGTCTTTATCTATGTAAAAATGAGGTGAGAAGTGTATGATTTGAAGAAAATGAAAAGACTGAAACTCTGATGCTGGAAGAAATTGCATTTGAACGGATGAAGTATATTTCATTATTTCTTTCCTTGTTTAGACCAACTATGGTTTAGGAACATTCCTGCAAGAAGACAGGCACATGGAGATATTTATCAGTCAGATAAGAGTCCATTCAAATTGGAGGTTTATTTATTTATTTTTTATATTGCTATTGTAGAAATTCAGTTAAGTGAAAGGTCTAGTGACGGAGACAATATAGAATGATAGAAAATTTATATTTTTCTTACTATTCTTATCTTTTTATATAAATAGAGAGATAAAACACAGTTTCATATAAGAAAAGGAAATTGACTTTTCCCCACTTTTAATTCTGTATCGAAAGTTTCTTCATCATAAAGCATATCCTGGCCCATGCAATTTGACACCCACTTGCAAATCCTTATCAGCAATATATATTTTTTTATCTTTGGTTCCCTGATTCTATTACCAGCAAAGACATACTCTTATTTAAAATTGCTTATAAATATGCCTCAGTTGAGTGTTAATTTTCTTTTCCTAATCTCTAAGATGTTATAAAATAGAAGCACCCATAAATCGAAAGTATGATGATTTTTGGTCATCTGAGTATTCTTTTTATTTTCTGCAGTATTAAAAAGAAAACATAGCATACTAAGATAAAGACAAAGAAAAATTCAAATATTCTCCCAATATTTCAGAGGGAATGAAAATGAATACAGAGGAAGAAAGATGAATACATTAGTAATTTTATTAAAATAATTTACAAGATTTTAAGCTGAGTTTTACCATTATACAAGCTTTTCTGTATAAATTTTAAGGAATCCTCATATGAGTCCTGTGAGGTAAAGAGACAACATTAGTATTACTATTTTCATAGAAGGCAACAAAGCTCAGAGATGTTGGGATGAGTTGCCAAGGTCACACAGGCGGCATGTACCAAACAACCTAGATTTTCTTATTCCAAAACTAAGTGCTACTTTTAATAAGCACAGCTGCTACCTCACAATGTACATTTGGGGGAATACTTGGAAATAATTGGGATTATTGGTGTATCTTACAGGTACACAGCACTCTAATTCTGCATGTTTTCCCATCATTACAAGTAAACAGTAAACTACATTCACCCTTCCTGGGGATATTTTTTGGACTAAGTAATTTTAAGCAAACAAGTAACCAAAAAGTATGATAATAGGAATTGCCAGTTGACTTTTATTCTTGCCACAGGCAGCAGTGTGGCAGGTGCACGTAAGTCTTGGTGAGACTTATTAAAAATAGGACCATTTCGTACACTAGCTATATTTGGACTGGTTCTGCACCTATGGCAACCATAAATTGTAATTGGCTGTTGACGGTTATTACTTTATTGTTTCTGGGACGGATAGCCACATATTGTAATTTCATATAAACAACAAAGAATTATAACCCAATAATCACAGTGATTGATTCAGAAATAGTCTCTTAGAAGTACTATCGCTATTTTACTCAAGCAATGCTAATGACCTTGACTTCATTCAATAAGATATTTCTTTAAGTAGTTCAAGAAAATGCATTCATTTTTATTATCCTTACTATGCCTAGCACAAGTAATCCATTTTTCATCCATGAGTTTTTAGAGATTCAAATTCAGTCATGGAATTACAGACTGGATTTTTATGTTCACTGAGAAAATAGGCATTGAAAGATAAATAAGAAATCTGTTAATTCTCAGTAAACAGACAAATCTCAGCTTTATTACCAACAGTGTCTGGGGGGAGGGTAGTGGTTCAGTCTTGCAGTTCTGGAGGCCCAGATAGTTTCTCAAAGATATTGAATGCTAGCAATCAAAGAGAAACTTTTTATATTGACACACCATTTTAGAATAAGGAGTGATGGTAGACTCCTGGCAGGTGTTGTTCTTTACAAACCTGTAGTTGGTCAGTATTACTGTGGGTGGCTTTCTGAGCCTCTCTGATCCACAGCTTGCATGAACACTACCTCACATTGTTCAGGAGCCCTGTTTCTAGTCTTCTCAATTAAACATCATGTGAACTTTGCATTTTTAAGAAGCTGGAAGGATGTTGTATAAAGCAGTGGCTCTCACACGTGAGCGTATCCCAGAATTCCCGCACGGGCTTGGTTTTATAGTTTGCATCAGTCTACCCCAGAGCTACTGATTCAGTAGATTTGGAATGGTGCCTGATGCTTCACATTTCTGCCAAATTCCTAGATGATTTTAATGATGCTGGACCAGAGCCTACCCTTTGATAACCACTGGTCTAGATTAATAGTTAATAGCAGGGCCTCTCGCATCAGAGTGCCAAAATTCAAATTGAATTCCATCACTTCACAGCAGGTTTACCTTTAGTGAGTTTTTCGTTTGTTTATTCTGTTTTGTTTTTGTGGCTTAGTTCTTTGATCTGTGTAATGGGTCTAATACTAGCACTATGTAACTCGTAGAACTACTAAAGATAGTGCCCCAAACAGAGTAAGCAATCAACAAGTTAGCTATTGTTATCATTCTCAGAGATCCATTTGACTCTAAGCTCAGGATGGCCAATAAATATTATCTGCTGTTTATGATACACCATGCTCATGATGAGTCCCACCAGATATAAGGGAGATGACACCTTGAGTTATGTATTTAACTTTAGCTGAAATATTTTAAGAAAGGCTTTGATAAGCTGGAATGCATCTAGGGAAGGCAAAGGAATTTAAAATTGTCACATGAGGGATGGTTGGAAATATTCCTAGAGAAGGGAATCCATAATACCGGCACCTCACTATGCTAGAATATCCAAACGACTATCATACATAGATATCATACACCCTATTTGCGTTCCAAACAAATTTTGCCTTTACATAAAGAATATGCTACTGGTTATACTCTTAGAAAGAATGGGATTATTCTTTGTTTTAATTCCTTGTTATTGGTCGTGTTGGAGAAAGAAATGAGTGCTTCTTTATTATGAACTTTGGAGAAAAATATGCTACTTGCACAGAGGTCTGGGTTAGGCAGTGTTATAGGGACCTTCGGTATCTAAAACACTGATTCATTGGTCCTACGGACTTGCTTTTGCCTTCGACCCCATATAGATCATGTTTCCAAATGAGGGACTATATTCGAAGTCTAGCTGATTATGATGTAGTTAAATGTGCCTACAACAGTTGTTGATTTTATTCAGTAAAATGTGCCTACAGGGCCCCACAAGAAGTAGAATCTTCATTGTGACAGTCCTGCTGCTTAAATACCAGTCTGAGACTATTGTACTGAGTTGTGACAAATTGGACTGTCCATATTTTCAATCATGCCTGATTCTCCTATTGTTGTATGAACATGGATTGCATTATCTTAGTGCAACCACCTGGCTCACCACAATGCAAAGCTGCTGTTACAGCAAAGACTAGAAGAAGGCCTGCTGTTGACGAGGCTTTTTGAAACCGGCAGTAAGGAGAGAACCAAGGAGCAATGATGATGGAGGTGACTGTCCTTAGGGAATGCTGTCTCTCACCAAACATTGCTGTAAAAACTATATTTCCCCTCTGTAAAACATCTATCTATGAACGTTCGATGCATAATTCATTCAGTCTATTTCACGCTTTTGCCAATTGTGCATTTATGTTTTTCTGTTTCCCTCCAGACAGATAAGTACTATATGTTAAATGACAAAACTTTGGGTGTTGTGTAGCATGGATAGATATTAAGAAACAAACAGCAGTGAAGGAAAATATTTAAAAGACTTTCTAGCAGATACGTTGGTATAAGGGAAAGGGCAGAAGGAGAACTGACTTTGGTTGGTGAACACACAGTGTGATGTATAGATAATGTATTACAGAATTGTACACCTGAAACCTGTGTAACTTTACTAACCATTGGTACCCCGATAAACTTTAATTAGAGAGAGAGAGAGAGAGAGAGAGAGAGAGAGAGGGAGAGAGAGAGAGAGAGAGAGAGAGAGAGAGAGAGAGAGAGAAAGGGCATGGCATCAGGCAGACCTGCTTTAATGCCAGTTCTTTTACTTGCTGTTGTTTAAACTTTGGCAAATTGCAGTTAGCCTTGGCTCTTGCCCGTGTAATGGTCAGTAAGTGTGACTTGAGCTGGGGTGGTTTGTGTATTGTGGGAAGTGTCTCCATAAACCAGGGAAGGGGTGAACTTTTATATCCCACCAAATATAACTTGGCAGGTATATGCAGTGGAAGGCACAAAGGCTCCTAGACACACAAGCCTTGCTTAAAACCTGTTTGAATTCATTGAGCATCTAAGGAAAGAAACTGTCAAAACAAGACCTGATAAGCAAGGAAAGCCCACAGCCATGTATATCCAGGTATTGTGCAAGATTCAGGGAGTGAAGTACCATGAACATCAACTACGGTGCTGATGTCGTAAAGGACACTTTTTGGGGAGATGGCTTTAAGCATTAAAAGTACTGTGTTTAAATTCAATGTTCAGCAGACACCATTCTGTTAAAAATTATTTTTCCTGTGTAGGTCTGGTTATCTAAGAGTCCCTGTTCTGGCTATATTTGTCATTATAAATTGAAGTTTGCAGATTTTGGTTAATGAAAGGCAACCTGAGACACTAATCCCCTGCAGTGTGCTATTTTTTATAAGGCCTGAGTCTGTGAGGATGAGAGCCAGACCTAGTATAAATTCATAACATGATACATTTTACTCTATGAGACCTTTTGGAAGAAAGCCTGCCAGCTTTCTGCTGAACACCAACTTCAGTATACTGAAATTTTGAAACATCTTTATCTGCCCTGTGCAGTTTTGAGAATTAGAGGCAATGTAAGTGAATAAACTGGAATTTAATAGATGTTATTAAACTTAATAAATATCACTATAGACATCTGAATTTAAAATGATTATTCACTATTATATTTAGGGCAGTTTATTGAATAAAAAATATCACAAGGGGAGTTACGGAAGGAATCTTTAAAAGTAAATTTGTTAAGGGGTGACCGTATTATAACAATAGAAAGAGTACGTCATATTTATGAAACATATAATATGTATCAGGAACTACTGAGAACACTTTACATATATTAACTCTTAATCCTTAAAATAACCTTGTGAAGTTATCATAGTCTCCTATTTAGGGAACTGAGTCATAGCAACGTTAAAATAACTCACTGAAGTGTTTAGCCCAGAGAGTCTGGAGCTGACCCTGTACTGTAAACACCCTCAAGGAATGTGGTATGTTAGGAGATGCTGCAGATTACAACTCACCTTCCCAACATCTACCTCAACTTCCTTCTATCTGCCCAACTAAAAGAGAATTTTTGTAATATCTCTCTCCCTCTCCCTCTTCCCCCCCCCCCAGGTGCGATCTCCCTCTAAAGTGTGACTAAATTCTGAAAGTTAACAAAATTGTCAAGTTGGAGCTCAAGAATGACACAATAAATGGGGGGGGGGAGAGGTACTCATACAATTGCATGCATGCATACACCCATGCATGTATGTGTTTTATTGCTCTCCATCCTCTTTTTCCTCTTGGCCTCCATGAAAATGTGAGAGTTGGAACCTCAGCAATCATTTTGGATCCATGCTAGTAAAAGACAGAATCCATGCTAGTAAAGTTATTCAGATAGAGTTTGGTCTCTGATGAAATAGAAGCTGCAAATCAAACATGGATGTTTTTCATTGGACCTCTTTTTACTTGACAGAATATACCCTTGTGTATTTAAACCAGTTATATTTTGGGTTTTCTATTATAGGCAGCCAAAACTGATCCTAACAGCTGACAGGGTGAGGGTTGGCAAAAGAGAAAATATTTTTAACCATGTTTCCATTAAAAAATGGAAGCCAAGTCACCGATGGTGATTTTTCTCATATTCCTCCACTTAACTCTATCTATCACGGCTGTTTTTGTTTTAATGAAACTTGTGAATTTGGTAGCATTTTAGGATAGTTTCACAAAGGTAGAATCAATTTCCTACCTTAAAGTAATCACGTAATGTCCCCAAACTGCAAAACTTGTGAGAATGATAAGAGGCTCTATTAATAATTATGGTTGGAAAATGTACACCCGTTTTTCAACCCAGCCAAGTCTGCCTGGGTAAACCATGCTTAAAGATAGGAAAACTGAAGAAAAAGAGGGAAAGATACTACATTAGAGATAAAAATGTGAAGTAGAAAGAGAGAGAATGACTGATTTTCTTTTTACCCTTTAAAATATATATTTTTTTATTTTTCAATTTCAGTTGGCATACAGTATTATATTAGTTTCAGATATACAACATAGTTATTAGACATTTATATAACATATGAAGTGATTGCCCCAATAAATCTAGTACTCATCTGACACCATAGTTCTTTACAATATTGCCTATATTCTTTATGCTATACTTTATATCCCCATGACTATTTTGTAACTACCAATTGGTACTTCTTAATCCCCTCCTTTTTTTCACACATACCCCCAAACCCCACCCCATCTGGCAACCATCAAAATGTTCTCTATATCTATGAGTCTGTTTCTGTTTTGTTTGTTCATTTATTTTGTTCTTTAGGTTCCACATGTAAGTGAAATCATATGGACTTTGCCTTTCTCTGTTTGATTTACTCCACTCAGCACAATACCCTCTAGGTCCATCTATTTTGTTGCACATGGCAAGATTTCATTCTTTTTTGATGGCTGGGTAATATTCTAATGTATGTAGGTACCACCTCTTCTTTATCCATTCATCCATTGATTGACATAAAAGTTGCATCCACATCTTGGCCATTGTAAATGATGCTTCTGAACATATGAATGTTCATGTCCCTTCAAAGTAGTCTTTTGGGTATCTTTGGATAAATATCCAGAAGTGGGATTACTTTGTCCTTTTTTCTCTCTTGTTATAGCCTTCGTTTTAAAGTCTGTTTTGTCTGGTGTAAATATTGCTACCCAAGCTTTTTTGTTATTTTTATCCATTTTCATGAAATAACTTCTTCTGTCCCTTTATTTTCAGTTTGCGCGTGTCTTTCAGTTTGAAGTTAGTGTCTTGTAGGCACCATATATAAGAGTTTTCTTATTCAGCCATCCTATGTTTTTGGAATGGAGCATTTGATCCATTTACATTTAAAGTATTGTTGATATGTATGCAATTATCGCGATTTATTATTCATATTTTTTTATCTTTTTTTCTTCTTAAAGAGGTCCCTCTAACATTCCTTGTAATACTGGTTTGATGGTGATGAGCTCTTTTAGCTTTTTTCTTGTCTGGGAAGCTCTGTCCTTCTATTCTAAATGGTAGCTTTGCTAAGTAGAGTAATCTTGGTTGTAGGTCCTTGCTTTATATCACTTTAAATATTTCCTGCCAATCCCTCTGTGTGGCAAAGTTTCTGTTAAGAAATTAGTTGATAGTTTTATGGGAGCTCCCTTGTAGGTTACTAAGTGCTTTTCTCTTATTGTTTATAAGATTCTCTTTTGGAGAAAGACTGATTTTTATTTTTATTTTTTTATTTTTTATTTTTGGGGAGATTTAATTTCTATTCCACAGTGCCTCACAGTTTCAGGAATCATAAGTAAAGATTAGATGGTGATAACGGGGCTCACTGTGGTTGTTATTATTACAATAATCACAATTATGATCTATGAACATTATTTAGTATGAACACCATATTTCAGTGGGAGTTTATGGAAAAACAAATCTTAAAAGTAATTTCAGAGTTCTGCCAATCCTTTGCTGAAATAGTGCATCAGGGGCAGATAGGAATAAGTAAGTCTGCTAGTTATTTGTTTTCCCAGAAAACCGTAAGAGGTCTAGGTTAGTTTTAAGTAGACATACAATTCTACCTGGTGATGAGACCTTCTATTACTACTAGATTTTTGGGTTTTTATGGCTAAAGAGTGGGTTTTTCTCAGTGGTTCACCATATCATGTACTCAAGCAGCAAAATAACCAAATATCTCGAACATCTACTTTAAAGTCTCCTAAGTTAATGCTGGACAAAGACCACTGAAGCAGAAAATAAGAGCATGTCTACATACCTGAAGAAGGATTAGGGAATATGGTGATGCAGTGGTTTCATGAAAATGGGCTTGCTAAGGAAAATGATAGGCCCAGGGGGAATGAAAGAGAATAGACACTGATGTTTTGTAGTAGAGTCAACCAAAGGGGGAAAAAAATGTAGCCACCATATCTAAGCAAAGAGAACCACAATAAGAAAACTGAAGGAGAAAAAAAATGACAAGAACAAAATAATTTTCCTCTTTGATCGGCAGTAGCTCAAGTTAGGGGAGTCAATTTTATCTGCATGTATCTTAATTGCAGATTCAGAGTGAGAAAAAAGTAGGCTTTATTTAGGTTTCTAAATGAATTTCTCCTTTGTGATCTCAAAACAAAAAGCAAAAAAAAAAAAAAAGGAATAATTGCATGTGCATAACACCCACAGGATAACAAGTACTCAACAATGAAGAAAAGTGATACAACTGTGAGAAATACATTGTTTTCAGGATGAACAGCTGCCTAGAAATTCAGTTTCCAGTGGGGAAAGAAAGATCACTCATTAAATTGTGTACAGTCTGCTGCCGCACACAGTATTATGTGGTCTATAGTCCTGGAGGATTGGCCATGGATAAAGTAAAAGCTATTTTAAAATTTTGATTTTGTTTCACAATATGCTTTCTAGCTCATTTTGTTTTGCTTTATGTGAGATAGAAATATTCTGCTTATAAATAACATGCAAGTGGCAGATAATTGAATTCCAACCTGGGCATATATTGCCTAGGAAGTGAACAAAAAAAACTATCTTGTATTTTGAGTAGAACTTGAATAAAAGAGTAAATGAGAAATGAAGTTTACCATCTTATTTCTTGTTTTTCCAAACTTTTACTTCTTAGCTTTGAAATGATTAATCTATGTACATCCTTTAAAAATAAGAAAGAATAGCAGTTAAGGTTCAAAAGCGTTTATTTAATTTTTTTTTTTACCTTTTTGAATTCTTAAATGAGAGAATTGATTTATTTTTAACTGTCTCACTTACAATTTTAATTTTTTACTGTTACAACAAATAAATCTACACTCCACAATTACTCCCAATATATTCTTTTGGTTTTCTTGTTTTTTAAATTAGTTTATTTTTATTTATGATGTGCTATTTGATATATGCAAAGAGAATAAATAATTTATCAATGCATTTGAACATAATTTAAAAATGAGCACGATAAAATCAATACCCAACTTAAGAACCAGAATTATTGCATTTCTCAAAATACTCTTCATTCCCTAGCTCCCCAAAAGATAATCCCTGTCCTGAATTTTGAGTTTAATTTTGTACTATTTCTGAATAACACAATTTTATTGCATACACATACGGGGGTGCCAAAAATGTATACAAGTGAACACTTTCGTGAACGTTGCTCAAGCAATAGTTCGCAGTAATCAGAAGTGTCTGGACGCTGATGTTAACCATTTTGAGCACCTCTTGTAATTGCAGAAGTCAAACATGACTTGTATTCATGTTTTATTATCAGTATATATTGAATATTACAATTTTAATACAGTTTTCCTTTATTAAAATGTGTATACATTTTTTTGGCAGCCTCTGTATATTCCTCGGTAAAACGTTACTGTTTTTACTTTTAAACTGTATAATTTACTTTTTAATAATAATTTACTTTTAATTTGTATAATCTGTATAATTTGCTGCACTTTTTTTAGTCTCATAGACTAGATATTTTTACTCTGTATTACATATCAAAAAGTCATTCATGTTGTAAGTAACTGTAGTGCATTCATTTCTCTACTGTGAAGTCCCATCACATGCATATACCATGTTTCCCCGAAAATAAGACCAGATCTTATATTAACTTTCGCTCCAAAAGATGCATTAGGGCTTATGTTCAAGGGAATGTCATTCTGATAAATCATTCTAGGCATTATTTTCCGGTTAGGTCTTATTTTCGGGGAAACATGGTAGCACCATGCATTGATTTTTCTGTTGGATGATATTTTTTGTTCCTAGTTTATGTTTTTATTATGGACAATGCTATTATAAACATTTTGTGTAGATGTTCTATTTCATATATAAAATGTTTCTTAGGTCATAAACCTGCCATTGGAAATTTGTTACAATAGAGTAAGTATGTGAATGTTCAACTTTAAAGATAATTCTATATCATTTTCCAACATAGTTATATCTATTTACACCAATAATAAGATGATTTAAGACTTCCAGTTCATTTATATCACTTCCAATACTTTGTATTTTCAGATTTCTTAATTCTGGAAGTTCAATAGGTGTAAAAATTATATCTCAATGTCATTTAAATTTTATATTTATTGAAAAAATAGTTTATAATATTCTCTTATCTTTTAAATTTCTACTGTAGTTTTTTGGTCTGTTTTCATGTCTAATGCTTGTGGCCACTTTTCTTTTTTTTCTTTGATCTATTTTCCTAGACTTTAAAAATTCGTCTTCATTGTTCTTTTCCATTTTTGATGTTTATTTTCTGTTTCAATATCTGCTCTGAACTTCTTTACTTCTTTTTTTTTCTTTCTTAAACTTTTGAAAATGTTGCTCATTTCATTTGTCTCCTAATCTTTTCTTTTGTCTTATATTGTATTTTTCACATTTTTAAACCTCACACATTAAAAGCATTAGTTAGATACCGACAATATTTGTTTTGGTTTTCAATCACATTGCAACCAAAGTCTTATTTGCTCATGTTTCTTGTATCTCATGTCATTCCCCTGGTATCACTGTCTTTTTCTCTTGAGATAAATGGTTGAGATGTCCTTTTACTAAATTGTTCTTTTAGTAAAGGTCCATTTGCTCATTATTTTTTTTTATCCTGAAAAAGAGTTTTATATTTCACTATTAGTTCTGAAGAATAATTGCTGGTCAGATTGTTAGTTTTTATAATCACTTTAAATATATTATTAACCTGTCGTCTTGCTTTAGTCTTTGCTGTTGAAAAATCAGCAATTCTTAGATATTACGATTTTTTTCTTAAGCCTTTAAAAAAAATGTGTCTGCTTCTAGTCAAATTCAGGGTCAAAAACCAAGGCTTGAAGCAAATTATCCCACTTTGAGAGTAATATCTCAGTATGGAAGTTCAGGATTACATGGCTCAGTTTCTCCACTTTGTCATTGCTGTAAGATAAACCCTACTGCTCACAGGACTTCTGCATGCCTCATCCTTTTTTTTTTTTAATATTTTAAATTACAGGTGACATTCAATATTATTTTATATTAGTTTCAGGTGTATAGCATAGTACTAGTTAGGCATTTATATAATTTATGAAAAGATACCTGAGTACTCTAGTACACACCTGGCATTATACATAATTATTATACAATATTATTGACTATATTGTCTATGCTGTACTTTATATCCCTTTCACTCTTTCATAACAACCAATTTGTACTTCTTAAACTTTTCAACTTTTTACCCAATCACCCTCCTATCTGGCAACCATCACTTTGTTCTCTGTATCTATGAGTTTGTTATCATTTTGTTCTGATTTATTTTGTTCTCTGATTTATTGATGATAGCCATTTTGACAGGTGTGAAGTGATAGCTCATTGTGACTTCAGTTTGTATTTCTCTGATGATTAGTGATGTTAAGCATCTTTTTAATATGTTTATTCGCCTTCTATGTGTCCTCTTTGCAGAAATGTCTATTCAGGTCCTCTATCCGTTCTTTAATTGGATTGCTAGTGTTTTTGGTGTCTAGTTGAATGATATTTTTATTTTTAATATAAATTTTGGATATTAACCCCTTATCAGATGTGTCATTGGTGAGTATCTTCTCCCATTCAGTAGGCTGCCTTTTCATTTTTATTTTTTTGATGGATTTCTTTGCTGTGCAAAAACGTTTTAGTTTTTGCCTCATTTTTTTTTCTTTAGTTTCCCTTGCCATAGGATATATCTAAGAAAAAATAATCATGAAGAGAAATGTCAGAGGATTTACTGCCTATGTTTTCTTCTAGAAGTTTTATGATTTCAGATCATACATTTAAGCCTTTAATCCATTTTGAATTTATTATTGTATATGGTATAAGAAGGTGGACTCATTTCATTTTTTTGCATACACCTGCCCAGTTTCCCCAGTAGGATTTATTGAATAGACTGTTTTCACCCCATTGTATATTCTTGCTTCCTTTTCATAGATTAATTGACCATATAGCCATGGGTTTATTTCTGAGCTCTCTATTCTTTTCCATTGATCTATGTGTCTGTTTTTATGCCAGTACCATGCTGTTTTGATTACTATAGCCTTGTAGTATAATTTGATGTTAGTTATCGTGATACCTCCCACTTTGTTCTTATTTCTCAAAATTGCCGAGGCTAGCTGGGATCCTTTATGGTCCATATCAATTTTAGGATTATTTGTGCTAGTTCTGTGAAAAATGCCATTGGTATTTTGATAGGGATTGCTTTGAATGTATAGATTACTTTGGGCAGTATGGACATTTTAATAATGTCCATTCTTCCTATCATGAGTACGGTAGATGCTTCCATTTATTTGTATCTTTAATTTCTTTCTTCAGTGTCTTATAATTTTCCAAGTATAAGTCTCTTACCTCTTTGGTTAAATTTATTCCTATGAACTTTTTTATGTAATAGTAAATGGGGGTGTGTTCTTAATTTCTCTTATGGTTCATTATTGGTGTATAAAAATGCAACAAATTTGTGAATAATAATTTTGTATCTTCCTACTTTATTGCATTAATTTATCAGTTCTAACAGTTTTTTTGGTAAAAACTTTAGGATTCTCTATATATACCCTGTTTCCCTGAAAATAAGACCGACCCAGACAATCAGCTCTAATGCATCTTTTAGAGCAAAAATTAATGTAAGATCTGGTATTATGTTATATTATATTATGTTATAATATATTATAAAGACCAGGTCTTATAGTAAAATAAGACCAGGTCTTATATTAATTTTTGATGCAAAAGACACATTGGAGCTGATTGTCTGGCTAGGTCTTATTTTTGGGGAAACATGGAGTTTCATGCTATCTGAAAATAATGACAGTTTTACTTCTTCCTTTTCAATTAGAATGCGTTTTCTTTCTTTTTCTTTTCTGATTGCTGTAGACAGGACTTCCAATATTCATATTGAACAAAAGTGGTGAAAGTGGACATCTTTGTTTTATTCCTGGTCTTAAGCAAAACACTTTTAGTTTTCACCATTGAGTACGATGTTAGCTGTGGGTTTGTCCTTTATGGCCTTTATTATGTTGAGGTAAGTTCCCTCTACTCACACTTTGCTGACCGTTTTTATCGTGAAAGGATGCTGGGTTTTGTCAAAAGCTTTTTCTGCACCTATTGATATGATTGTGATTTTTATTCTTCATTTTATTTACATGGTGTATCACCTTAATTGATTTGTGGATAATTGAATCAAACTTGCATCCCAGGAATAAGTCCCACTTGATTGTGGTATATGCTCTTCTTAATGTATTACTGAATTCAGTTTGTTAATATTTTGTTCAGGATTTTTTCATCTATCTTCATCAGGGATATTGGCCTATAATTTGCTTTTTTTGTAACTAGTTTGTCTGGCTTTGGAATCAGGTAATGATGGCCATGTAAAATGAGATTGGGAGCCTTCAATATGCTTGCAGTTTTTGGAATAGTTTGAGATGGATAGGAGTTAATTCTTATTTGAATGTTTGGTAAAATTCACCTGTGAAGCCATCTGGTCAAGAATTTTTATTGGGTATTTTTTGATTACTGATTCAATTTCATTATTAGTAATTGGTACATTAAGATTTTCTGTGTCTTCTTGATTCAGTTTTGGAAAATTCTATGTTTCTAGGAATTTATCAATTTCTTGCATATTGTCCAGTTTGTTGGCATGGAATTGTTTGTAATATTTTCTCATAATCTTTTGTATTTCTTTGGTGTCAGTTGTTTACTTCTCCTCTTTCATTTCTGATTTTTTTCGTTTGGGTTCTCATTTTTTCTTCATGAGTCTGGTTAAAGCTTATCAATTTTGTTTATCTTTTCAAATAATCAGCTTTTGATTTCACTGTTATTTTGTATTTGTATTAAGACTCTATTTTGTGAGTTTCTGCTTTGATCTTTATTATTTTCTTCTGTCTACTCACTTTATGCTTTGTGAGCTGTTCTTTTTCTAGTCCCTTTCAGTGTAAGATTAGATTGTTTACCTGAGACTTTTCTTCTTTCTTGAGGTAGGCCTGTAATACTATGAGTTTCCCTCTTTAGGAATGCTTTTGCTGTGTCCCATAGATTTTGAGTTTTATTTTTATTTTTTGCGTTATTGTTGTCATTTTCATTTGTCTCAAGGTATCTTTTGATTTCTTCCTTGATCTCATTGTTAACCCATTCATTGTTTAGTACCATGTTATTTGGCCTCCATGTGTTTGTGTGTTTTTCAGATTTTTTCCTTGTAAGTGATTTCTAGTTTTATACCATTGTGATCAGACAAGATGCTTGATATGATTTTTCTTATTAGTTTCCTGTGTACAAAACACTGTGACAATTAGATATTTATCATTCATACTCCTCATAAAGTAATAACCTCCCTCCCCCAACCTACTACCCCTGTGACATCACATACAGCTATTACAGTTCTACTGTCTCTGTTCCTTCTATTCCTTCTGCTGTATTCCATTCTTGTGAATATATAGATATCAATATAGATATAGATTAAATTATAGTTGACATTTACTATTGTTCAGCTTCAGCTTCAGGTGTACAGTGCAGTGATCAGGCATCTACATCATCCCTGAGGTGGTCTCTCTAATAAGATAAGTGTCCATCGGACACCCTACAAAACCTTTACAATATTATTGATTGTATTCCCCAAATTGACTTTCATATCCCCATGGCCATCTTGTGGTTACCGACTGTGCTTTCTAATCCCCTCAACTTCCCTCTTATCCCCACCCCCCTCCCATCTAGCAACCCTCAGTTTTTCCTCTATGTCTCTGAGGCTGTTTCTGATTAGTTCACTCATTTATTGTATTCTTTAGATTCCACATATAAGTAAGATCATATGGTATTTGTCTTTCTCTGTCTGACTTATTTCACTTAGTATAATGTTCTCTAGGTCAATCCATATCGTTGCAGATGGTAAGATTTCATTCTTCTTTATGGCTGCGTAATGCTCCATATATATGGAGTGGTATAAGTGTACCACAGTTTCTTAATCCAATCATCTGCCATTGGGCATTTTGGTTGGTTCCCTGTCTTGGCTATTGTGAACAGTGCTGCAGTAAACATAAGGGTGCACAGTTTTTTGTCTTTTTTTTTTTTTTGAATTAGCATTTTGGAATTATCTGGATAGATACCCAAGGGTGGAATTGCTGGGTCATAAGGTAGTTCCATTTTTAATTTTTTGAGATACCTCCATACTGTTTTCCACAGTGGGTGAGCCAATCTGCAACCCCACCAACAGTGCACAAGGGTTCCCTATACTCCATATCCTCGCCAGAACTTGTTTGTTGATTTATATATTTTGGATATTAACTCCTTATCAGATATATCAATGACAAATATCTTCTCCCATTCAGTAGGCTCCCTTTTTGTTTTATTGATGGTTTCCTTAGCTATGAAAAAACATTTTAGTTTAATGTAATGCCATATATTTATTTTTTCTCTTACTTTCCTTGCCGGAGGCGATATATCAATAGAAATATTACTCCAGGTAATGTCTGCAAACTTTCACCCTATATTTTTTTCTAGGAGTTTTATGAATTCATATCTTACATTTAAGTCTGTAATCCATTTTGAATTTATTCTTGTATATGGTGTAAGGAGGTGGTTCAGCTTCATTTTTGTGCATATGTCTGTCCAGGTTTCCCAGCACCATTTATTGAATAGACTATCTTTACCCCAGTGTAAATTCTTGCTTCCATTGCCATAGATTAAATGACCATATAGGCATGGATTTATTTCTGGGCTCTCTATTCTGTTCCATTGACTTATGTGTCTGTTTTTATGCCAGGATCATGCTGTTTTGATTACTATAGACTTGTAGTATAATTTGATATCAGGCATCGTGATACCACCCACTTTGTTTTTATTTCTCAAGATTTCTGAGGCTATCTGGGGTCTTTCATGTGTCCATATAAATTTGAGGATTATGCATTTTATTTCTGTGAAAAAAATGTCCTTGGCAGTTTGATAGGAATTGCATTGAGTCTGTATATTACCTTAGGTAGTATGGACATTTTAACGATATTAATTCTTCCTATCCATGATCATGGTATGTGTTTCCATCTATTTGTATCTTCTTTAATTTTTCTCTTCAGTGTCTTATAATTTTCTGAGTACAGGTCTTTTACTTCTTTGGTTAAATTTATTCCTAGGTATTTTATAGTCTTTGAAACAATTGTAAATGGGACTTTTTTTTTTTAATTTCTCCTTCTGATATTTTGTTATTGGTATATACAAATCCAATTGATTTCTGAATATTAATTTTGTATCCTGCTACTTTACTAAATTCATTTATCAGTTTTATTAGTTTTTTGCTGGAGTCTTTGGGGTTGTCTCTATATAGTATCATGTTATCTGCATATAATGACAATTTTACTCCCTCCGTACCAATTTGGATGACTTTTATTTCTTTTTCTTGTCTGATTGCTA
The DNA here is from genome assembly GCF_964194185.1 of Rhinolophus hipposideros. Taxonomy (NCBI): domain Eukaryota; kingdom Metazoa; phylum Chordata; class Mammalia; order Chiroptera; family Rhinolophidae; genus Rhinolophus; species Rhinolophus hipposideros. Next base: position 24,513,791 of record NC_138050.1, read on the forward strand.
TAGTTTGAACTTCCAGAACTGTGTTGAATAGAAGTGGAGAAAGTGGGCAACCTTGCCTTTTTCCTGATCTTAAGAGGAATGGTTTTAGCTTTACCCCATTGAGTATGATGTTAGCTGTTGGTATAGCCTTTATTATTTTGAGATACGATTCCTCTACTCCCACTTTCTTAAGAGTTTTTATCATAAATGGATGCTGGATTTTTTCGAATACTTTTTCTGCATCTATTGATATGATCATATGATTTTTAATTTTTATTTTGTTAATGTGTTGTATCACATTACTTGATTTGCGGATGTTGAACCAACCTTGCATACCAGGAATAAATCCCACTTGATCATGGTGTGTGATTTTTTTAATGTATTGCTGAATTCTGTTCACTAAAATTTTGTTGAGGATTTTTGCATCTGTGTTCATTAGGGATATAGGCCTGTAGTTTTCTTTTTTTGTAATGTCTTTGTCTGATTTTAGGATCAGGGTGATAATGGTATCATAAAAAGTGTTTGGGAGACTTCCCTCCTTCTGGATTTTTTGGAATAGTTTGAGAAGAATAGGTGATAATTCTTTTTTGAATGTTTTATAAAATTCTGCCATAAAACCATTTGGTCCAGGGCTTTTGTTTGTTGGGAGCTTGTTGATTACTGATTCAATTTATTTGGTAGTAATCAGTCTATTCAGGTTTTCCGTTTCTTCTCAAATTAGCCTTGGAAGATTATATCTTTCTAGAAAATTGTCAGTTTCTTCCAGATTGTTTAATTTGTTGGCATATAGTTGCTCATAGTAATTTCTTTCTTTCTTTTCTTTTCTTTTTTTCTTTTTTTTTTTTTTTTTTTGTATTTCTGTGGTGTCTGTTGTCACTTCTCTTCTTTCATTTCTAATTTTATTAATTTGGGTCCTCTCTCTCTTTTTTTGATGAGTCTGGCTAAAGGCTTGTCAATTTTGTTTATCTTTTCGAAAAACCAGTTCCTGGATTCATTGATCTTTCATATTGTTTTTTTGGTCTCTATTTCATTTATTTTCACTGATCTTTATTATCACCTTCCTTGTACTCCTTTTGGGAGTATTTTGCTGTTTGTTTTTGGGATCCCTTAAGTATAAGGACAATCTGTTGATTTGTGATTTTTCTTGTTTCTTTAGGTAGGCCTGCTTTGCTATGAATTTCCCTTTTAGAACTGCTTTTGTTGCATCCCATAGATTTTGGGTCATTGTGTTTTCATTTTCGTTTGTCTTGAGATATCTTTTGATTTCTTCCTTGATCTCATTGTTGACCCATTCATTATTTAATAACATGTTATTCAGCCTCCATGTATTTGTGTGTCTTTCCACTTTTTCCTCCTGTAGTTGATTTCTAATTTCATAGCACAATGATCAGAGAAAACACTTGGTATGATTTCAATCTTCTTAAATTTATTGAGACTTTTTTGTGTCCTAACATGTGGTCTATCTTGGAAAATGTACCATGTGCACTGGAAAAGAATGTATATTCTGCTTTTATAAGATGAAATGCTGTAAAAATATCAATTAAATCCATCTGGTCTAATTTGTTATTTAGCCCACTGTTACTTTGTTGATTTTCTGTCTGGAGTTCTATCAGTTGATGTCAGTGGGATGTTAATGTCCTCGACTATGACTGCATCACTGTCAATATCTCTTTTTACATGGGTTAATATTTGCTTTATGTATTTCGGTGCTCCTTTTTGGGTTCAACTTGTTTGGGACATTTTGTTCTTCCTGGACTTGTATGCCTATTTCCTTCACCAGGTTAGAGAAGTTTTCCATAATTATTTCTTCAAATATGTTCTCAATTCCTTGCACTCTTTCTGTTCTTCCTGGTCCCCCTCTGATGTGACTGTTGGTATACTTGATGTTGTCCCAGAGGTACCTTAAATTATCACCATTTTTAATTTTTTAAATTGTTTTTGCTGTTCTGATTGGCTGTTGTCTGGTACCTTGTTTACCAAATTGCTGATTTGATCCTCTGCTTAGTATGCTGTTGATTCCTTTTAATGTAGTCTTCATTTCAGTTTTGTATTCTTCATTTCTGACTGGTTCTTTTTTTATGAATTCTATGTCATTTTTTATTCTTCCTATCTCTGTTGAAGTTCTCACTAAATTCCTTTAGCATCCTTATAACCAGTGTTTTGAACTCTGTAACTGGTAGATTGCTTGCCTCTATTTCATTTAGTTCATTTTCTGGAGTTGTCTCCCCTTCTTTAATTTGGGACATGTTTCTTTGTTTCCTCATTTTGGCTCATTCTCTGTATTTGTTTCTATGTGTTAGATGGATCTTCTATGTTTTCCAGTCTTGTCAGGGTGGTTTTATGTAGTAGGTGTCCTGTAGGGTTCAGTGGCACAGTCTCCCCGGTCTCCTGAGTTGACTGCTCCAGGTGTGCCCTTTGTGTGTGGTGTATGTGCCCTCCTGTTGTAATTGAGCCTTCAGTGCTGTTGGCACATCAGTGGTTGGGATTGCCCCCCACCCCAAGCTTACTGGCAGTAAGGATTGGCCATGACCACAGGCTAAGGGCTGCAGTGCAGGGGTGAACCCATTGAGTGGGTTTTACCCCTGGGGTAGCTCAGCAAAAGACCCAAGGCATCTCAGTGACTACTGCTGCCTGCCTGTAAGGCTCAGACACCAAAAAAGCCTTCAGTACTGTGCAAGTTGATTGGGTTGGGGTCTCAGGGAATCACCAGGATGGGGGGGAGTGGTGTTCACCAGATTAGTACAGATTCACATTTGGTGCCAGTGCTGAGCCTGGGGCCACACAAAATGCTCAGAGCACACTGAGGCCAGCTGCCACCAGAGTGTGTGAATAAAGTTTTATTGTAACACAGTCACACCATTTGTTTCTGTATTATCTATATACTCCAATGATGGATTTGGATAATTGTAAGAGAAAAAATATGACCCACACAGCCTATAATATTTGCTATTTGATGCTTTATAGAAAACTTTTTGTCAACCCCTGACTGAGTTCTATCACTCTAAAAACACATTTTTGTTTGATATATTATATAGACCCAATATTTGTTTTTCTTTATCTTTGTATTAATTAGGATGCCTTCAGTTGCAAGTAACAGAGGCTCAATTCATAGTTCCAGACGTAATAAATTGATCAATTCAGCAGTCGAGCAGCGTTATTATAGACACATATTCTTTTCACTGTTTTTTTCCCCTGAATCATCCTCAGGGTGTTAGCTTTTGTGCTTAGCTTTACCTATTCATGGTAATAAGATGGTTTGTAGAAGACCACGCTGATAGCACATTAGTATTTCCTAATGTTAATCTTCTTAGCAAGGAGAAGCACCCCTAAAAGCCATCCTCCTGCACACCTCCCACAAATCCAGAACAGCATTATATGTTCATGCTTGAACCAACCACTGGCCAGGAGAGTAAAGTTGGCATGATTAATGTCAAAGTCAGAGTTTTTGCTGCAATAATAGTATGAAACAAATATTCCCGATATTTTGGTGACTTCACTATGAAATATTTTTAATTTACAGGACTGCAGGTCAGAGAATGTGGCTTTTACTTCAGAATGCAGGTCAGAGTACAGTCCTTTCCATATTCTTATTTTGGAACTAATGGCTAATGGAAATATACTTTTCCAGTGGTTGCAGATGGACTTTACAAGATGGCAACCCAAATGACATAGCCAAATTTTAGGCTCCTAATGGGACCCGGTATACAATGTATCTGCTTTCCTTCACTAGTCAAGGCCAGTTACACAAACAAGTTCAGTATCAGTGTGGGAAAGAGCAACCTCTTCCTTGGGGGGGGGGGGGCATTGTAAAGTTACACATTATAGGGTATAATTGTATAATTCCATTACAGGGATGGAATCAGAATTGAGAACAATAATCCAGTTGTCACACTTAGCTCAGATCAACAATATTAAACTCTTGAATTGGGGGAAAGGTCATACTCCCAGAAGTGTCATCACTACTTCATATAAACACAACACAAGGGTTTTGTTATTTAAATAAAAACAGAGAATGCATGCTGCTTTATTCTTTCACCCATCATGTTCTGTTATTGCAATATTTCCAGCAAACTGAGGAAACACAAGAGGATGGCTTTAATAGTATCACAAATATAAAATGGCCTTAGAGTAGGAAAATAGATACAAAATATCCAAATTTTTTTCTGCACTAACACATAGATAACAAAGCTCTCTTAAATATGTTATGCTACTATTTCCTCAATAAACAAAACAAGTCTACCCAACTGTCACACCTCTCAGTTCTTGTCAGTTAGAAATAGTAACAAATATTTTCCATTCAACCATTCAACTGATCTAGAGACTTTCTATCTTCTTATTGTGGTCATTATTCTTATGTAAGAGCTGCTCCAATTTTTTTTTTCTTATTCATAATGTTTAAAACACCCTAATTTCCTCCCACTTTTTACAAACTTTATTCTTTATCAATGATATAAAAACTGAGTTCTTTTGTATTAGATAGTTTTTTCCCCCTGTTTTCCTAGTTTGATCACATGTCAAATGATCTTTTATGACATATTATTGAGAACACATTTATTAACCTTTTTCCTCACAAGAAATTTGATTTCATTTTTAAAATTTGTTTCATACATTTTAAAATTTCATTCAAGGTAAATCTTTTTTAAAATTCATCTCTCCATTTGGAGAGATAAGGAAGGCCTATTTTTCAAGTATGTCCTATTAGTCAGCAAACTTGTTACTAATTACACACAGGCCCCTGGCCATGAGCATGGGCTAGAAGAGCAGCAATGCGAACAGTGACCACAGGCCAATGAGGCATGCAGCTTGCTGGAGGGCCCAGGGCAGGACAAACGGAAGCAGGTTTTATGGAGCAGCCTATAAGGCTCCAGGGAAAAAGGATAAGCCGGGGAATGACACTAACGGACAACACAGAGAAAATTACCAGGAAAGGACAGATGGATGGAATGTCTGGTCACTAAGAAGAGATCTGTGAAATTATTAGTGTGAGGGAATGGGTACATAGAGTCCTTGAGGAAAAAAAAAATAGTAAATGAAAGGTGTCTGCATAAGCTGAAGCAACAGCTAGAAATGTGTGGAATGGCAGGCCAGTCCTCGGAAAGCTTGATAAGTAGAGCACAGCTGCCACAGAGGGTCAGGCTAAAGTAAACTTCCAAATTTAAGTAATACCAATTTAGCCAAGAGGCTAGAATCACACATCCTGCTTTAGGGTCATGAGTGACACTTTAGAGGCTTAGGAAAGGGAATATTGTGTGCTATTTTCATCAGTGCATTCTTACTTTGCTTTCTGTAGTGAATTCACTGGTCAAATAATACCAAGAGAAGAGGCGGACAATGATATACACTCAGAACAAGAATTTATAAAGATATTTATCCTTTTAAGATACTTACCTAGACTCTGTGAAGCTACTGTCAGTATAGCTCCTCAAATATCGGGTTTTCAACTGACACTCAAGAGCAATTTATTTTCCCGGAGGCCCTTTGGCAGTTAAAGTCTTCATGCATGGCCACACCCCGGGCTACAATGAGCATGCTCAGTAATCAAGACTGAAAGCCTTCAAACTATACAAGGAAAGCCGACACGCCAAAGGAGGTTGGGGAAGAGAAATACTAGGTGGGTGCACTTCTCAGTGCTGTTCCATATCCAAGCTATCATATAATGTGGATTATGTCAGAACTATTTGTTTGGTTTAGGGAGAGTATTCATGTGCTTGAGCTGCCGTAACAAAGTACCATAAACTAGATGGCTTCAACAACAGACATTTATTGTCTCACAGTTCTGGAGGTCAGAGGTCAGAGATAAAGCTGTCAGCATACACGGTTCCTTCTGGGGGCATCAAGGAAGAATCGATTCCATTCTTTTCTGGTAACTTCTGGTGGTTTGTTGGCAATGTTCGACATTCCTTGGCTTGTAGATGCATGCTGCTGAGTGTGCTTCATCTTCATGTGCGCTGTCTGTGTGCATGTCTCTTTGTGAAAATTTCTCCTTTTGATATGACAGCAAACATATCGGATTAGGGCCTAATCTAAAGACCTTATTTTAACTTAATTGCACCTATAAATAATAACCTATTTCCAAATAAGGGCTCGTATTCTGAGCTACTGGGGGTTAGGACTTTAACATACCTTTTTGGGGTGATATAATTCAACCTATAACAGGCATGGTAGATGAAAGACTGAGTCAAGTAATACAATTTATTGCATGTCTTTTAAAGATCAGCTTCTCACCATATTTTAATGGTGAGAAAATTGAGAGTAAGAAGACAAATCATAGCACAAGAAGAATCCTTAGGATGGTAATAGATGGGCCTGGGCTAGAAGCAGATCTCCTGATTGCCATCCATTACCGTGCTTTTGAAGCTTCATTGTAAAGCCCACTAAACCCTTTAGACGAATGTTTCTTAATTAGGGGGTCACAGAGATGCTTTGAGACTCTTCTATGAATGAAGCTTGGGCCCTTAGTAAACGTGAACGAAAACAAACCCAGCATTGCAGAGATATCAAGAACAGCTTTGCATTCTGTCTAAAATTATCCTTTCTTAGACATTTGCTTTAGTCAAATAATACTCTGTATGTTTTGGTGCCATATAAAACTTTTTAATATTGTCTAAAATAGCAAGGATATCATGAAACCTTTAGGCTGGGAAAAAATGCATATTCACCCAGAGTGGAAATTCCCCCACTTCTGTATTTTTCACCTATTCTTGGAGTTGCAGGGGAAAGGAATCGGCTTTTTTCAGCAACATGATTCCAGTCACTGGTCATCTCCTTCAACTCCATTTACAGGTCAGGGATGTAGGCTTGTGTATGGTTTTGCATTGATGCAAAATTACTGAATGAAAGAACACCATTATAGTCACTCTGATACATGGGTGTTGCATCTGGAATTTTGTTAAAATTCAGTGGTTTTGGCTGATCTCCTTGGCTCTGAGCATTGGCTCTATCCAGATATAATAGCTCTCATCTGCCTTGCTTCTCAGCAGGAACTTGACTGAGTTGGAAGCCTGGGGAACACAATCTAGGGCCTCCTGAGAGCTGTGTGCTGGGCCAGGAATCCTTCCAGTGCTTTTACAAAGATCCCTGTATCACAGCTTACATTTTTCATTGCAACAATAATGCTAGTTAAAATGTGTTCAGAGCAGGGTTTTATCTTTTCAGTGTTTCTCTCTCTCCAAATTAGAAAAGACAATTAATAAAAAAGGAGTTGAAAACCCCATTTCCTGAAGCTACCTGTGGCCTCCTTTCCTTTGGAATAAATTTCTCACACAATCAAGACTTCTGTGAGCTCCTGAGCTCTTTTTGAATGGAAATCAGGCAAAATGTGTTTTGATCCTTTTTTTGGATCTGCAGGGTAGTGGTGAGTATTGGATGTAAAATTCCCTGACTAGATTTTAATCCTCATCCAATATCTTTTTCTAACACCACCTCTGACACTTTTGAATTCAGAATATTGACATAATTTTGATGGTGAGATACGTGCTTTGAGCCTGGCATTTGGATGTATATGCCTCAGGTAGTACTTTTAAACATCAAATTTAAATACAGGTATTGGCAAGATGACAATTATCATTTGTACTCAGACCAGGAGGCTAATTTGGGACAGAAAAAAAAATCCAAACAATCACATTTAAACAAGCAGTTTAAATAAGTAGTTCGCATTCTTCAGTGTACTACTCTTAAAGTCCTTTGTAATGTGAACCGCCCCGATTTTTCAGTTTCATCTTCCATTCTAGCCGTCTCTCTTCCCTGGAAGAACCATGTGTGTTCCATACTTTGAGCACACTCTGCCCTTTGAGACACTGACTGTACAAATAGACAATGGCCCTGCTGCACATGGACACAGAAGGGTGACCCACAACCTCTGGAGCAGTCGGCCCAGAACGGCCAGACCTTGGTCACTAAATGCCAGTTTCTCTGTTTTTCGTTCCTGTTTTGAACACAGGATCAAGCAGAGAAAGCTAAATATGCTCCCCAAACTAACCTGACAGGATTTTTACATATACACTATGTCCTATGTATTTTTATAAACATTTATTTGTCTTGGAGTGTTTCATTTTAATAATCTAAACTGTGGATAGAATGATAGCAGGCTTTCTTCTCTTTTTCTGATCTCTTCCAGACTACATCTTTTATTAAAATACATTATGGACAGTCTCTGAATGATTCTTAAATGTATACATTTTTTAATACTTACATTTCCTAGGATATAAAAAATAATTGGTTTTCCCATTTGTGTGGCTCTTATCTTCCTGTAGTTGAAGAACTTGATCCCCCTTTGTATATACCTCACTGAATGTTTAAAATTGAATCTCAGGTTTTGCTGCCTTATTATATCTTCTTATTGGTCCCTTGTCTTTCCCTCTTGAGTCCCTTGCTTTTGCCAGATTGTCATATATTTACTATGACCATACTATTCTGATACAGTTTTCTGTTATCCTTGACAGCATTTCTTCTCCATAACATATTTTGGATATCTTGAACCATGGTTCTCAAACTTTAATGTTAGTATGACCCACCTTTGGGAATGAATATTCTGATTCAGTTGATCTGGCTTAGATTCATGTACTAAATTTCTCATGGCTTTTAGCTCCCACAGAACACATTCTGAGTGACATGATTTAAAATGTTTTCCAAACCTGACCGATTATTTCAAAAATGCCTGAGGATATGAATACAAGCCATATAAACGCATCGAACGAACACATGCACATACACATGTGTATATAGGTATATGAATTCCTTGGCCCCAATTGAGATATACGGATCAGTCCTGGACAAATGTATTTCTAATTATTCCTCTAGGGATAATCAAATCCTAATTATCTCCCAAAGTCCTATGTCCAAAGACCATCACATTGGGAGTTGGGGCTTCAACATGTGAATTTGGGGAAGGTGACACAATCCAGTCCATAGCAATCAGTGTCCAGCATTAAATGCCAGCATTGCCAAGATCATAATACAACAGAGTGAAGCAGATGAAACCGGATCAATGATTCTGATTTTTCAATTTTACTCAGACTCTCTGAAATAAAGTAGTCATGGCTCTTTCCCTGTTTGCCTTCAGCTGTGCCAGAAATTCAAGGCTCCCTAAAAGTCAGTTATGACCCAGACCTTCCCTCCCGTTCTCGGGGTAGAACATGTGAGCTGAGGCAATCTGCAACTCCCTCCCTCTTGCTGAGGTCCTTTAGCAGTGGCCACTAGAACACCACATTTTGGAGCTACAATTTCCTTTCTATTTGTATTCTAAGCTCTGAAGATTGCTTTCTCTGTAGCCTAGTTGTCCCCATGTTAACTGCAGGCTTCTCAAACAGGGTTCATTTATTCTCACGCATCTCACATAGCTGAAAAATCAGGAGGTGAACATCAGTATCTGGCTGTTCCTGGTCATTGCTTCTAGGTCAATATCCCCACCAAAACGAAAAACAAAAACAGAAAACAATTCCGTACTTACTTGACGGTGATGCCGCACTAGTGGACTCACCGTATTCACGTCCCTCTGAGCTCCTGTTGACTCCATTGGCACTGAATGAGACCTTGATCCACGGTGAAGGCATTATGCACGTGGATAAAACATCCCACAGGATGGCCTTTCAGTTGTTTGACTTCATTTTCAGAAATTGTCTTCTCTGCCCTACCTAAGTTCTCAGTCTTAAGGTAACACCCCTGTATTAATTTCCTAGGACTGCAGTAAAAAGTAGCATAAACTGGGTACCTTAAAACAACAGAAATGTATTTTTTTCACAGTTCTAAGGGCTAGCAGTTTGAAATCAAGGTGTTGGCAGGGGTGGCATGTTCCCTCTGAATCCTGTAAATGATGATCCTTCGTTGTCTCTTCCAGCTTTTGATGTACCCAGGCATTTGGGACTTGTAGATACAACACTCCAATCTCTGCCTCCTTTTCACATGGCATTCTCCTTTTCTGTCTGTGTCCAAATGTCTCTCTTAAGGATACTAGTCGTATTGCAGTAGGGTCCACTCTAATGGCCTCAGGTTACATTGATTAATTCTGCTAAGATGCTTTTTCTAAATAAGGTCAAATTCCCAAGTACCAGAGGTTATAACTTCAACATATTATGGACAGGGTATGGAGGCTATATCCATGCAAGCATCTTATCCCCAGATATTGTCATAACTCTAATCAGATTTCCAATATTCCAGGTGACACCATTCGTATTTTCATTTTACATGATCCAATAAACCCACTCGAGTATTCTTTCCATAATACTGTGTTTCCCTGAAAATAAGACCTAGCTGGACAATCAGCTCTAACACATTTTTTTGGAGCAAAAATTAATATAAGGCCCAGTCTTATCTTACTATAATATAAGACCCGGTATACTATACTATACTACCGGGTCTTATATTAATTTTTACTCCAATAGACGCATTAGAGCTGATTGTCCAGCTAGGTCTTATTTTGGGGTAAGCAAGGTATCATAATTACCAGTTCATTGACCCTAGCACTTCCTTGGTATTTATCAACTCCTGCCTGGCCATGTGGACTACTTTTCAATCCCAAACTCTATTGTCAATATCGTCAAGAAAACACCCACATTCTTTTGTCCCCTTCTTACTCTGTGATACTCACCAGGAGAAACTGCAGCTAGCTACCTTTGAATTCCATTTTCTGTCATCTTCCATGCTACCAATGAAACAGAGTGTTTCTGGAGAAAATCACAAAAATAAGCTGGCTGTTTTCACTCTAAGTTTGTGATCAGAAAGGCCATTGTAATGCCACTCTGTTGCACTGCTATGTAGGCTCTTCCAGTATCATTATGGTTATTTCTCACCCACTTCCATCTCAAAGCTCTTCCATCCCTTTCTTTAGCCTCATATTCAGTTGATGACTTTACATTGTGTTTTTTGAGAAACAGAAAGAGCCATAAGACAGAACATCTTCAGAAAGACTACAAACCTCTTTCCATTTGCCTTTTTCTGTCAAAAATATTTCCTTCAGTTGTTCTCTGGATCCTTTTTCTTATCAACTCATTGGGTAGCTCCCCTGTCTCACAAATATCTTTAACTTGTTATTGGGTGTGTTAGTTTGCTTAGGCTGCCAGAGCAAGATACCACAGACTGGGTGGTTTAAACAACAGACATTGATTGTCTCACAGCTGGAAATCCAAGATCAACGTGAAAACAGGATTGGTTTCTGGTGAGACTTCTCCATGGCTTGCACATGATACCCTCTTCCTGTGCTGTCATACACACACACACACACACACACACACACACACACACACACACACAGAGCGAGCGAGCGAGAGAGAGCAATCTGGTGTCTGTTCCCGGTCTATAAGAACCAGTCCTACTGTACTAGGGCCTCACCCTTATGACCTTATTGAACCTTACTTCCTTTAAGGCCCTATTTCCAAATAGAGTTACATTGAGGGTTAGGACTTCAGTGTATGAATTTTGGGGGAGAGAGTACAAGTTCAGTTCATAACACTGGATCATTATGTTTCCTTACAAATATGTTCTATTTTCTCTCTGTCTCTTTTTAACCCCAGCCCTCCATCCCCAATGGTCACACAGGACTTAGCTACTGCTGGCTCCTTCTCCATCTAAACTTGAAGTATGGGTTCTTCTTAGGGATTGTTCCTAGTTACTCTTCATATTTGCATTCTCTCACTAAATGACCTCTGTAAGGGCAAATACAAATGAAAAGTAAGAGGCTTAATTCCTGCTGAAAATAAGGTAGGCAATTTCTACCTTATCTCAGAGCGTTTACTTTTGACCATTTGTAAATTCTTTCTCTATCTCTTTAATGTGCTTAAAAAGCTTTTTAAAAACTAAATAAGCCTCTCTCTTTAGCTTTAAAACCAATGAGAACCATCTCTTTGGAATGCAAGTAGGGACTATAGTACCTCTATCTCCTAGCTACTCTGGATGGTTAGGAGGCAGACTTCAGCCTGGCTCCAATCTGCATAACTGTTTTCTATCATGAAGATCTGGAAGTTTGTTTCCTTTGTGGAAATCCAAGTAACTAACACAGAGATAGTCACTGATTTCCAGGTGAACTTAGGATGGTCTGTGTGATAAATGGTCTTGTCAGGTCCTCTTATTGGAGGACTAGTGACTGTTGACCTTGGAGGATCATGGTAATGAGTTGTTATTTGGTTGGCTCTGTAACAGGGTGAGATTTCTTTCTGTCTTTGTGGTCTTTTAGTGGATTGCCATGATGCACATGACGTTCTGATTGAATGCTTATTCAGTAATAAATTTGTTTACTTTCTTCTACCTTTGTGGAGAGGTTTTCCAAGTAGGGAGAGGATTTTTGTCTTTAAATATATTATTTCCCAAATTTTATGCATATTCTTAGTTTATGAAGGCTCCCAAATTTTGTCTCCAGCTAAAACCTCTTCTCCTAGTCACAGAGTCTCTTAATTTCCACTCTGATATCTCACAGATATTTCAAGCTCAGAAAACTCAAGTATTGTCAATGTCTTTTACTAAACCTTGTCCTCACTGAGTTTCTCTCTCTCTCTTTTTTTAATGTGTTGTGTAACTGTCTAGTGGTTCCTGCTAGAAATATATTATCCTATATTGTTATTCACACATCAAACTTTTTATTTTTGCATCATGTCAGCAAGATCTCTTTATGGTATTTCCAATCAAGACCAAAGCAATTCCAATGCAGACTTTGAGTCTGTCCTCTTTTCTGAATCTTAGTTTAAGATTCAGAGAATCTTATAATTTTTGTGATAAGCGTATTACCATATTACCCACCTTTTTGTCCATTTTTGACCCCTCTGCGTGATTCTCTACACCATAACAAGACTGATCCTCTTATAAAGGAAGAAGACTTATTTTATCCCTCTTTTTTTTTAATCCTTCTCACACTGCAGTTCTAATTGAAGAATGTGAACATAGGACAGTTTTGTAACTTTCATCATTTTTGCTCAGCTTCTGTTAACATATCAATTCAGTCACTTATTTATAAAAAAAATATATATATATTTATTAAGGAAGCACTGTGTTCCAAGGACACTAGTTTTTACTCTGAATGTAAATTGACAAACACAACACTAATACATAATAATTAATTTATTTTCTTTGTGACGTTACTTGATAAAATTAGAATTGATTTACCTCATACATTTTCAAGTATAATCCTATAATAAAAGGCAGTGCATTGCATGCAGTACCCACCTGTTTATTAAGCATTAATCATAATTGTGGCAGATGTGGCCAGGAGAATGCCCTGTACTAGGCCACTTCCTGGGTAATTAAATGTTCTTCTGTCACAGTACTCACTTAACATCCCAAAGATTCTTTTTCCTCTAATGAAATAGTTTTATTTTTCTTTTTTCAGTAAGCTGCTAAACATTCTGTGATATTTCCAGAACATGCATATTATGCAAAGCTAGAAATTCAATTCAGAAGCACGGAAAAGCCTACTAGCTGAACACTAGGAATTCAGACTTGTTGAGTGCCAAGCTGAAAGAGGTCATAAAAACATTGTTATATCACTGACAAGATTATTTAATGTGTTAAATGTAAATAGAAGTATTGGAAAAAGTAAAAGACACATTGGTAAGTAACATGATTTTATCAGTAAGTGTTTATGTATCACCTGGTTGGTGCTCCAGATATCTCCAAAACTTGCAGTACACCAGTGAACAAAATGTACCTGTGAATCTTATCTGTCTTATGTGGGAGCTAGATGATAAAAATAAGAATAAAAAAAGCAAATTATGGTGTTATGAAGACATGAATAACAGTACTGAGGGAGATAGAAAGAATATGAGATGGGTTGCCAGGGAGCAGCTGATAGCAAGATTAAATTTAGAGGTCAGGATACATTTTACTGCAAGATTTGAAGAAAGCATTGAATAAAGAACTTTAGTCAAGGTGGCCGGTTGGCTCAGTTGGGTAGAGCACAGTGCTCATAACACCCAGGTCGCTGGTTCGATTCCCACATGGGCCAGTGAGCTGCACCCTCCAGAACTAGACTGAAAACGACTTAACTTGGAGCTCAGCTGCACTCTCCACAACTAGACTGAAAAACAAAACAAAACAAAACAAAGCAGCAACAACAACAACTTGACATGATGCTTATCGATGCTGGAAAAACACACTGTTCCCCAATATTCCCCAATAAAAAAACATAAAAAAAAGAACTTTTAGTCAATGGGATATTTGGGGAAGAGTGAACTAGGTAGAGTGACCAGCTAGAACAAAGGCCCTACAGTATCCCAATAAGTGTGTTTGACGTACTACATGGAAGCCTGCATGCCTGAAGTGGAGTGAGCAGGGGAGAGGGAAATAGGAGGGAAGAGGACATGAGAATGGTAGCAGGGAGTCAGAGTACTTATGGCTTATATTATTGTGCCATTGTAAAGATGTGGCCTCTTATGCTGAGTAAAATAAGGACAATTAAAGAGTATGGAGAAAAGGAATGCATGCTGTGACTTACATTAAAATGATCGTTTTGGCTGTGGTGATCCCTGTAGGGATGAAGGAAGAAGCAAAGCAACATTTGAACGTTACTGCAATAATTCAAGTTATTGCTGAAAATGAGGAAAGACAACGTATTAGCAGTGGGTTTGGTGACTGTGGTTGGTTTCTGGATGTCTTATGATAATTAAGGCACCTGATTTGATATTCAACTGGATGTAGATTATACATAAATATAATGACTCCAAGTTTTGGGCTTATGTAATTGGAAGATTTGAACTGCTGTCTACTGACATGGAATGCTGTGGATGGAACTGTTTTTGTTTTGTTTTAGTGGAGAGGAGATAAGAAATATTCAGTTTAATATTTCTTATATTAAAGGCACCTCTTGGAAATTTATCCAAATGGAAAGGTCAAGTAGTCAGATAGAGTATTTCACATCTGTACTTTGGGAGAAAGTTCTGTGCAAGAGATGTAAATTTGGGAGTTATCAGCTGGTAGATGGTATTTAATATGATGAAATTGGATGAAGATATCAACTGAATAAGTATACATACAGAAGAAACTAAGTATAAAGCCCTCGGGGTGCTTCAACATACAGAGTTTGGGATAAAAGATGAAATAAAGCAAAGATTATAAAGAACTGTGTTAGGGGAAAAACAAGAGTGTAGCATTTTCAATACTTTTTTTTTGATGCATTGAATGACAGTATGATTTTGAGTTCACTC
The DNA here is from genome assembly GCF_964194185.1 of Rhinolophus hipposideros. Taxonomy (NCBI): domain Eukaryota; kingdom Metazoa; phylum Chordata; class Mammalia; order Chiroptera; family Rhinolophidae; genus Rhinolophus; species Rhinolophus hipposideros. The sequence goes on from NC_138050.1 coordinate 24,528,895, forward strand.
ATATGAAGAGGTGATGACTAATGTGTGTATCAGATTGATGGGATGGAGGTGGGAGGGAGGGCAGGCCTCATGGGTGTGTGGCCAATGTAGTTGCCTGAGGCCCCACACTGAAGCATTCAGAGGGTTCTTACTAGGTTTTAGTATTTGTGCTGCCGAAGTGAGCACGGTTCTTACTAGGTTTAATGCTCTGTCACAATGGGATTCTTAATTTTTAACAAACCTGTCCCTCCAGTTTTTATTTTATACTAAGTCACACAGATTATATAGCTATTTTGGGGTACGGGAGGTTTGATGATAGGAAATGTGGGTATGCATAGTTGTTCATTTTTAGATTATGTTTTGGGTATCTGAGGTAAAGCATCGAAACAGTTAACCTATTCAGAGATGATTTTTAAAAAATCAGATTCTCTTTCTGATTAAATACCCCTCCCCCAATCATCCCCTACAATTAGAGTTTCAAAATCCTTTTCAAAGAAAAAAGTAGGTTCCTGATTGATAAAAGACCATTTTATGCTTGGCTCTGCATAGTGTTTTCTGGATGGGAAGTGTTTCTAATTTGTTAACTATGTGCTTTAGAGACATATGAGTATAATATTGCTAACTTTAGATGGATTTATCAGGACGTAGCCCCATCATAAGTCATGGAAGATCTGTAATGTAGTTATTGAGCTAGACACTGATTACTAATCCCTGGATATTTTGTTGCCAGAAGTAACAAGAAACTAACAGGACTTGTTCTAATTTCATCTAAAAGCAAGGAAAGAACTAGCTCAGGTCTTACTTTTAGGTCTTGAATTCATTTTAATTTTTATGTATGGTCATGACAGTGGCCCATTTCATTCTTTTGCACATGGCTGTCAAGTTTTCCCATTACCATTTTTTTTTTTAAAGAGACTGTCATTTCCCCATTGTATGTTCTTGGCTCCTTTGTCTTAATTTAACATAAATGTGTGGGTTTATTTCTGGGCTCTCTATTGTGTTCCATTGACCTATGTGTCTGTTTTTAATCAATACCACACGATTTTGATTACCATAGCTTTGTAACAGAGTTTGAAATCAGGGAGGGTGATAGCTCCAGCTTTGTTCTTTTCTCTGGTGAAAGCATCTGGTCCTGGACTTTTGTTTGTTGGGAGGATTTTGATCACTGATTCTGTTGCCTTACTAGTATTTTGCCTGTTCAGATTTTCTATTTCTTCATGATCAGCCTTGCAAAGTTGTATATTTTCAGGTATACATTCATTTCTTCCCAGTTGTCCAATTTGTTGGCATATAATCCTTCATAGTACTCTCTTATGATACTTTGTATTTATGTGGCTATGAGCTGTAATATCTCCTCTTTCTGATTTTATTTGAAGCCTCTTTTTTTTTGGTGACTCTAGTTAAACTTTTGTCAATTTTGTTTATCTCTTAAAAGAAACTGCTGTTGGTTTAGGTTATTTCTATACACAGGAAGGATGTTAGCAAATACGTCAATTTGGAATCCTATTGCCATACTAATTTCTCTAAATATTTGACTTTTTCAGTCAAATCTTTTGGATTTTCTATGTAAATAATAAAACTATGTTCTGATAGTGATCGTTTTATGTCCTCCTTTATGACTTTTATTGCTATAGTACCTTGAATACCTTAAATGAAAGTGTCAGATTAGATAGCCAATATCAGTAACTCTTTGGCGAGGGATAAATTTTGTAAAAACTGTCTTATGGAAGTTACGAATATATCTGTTTGAAAAAACACTTTAAAAGTCAAGAATAGATGTTGAATTATGTAAATACTCCAGCATCTGTAGATATGATCACATGATTTTTATTGTGTTTATATGATGAAGTATATTAATAAATTTCTTAATTTTGATCTACTTGTGTATGTATGAGATACACTGCAAATTATCTTACTGATATTATTTGTTGATTTATTTTAAAATTTTTACATTGCGCAGCATAACTGATCTATACCATTTTAAATGTATACATTTTAGAATTTATTATCAATTAATATGCTTGATTAAATAAAAAGAATTTAGGGCTTCCACTTCTGTTCATGTCATAGTGAATGCTACTAGGCATACCCTCCTGCCATAAAAAAAAAAAATAATAATATTTGGACAAAATATATGAAACAATTGTTTTGTTTGCAAAAACTGAAAGATAAGATAGTGCAGGACTATGATCCCTGAAAAATGAGAAGCAAATTAGATAAGCTATATAATTATCCCTGTTTACAAACTGGAACCATTTTCCAGATCATGGAATTAAGAAGGTAAACAGAAGCAGAACACAGTGGTCTGAATGAATTAAAGAGATAAAGATCAGTGTTTGGGAAAATTCATGCCAACTGAAATTTGGGTGCAAAATATTTGAGAGGAGTTGGGTATACAAATAGCTCCAGAAATCTGCATAGAATTTGGTTGGAGACTCCTATCAAATATTAGCACATGGGAGCATGAGACATTTTCCATTCATAGAACTTCTTATAAATACATTCCCACTTTTTTTTTTTAAGGGCCGTATTGCAGTCCAATACGTTTTGAAATAATTTCTGTATTACAGGGTTTGTTTATTCTTTTTTTCACAAGAAACCTTACCCAAAATGAACATTGCCAAAATAAAGGCCTAGCTGTTTTGGCCAAATCATTTGAAAGGGAGTTGTAACATCCTCCAGTCAGGGAACAATGAAGCAGTAAATAATGATAACTTTTTGCCCCAAAGACAAGTGATTCCACAGAAAACAGTTTAAAACCTGCTTTATGTAGAGAAATCAATCTAAAATTGGAATTCCAGACACTGTAGGGGCACAGGATGAGGCAATATCGTCAGTGTCCTGTTGGGACCTATAGGGAAAGCCGCAGAGCACTTTCTCCCTGTGGGACCAAAGAAGTGATTTCCCAGCTGGGATGAGTACTGACTTCTAAGGGCTCCCACTGAGCCTTCCTAAGAATGGTTCTGGCTGCAGGGAGCCTCGTTGGGGTTTTGCCTACCTTTGCAGTGATATGAGGGCACAGCACTCTCCTTAGTGGGAGCTATCTCTAAAAGGCTGCCACAGCCAGTTGGGGTCTCAGCTCAGGCCCCTGTTACAACTGCATGGCTGTTCAATTTCTCCTTCTGTCCAGTCTTCTGTCATCCACTGATGAAGGTTGTTCCTGAAAGCACTGTCTAATAATCCACCTGTGTGCTCCCATTTCTGTCTCAGATTCTCTTTTCTGGGAAAATGACCCATGGCAGCACCCCACAAATTGAGATGAAAAGTAATTTTATATTTCCACATAGTTGACCTCAATCATTATTGTACTAAAAAGCTCTCAGAAGCTGACTTAAAGGGAAAATGACTTGAAATATATATTAAATATATATAGCCTTACAAAACATAGGACTTTAGTCACTAAAATAATCTGCTATAACCTGGAAAATACTCAAGTGAGTAATGGCTATAAAATTGACCTAATGCAGCTACTTAGAAGGGGAAAAGCATACTTCACTGTACCTATTGAATCCAGTGTTTTGATTTCCTGCTCAGAGTGAGAAAGAAATCAATTCAGATATCTGAAGTGGACAGTCCGCCATTTGCAATAGGAAAAAAATCTAACTCATTTTCCAAAGACCTTCCTTAGGACATGACATGCCAAGGTCATGATCAAAATCATGCCTTAGTCTTGAAAACTGCTCTCTCTCAATGTCCATACTTTCAGGGCTATAGTTTATAGGGCTAAATCACATCCTTTAAAGGTACTTATTCAATACCTTCCTGTCTTAAATATTATCATCTGTGTACTTGAAAGAAATGTATCTTTTTTAAAAAATATTTTGAAAGACAATTTCTAAGGCCTTTTCAACATCAGATTCATTGTCTTGAATGCTGTACACATTAAGTAACATAAAAACGCCATACAAGAAGCAAAAAAGAATGAATGAATCATGAGGAGCAAGGGGCTTATTCTGTAGTAGTAATATGAAATTTATCAAATACCAAATATGTGGCTTGCATAGGGAGTTTTTATTCAGGAGTACACGAAAAATTAAATATATGAAGTTAAACTGTACTATAAATGTACATCTGAAGCTCACTGATAACTGATATTTATAATGTTTGATTTGACAAGAGAATGGATTTCAGGTGATTAAAAAGAAAGCTAAGGTTGGAGTTAGGCTCTTCTATTTAACAATAACACTGTGCAATTCATATAACTTTCTGAGCAAGAGTATCTGTAGTATCAAGGAAAGATAATACTAATGCAGTACCTGATGCTATAAACTATAAAAATTATATGGCACAATAGGGAATTCAAGATTCTGTAGTTCTCTCAGAGTAATGAAAGAGCTATTGAATTTTATTTTGTAACATTAGATCAGGTATTAACAATATTTTACTTTACAGACTTAGTTTATGTTGTAGTATATCTTTCTAAAAGAGAGAATGATATTATCCACAAGTCCCTATTCCTCATCCATGCAGGAGAGGTCAGTGCTGTCATTACTTTAAAGGTGATAGCTGTGATTTTTAGTCAGGGCCAGTTGTAAAAATGGATGAAACCCAGGATAGTCTATATCTGTGAAGAATGCTAGGCAGAACTCCCTAACCCACAATCTTTCTTTTCACTGGACTTGAAAAACAATTTCCTTAGCAATTCATTCCTCTAGATCCTTCATATATCTGTCTCCAACTAGAGAAGTAGCACTAAAGGTTATCACCAGGAACGTTTGTCCTACCAGAAGAGCGGGAAACTAGTAAAGAGCAGCTTTTTGGGAAGGGGACCCAGGAACAGACTGGAGAAAATGCAGGACAGGAATGACGAGGTGTCAGAGGAACTGTGAGGTGAAGAAGCAATCAGGAGAAATGTGGCCAAATTCATAATGTGCTGCCAGGAAACTGTACGTTTGCACCACAAGAGAAGTTTCCTTGTTGGTCATTTTGGAAAAAAGAAATCATGTGTTGTCTCTGTTCAAAATACCATTAAACTGGGATGACACGCAATTCACTCTTTTTTCTTTGTACTTCATTGAAATCTTAAAGTTTAAAAAATAATTAATAGACAATACTTTTAAAATAAGACACAGATAATATAAGCAAAACAAATAGTCTATCATTGTTAATGTAGAGAAAAAGATGGATCTATTTTGAGAAAGTTTATGTAGGGAATACCTAGGATCAGGGTCCATAATCTAAAGACATGTGAAATGATCCCTGTGCCCTGGGGGTTCTTCCTGGTGTGGGTGTGATGACTGATGAAAGGCTGGTGCCCCCAGCAATAGTCTCCCCACTGGGCTCCTGGCTAAGGATCCACACACCTGTCACTGGGACGGCCTGTGTTTCCGTAGATGTGTAAGTTCTCAAACTGAACTCGGACAATTCCACAGCTAGCTATTCAGCCTGACACTCAGTACTGACCTCGATGCCTCCTTTACAAGATAGGAAAGTTGGACTATACCATTTATAATGATTTTTATTTTTCAAAACTGATTTTTTATTTGTTTTAATCAGCTGTATTGGGATATAATTCACAGAATTATAATTCAGATTTAAGAGTACAATCTGAAAAACTTCAACAAATGTATATGGTTATGTAACTACCACCATGATCATGACATAGGCGCTTTCATCCTCCTTCCCTCCTCCCCGAACTTTCCTTTGCAGTTAATTCCTGGCTCCTATCCTGAATCCTTACTTATCTGATACTATCACCAAACTACTGCCTTTTTCTAGAATTTCATCTGAGTGGAATCATATTATAATTCTTTTGCATCAACCTTTTTTTTTTTTTTTTTTTTTACTTAGTATAACACTTTTTATATTCATCCATGATGCTGTTTATTTCTTTTTATTGCTAAATAGAAATCCATTGCATGGGTGTACCACAATTTGTGTATTTCTTTACCAGGGGATACCATTTGGGTTGCTTCTAGTTTTTGGCTATTTCAAAGAGAGTTGTATTGATTCTAGAACAAGCTTTTGTGTGAGAATACATTTTCTCCAAGTAAATACCTAGTAGTGGAATTGCTGGGTCACGTGCTAAGTATATGTTTAACTTCACAAGCAACCACCAAAACGTTTTCTAAAGTGACTTTGGCATTTTGAATTTTTACCAGAAATGTAGAAATCCTCTAATTCCTTAACGTTTTGGCCAGCATTTGGTAATGTAGATGTTTAGCCACATGTTATGTGATGGTATTTCATTGCAATTTTAATTTGCATTCCCCTAATGACTAATGATGTTGAATATCTTTGCATGTGCTCATTGACCATTTGTATATTTTCTTGGCTAAATTGGTCTATTTAAATCATTTGTCAAATGAAGATATTTGTCTTATTACTAAATTGTAAGAGTTCTTTATAAAAAAATAACACCATGAGTTCTTTATATGTTCTGCATGCAGATCCTTTATCAGACATGTATTTTGGAAATATTTTCTTCTAGTCTGTGGCTTAGATTTTTTTTTATTTTTTTTAAGGCAGGATCTTTTAAATAGAAAATTTTGAATTTTGATGTGTCAAAATTAATTATTATTTTTAAATAGGATTTCATTTTTTTCTGTGTCAAGAAATATTTTCTTAACATAAAGTCATAAGATTTGCCCTATGTTTTCTTCTAGAACATTTCTACTTTTGGTTCTAAGAGTTAGATGAATTCAATTTACTTTTCATAAATGGTATATGGTAAGGGGTAAGCTTGATTTTTCACATATGGATAGCCAGCACCTTTTTCTAAAAGACTATCCTTCCTCCATTAAATTATCTGGGTATCTTTGTCAAATACTAATTGAAACATGTATGAATCTATTTCGGGGCTGTGAGTATCTCACAGGGATATTAGTAGGAATTCCACCCTCAACCTCAGCAACAGCAGAAAAAAAAATATCCACTTTGAGTTCTATCATAACTTTGTAATACTTAGAGTATTACAGTAACTAACTGAAAATGAAAAGAAGGGATACGTGTTTTTGATATTCAACAGCATGTGTGTCAGTGAAAATATAGATTTGAGCATAGAGAAAATTTTAATTTTAGCTTCTCCACTTAATTAGCCATATTATATAAAGTTATGTAATTTATTTGAATTTCCATTTATTCTTTAGTTTAAAAAAGTTCCTTTCGATACTGAATGAAGCTATATATAGGAAAATTCATATTATGCAGGTACTCAGTATATTTTTATTTAACTCATATTTATTTTTGAGACCTTTATCTGAAGATTACTAGTGATAAAGATATCTATCAGTAGAAAACCATAACATGACATTCCGGGAAGTTGTTACAAGAGTTAAAATAGGGAGAGCTGGTAGAAAAATGGCTAATGGATGAGCCTTGACTCATAAATGTAAATAAAGCTATAATACTAGACTTGATATGAATTTCTATCTCTGGATAACCTGACGTGTTAATTTCAAAATAGTTGGTTAGAGTATTAGAACTCATGAAAATATTAATATCAATCACAATTCAGGGTAAAAGGGAAGCTGGAGTAGTTGAGTAAGTGTCCAGAATCTTAAAATCAATCAGCAAGATATACAAAAGCAATCATAGAATGGAATCTGGTGGGTGACAGCGTCTAGTTAGATCATTCAATTCTATCTCATTTTGAAAAGAAAATCTAGTGTCTGATTATGCAATCAGTACAGAAAACTTGAGTCGCTTGCTCAATTGTAGACTACATGTTTATATCTTTTAAATTGTTGTCCATACTTTGATTCACTTCAACTGATTTTCTTGGCAGATTAATTATCATAAATTCTGTATGAAATGAAGTAGGTGGTAGGAAATATTTGGAGATATTTTTAGGTGTGATGTTTTGAATAACTTAATATTTGAATTGTCATTTGCTTATATACTGGTGATCATTATAAAACTGTGTTGAGTAACATCCTACAGCTTTGAAATGGTCTCTGTAGAAAATCTTATATCTGTAGAATACTGTTTCCTCTAGGATGAAAGCAATTTTGAAAAGCTTGAAAGTAGATGATGTGTTCCTTTTTTTGTTTTAGTAATGACAGAGTTTAAAAAGTAAATGCTAGGGGCCGGCCCAGTGGCTCAGGCGGTTGGAGCTCCATGCTCCTAACTAAGAAGTCTGCCGGTTCGATTCCCACATGGGCCAGTGGGCTCTCAACCACAAGGTTGCCAGTTCAATTCCTAGGTTGCCAGTTCAATTCCTAGAGTCCGGCAAGGGATGGTGGGCAGTGCTGCCTGCAACTAAGATTGAACACGGCACCTTGAGCTGAGCTGCCGTTGAGCTCCCGGCTGGCTCAGTTGCTTGGAGCGTGTCCTCTCAACCACAAGGTTGCCGGTTCGACTCCCCCAAGGGATGGTGGGCTGCTCCCCCTGCAACTAGCAATGGCAACTGGACCTGGAGCTGAGCTGCTCCCTCCACAACTAAGACTGAAAGAACAACTTGAAGCTGAACAGCACCCTCCACAACTAAGATTGAAAGGACAACAACTTGACTTGGAAAAGAGTCCTGGAAGTACACACTGTTCCCCAGTAAAGTCCTGTTCCCCTTCCCCAATAAAAATCTTTTAAAAAAGGTAAATGCTATAGATACAAATTAAATCACAAAATACTAAAAAATAGTTTTATATATACAAATTTCAAAAACAATTACTTTATGTGTATAGCTTTTGCATGCTAACATGCACTGTTCATTAATAAAACACAGTCATTCTTTATTATAGACAAAACAAATGTTCGTTATATCACTCTAGAGAAAGACTGTTTAGAAATAAACAAGCAATGCCTAAGGAAATGTGGAATTTAGCAAAAATAGCCACCCAAGCTAAGTTATCTTTTGGGGAAAGGAAATAGGAGATAAACAACCATCCTGAAGGGAGTTGATTTGAAAATAAATTAAACTGTTTCCCATGAGAGGCACAGTTTAGAGAGAGATCAAGTATTCGTGAATACTGCCCAGCAGCCATTCACAACAAAAAGAACACCCAAATGACATGTAAACAAATGTGCTTTCTTTTGTAGTAGTCCATTTATAAGTTTTTAAAAATTACTCATAATTAAATATTTCATTGGTCTTTTGTTAAGAAGCATTCTTATATTTTCAACATTTTATAATTTAATTATTTCTTTCAGCTTTTCTAATATCTTTGCAAATATGATTTTGAATTAACAATTTGTACTTTACTTTTATTAGCATCATTCCTTTCTTAAAGGTTAAGGTAAATTTCTTATCTTTCAGGGTTTGCCATTTCAATGAAAGTCTTATAATATTTCTCCAGATTTAAGCTTACCATGACCTTACTTTTACATTTGAAAACAGTCAAAGATCACGATCATATTAAAATGTTATTTTGCAATTTTCATCTTATTTCGGAGATTTTCATCTGAAATTCAAATAGGTGAATATATACAGTCATTTGTAATTCACTGAAACACCATGGCCAAGGGAACCATTTCGAGGCCCTCTTGTCATTTCCTCTTGCCATCTGAACTCCAGACGCCCTGAAACTGTAACAGAGAGCCAGCCACACGTGTCAATGGAATCCCACAACCTTCTTTAAAGACATTTATTTTTCCTTTGGTAGTTGTCAAATCCCTATATCCTGACTTCAGGTTATCATGCCAGTTGGTCTTGCTCATTTCAATGTTTGCATTTGAACAATTACTCAAATAATCAGTTCCAATAATCAAACACCATCTATGTGAGATTCTTCCTCTTGCATTTTGTATTTAGCCTACATGTGGTCTATAGGTTTTTATTTTGTGTCGCCAGTCCAGAAAGACGGAGTATGCCAGACACATTTCCACGAGGAACTGTGACTCAGTACTCAGTTTTCAGCCACTTTTGTGGCTCTGGTACTACTGCCAGACCTTCCTTAATGCCAGCAGGGTATAAGAATAGTATTCAAACAAATGTAAGAATTTGGGAAGTTGAAGGATAATAATAGGAATACTCTGAAGAATTTCTCTTCCCAGATATATCATTGAAGGTCAGGAATATTGATCAGATACCTTTCTTTGTCCCATATGTAATGTAGTTAATGTTGACTGGTGCTTAATCTTTTCCAAATTATGTTCTAAATACCATTGAATAATATATTTGATACAACCTCGTGATGAGGTTAATTCCATTTTTACAGATGAAGAAACTGAGTCAAGAGAAGTTATATGATTTGCTTAAGGTCACACAGCTTGATACGACACGATTTCAGTCCAGCCACATGGACGTCAAAGCCCTGGTTCTACCACTCTTTAACCCTAGCTCATCAAGTACTAATCAGTCCATGTCAGCTCAGGTTGATACTGGACAGTGTTGGAGCAACTCTCACATCAAGAATGGCAAGTGTTCTTTAAGACGGCCATTTTGGTAGCATTTTTTCTGATTGATTGATGGATATGTTAAGAGTACATAAGTACTAAAAAGACATAAACTATCAAACCATGGAAAAACATGCATGGAGGAAATATAAAGTACTAAGTAAAGAAACCAATCTGAAGAGGCTATATAGTGTATAATTTCAACCATATGATATTCTCCAAAATGCAAAATGGAGACAGTAAAAAGATCAGTGATTGCCAGTAGTGGGAGAGGGGATGAATAGGCAGAGGACAGAGGATGTTTAGTGAAAATACTCCATATGATACCATATTGATGGCTACATGTCATTATGCATTTGACCAAACCCATAGAATGTATCCCAGGATTGAACTATAACGTAAACCATGGACTTTGGGTGATAATAATGTCAACCAGACTCATCAGTTGTAACAGGTGTACCATTTTGATGTGGGATTTTCATAGTGCAGAGGCTGCCTGTGTGTGGGGTCAGGGAATATATGGGAAATCTCTGCACCTTTTGTTCAATTTGCTGTGAATCTAAAACTGCTTGAAAAATAGTCTTTAAAAAAGTTTACAAATCATAGAACCTCACTACACCACAAAGTCTCTACTGGTGGGAAGGAAGCCCATATAGTTGCCAATAATCTGCCTTTACACTTGCATTTGATGGGATGGCTTTAATCAATGTGTCATCATTTGATATTATTTTTGAGCAAAGCTGAACATGTGCAAATCACATCCCAGGAGATCTCTTAATAATTACTCCTTCCTTCCTTTCAGTTTTCCTTTCTATTTAGTCAACCAGCACAGGTTAACTAACAGCCAGATGCGAAAGGGCTTTCTTTATAATACAAGCTTTTCTTAAATATATTACTAGTAAAGAACCAAACAAAATTATGATTCATTATTATTAACTATTAACATTTGACATTATAATAATGTATCAGTCAGGGTTTAGGTAGGAAACAGAGTTCACACACACAAAAAAAAGTATGAAGGGAATAAAAGGACTATTTACAATGGATTGAGCAGGGGTAAAGGGACAAATACGTTCTCAATATAGGAACCCAGAGCTCAGTGCCCCCACTGGGAAGACATTACCATCCCCAGGTTTAAAGTTACCAGGCGGTGTATCAGGTTACGAGTGCTCAGTGAGCACTGAGGAGGCTCAGCCAAGGTGTTGAAATGGTGCCGGCAGCCTCCCTGCCTCTATGGGGAAGCGACTACTACTGAGGGAGACAGAAGGAACAAAACCTGAATCAAAAGCCTATGTCCATGTCTCTTTCCTCTAATCTCAAAGCCAACATGCAGAGATACTGAGTTGCATAGAACTCAAGAGTTAACCTCCTGGGTCACAGCAGAGCAAAGGAAAACAGATCAGACTTGACTGGGGTGGGAAGGGAGGGGTCTGTAGGTGGGAGGGGATGCTTGAATAACCATCAGAAACACTCAAATTAGGCCCATAAATCAATTTCTTAAAACTCTCTTAATACTTATTTCTATCCCTTTAAAGACTGTATTTGTGTCTCTTAAGATATTTGATTTAACAAACTAAATTTCATCATGTTGTAAAATGAGGATGTAACATCTGTGCCTTCTACTTCTCAGGGTTGCTTTGCAGATCTAAAAAGATCAATTTTTATCAACAGTGTGCAGGATTGCTCTACCAACCTTGTATCTAGAGTGAAGCATGAATGGTAGTTGTATGATATGTCCTTGACAGTCTAGGTACTTAGACCCTCCTGGGAACTTTGCTCAGTATTGCATGAAATTATAAGCAATATATTAAACTAATTGAAGGAAAGCGAAAACACCATGATCCTTAAACAGATGCATAAAATTGGCTTTGCACATAAAAGGAGTAGGCAAGAGGTCATAAATAAAATTAGTAAGGGGAAGGCATCAATATTTTGCACCAGAAGAATCGCTGTATTATAGATTTAGAAAAAGAGAAGTAGATTGAGCCATTTTAGTGTCTGAGTTGAAAAAAGAATAATTTGTCTTTACACTTGAAATGATGACTGGCAAAGGAGTGTAAGGAAATAGAAAGGGGTATCTGTATATATTGGCTGAGCATGAATTATTAAAAGGAAGAATTGGAGTCTATAATTAGTATGTACTTTGTATATCTTCATCTTTGCTAATTTGAACATGAGTTTGTTTTTACAGTTAGTTAATGACTCCAAAGTAGGAAACAACATAATCAATACAATAAACTCCAACAAACTTATAGTCCCAATATTATCAAATAATAATTGGAAGAGGTCCAATGGTGGTCTAAATCCTTAAATTTATGAAAGTGGCAATATTAGCCTGATTAAATTCTTTAAATATTATGCACACTGCATCAGTAGGAAAAAACTAGGAATTACTTGCAAAACTATTCAGAAAAACTGGAGTTTTAAACAATAATTCCATAATGACCTATAGAAAATAGATGTATTCACTTGTTGATACCAATTATGTTACAGATCCGCTGACATAATTTCCAAAATAAGGAAGTACATAGTAACACAATTTACTTTGAATTTCTTTTTCTGAAGTGTCTCTAATTTCCTGGAATCCAAAGCCTAGGAAAGAGGGCTGCACTTTATCTCTCTCTTTGAGTTATTATTATCAAAATTGTTATTTCTTTTGCAGCATTTTGGGTCTCTTTGAACTTCTGCTTTTTGTACTATTATTAAAAATTACCTGTGCAATAACTACAGGAAATCTCACCTAATGAGACAATGTTTATATTCTAGAATGTTTATAACCAAGATTCAGGTATGTCTTAGGTGATGTCTGCTTATATTTGTCTTGACATAGAACAGAATTTCCTGCTTTGAGTGTTGTACGTTGTCTTATAAATCCCAGGCTTTCCCCTCTCTTTACATAAAAAGTTGTAACTGGCCAAAACATCACTCTTGCACTCTCTCATTCTAATTACTATTATAAAATGTGTTATTTCTAGAAGGAATGCTCTATTTAAAATTATACTTATCAAGTGTATATCATTATATCCCTTCCATAGAGAGTTGTTCAACACACTGTTAGAAGTAAGATCAGGATTCTATGTGGGAATTTATAATTGTAATCTCGGATCCTCATTGTAACTCTACATGCGTGCCAATTCTTGGCTGGGGCTCAAGAGACCTTGTATAACCACAAACCATCTAGAAACCTGGAGGCTAAGATTAAGCAAACATTGAAAATACTTATTAATTTTTTTAAGAAATGGATTAATTAATTTTTGATAGTGTCAAAAATTAAAAATCATATGGTAATTACATTTTGAAAGCAATCACAATTGTGCAGAGTGATGTACTCTTATTGTAGGAATAAAAAGAAAATAGAAGTCATGATTTCTTTAAATATGAGAATATGTGTACTTACTTCGTTACAGGGTTACATCTTTCTGTATTACTAGTTGTATATGTAAGAAGGAAGGCTGCAAGGTTTAACATCTATGATATATTTTTCTCATCGTAAAGTGAAAGTCTTTATAGTATCTGATCTCTATGGTCCCATTTAGGTCTAAGATATAAGATCCTCTCAAAATATATGTTTATTTCTTTTAAAGAGCCAGCTACCAAATTATAATAAAAAATCAAGCCATTTAATAGTACCAAGTTTGATAACATCAGAATTAGGAACACTAACCATAATACTGAAGGAGCAATTAGCATTTTCAAAATTATAATAAAAATATATAGTGAGTGCCATAGAGTACAGGATCAACATGTAATTAAGATTTTAACACTTTACAACTTCTATTTTTTTTTCCTGAAGCAGCTTCTTAACACATAGTTTTTATTTTTTTATTTTTTTATGATATTAAAATTTTTAAATTACAGTTTGACATACAATATTATATAAGTTTCAGGTGTACAACGTAGTGTTTAGACATTTATATAATTTATGAAATGCTCACCCTGATAAATTTAGTACCCATCTGACACCATACATCATTTCTACAATATTATCGACTATATTCCTTATGCTGTGCTTTTCATACCCATGACCATTTTGTAACTATCAATTTGTACCTCTTAATCCCTTCCTCCCCTTCACCCATTCCCCCAATTCTCCTCCCACCTGGCAACCTTCAAAATGTTCTCTGTACCTATGAGTCTGTCTCTGTTTTGTTTGTTCATTTATTTTGTTCTTTAGATTCCACATATAAGTGAAACCATGTGGACTTTGACTTTGTCTGACTTACTTTACTCAGCACAATACTCTCTAGGTCTATCCATGTTGTTGCAGATAGCAATATATCATTCCTTTTTGCGGCTGTGTAATATTTCATTGTATGCATGTATTACCTCTTCTTTACTTATCCAATGATGGACACCAGGCAACCTTTACATCTTGGCCATTGTAAACAATGCTGCAATGAACATATGGATACACACGTCCCCTCAAAGTATTATTTTGGGTTTCTTTGGATAAATACCCAGAGGTGGGATTACTGGGTCCTTCTTTGTCGCTTGTTATAGCCTTGCTTTAAAGTCTATTTCGTTTGGTGTAAGTATTGCTACCCCAGTTTTTTTTCCCCCATGAAATATCTTTTTCCATCCCTTTACTTTCAGTATCTTTTTCTACCTTTTTACTTTCAGTCTGTGTGTGTCTTTTAATCTGAAGTGAGTAGGCAGTATTTTTAAGGGTTTTGTTTTTATATCCATTCAGCCACCCTACGTCTTTAGATTAGAACATTTAATGCTTTTACATTGAAAGTAATTGTTTATGTATATGTAGTTATTGCCATTTTATTACTCATATTTTCTATCTTTTCTCCTCCACCACTTCCTCCTACTACTACTTTTCCTCTTGACTTTTCTTGTAATACAGGTTTGATGGTGATGAACTCCTTTAGCTTTTTCTTGTCTGGGAAGCTCTTTGTCCCTTGATTCTAAATCATAGCTTTGCTGGGTAGAATAATCTTGGTTGTAGGTCCTTGCTTTTCGTCATTTTGAATATTTTGTGCCAGTCCCTTCTGGCCTGCAAAGTTTCTGTTGAGAAACGGGATCTCCCGTGTATGTAACCAACTGCCTTTCACTTGCTGCTTTGAAGATTCTGTCTTTGTCTTTAACCTTTGGCATTTTAATTATGATGTGTCTTGGTGTGGGCCTTTTTGGGTTCACCTTGTTTGGGACTCTCTGCACTTCCTGAACTTGTATATCTATTTCTTTGGCTAGGTTAGGGAAGTTATTTTGTCATTATTTCTTCAAATAGTTTTCAATCCTTTGCTCTCTTTCTTCTCCTTCTGGTACACCTATTATGTGAATGTTGGTATGCTTGATGTTGTCCCAGAGGCCCCTTAAACTGTCCTCACTTTTTGGATTCATTTTTCTTTGTACAATTCTGATTGGGTGTTTTCTGCTACCTTATCTTACAAATTGCTGCTTCGAACCTCTGCTTCATCTTACCTACTGCTGATTCCCTCTAATGTATTCTTTATTGTAGTCATTGTATCTTCATTTCTGATGGGTTCTTTTTTATATTTTCTATCTCTTTGTTGAAGTTCTCATTGAGAGAATTGAGTTTCCTTATAACCAGTGTTTTGAATTCTGCATCTTATAGATTGCTTGTTCCCATTTTGTTTAATTCTTTATCTGGAGCTTTGTCCTGTTCTTTCATTTGGGCCATGTTTTTTTGTCTCCCCATTTTGGCTGCCCCCTTGTGTTTCTTTTTATATATTAAGTTAAGCTGCTGTATCTCCCAGTCTTAGTAGAGTGTCTTTATGTATTAGATGTCCCATGGGGCCCAGTGGTGCTCTCTTCATGGTCACCTGATATGGGTGCTCCAGGTGTGTCCCTGGTGTGGGTTGTGTGTGCCCTCCTATTTTAGTTGAGCTTTGGTTGCTATTAGTATGTCAATAGGAAGAATTGACCTTTGGACTGATGGTTGTGAGGACCGGCCTTAACTACTGTGGAGGAGCTGTTGTGCAGGGGCAGACCCTACAAAGCAGGATTTGCTTTAGCAGGGCTCTAGTGCCTGCCCAGTCTGCCCTTTGGGTGTGTCATCTGTGGAGGTAGCCTGGTGGTCGTCTTGTGTGGTCCAAATCTAGCCACCAGGTGCCAGCCCAGAGCCTTTTTGGAGGGTCCCTGCTGCATGCCAAGTTCAGCCTCTGCTCTGCCTGGGGTACTTGGTATGTGACACAAAGCAATCCACAGATATCTTCCACCTGTGCTAGGCTTGGAGGTGCCTGGAAGAAACTATGTTGCTAACCGAGTTCAGCCCCCACTAGTCCTGGGCTTGGGGCTGCTTAGCAAGAGTGATATAACACACCGAGGCCCGATGTTGCTTGTTTGGGGGTTGTGAAGTATTGAGAGATTTTTAAAAAGTCTGCAACATGAGCCAAGACAGGCTATTTATATGGAAAAGCCACTAGGAGCCGCTTGGGTGGGCCCACAAGTTGGGTGGGGCAGGGTATCGGGATCACTAGGGCAGGGCGAACAATGTCAGTTAGGTTAATGGAGACTCAGAGATGTTGGTCACCTGCATCTGCACACTGGGAGGAGTGGGGACATTTAACAGAGGAACAGTGGATTCTGCCAGCACTTCTGTCTGGTAGAAAGCTGACCCTCCAGCCCTTGCCCTGAAGTCAGACAATACTGTTTCTCCCTATATGTTCCTGGAGCCTTTTGACTGCTGCTTTGGAGCTGGAACTCAGAGCAAGTAAGTCCATCAGTGAGAAAGTCCATGTGCAGTCCTTTTAATAGGAACACCTGTGACTCCACCCTCTGTCTCACACAGCCACATTCTCAGCTGGTTTTCACAGCCAGAAGTCATGGGGACTTCTCTCCCCAGCTGTGAAACCCTGGTCTGGAGAGCCTGGTGTGGCGCTAGGACCCCTCGCTTGTCAGTGGGACCTCTGCAGCTGAGATACTCCTCTCGATTTTTAACTGCCAAATGTGGGTATGGGGACAATCCTGTTCTGCATTTCAGCCCCTCCAACCAGTCTTGACAAAGCTTCTTCTGTTATCTTTAGTTATAGGACTTCTGTTCAGCTAGTCTTCAGGTGATTCTCAGTGATGGTTCTTCTGCAGTTTAGTTGTAATTTTAATGTGGCTATCAGGACATGCAAGCACAACATTTACCTGCTCCACCATCTTGACTGGAAAAAAACTATCATCAGAATTTTAAAATGTATGAATTTACTCGGTAGTTTTGGTTGCTATGTATATGTCAAGTCTTTTCTAGTGGTGCCACAAAATGCTTATGAATTTCATGAGGTTATTGATGTTGTCACTTTAGAAAATAAGCTCATCCACCAAATAGAAACAGTGTACATTATAAAATAGTGACTTATATACAGTTATTAAAGTTACAAAATAAACAATCACCAGCCTAACAATTTCATATGGCTGTATGAAATACACATAATTCTTGCCTTGATTCTCACTCTTTTATTTCCATTCATTAAAAAAAAAAAAAAATCCCCCCATTTTTTTCATTTCTTATTAAGAAAGAATCACCATTTTACTGGAGAAGTTACTTTACTGACTTCTTGAAATTTCTTATGTTCATCTAGGGCTCTCCTAGTCTGTTTTGGCCTTCAAATATATTTATTCTTAATTATCTTCTTGGTCAACTGCACATAAGAACATAAGTAAGATGGTAGAATTTAATTTCACAAAACTTCCTTTCCCAAATACTGAACTGATGGGGAAAAAAAAAAAAAAAAAAACCTACTAAAAGCTAGTAAGCAGAAGAAAACAAAACAAAGTTCCATAAACAAAATAAGGGAAGAGGCATAATTTAAAGAAATCATGTTCAATACTTTAAGCCAAGGAACAAAACAATATCCATTTAAATTGAATCTTACAGACAAAGCAGAAAGAAATCATGGTTTCTCAAACTGCCTTCTTCCTCTAGAAACCATCCTGGTAATATGATAAAGTCCTGAGGAATTCCCATTTACACCTCCAACTGTATAAAGGGACAAACTGAATGGGCCCATTTTTCTGTTCCCAGTTGTGACTGGGAGGAAAACTGGAAACTATTCACAGCTAGAAAAGGTTAAAATA
Organism: Rhinolophus hipposideros; assembly: GCF_964194185.1. Taxonomy (NCBI): domain Eukaryota; kingdom Metazoa; phylum Chordata; class Mammalia; order Chiroptera; family Rhinolophidae; genus Rhinolophus; species Rhinolophus hipposideros. The sequence continues at coordinate 24,547,180 of NC_138050.1, forward strand.
CGGTAAAGTGAACAGAGCTGATTATCTCCAACAAAATAGACTGTAGGCCTAGAGTGTATATTGGACTGGGGAGATGATCTGAAGCCCAATGGTATCCTCCTATGTGAATAGGCACACCACTAAATTAATTAAAATGAAAACCTGCTGAAGGGCATTTAACAAAACCAAGGTATTGTAACAAAGACTACATGTAGCTTAAAGTTAAGCCTTTGAACTTCTAGGATAAAGATAGAATTCTTTAGACAATCACACCAAAAAATATCACCTAAAAGCAGGAAAAATTAGCCTGGTGTCCAACTTCTCCATAATAAAGTCAAAGTCAGAAGACAATGAAGCACTGTCTTCAAAGTACTGAGGGAAAGAAAATATGACCCAAGAATATCATTCATAGTCACAACAGTATTCCAGTACCAGCATAAAAGGACTTGGGAGATGGAGCAACATGAACTCTACATTTCAAAAAGAAAAAAAAAAGAAAAGAAAGGAAAGAAAAACACTTTGACAAGAAAATCTACACAATTAGATATGAATCAGAATAATGAACTCAGGACTCAAAGCTATTATTTCTGGTGAGCACCGAATCCCTTTATGTGTAGAAATAACAGTAATAAAATCGTATTATGTTGCCTATTGTTAGTAGGTAGCCAGCAGTTTTGAAGGACTTTCTTCAATTAATCCTCTCAAAACCTATAATGCAGATACTATTCTTATCTTTGTTATGTAGATGAGGAAAATAGAAGTGCAAAATAGTCAAAGTAACTAGTTTAAAGACACAGAAGAGGGGAGTGATTGATTTGAACCCAGGACGAAGCCCAGGCACACTCAACCTCTTCACTGCTGCAACTAACTGTGCTCACTCCATGGCCACAGGCATTCCAGTTTCTGAACAGGGGCTATTGCAAACCTGGGTCAAGGTTATTAGGAAAGTTATTTTGCATTTAGATATGTGGCATTTTTCTTTGACTTAATATAGGTCACTTAAAATGAAGAAATTATTGGTATATTTACATTTATATCTTTCAATTTATTGTTCTCGTTGTCATAGCTATTGTAGTGTGTCTCTTGCCTTCTTTTTGGATCAATGTTGTAATTACCATATTTATTTAATTCTCTCCACTGTAGGCTTATTTTGATACATTCTCCAGCTGTTCTTTTTGTGGTTAACCTCCATATTACAACATGCATCCTGGGAGGTGTCATTTTATTAGAGCGTAATATAACTCGGTACTTTTATGTTCTTCCAGACAAGGCTGGGATCCTAGAGCAGTTTAACCACATTTATCTCCCTCTGTGTTCAAGGTTTAATCCTGACAGATGCACGTATAACATATGTACAAAAACGGCAAAAATCATAAATGTATAACTTGATAAAAATCTTATAAAGTGAACACACCCGTGTAAACAGCGTTCAGATCAAGAAACAGAATATGAGTGGGATAACAAAAGTTTTCCTGTACCCCCATCAGTCCTTACCATATCCAAGAGACACCACTATTATGACTTACATTTTTTTAAAGTGGTTTTGTTCACTTTTAAACCTTAAGAATTGAATCATGCTTTATATACATGTTTTGGTCCTTCCCTTACTGAAAAATCATCCAAATGCTTTTATTTGTAGCTATAAGGTTTGTCATTTTCATTGCCCTATCATAGCATTTTATTGTATAAATATGCCACTTGCTGTGCTCTACCCACTATAGGAGATAGAGTGACTAAAAACAACAATTATATATATATATATATATATATATATATATATATATATATATATATATATATATATATGACATATTCATAAAATCAGACAAATTCCACAGCTGAAATCTCTTTTCTGCTTTGCTTTCTCTGTAAGGCAAATGTGGAACAATGCTTTCAGGATTCTTTAGAAGTCCTATTGTTTAATGAAGAAGATCTGAAAGACATTTCCTGTGGATTTTTTTAGGTGTCTTTTCTGTTAAAAAGATTTTATGAATTGCTTCCTTAAGTATTTCTGAAGTCTTAACAAAGGATGTTATGGTCCTTTCTGAGATTTGAATTCTAGACATCGTTCAGTGCCACACGGAACACGAGATTCACTAATGCACGGTTCCTATAATTCTTGAAACATGAGATCATGTGATAAAAATCATGAGACAGAAAAATGAGGTGTTTTAATCTAGTAAGTTTTGAGGTGGTTCATTCTGGTGCAATAGCTAACTGGGAGTGTATTATCTTTTTTACTTTTTTTCTTTAGCCATTATGGTGTGCATGCAGTAGTATTGCATTGTGCTTTTTTAGTTTATATTTCACTAATGACTAATATTGCTGAGCAACTTGTTTTGATGTTCTTTAGTGAGATCCTTGTTCAATTTATTTTTCTCTTGCCAATTGATCTTGAGTTTATCTCTTTGAGTTTTGAATCTTTTAGATTAGATTTAACCATGTAAAGTTGAGGAGTTTAGAATTTCCCCTTTAATTCTGTTTACTATTGTTTTATTCATTTTAAAATTGGATTATTGACAATTGTGGAGTTATGATTTCCAGATATATTGACTCGTGTCAGTTATTTTTTGCCACATAATTCTTGCGTAATGAACTACCCCTAACTCAATGACTCCAAAGCATAAGGATATATTTCTAAGAAGTGGATAGAAGACTACCAGACAAATGTTTTCTCCCATTCAGTAGGTTGCTTTGCATTTTGCTGATGGTTTCCTTTGCTCTGTATTTTTTTTTTTTTTTTAGTTTGATGTACTCCCATTGTTTATTTTTGCTTTTGTTGCCTCCACTTTTGGACTTGGCTCTAAAAATTCAACTGCAAGACCAGTATCAAGGAACTTACCATTTATATTTACTTCTATGAGTTTTATGTCTTACATTCAGATCTTTAATCTATTTTGAGATAATTTTGTCTATGGTAGTAGTGTAGATAGTGGATAGTATAGTGTAAGATAGTAGTATAGATTCATTCTTTTGCATGTGGCTGTCCAGATTTCTTAACACAATTTATTGACAGGACTGCCCTTTCCACTTTGTAATATTTTTGACTCCTTTCTCATAAATAAATTGACCACATCTGTGTGGGTTTATTTCTGGGTTCTCTATTCTGTTCCACTGATCTATGTGTCTGTTTTTATGCTAATATTATACCGTTGTGATTACTATAGTTTTGTAGTGTAGTTTGAAATCAGGAATCGTGATACCTCCAGCTTTGTTCTTCTTTCTCAAGATTGCTTTGACTATTTAGTGTCTTTTGTGGTTCCATACAAATTTTAGATTTATTTTTTCTAGTTCTGTGAAAAAAAAATATCATTGGAATTTTGATAGAGATTGCATTGCATCTGAAGATTGCTTTGGGTAATATGGATATTTTGATGATATTAATTCATCCAATCTAGGAGCATAGCATAACTTTCCATTTATTTGTGTCTTCTTCATTATATTTTGTCAGTGTCATATAGTTTTCAATGTACAGGTCTTTTACCTCCTTGGTTAAATTTGTTTCTAGGTATTTTATTCTTTTTGATGCAAGTATAAATTGATTCTTTTATTCATTTATCTTTCTGATAATTTGTTTTAGTGTATAAAAAAGCAGCAGATTATTGTATATTGATTTTGCATTTTGCAACTTTACTGAATTCATGTACTAGTTCTAACAGTTTTTTAGTTGGAGTCTTTAGGGTTTTGAATATACGGTACATAGTATCATGTCATCTGCAAATGACAGGTTTACTACTTCCTTTCCACTTTGGATGCCTTTATATATTTTTTTTTTCCTGCCTAATATCTTTGGCTAGGACTTTTCAACTACGTTGAATTGCAAGTTGTGAGAATGGGCATCCTTGTCTGACTTCTGATCTTAGAGGAAAAGCTTTCATGTTAGCTGTGCTTTTGTCACATATGACCTCTAATATGTTGAAGTATATTCCTTCTATACCCACTTTTTGTGAATTTTTATTGTAAATGGATGCTGAATTTTGTCAAATGCTTTTTCTGCATCTATTGATACGATCATCTGATTTTTATGCTTCATTTTGTTAATGTGCTGTAACATGTTGATTGATTTACAGACGTTACATTTGATCATGATGTGCGATCCTTTTTATTTATTGTTCAATTAAGTTTGCTCATTTTTCTGAGGATTTTTGAATCAATGTTCATCAGGGATATTGGCCTATAATTTTTATTATTTATTTATTTGTTTGGTTTGTTTGTTTATTTGTGGTGTCCTTGTCTCATTTTTGTATCAGGGTAATACCAGCCTGGTAAAGTCAGTTTGGAAGTGTTCCCTCCTCTTCAATTTCTTGAAAGAGTTTGAGAAGGATAGGTATTAAATTTTCTTAGAATATTCGGTAGCACTCACCAGTAAATCTGGTCCTGGACTTTTCTTTGTTGGGAAATTTTAAATTCCTGACTTAATCTTCTTACTAGTAATCGGTCTATTTAGATTTTTCGATTTGTGCCTGATTCAGTCTTGGATGATTGTATGTATTTAGGAATTTATCTGTTTTTTTCTAGTCTGTTTAATATGTTGTCATATAACTGTTCATAGTAATATCTTATGATCCTTTGTATTTCTGTGGCATCAGCTGTAACTTCTCATTCATTTCTGATTTTTATTTGAGCCCTCTCTTTTTCGTCTTGGTGAATTTAGCTACAGGACGTCTCCATTTTATCTAGGGTGTGCCAGAGTGAGGGATCTCAGCACCTAACTGGAGGCTGTTGGAAGCTAGACAGGCAGCAGCTTTTAAGGTGTGCCAGGAAATACAGTTCTGTGGAACCACACTCTTAAACCCTACTGGCCTCCACATCAGGTGATCTGGAGATGTCCCCTCAGCAACAGTTGCAAAAACTGGGACTCCTGATGAGTGTATGAGCTCCTTTCTGGGAGGTACTGGCAAGCTGTAGTAAGGCCTAGGACTAGCACAAAGATGGAGTCTCCCGGCCCACTTTTCCTGCAAGCACTTCCATAGCCTCCAGATGTGTGGTAAACCTGAAGCCTGTACCTCAGGCTGAAGCTTCAGGACAATAGGCCTTTTTCACAGGAAGACTGAGGGTATGTCAGTTTGCTGTGTGTTCAGTGCTCTGCGGTTGGTAGCCTGCCAGGAACTCTCTCTCTGATTGTTTTAGAACTGTGGTGCCCAGAAATACAATACCCCTTTGATGCCAGTGCCAAGCACTCATGGGTGTCCCCTGTGTAGGCTGGGTACACTCACAGACTGTCAGGGCTGTGAGAGCAGCACATTTCACATCATTTTAAAAATTATATTGTTGTATCTTTTTGGAAGCATAAAATTTACAGAAGCCCAAAATTGTTGCATGTTTTAAAAAGAGAAAAAGATAACTGAATATGCTGAAAACCAAATTTAAAATGCATTAGACAGAGAGAGATTACATTAATACCATGGGTTTACAGTAGTTTAATCATATATCCTTTCACCTGTACAAACTGCATTTCTTACATCACTATTTGGCTTCAGTATTCAACAAAGGTGACGAGAGTAGCTTAGAATATAATTTAGTGAGGCACCTGGGTTAGAAAGGGTGAATATTGAATAAACACCTCATATTTTATACATCAGCAGAAATTACAATTATGTACTTTTTTGTTAGATGGGGGCAGAGTTCTATAACATATTTGTGACATTTTCACCTTACATCCTCTCATCAATATTTATCATTTAATTAGAATATTTTCCCTGAAATTTCACTTTATTATACTGTGCCATTATTAGTACCTTAGAAGAATAGTTTATTGGAAATCTGATTTTATAAATCTCTCTTATAATTAGAGAACATAACAGAACTCTTTTTCCAGGTTAATTAACCAAATCTTTATGTAGGTAAGATTATTTATGAAATTAGGAATATATATTCGTTAATTCTCATCCAGTGAATATCCCATCAGATTCCCCCCATAATTCTTAGCATCCACAACAACATAAAGACATCAAAGCATATAAAAAGAAAAATGACACAGCAAAACAAACCCAACTCTGTCAAAAGGAATTTGCTAATTTTGATAAATTCAAACAATCTTTATGTAAATTTTTCACACTTGAAAAACTCCAAAGTCATTAAGACTTCCAAAGTCGTTGCTCCTTTTTCTGGTATGACCCATTGCCATTAATCCCTTCGATTCCACTATCCACTGTAACATTTTATTCCCTAGTTATCATTTGTTTTAGTTTTCCAAAGTTTAATATTTTCCCTCCCCCTAACCCCTCAACTCCTTCCCCCACCACCTGCTTTCCTTCCCCTGTCTTACTCTCTTCTTACTCAAATAGTAGCACTACATTCCCTATATTTTATGTTCTGGCTTCCTTCTCTTCATAACCCTGATGGACTACTTAGGTGAGGAGGATGAGACCATGTCCATTTGCTCATCATTATGAGCACTATTCTGAACATCTCCAATGTTCAGAATAGTATACATGGTAAACATCTAATACATATTTGTAGAATAGTTTATATAACATGACTAATGATTGATTTTTCCAGTTTAGAGCTTTAATGTAAATAAACTTTCATGATTAATTAAAATATCTTTACATTTGACATGGCAACAGTTCTTCTAAAAAGAAGAAAATATTACTTGTGTTAAAGCATTTAACTTCATGGGAGTCCTCTAAGATGGTCTCTCAGATAAATGTTTATTGAGCATTGGATGCAATTCTCCATATTACTACTTTAAGAGTGATAGACTTTTTGTATTTCAGAGTAATAGAAAATACTGTTATGCATGTCAGTCTCTACATTATTTAAATACAATGGATATGGAAATTTAGATCTCATGTGTGAGCGGGTTTAAATGTCCATTCATATAACATTTTCATGCTAAAGGTTAAGAAGATCTGGTTGCTAAACCAACTGAGAGCAGTATTATCTTGAAACAAAAAGTTTTATAGCGGCATAAGGTCAGATTTTAGCTGTAATAACTTCATCCACAATGATCGATTGAGAGCAGAGTAAGAGTTTTATGATGATGTCTCCATCCCCTGCTAATCACTGGTTTTTGAACATAGATCTTTAGACATTTACCTAAAGAACTTTACAATTGGAATTATAACTCAGGATTTTGGGGGAACAAATATCTTGAATAAATATAAATATTTTCAGGACAGTACTTTACGTAATCTAATGTGTTTTTTGTACCTGAAGTCATCCACATAACTTTTTATAAAAATAAATGATATGACTTATACTGTAATAATTGCCTTTAACATATTTAAAATTATATCCTATGTAGTGATGATTGTAATGAGTATGTTTAAACTTTTGCTTTGTGATTCAGGTTCATTATTTTGCTCAATGATTTTACTTTCTATAGTTTGTATGCAAATATTATGAACTCAGAAGAAATTGAGGTTTATATGTTCCTAAATAAATCACACCTATCACCATGTTTTTATTAATAAACCACAATTATTGTGGATAAATTGCCTTCCCTAAAAACAGTATAATGCATATTATTCAATCTAACAATATATCATCTTCCTATGTAAATAACAGTGCATTGATAGGCATTCTATGAGACGTATAGTTGCAGTACAAGGCAGGATGGGTTTATGTGTCAAATGAATAAGGCAGGTGGAATCTTTAGGAAACTAGTTACCCTCAGGGCAAGAGCACAGAAAGGAATGTATGTCAGAGAGGTGGTCTTAAAACAGTGTTTTAAAGGTTTAGGTGAAAACAAATATGTATCTCAACATTTTAAAATAGGTTTACCTAAGCTGTTAAATATTTCCAAGAGGAATTTTATCCTTTAACCATAAATCTGTGCCAAGTAGAGTTCATAAAACTGCTATGGCAAGTTCTTACTTTGTCCCCAGAATGCATTCTTAAAACCTGACTGTAGAGCAGATTGTTATAAAAATTTTACATTTCCTCATAGGAACAATGTTATAATTTGACATTATATGGGAGACCAAGCATCAAATACATCATAGACATGACTGAAAATCTGTCATAAAGTGAGACATACAAGTATAAATTTGTGTAATAATTTTAAATGGTAAAATTATGCTCCATAATTCTATGCAATGGGCATAAATGTACCTTATTCTCTGATAATTCACAGGCCCCAGTGAATCGTAAAAATTGAATATATAAAATACAATCCTACTATATTAGAAACTCGAACTAGTCACAAGATTCAGTCAATTTAATTTTCCACTACTGCTTCATACTTGGAAGACCAGAGGGACTCAGAGCCTTTCTTTCCCTCCTCTTAACGCTGCCTCCCCATTCTATTCCTGCCCCCCACCCCCACGACTAAAACAATTACTGAATTAACTATGACTTGTAGTATAGATACTCCTCAACTTGCGATGGGGCTATGTCCAGGTAAACTTAGTGTAAGTTGAAAATATCATGACTCAAAAAGGCATTTACCACGTCTCACCTACCAAACAGCACAGCTTAGCCAAGCCTCCCATAAACATGCTCAGAACACTTATAGTAGCCTACAGGTGGGCAAAAATCACCTAACACTAGGACTATTCTAGAATAAAGTATTGAATGTCTCCCATAATTTATTGAATACAGTAACCAAAAAAGTGCTGGCAACACAGTACCCTGTAGAGTATCCGTTGTTTACCCTCTTGATTGACCAGCTTACTGGAAGCTGTGGCTCGCTGGAGCTGCTGCCCAGCATCACCAGAGGGTATCATACCATGTTTTTCTAGCCCGGAAGAGGTCAAATTCAAAATTCAAAGTAAGTTTTCTGCTGAATGTGCATTGCTATCGTGCCATTGTGATGTCAAACAATAGTAAGTTGAACCATCATTCATCGAGGACTCTCTGTAGGTTGATCGTTCACACTTAGAGAATCATTACATGATGACACTGCAATGTGTCTTAGACCAAAATGTGGCAAACACAAGTGGATTATTTGAAAATCTTTTTCCTAAATGGAAGAGGGTATGTGTTTCTCCTATGGACATAAATTTGTATGCTGTTTATTCATTGGTGTATGACTGGTAAAGACCTGGGGGGGAAAAACACTCTTTGATTTAAAAAAATATGTGGAAATATCTCCATATCTTTTTCTCTGGTATGTTCAAGGAGATGCGATTGCCAGATGTTAAGCAGAAAAAGGCAAGCTGAAGAGCTGTTGATTTAAAATATGAGAAATATGGGCATCTCCATAATAGTTGAGAGGTTTGCTAGGGAAATACTTATTAAGTGCTGTCAAAATCAGGAAGTCTTGGGTAGTGGCTCTGAAGTACATGCAACATTTCAGTGTACAGCTGTAGGTGATTTAGTCACTGCAGTTTTTAAAACATGCTCATTCTGGGGAAAGTTTTGTGTTTTGGAAAGATAATTTTAGAAAGCTTCTTATGTCTCAAAATGTCATTAATTTAACTTAAATGTTTATCTGTAAGATAATGTTAAATTTATTAAACAGAAAAGTAAAGGAAATAAAGAGTATTACAAAATGTTCTAGATCCCATCGATCACACTGGAAACTAATCTTAGGATTTCCAGACATCTTTGATTATGGTGAATACTCAGTGTATTTACCTCAGGCTTCCAGTGTATTTCAAAGAACCCTTTAGTTTCTTTTAAATCGTGGTTGATGTGCTCTTACTTTCATTGGTTGTTTTCTACCTCTGGTGTATTCACACGGAGCAAGTATATTCTTCAGTATTTTCTGACATCTGCTATCTTCAGTCATTGTGTTTAATTTCACTTAAATGAAGCAATTTAAATGGCCAGTTAGCATGCTCAAAATTTCACCTATCCCACAAGTTAAAAACATAGACAGAAACTAAAAGATACTTTAAAAACTCTTATCTTTTCCCAGACATCAGTTTCTGAGTTTGGTACAAACCATCACAGGACATGCGCTGCCTGCCTTCACTTCCCATGAGAGTGGAACTTCATCCCTCTGCCAGCTGACCTTCTGTTGGAATTGCTTTCTCCAATTTTGTTTTTTTTCAATCTTGTCAATTAAAGTCAATCACCCTGTCAATCACCCTTTCACATCCCTCCTTTCTTCTCTGGAACATCGACACTGTCAACACTTCCTTGAAATTCTATAATCTCTCACAAAGTGCTTTCATACTTCTGCATTGCATGCTGTCACTCTCAGCTTTTTCTTACTCATGGGCATTCCCCACTCTTCTGCACTCATTTCTCTTTTCCAGCACCGTCATCCTTAGTGATCTTAAGTATGCACAATTGACTTTGGTTTCTTTGCAGAGATAGGTCCCAGAATTGTATCCTCAGGCTGACATCGCCAAGACTTACATTCTTTAATGCCTGCAGGGACTTTCCATCTAGTTATCTTCCCACAACTTTCTGCCCAATATCTCAGTCTAAATTTTACGTACCTGTTTTCTAACACTCAGTCGAGATCCCAACACCACTGTGAAATCCTCGAGTTTAAATAAACTTTCCACTCAGTTATACTACTGAAATTGTGCCTATTTCTAGAATATAAAACTTTTATTATGTAATATATAGGTGATGTATTACAGAATTGCACACTTGAAACCTATGTAATTTTACTAACTGTTATCACCCCAATGAATTAAAAACAAAACAAGACAAAACTTTTATTCTTACACTTTCTTAGTAAAGGTGATCATAGCACTATAACAGTATTTTTAAATTTGCTGATGGATTGATCACAAAGGTCCCACAGTGGGTGTTGATGCGATGTGATTTCTGCCCAGTGCTCTGAATGTCAACGTGAAGGAAATGTATTGAAGGGGAAAAAAACCCTCTGAAACAGTAAATATTCAATTAGAAACCACTATAGTTTATATAGTTGGCCAGGATTTTTTACATTAGAATTTATGAAAACTCTGATAGTGTTAAAACACAGTGACCTTAAGAGCTAACAATATGACAAGATTCTCTTTAATTTGGAAGTACATATACCATCTCCAGAGGATTTTATTTACTGCAAATATTTGGTCCATATATTTAAAGCTGAATCTCATAATTCTAAATATTAAAATGTAAGCCAGGCATATTCCTTTGACAGAAAAAAGGAGACTGGCTCTATGTGAGATCCATACACTCCACAGAAATTATGTTATTAATGTTGCTATAGAATTTACGTTTTCATAGCATCACAAGAATCAGAGTACACACAGAGGTAGTATCCATAAAGAATAGGGAACAACTTTATGTGGCAAAATATGGGGCTTTCAGTTCTCCCTGTGTTTATATCTTAATGCTCTGATCCCATTTCATGGTCGTGAAAAAACAACAAAATACCTTGAGCTTCCTGCTAATTCAAACTTTCATTCATGTTTTCTTTATTGGGTTTCTCATTCCAACCTAGTGGGCTAATTCATTATTGAAATATGGTACAATATCATAATGCTTCACAATGGACAGCCCAATGGCATCTTCATGTGAGTTCAAATAAAGGCATCGTATCTTAATATGCTTTACTTCTAATTCTTGTAATACCGATTGCCTTTAACATACACATCATTGCTAAAACATACTTGTACTAAATATATAAATACATTGCCTATGAACAGATGGCACCTCCTTACATGTGACACACTTGTGCAGTGCACAATCCCCACAACTGTATGAAAAGACCCTGGACTATGCAACATTTTGTGGTTTCTGACCCTCAGTTTCCTAATTTGTTTAATGATAATGGTACCTGTTTTATAGAGACCTTTGAAGCACATGTAAAAGCATCACATTCCAACTCTTAGCATAACATCATTATTCAATAAATCTTAGTTTTCTCTTTTTCCTAAGAGTACTTAAATAAATTTCTAAAGACTCATTTTCTCCAAGAATGTTTTCCTAAGGTTCTAGCCCAGAGATCAGTAAACCTTTTCAATAAAGTGGCAGATAGTAGATATTTTTAATTTAGGGTTTACGGGCTGTACAAACAGCCTATTGTGACTACTCAACCACTGTACCGTAAAAGTAACCATAGAGCAGATGACATGCGAATGAATGAGCATGACTGTGTTCTAATAAAAAAACAAAAAAACAAAAAACAAACAGAAACAAAACAGAGAGGGCTTGATTTGGCCCATAAGCCATAGTTACTGACCTCTGGTTCAGCCTGTATTATCTCATTTCTTCATTAATACTTGGAAGAGTTATTTTAGTTATGTTTTTAGGCCCTGATCCAGACAAAGTTGCATAATAAGGTACATTTCATTTAATTCTCTCTCAAAACAGTTTATGCTTCAATCAAGGCTAAAGTTAGAAAAAATTTACCTTCTGAAGACTTTTCCTTTTTGACTTATATGTATTTCTATTTTTTTTCCTTATCTCTGGTCCAAACTGATGGTTTTTCTTCCTTTCTTTTAGAGAACAAATACATTTCTTCTTATTGACATTTATTGTTTAGACATTCTTTTTTAATTCTTATTTTTGTGGAAATTTTTTTTTATATAAATCCTTTTAATGTAAGAGGCCCTAAACCTTATTTTCTAAGCTTATCTTTTCTTTTTAATCAAATAAGATGTCTCAAGGCAGTATTCATCATATTATGGGGTACATAGTACCCATGCCATGCCTTTTGAAGATTTTCGCGAATCCTGTATTCTCATGGTCTATGAATTCTTGCTCACCTTATGAATTCTTGCTCAAGCAAAATTATCAACCCCTATTAGTCCCAGAGCTTCTATTTTATAAGGCACCATTAACTCAAGTTTGTTGCCTGAAGCAATCTTTAAAAGAAGTCTTTGGATCAATGTAGGTGAACCATGTGTCACAGAAGTTAATTTAACTTCCATTAAAAACAAAGCAAAACCAAAATAAATAAATAAATAAATAAATAAATAAATAAATAAATAAATAAAACCCACAGTCCTGAAATTTCCCAGTCCTGGGCAGGAATGTATGCTAAACTCCATCAATACGAAAATAAAAGTTTTTTTGCCATTTTCAATAATACCAATTTCTCCAGGGGTATTTGCTGCATTTTGTTTTTCCTTCAGAAAAGGTTATTTCTTTATGTTAGTTTTATTATGGAGGTAGAGGATTTAATGCATAGAAAAACTGAAGTCAAACCAATAATCCTTTAATACATATGAAACTACTACAAGCCAAGTAGCACAGCATCAAATAAAATCTGTTTAAAAAAAAAAAAAATTAGAAATAGACATAGTGAAAGATTTGAATATACTGCCTACAGTGTATTGCTGATGGTGTTGACCTAAGCAAAGGGCATAATAGGTATCTGATTAACTATTACAACTTTGTTTTCAAAGAATAAAAGCATAGGGAATACAAGAGATAAAAACTTAAGTGGAAATCAAAGCAAGAGATTCTTTTGTTAGAATTTTTGTTTGCTATCACCCTGGAAGAAATTCATAGGTTCACAAAAACAGCAAACAAGTCTGTAGTAATTATCTCAGCCTGACAGTAGCATCCCTTACACCCGAGGCAACGGATGTCCCAGCAGATTGTCTGCCTTGATTTGGAATCATTTTCATGCTACACAACTCTTCTTACTCTTTGTTCTCTACCAGTGTTTATGAATCCAGACCATGTCATATAACCTGCTCAGTTGAATGTTTCCTTGCCTCTTTTATGAGTTGTACTCAGTTGCAGCAAAACTGTTCACAAGCTTGTCACACATTTGTAAACAAGTACAGAGGTTTGTTTCATTTCCCAGGTAAATGAAAAAGAAAGAAACTATGCAAATCTACAAACAGGAATTGTAAAACTATGTCTGCAAAAAAAAAGTATACTGCAATTACTGTATAAACACTGATGATAGTATAATCATGGATAACTTATTTTTTATCTTATTTCTTTTTTTTTTCTGAAATGTTATTAATGTTACCAGGAATTACAGTGAAAATCTTGACTGAAATTTGTTTTCGCTCTGAGAGTCTATAAATCTCAGGCAAATGTATAGAATTTGAAGACTATCTGGAAGGAGCTCTCAAAAGTTTACCCTCTTTAGGAACTTGAGTCTTCCCAGGTTCTAGCAGGAAATATTTAGCTGTCATTATTATTCCTGGAATGAGTGGAGGATAATCTGAAACTCAGACACTTGACAACAGAACACTGCTGGCATCTCTTTCTACAAAGACATCTGATCATTGGCTTTGTAATTAATCGTTACAGTGTGAGAACAATGAACATTTATTTCCCTTTTGGGGACTAAGTAGAGTGCTGTCACCAGTGAACAAAAAGTGACCCATGTTGCTTATAACCAAAAGGCTAGCATAACCACATCCTAGATATTAATTTATTGAACAAATATTTAATAGGTGTCTAATATGTATCAAGCATTACTTAGGCCATTGAGAAATATCAGTTAAAAAAATGCATCAAAGACATAATTGAAAGCTCCATAAACTAAACAGGCAGAGGGTTAGATGTCAGTTTGTACAATATTTCCTCACGCTATCAAACTAGTATACTCATCACTAAAGAATGAGAATTCCTTATTTATTGTCTGCTTTCATATTTTGTGAATAACTCAATTTTTCAGCAATGCAAAGATCACTGATATAGATATAAATATTTCTACTACATAATTCATTCTCTATGATTAAATAAAGCACATCCACATAATCTTGTCTTATAAATTTCCAGATTAAATTTTGAATTTTTTATTGTTAAAGCATATATTTTTTGTTTCAGTTTTTCACATATGGTAACAATAATTTTTTTTTAATTTTCAAAAAAAATACCCTTCTCTATATAGTCCATATAAATATTTAAAATATTCCATTTATCGGTAATATGTTATGCTTAATAGCCTATCCTGGTTATTGAATATATACATACATATATATATATATATATATATATATATATATATATATATATATGTAATTTTACTGATTGGAATTGCTTTAGGTCAGAAGTTCTTCTTTTCTGAAAATGAATTAAAGAATTGCTAATTAATGGGTTCCGAAGTTTGTTTTATATTCAGGCAGAATTTTCTCAAAAACGTAAATCGAGCCGAGGGCTGAAACAACCATGGCTCCATGAAGTTCAGATGACACTTCTGCAAAATGAGCTTCAATTCAGTTACATGTATGAGTAAGAATTAGTTTTCTGGCCTTTGCCTCCAGATGATGGACTCCTATAATTAGACTGTAAAGTTCTGCATGTGATTAAATCCGCAATCCTTTGATTCTCCTCATCAAAATACATTATACACGTTTTGAACCTCTCTCTATTCGCCTTCAAGCTTTTGTGCTTCTCTCTTTTTGTAATCTCAGGACAGTTTAATAGGGCATCTGCTTTGAGTCACATATATATATGTGTATATATATACATATATACACATATATATATGATTCTTATATATATATGATTCAAATATATATACATATATATTTATAAATGGGATAAGAATTAGTATTTTGACTCCTCTCCTTATTTTTTTAATAGACTGTTTAGGATACTTTCAAAAACTTCTAAGGTTTATAAAGTAGGTAGAGAGGAACAAAACTTTAGAGAAAGCTAACACTCGGAGAAAGCTCTCTGAGAAAGCTCTTTTGGCATAAAAAGATAAAGAAGGCAAATTGTCTTGCCAAAATTAGAAAGGGACAAAGCCAAAAAAATCTTTTCATTGTATATAGCCCCTGGCACATTGTAGTTGCTTAGGAGATCTTCATTTAGTTATAATTATAGTTATATGATATTATAATTATAGATAATTATATAATGATTATATAATTTACTATGATAATGAAAATGCCTCAGAGCTGGTGAACAAGTAATCACCAATATAAGATTTTCCTGGAGGTATCTCCATTTCTAACACTTTCTTCTTATTTTCATGTAATATTAATTTTGGAAGAATGTGCTTAATAAAAACAGAGGCAAATGAAATAAAAATAAAAATGCACATTCTGTTCATACACATGCTTTTTTCACTTTTGTTTTATTGTGGTAAAATATACATAATATAAAATTTACCATTATAACCATTTTTTAAGTGTACAGTTTGGTACTATGGGTATTAAGTACATTCACATTGTTGTACGACCATCACTAATATCCATCTCCAGAACGTTTTCATCTTCCCAAACTTATATATATATATATATAGTGTAGATATGTAATTTTATCCTACTTGGAGTTTATTGAATTTTGGGGATAGGTGGATTAATTTTGTTAAAATATGAAAAGATTTTGGACGTCATTTATTCAGATATTTTTTTGTGTATACTTCTCTTCCTCCTCTATTTCTGGGACTCCCATGATGTGTATTTTGGTACACTTGATAGTTTCCCATAGATCTCTGAGTCTCTGTTCATTACTCTTCATTCCTTTTTGTTCACTCTCTCAGACATTTGCTGCTGATCATTTTCCACAAATGCCCTAGGAGAAAGCTGTTAGCACTGAGCAAGCTTTGAGTGAGGGCAAATAATGACAGGATCTATGTGTGGGTTTTCCAGAAACTGTCAGATGATCATAATGCTCTGCAGGTGAGACTTTTGGATAGCTCCCACCAGTGGCACCCCCGCTAGTGGCTACTATACTAGGCTATTGCTTTTCATGAGCACTGTAATTGTAGGGCTGTTGATTTTCAAGGCTACCTTTGAGGTTGCGCATAGGAATAGGAAAAATCAAAATATTACAATGTTTGTTTTTCACGTTTTTCGTAAAATAAATGCTCCTTGGACTATTGAAAGCCTTTGGTTAATTTTTAAAGTTGTGATAAAGTTGATTTTGACAATTTTTATAGTTTAGGTTTTCTTTTCTTTCTTTCTCTCTCTATCTCTTTTTAAAAATAACTTGGTGCACAAACCTTGTGATGCTTTAAGGTCATCATTTTCAAGATCAACTCTCAGTTTCAGATTAAATTTTAAATGCTAGGTGATTCAATTTTGGTCATTGAAAAGTTATATAAAGGAATGTTTCCTATAAATCCTCCTTTAATGAGAGAGGAAATAAAGGATGGTTTTAGTGAAATTAACAAATACAAAATTGACTCCTTTTATAGACATTGTAAGAATCACCATTTCTTAAAAATCATAATAATTATTTTCGTTATTAAAACCAGTGATAACAAGGGAGACTTTACATATACAGAAACAGAAAATATTCAGTTTATGCTGTCTTTTAGCAAACAGAACCAATGTGAACTTTTATTACTGGGTAAGGATTTTTAACATGGTAATAACAAGCATATTATGAGCACTGCTGCACTCAAAAGTGTTTTTCATAAAGATAGTCTGGGGATTAAAAATGGAAACATTAAAGCATTTTAGGTAATTTAATTTAAATGTATTCATGATGGTCTTATATCAAACAGATTGTTTACTCAGCATAGTGCTAAGGTGCTTTCTTGTTTCAGAGAGAAAGTGTTCACTCACTGTTTAGCCTTACAGTTCCAAATGTAGTAAAAAATAGAGAAAAAGAGAACTCAGAAGAGATCTTAATAGCCTGGATGAAACGCAGGGACCAAATTTTATTTGGCTAGTCACGATGCCTAATTTCAGAGAAGTTTCTGGTTTCTGATACATACTGCTTCGTCTCAGGATTGAAAACAAGAGACAGCATCAACTTAAGGAAGTGTCAACTTTCCTAACTACATTAGAAGTGGAAAGGGTGAGAGGTTGTGGAGAAGACCAGGTAACACGTAATGAAAAAATGCACTGGACTTGAGCCACAAGGTCAGAATTTGGA
This sequence comes from Rhinolophus hipposideros, assembly GCF_964194185.1. NCBI lineage: Eukaryota > Metazoa > Chordata > Mammalia > Chiroptera > Rhinolophidae > Rhinolophus > Rhinolophus hipposideros. The sequence goes on from NC_138050.1 coordinate 24,564,760, forward strand.
TCCTAGCACTGGTGTAATTAGTGATGGGATTAGGGTGGTGGGAAATATTTTATTTATTTGCTTTTTAAAAATAAGAGTTCTCAACTCTGAAAATTGAATAACAGTAATAAAATGGCTAACATGTGAATGAAATGAGAGTATTCCTTGTAGTGCAGTATTTCTTGTGTGTGTATGTAACTTTACTATTGTCACCGCAATAAACTTTATTAAAATATAACTGAGAGTATATGAGAAAGTTGGAATATTTCTATGCCTTTATAAATAGCGTAAGTGAGCTCCTCTTATGCTATCAAAATTAACGTTTTTTCAAGGAAGCTTCTATCCATCAACTGTTTGATTTTTTTAATTATTCATTTTTTGATTACAGTTGACATACAATATTATAGTAGTTTCAGGTGCACAACTTGGTTATTCGACATTTATATACCTTATGAAGTGATCACCGCAATAAGTCTAGTAACCATCTGCCAATGTACAGTTATTACAATATTATGACTATATCGACTATGCTGTACATTACATCCCTGTGACTTACTTTATAATTGGAGGTCTGTACCTCTTAATCCCCTTCACCTTTTTCACCCATCCTCTCTTTCTCCCCCTTCCATCTGATAACTCAGATACAGAGAACAAACTCTGTTTGATTTTTTCCCCTCTCTTCCAACCTGCAGATGATGGTTATATATTTTAATTTGCACACAGGAAATTCCCATTCTAATAAGGATTTAACATGCATGTCCTCATATGTCTTAGTGTGTTTACATTGCCACACAAAGCCCAGATCAGAAAGTCTCTTCTGTGCAGGGCAGTGCCGGTAAAATATTTTGGATGCTGCTAGGGTAATTGGACTCTTCCTGAGAGTACTCAGGTGATGGTTTTTCACTATAAAGAAAACTCTTTCAGTGTCATCAACTGCCCATTTGTGGCTTGGTGGGAAGAAAAAAGATGTTAGGGAAGATCGCAATAACTTAACTTGCAACCCGCTGTTATGGACCTGACAGCTGAACAGATGCTTTTTCTCTGTGGGAGACTGTTAACCTGTACCAGCAAGTCTGATTCTCACTGAACCCAGTACAATATTAATGGAAAACCACAGGAAGAGGAGAAGAGGTGTGTCCCAGGCCATTCTAGGCTGCTACTACCACAGTTAATCACCTCCCAGTTCATGTTAGAAGTTTCCCTTTCTAGCCTCTTTGAATTAAACAAAATTGGATTTGTTCAGGATGTGATGATAGAGAAATATTTTAGAGTCTGGAACGGAGAGGGTGGATCAAACAAAGAAGTTATCTGTTCCACTTCAAAAGATAAATTAGCAGAAAACTCAGATAATAATTTCAAATTATTAACTGAGAGAAATTCATGAAACTTTGAAGACGGTATTTGATAAAATTATATTTTATTTTTAAAATAACTATTTCAGGAAAAAAGCTTGTTTGAATTAAGTTGAAATTACAAAATTTAAACGTATTTTGATTTGATTAGAGAGCTATGTAACATAAAGCCTTAAATTCATTAAATTCATTGTTTACCTTTAGGGACGGTGTCATAATGCTAACATAAATGAGAATTTGTTAGCTTTTAAACTTTTCCAGTGTTAACTTCTGTAAACTCTTGAATTCTTTGTCAGGTTGTCTTCCTCTGTTTCTCCCTCTTTTGTCTCTCTCCACCGCCACTCATTCATTGCTTTCAAATGTGCCAGGCAGTGTGTTGGCAGCTGGGGATGTAATAATGAGCAACAAACACGGTTCCTACTCCCGGGGAACTTACTGCACAGCAGAGGAACAGACATGAATCAATTGTATAATAAAATGTAAACCTTCAGCTGTGACCACTGAGACCAAAGATAGGTGTAGCATTTCCAAGAGGCTACTGACATAGGCCGTTGACATAAGCTGCTGATTATTATGACTTAGCCTGTGAATTGATGAAAACAAAACAAAACAAAACAAAACAAACTAGCCAGACATGCTTCACGTCCAACAATTGAAGCTCTCTGTCAGAAACGGTAGTCTGTGAGAATACAAGAAATGGATCTTTTGGTACTTTTTGTACTTTGCTATCATAGGGACCATGTGTACGGTAGTTTTTTCTCCTGTTGGTGATGGATACGTATTTAGTTGCTCAAACCAACATTTTCCTCTTCTGTTGGTAATGTAATAGCTAATGAAACTTTGTTCACTATTATGGTGTGAAACTATCCTTAATACTATTTTCCATTTATTTTATTTGGGTTTTTATAGTTTGATATACTATATAAAGAATTGTACAGTTTTCTTAAATTTTGTATCATGGGGTTAATGATAATTAGATGTCCTCACTGTTCTTTTGGCAGGAATAGTTTTGACTTTTTAATAGTTATGTCTCCGGTAGGAGAATCTATGTAATGTATAGAAAGCATTCAATAAATGATTTACTATAAACCCTGGCACAGTCACTGGAATATGGTAATTCATTTGTTCTACCAACAATTATAAGGGAACCAAATGTTAGATTTGTCTAGATTTACCTAAATTCCAGGTTAGAAGTTATAAGTTTGGTAAACTTTATAAATTATACAGATATATTTAAAGTAATCATTGATAAGGACATTTCTTTAAGAAGCAAAGAAAAAGCGATGTTCAGGTTGTGAAATGAGCCGTAGTAGGAAATGATAGCAAGCTTTATTTAAGCTATGAATCAAAGCATTCTGTTTGCCTGGAATGATAATTAAAGTTGGTTAGCAAGGAAATAAAATTGTTTCTGTATATTCACAACTATTTAGGTGTTGTTAAATTTATGTAGATTATCTCTGGCTTCTCATTGACTACTCAAGTACTTTTTAAAAAATGACTGCCAACTTATTTATTAAGGCATTTACAAAACAGGGCATGGCATTCAATTCTTTGTATTTAGTGATGGTTTAGTGGTATAAGGTGAGCACTCAACCTTAAAAAAAAGAATGCTTTTTTAAAAAAGATAATCCTATAAAGGACACATTTCAAGAAACTTTCTTGATACTGAGAACCATACATGACACCTAATGACATTGTGTTTGCATGATTAAACATTATCTGGATAAAACACAAGAAAACATAACTTACAAGAAAATTTTCACATCTTTTGGTGAGATTATTATCTGACAGTGCTCCATAAAATTCTACTTAATAACAATTTAACATTTCACCCTATTTTAATATTCTTTCTTCTATGTTTAATTTTAGCACATTTTTGTATTTGTCATTTCCGCTGTAGATAATGCAATGAAAGTCTTAACATATTTGGTGAAAAATTATTTTAGTTTAATCACACAAATTAGTTCAGCTCCATTTATATGAGTATTTTAAAAATTACTTTGATTTCACAAAACCTTTGAAAGTTTTCTGTCCTTTTGCTGTGACCATTATCTGGTGGTGGGTCATGCAATTCTACTTAATGATAATTGATCTTTCCTCTCTATTGTAATGTTTGCTCTTCACTTCTGTACAATATGAGGAGAGACTAAAATATTTTGATATTTTTTTATTTTTCTTTTTCTTTTTTATTTTTTGCATTGTAAGCTATGGGGAGAATGTCTTGGACCTCAAAATGACATATTTTATTTAAAAAAAAATCATACTAGATTATTTCAGATAATTTAGCTCTGGTCCATTTATATGTATATTTTTAACCATTTTGTGAATACAGAAATGTTTTTAAAACTAATGCTACTATAAACCTTTTCCCCAGAAAACTTGTGACAAATTCATATATATTTCTTTATTTACAGAAGAATCATTGACTTGACAACTCTGAGAAACTGTATAGATGTGTGTGTGTGTGTGTGTGTGTGTGTGTGTGTGTGTGTGTTTGTGTGTTTGTATGTACCTATACTGTGAAGGTAACTGGACCAGTAAGAAGATACTCAAAATATACAAGTGCATTGTTAGAAAAATAGGGGCTTCCCAGATGTAGAACTAGCAGGAATGTCTTGCCATGGACACGTAGGGTTGTTGGGGAGCATGGCATGGAGGATGGTGACCGGGGATATGTTGTTAAAGAAATAAGGGAGAGGATGTGTAGATTTACTTAAGATACCAAGAGAACATTAGAGTGAAAAAACTTATCTTGGACCCAAATTATATTTTACAGGAGAAATCTACTTATGGCAAGACTAACACTACTCATTTCTGAGTTATCTTAAGGAGATTTCTGAATTCTATTTAGGATAAACTTAAGTTGTTCTGAGATTTAACAGCTGAAATAATATATTTGCATATAGAAATATTTGAATTTTAAATTGAAAGTATATTTCTTAAAATTAAAACAATAGAGGTCTTCCTTACTAATTCACATCATAGTCATTTCCTGAGAATCTAGTTAGATTTATCTGTTGATATTGGGTACTAGTGTTTTTACTTTTGTAATTTCCAAAGTGTATGTTTTAGAACCCCAAAGTAGCTTATTCAATGGTGGTCTCTGGAATAATATAATCCAGATGTTAATTTAAAATCCCAAACTATTAAGGGAATTGTTTAAAAGTTAAATGATTCAATTACTAGGAAAAGTTCTTCAAGATTTGGAAACTAATTATAATCTGTAGTTCAAAGCTCTAGAGGAATATGCCACTAGGGTAGGAACTCATTTAGTTTTTCCATATCCTTTTGGACTTTTCTTGGGCAAATTTAGATTTCATTACTGCTCTTTAATAGGTTCCTTGATGAATTTGGCTGCTTAGATCCACTACTAGAAATGAGAAGGTTAATTATGATCATTCATTTAAAAAAACGTTTAAACAAAATAGGCAGAGGAAAGATAATAGATTTCTATATATTTTATATTCAAAATGCAATTTTAGCTTTTTTATTGGAATTTTCAAACCAAAAATAGGGAGAATACTTTAACAAACTCCTATTTCCCTATCACCTAGCTTTAACAATGATTAATAATTTGCCATATTCGGTACATTAGTATCTGTTTTTAAGTGTTAAAACATTCTCAACCACTTGAACATATACAGCTGATTGAATAAAACACAATATACTGCTCGGTGGTTTAGCACACACTAAAACCCATGTAATCACGGCTGTGGTCAAGACCTACGACATCGTTAGAACCTAGCAACCTGTTGCTCCTTCCTCATAATTATAACTTCCTATCTCTCAAGTTTAACCAGTATCTTCAGCTTCATGGTAATCACTTCTTTGCTTTTGTTGATACTTTTAATCACTAAAGCATCTATTCTTAATGACTACAATTTTGTCTATTTGATAAACTTTGTATAAGTGGAGTTGCAGCAAAGGTATTATTTTGTGTCTGGCATATTTCCTTAATAATGGGTTTGAAGTATTTATCCATGTTACTGTCTGTGACACTTTTTCATTAATTTCCACAGTTGTAGTGTATAAATGTATCACAATTTAGTTATTTATTTCATTGGCACTAGACATGTTCAGTGAGTTCTAGTTTGGGAATATTATAAGTAATACCACATTCACATCTTGGTTGTATCTCATTGTATATATGCACATTCCTTTCCTATTTCTGCTGAATGAAATTGTTGGGTCTTATCATATACAGATACACATTTAGGAAAATAATACTAAAAAAACAAACATGGTTAGTTGGTTAGTTTTTATTTTTAGTCAATTAGGGCAAGATAAACCAAGTCTGTTAATCATGTTATTTAACATGTCTACATATTTACTGATCTTTTTTAAATCAATGACTGAGAGAAAATGTGAAAAGAAAATGTCCCAACATGCTTCCAGATAGATCTATTTCTCTTTTTATTTTTCCAAGTCTTTGGATTTTTCCAGTTTTTTGGCCCTGCTCCTGGTTTTTCTAAGGAGCACAGATGGATGATCTCTAAAGATGACCCTGTGAGTGGGTGTACACTCCCCTGTGACTGCAGTTCTGAGAGGTTCTGAAGTCTTACACTACCCATAATTGGCCTTTAGCAACATTGCCACTCTGGATTTGTCTAGTATTGTCCTGAAGAAACCATTGTAGAATGATTTTGATTTTTTAAAAAACTAATATTGCCAAGTGTGTTACTTTGCAAAATTGGGTCTCTTTGTTGTGATAGGATAATTAAATTAATTTTATTTGGTATAGCGATAGCCATATTTTTGTTCAACATTTATTGTATTTTGTGTTATTTTTCCTTACTGTCCTTGTTTTTACAGGTATAGTTGAGTTGGTTCTCTTTTTTTAAATTTGGAATTTCTCAAGTATTCTTTCATTCCACTAGAGGTAACTTCTCTGTCATAGTACTTATGAAATCCTCTGATTCTTTTCTTTCTATCTTCCATAAGATAGGTCAAGCCAAATACTTTTATTTACCTGTCCTCTCCATCTTCTTCAGTGAGACTAAGGCATCTTTACTATGACTTTTATAATTTCAAAGCCCACTTAGGCGTATAATTTTTCCTGAAATGGCTATTAATTTAATTCTCTGCTGTTACTAGGTCTTTCCCTCTGCAGTATATTTCTTCAAAAATCCGTATTGAATTCTGGAGCAATGTATTGTCATTTATTCTACACGTACAAACACATCTCAAAACTTAATGACTTACTACGCGTTATTGTCATCATTTTTTTTTTCTCGGTATATTGCAGTATAGGTTCTGATTTAGTTCGTTGTGTAGAATTATTTCTGAAATATTTTTCTTACATTTGGTATATAGATGAAAAATTTTTCATAATAATTGCATTTGAAAAGTGTCTTTTTTTACTCAGATAACTTAATGATATTTTGACTTGAAACTATACTTGTGATATTTAGTCCTTAGTCCTTATTACTCTGCAGTCTATAGAAACTAACCTGTTCTAACATCTTCTAGTTTTTGAGGTTTGTGTATGCCATAGCTAGCTGGTTAGTTGTGGGTCTTTTAATAGTATTTTAGTACTATTTTTTCTTTTTTTTTCCCCCTGATATCTTGTAAGATTACATTCATAAATCCTATCCTTTCAGATCCAGAATTAAGTGTGTGTGAGAGTGTGTGTGTGTGTGTGTGTGTGTGTGTGTACTAGGTTTTCATTTCTTTCTTAGGTCTCTCTGTGTGTTATGACTGCAGTGGTATTCAAACTGTGTCTGTCTCTTCAAACCTTTGTATTTCTTTAATCGATTCTGCCTTCTCTGTGTGTTTTGCTTGTTCTTGTTGTCTAGCCTGTTACTCCATTAGTCCATTTTGGTCTGTTACTCTTCTAGAACTTCTCCTTGTTCACTGGTTCTGCTAAGGGGATTCATTAAATGGCTGAAATCCTATGAGAGGTCAGGGGCACAGTCGTTTCTGCTCTCCTTGATCAGCTATCATCTGATAACAGCTATCAGCAAGTGATCAGTTCCTTATCCAGGCACCTGGTTGGAGTTACCTGGTCTCTTTATCTGCAAGCTCTGGTACTTTCCTCGGCTAGAGAGTCCGCTGAGTCCCCCAGGAGACACCTACATGGTCAGAGGCAGTCTCAATTCAAGAGGGAAGTGAGGGAAACAGCAGAGTTCTCTAAGTATTCTTCAATTTCATTTTAATTATGGTTCAATATAAAAAAGTGATTTATATATAACTTTTAAGGCATCTGTAGAGTCAAATGAAATATATCTGTAATATGCTTGGTACATTATATTTATCAAATATATCATACTTTTATTACTTGGTAGAAATACTATTAAGTAAGAAGTTCATTCTCATTTCATGTTCTTAAATATTTACAGGATGCACTGCTTTCTATGCCAATCTATGATTAAATGTAAAAGGGACTTGCCTAATACTAGTCATTTAATAAAATTTAGATCTATGGACAAAGGAAATTGAAAAATACCAAATTAGATTACTGAACGTCTCCTTTATTATGCTAGAACTGGAGAATTAAAATGAGGTCTAAGCTTTAGTCTTTCTATGTTATAATGACTTATATCTTAGTCTTTATACTTCAGTCTTTTTTAGTTATACTCTTGTGTTATGCTGTATTCTTGAATTATGTTGTACAGAGAAGAACTTATTGACTTCATAATACAACCAAATACATTACTGGATAAAAAGTTAAAAAAATATTCAGTTTAATGCCATCATGCTTTAGATAAAGAAATAAATATTTTGGTGACATAAAGTTGCATTTAACAAATGTATTTTACTTCTGTATGTTTTGATTAGAATAATTCTTAGGTTTCTTCTAGAAATTTTTATAAAACAGAGATCCTATTTGTAAATAAAACACATGTACATGTCAGTTTAACATTAATTCATAATACAACATTTTGAAAAAAATTAAGTGGAATAATAAAAACTACTGTTTGCAATACTTGGAGAAATTATATTTTAAATGAAAATTACTTGACAAAATAATCTATTTTACAAAATCATTCTCTTGAGAATTTTATAGGTACTTATGCAATTTCTTATATAAATTCTGAAGTAGTATATTATTGTTTGCTAAAGAAAGGAATGTTCTTTGGTAGGCATTTTTGCAGTTAATGGTTTATCAGTTTTATACATTAAAAAAGTTCTTTTAAATTATTTTCATGAGTTATATTAATTGTTTCTCGAATGAGTTTCATTTCATCAAAAAATGTACGGGTTCTATGCAATGCATAATTTTCCAATTGCTTTCCATACATATTCAATAGATGATACATTTAACAAAAGTAAACCACCCTGGGAAGATAGTAAAGGGGCAGTCTTGTAGGATATAAAAGAAAATCCTGTTTTGAAAAATGGGACCTCTTTTATTTATTTACCAAACATTTTTGTAGTGTCCTAACAATATTAACATATTCACTACTTATAATAATCCTTTTGAAGCCATTACCCTAATTTACTAAAGAGGAAATGGAGGAACAACTAGGTATCAAGCTTAACAGAAGTCATAGAGGTGGCAGAAATGATCCCCTTCTGGGGGTCTGTCTCCAAGTCTGGGCATGCTCTGCGCCTCCTACCACACTGCCTTCCCTTGTCAAGGGCTGGCCCTTGATGTACTGACAGTGGGAGGTCATGCACATTGTTTAACCTCTCCATGCTGTGGTTACTTCAGCTGTGAAATAGAGAAGATTTCCCATAAAGTTTATCCCATAGAGATGAAATGGTACATGTATATCACTTAGCAGGGTCCCTGCCTTTTATTATTATCTATTATGTCTTCTATTTATCTATTATTGTCTTCTATTTATCTATTATCTATTATGTCTTCTATTATTAATTAGTTAATTTTGTTCAATTGGAAATTTAAAAAAAAAGCAAAATCTTTGACAGTGTTGAATATGATTTGACCATAGTAAAACTTGACCTACGGAGGTCAGAGGTATTTTGGAAAAGTAGACAAACTGCATCCTATAAATGGCATTATATTTTCCAATCCATCTTTAATATTAGGCTTTCCCAAAAGGAACAAGAATAAATCCTGGAAATTATACTAGTACTTCTAAATGGTCTTCATTAAATCTATTGTTGTATTTTTCTTTTTTAAATATACCGATCAATATTGATTTCAATATTTAGAGGAGAAATACATTTAAAAGCTTTTGGGCTATTTGTAACAAACACCCTCTCCTACTTGTGTCACTATACAATGTTGGATAGAAGCCTATTTAGTTGTGTATATGTTCCATTAGCCTCTCTAATTCTGTTTGTAGTAGCTAAAGCTAGTAGTAAAAAAAAAAAATGTAAAAGCTGCTTTCATCTGCAGTTATTAACTAGAGGAAACTCCAAACTTAGATTTAAAGCCATGTATTGTATAAAGCTTCTGTCCAATAAAAAATCCTCAATTACCTTAAGAGCTTGCCTTTACCATGCTATTACATTTACAGGGCTTACTCCTTTTACAAAATTTCAGCTTCCAGAGTTCCGAGATGATTTGAGCAATTATTTATGATGGCATTACCTCATACTCATTTTCTCCTCAGCAGAGTTGTATCTGTGTCAAGCCCAAGTACTGTGAGCCAATTGAACTTGCTCCCCTTTCTTTGTTATAATCAATAAAATGCATTCCCTTGAGATCACACTTATTTATCTCCTTAGATTAGATGCAGTATCCTTTTACCCTGAACGTAGAAAAAAAAACACAAAAAATAAAAACCAAACCGAAAAAAGACAAAAAAGAAGCCAAGTTGCATTCTAGGATTCTGTTTCCATGTTACTAAATTTTATATTGTTGGATGAAGGTAAGATTATTAACTATGTGCAATAAAGACACACATATTTAGAAAGCGGGTTGATCAGTTGGTTTTTGGTAATGAGATATCAACCACTCAGTATGAATTCTGACAAATATAGGAAGACAATGTGCAAAATGTCCTACATAGCACTTCTATTTCAATATTGAGATCTCTATTATTTAGCCTAAACCTATGTTTCTCAGGAGGTTACCAGTCTCTCATTTTGTGATGCAATTACCGAGAGGCTACCACATAAATTTTCTTTGGTCACATCAGTAGTATGTGAAGCAAAAGTTAAAAACTAAGTGACTTTTGCTATATGTTTTGAAATGTTTTGGATATGTTTTGGATAATAAATGTTTAGTAATAGAGCTGAATAAAACTTATATTTCCTGTAAAGTTTTTAGGAGTTGAAAATAATGAGGGCAATTTAATAAGTTTATAGACATTTTTATACTCCATTAAAATGTTTGAATAGAATCTTGCAGCTGAGTATCAGGCTTCAAGTAGTAACATTTGTGACTTGGAACAATAGACATGTACATTTTATTCATCGTGGCATTTGGTAAACTTACCATCCTGTGACAAATCTTTATCCTCTTAAAAAAGGCAAACTTTTGAAATCTCTGGTAGAAGTTGTCTAGCTCCTCTCTTCCTCTTCACTAATATAAAAGTTTATTACAATCTTTGGAAAAGGAGTAGAAACTTTGAAGCTGAAATAAAACCAAGAATCTAAAAGTTTAACGGAAGTTGTAAACCTTGCTGGGTATATGATATTGTTAAGACCTGGGTAGTTACCGAGCTGACCTGAATACTTCTAACATGTTCATCCTCCAAAACTGTTCAGTCACATTCTCAAAAGGAAGACTGATTAGATGTCTGAGTTCCCTGTGAAACCTTGGAAAAGACTATAAATTGAGTTTACAGGGGACTATAAAGACAATAGAAATGTGTAGCTAAAAGAAACACTTGGGTTCCAGAGGTTGTGAAGTTGAATAGATACCTGGTGTAATCAATATCATAATATATGATGCTTAGAAAACTTTGAGATTAAAATGGGTTGAATCACTGTAAAAATAAGTAACTCAAAAAGGTAAATATTTATTTACTCAAACCACTTCTATATGAAAGACAAAGTGAAAATAAACTACAGAACTTAAGATCTGAGCTGATTTTAAATACAAGTTAGGTTACTTTTTTCTGTCTTCTATGGGATAACATTTAAAGACCACTTCGTATAATCTAGAGATATCAATGTAAGGATGCTATCGAAATCTCTCCCATAAATATTGTTGGATGAATATAAATGTAGTTCATTAAGAAACAAAATGTAAACTTTTCTCAAATGCGTTTTTTCATTCATCCAGTTTACTGAACGACTGCTTCACTGTTTACTTCATTATGCCTTTCTCTGTGTAGAAATGTACTGCTTTGTCAGTACTGTCAAACATAGACTGGGGCCTTCTCTTTATACATCACCTGAAAGTGAAAGCTGGATTACTTTATATTTTCTCTAACATGTTAGTTAATAACTTCCACACAAATCATTGTTTTATCCAGTGTGAGATTTTTCACTTTTTAAGTTTTCTTTTCTTTTGTTCTTCATTTTCTTGCTCTCATAATTTCTGAAAGAAAGTAAACTGTGTGTGCTGGTCATTTCTAAAAATCACAAAAGAGGCTTTGGTAATAAGATGATTTTACATTCCTAGTAGACACCGAGCAAGTAGTTAGTCATTTTAAGAATGCTGAGAGAGCCCTTTACCTAAGGAAAGGTCCCTTTCACACCCTTCATCATCCTCCCTCCCACCTTCTCTCCCTTCCACTGACATTGCAGCCACCTCTTTCCAAGTGTTGTGCTAACACTTCTTTGGAAGTCTGGGCTTCAAGTGTAGAAATTATTGGAGAGAATAGATCTGTATCCATGACCTTGAGGCACTGAATTCTATCAAAAATTAATAAAATAACAGAATCAGGCATTCGAGCTGTGTTCCTATAATACATTGATATATATTCGTATTCCAAATTTAACTTTGCATTCTAGTAATATGTTTGCCTGTCTTTCCTGTTAAAAGGTGATTTCTTGATATCTGGAGTTTTCCTAGTCACCTTGTCATTTTTATATTACATAACATGATATGTGCTTACCTAACAGGTTAATCATTGCTTGATTAATCTTTGTTAGCAACATGGATAAGTAAATGAATCAGTAAATAAACAGCTATTCCATTTTACTTTTAGGTAGATACAGAATCAGTGAGTAAATTTGGAAGGGACTTCTATTCATACAATTAACAATTCCTGCTTCTAGGGCTCACAGTGAGGAACACATGAATTCAGGGTCTTGCAAGCTTGCTAAAATAAAAAGAATGTTGAGAGGATATACTCCAGGAAACCATTTTGTTTGGTTGACATATTGGTTCTCTCAGAGTCAGTATAAAATTAGTCACTTGTTTTGTTATAGACTGTGATTATCAGAAATTTTCACTCTGTATATGTCTGCCCTCTGATGTAATAATGAGAGTCTTGAGTTTCTTAAAAAAAAAAAAAAAATCAGTGACCCTCAAGTAAATCTTGAACAACGTTAAGGTGTTTTTTCTGCTTCTATCATTCCTCTTTCCCCCTCCTATTACCTTGCCTATGGAGAAATGAATCCCTCTTCTAAGGCTGTAGGTTTCATCCAACTGGTGTTTAACCAACTTAATTTTCTTTCTAATGTCAGGGCATATTCTGCTGTAGCTTTACTGTTGTAGTTTTCCCAGTTCTCACTAATGAGGCTGTATTTCCTTGATCAAATAAGATTAAAGTTAAAATCAAACATCAGTTTCCCCCAGTTTGAATTGCTAGAGGAGCAAATGTCAACAGGTAATACATCTCCAGCATGTGAGAATTGAAGCATGTTAAAATTAGATAACAAAAATTAGCATGTTTATTTTCAAATAATATAAATATATTCACTGTTTATTCTCTGTTTGTCTTTCTCACCTTCTTTTTCACCTGTCCTTTTCCTGGTAAATATTCACTCTCTTTCAATTAAAAGTGCTGGAAACCTTCAAGATAAAGGTATTATAGATCTCTTACATGAATTCTTTACTTCAGAATTTATCTAAAATAACAGGCTAATTAAAGTTTTACATCCCTGCTTCCTATATTTATGAAATCTCACGATCTATTTCATTAATAAAAACATCCCTGGTATGTATTGCCTTTTTTTTTTTTTTTACCTTCAGGAGGAGTTATCAACCAAGTGACCTGCCTCATAGACACACACCCATGCACCCACACTTATAGCTACACACACACACACAAAAAAAAAAAAAAAAAAAAAAAACACATGCATACACATACATATACACACTCACATTTTAAGGTTTACTCTGCTCATATGGGGACTGAATTCTGCTATCCTGGGGTCTTTTTAAATATTTTTAAATTCTGGCTGTACTTTGTCTCAACATAGGAATTCACATGTTTTTTTACCATATAATTTTTCTTTTCACTCTTGGATAAATGTAAATAATGTAGTTAGAAATGTACTGGTAAAAACAAAACAAAACTTCTCAAGACCTTGATTTTCAAAACAAATTATTTTTTTTCTGGTAAAAAGATAAATTTGTATTTTTCCTTTGTCACACAACTGAAAAAAAATTCTATAAAATGATTAACATTGGCTTAGGTAAAGACCAAATCATGAATTAAAAGTGAAATAGTTATCTCATAGTCTTGTAATATTAATTCAGTTATAATCAAAATACATATTTTTAGTTGTTCTCGATACCTGATATATACATATTTAAAGTAATTGTTTCTATTGGTTTTGCGTGTGTATCAGATAAAACATTCTACATGCTACATTTCAATAGACAAATTGCTTAGCCTTCCACTCACGCAGTGTTAATATTCTTCAAAGAGCTCAGCCGTACTAGTCACCAGAAAAATTATTTTGTTGAGTCCTTTTAGTAGTGAGGATGAGGATAATTTCACCCTGGAGGATTCTTTCCATGACTAATCGACATGGCCTCAGATCTCAACCCGGGCTTCCAAAATGCATCCTTACCAGCCTAAGCCAATTGAATAACTGATAGGATAATATAAGATTTAGCGGCAGGAGAATAAGAGTAAGAAGCTCCCTCCCACCCATCATCTGTACCTGAAATGAAAATAAATGTTTTATTAGTATGAAAGCACACGGAGAAGTTTATACCAGGGCTGCATGAGGCCCTTTGTCACACATGTAAAGTGAACTGGAACACACTGATGCATGGATTCTACAGCCAGATAATCTAGGCTTTTTAATTCTTCGAAACACTTCTCCCTCATCTTTATATTACCATAATATAAAATTTAAGACCAGTTACTGAGATTAAGAGTGAGTGTGGGGAAGTATAGAAATATCAATTTTCATACTTTGATGAAGGATTCAGGACACAATGCCCAGAAAAGGAAAATTTCAGCTAATGTTTTCAAAGGCTGACATCAGCCCTCTCAACCTCTTTTCCTGGTTTGATTTTTGTACATCGCCCTTACAGCTGTGTAATTTTTATGTATTTACCCGTTTTCTTGTTTTTTTGTCAGGCTTTCCCCACAAGAATGTTAGCCTGCAAGGACAGGAACGTGGTCTCTTTTGTTCCACGCCCCATGCACAGTAACTAAAATAGCACCTGCACTTTGTCGGCACTCAGGAGATACTTGGTGAATAAATAAGTCACCCAGGGAGTCAGCCCCAGAATAGTCCTCGCAACAAAAGAATTTGTGAATAGGGAGCTCAGAAGTGATGTTTACAAAGAAACCCATCCTCCTCCTCACAGAGCTTTGTCATCGCAGTAAGTGTAGTGACCAGATCTTTAGAAATATCTGTGCTAAACTATGTCCAGAGTCAGATGTTTTCCAGAGACAAAGGTACATATTATTAGAATATTCATGACTCTCCCTCACTTTTTGTGCAATTGAGGGAGAGTTGACTCTAGTGTATAATTCTTGCTTATTTCCATTTCTAGTAATGTACACATATACATTCATGTGCATGTTGATTTAAAGAGAATTTCATGCTTGGAAAAATGTGTCTGTGAATATAGAAGGAGCTATAATAAAGCCAAGTTCTTTATGCAATAGGGGCTCCTTTTATGCCAAACAAATTATAAGGCAAAGGTTAATGTAGTATATTTAGGAAGAAAGAATAATGCTGAAATGTGCTGTTGTTCTTCTAAGACAGGTACAATTTCAGGAAGGATTAAGAGGAATTTATTGAGTGCCAGTTAATGATATGAGGTAATTTTAAAAGTGTTCCCTTAACAATGCTTAAACTTATTTAATTAGAACATTTTAACCTTATTTTATATGATGAGGAAAAGGCAATATTTTAGTGCTGTAAGTTAGGTACTTAGCATTTCAAACTTTTAAAACTAATTAACCTAAAGATGTCCAGTATTTTTTTTAACTGTCTTTGAACATGTAGTTTACAACATATTTATGTCAAAACAATTTTATTGACAGAAGCCTAGGAAAGTAACATAATTTTGAGACAATATTTCTGAGAGAGAGAAAATGCCTTTTTATCTTCTCATGTACTTACCAAAATCAGTTTGGCAAAATCAGACCTTTATTGTCCAACTGGCACTGGCTATGCTGAATGTTTACCAAATGCATTTCATTTTTAATGAGATTCTTTTGACTTTGCTCTTCCAGTGCCAGAGGGTTCAGACATGCAGCTAGGGTTGAGCAGTGTCTGACACTGTCCAAATTGCCAGTTCGGACAATTTAGTCATGTAGAATTTTTTGGTCTATATTTGTTGTTAATGTCCTACTGAACTCAGGGAAGAATTGTACATTTTAAAAATTACTATCCTACAAGGCACTTGCTCTAAAATGTAATTGGGAGTTCTGCCTTCATCATTCTACAACAACAAAGATATTCAGAAGTTGTCTAGTCTAAACCTATGTCCACATTGAATTTGACCCAAGACAGAGGATGCTCTGTGTTATTTTGGTAGAGTTTACATCTTGGGCGTTCTTTAATCTTTACTGGCTGGTTGATTCAAACTGTACAGTTTAATCCCAGTGAAATTATTAATGTTAGAAACACATTTTAAATGTAGTATCTCCCATTATATTTTCCAGTATCCTAATTCATTGTTTACTTTTATTACCTTGCCCTATGTGGTTGGGAAAATCACTTTAGTTTTCTGAATTTCATTCTCCTCTTTCATAAAGAGATGGAAGTTGGTTTAGGAAGCTTAGGGATCATATATTTCTATCCTCTATTTAAAGATACCTGGAAATGCACATTTATGGTATGATCAAAAACTATGAAAAATTAATTTTTTGCCATATGTAGATAAATACATCTTTAATCTTTTATGCTCCATCAAAGGGATACAGACCCGGTATTGCATACTATACTAAATCCATAGCCCAGTGATGTCAGATACTTACGAAAGGGAAATAAAAGATAAGGGCCTTTCCAGAGAATTTCCTAAAATAAGACATCAGTTTCCACTAAAATTGTCATTAATAGTTCAGAATACCTTTACTAACTTGGAAAGAGACACAAGTAGCCACATGGAAATAAAGGCTATGAAGTCATACTTCTTATAATTATTTTAAGGAGTCTGACATAATATTTCCCACTTGTAGAAATAATTTAATATTTACTTGGACGTTTCTGAATGTTTGGAGCACATTTGAATATGACATTCATTTAATTAAAATATTTAGAGTTTTCTCGAATGACTTCCTGTATAACCTGACTTCAACAGATAATTGCCAGTTCTGTGCGTCCTTTTAAAAACTGCCTCCTAAATATAATTAATTAGTAAGCTTTTAGAAACTCCCACATCTCAAGGATGTTTTATAAAAAGGCAAAGTTAATGATTTAAAATGTAATTTATATTAAATCAAACTATTCCCCACTCTTGCAGAAAGATTTAGCTTGCTTTAAAAATTGAAGAAATACAAAACATAGTCACATGGTAAACACTTCACCAATAACCTTTATGCTAAATGATCTATTGTGCCATTTAAGGTCATGATCTCTTATTTCATTCATAGATAAAATGTCAGTCGCTCCTGTATCTGGAAGGATCTGTTTAGAGGCAAATGCTATTCAAATGCCGTTCTGCAGAAATAGCAATGTACAGTGTCATGGTTCTTGGCACAGAACTGATGATGCATTGCCCCAGCATACAGAGACATCATTCCCATAAAACGTGTAACATTATAGTTCAGGGACTATTTAACCTTTAATACAAATCATTTTTATTGTCCCAGTAGAACTCAAACATTTTATTCTTTATATTTCTCTTTGGCACTGTGTACCAATTGCAATGCTATTCTGTCAGGATGGAAAGAAAAGACATGTTAAAGCTCATCCATGTGCATTACCTCTGAAAAATTTCTTAAGGAATGAACAGCCATCTTCACCAGATACAGCAACACGAAGACACAACATTTGTCAGTGATGTCAGATAGCTATGAAATGAAATTATATCTCTCAGACTTCCCCTTTCTCTTAGTTTCAAGATTTCCTGGAGTTTGTTGTTTTCTTCTCTCTCTACTTCTCTCTCTACTCTGTCAGTGATGTGCCTTCTGGTAATTCTAATAGAACATTCTACAACATTGAATAGGACAAAAATATCAGGATAAAACTTACTGCTGCCAATATGTTTATTTTGCACATTGTCTGTTTGTTATTGTTTACTCCTAGGTTTTCTGGCAGAAATTGTCAGAAAAAAAACCAAACAAAACATAAAACCAATTCTAATTTTTAAAAAATCTTTTGCTGGTATGGGCGTAAGCTCATTTACATTAAAATATATCTTCTCAGAAAGTTGGTTCTCTGTCTTTTCCTATTTTGTTTGTCTTGCAGTCTCGTGTTCCTTATTCTTTTCTTCTTTACAGCCTGCCAGAGAAAAAATCTTCAGCAGGCTTCTTGCAGGGAAAATGGGGAAACAAAAAGAAATACAATGTAACAGAATAAAGTGCTTTAAATTCCAGTGGGAAAATAAAAATGATTTGTGTTAAAGGTTAAATAGCCCCTAAACCATAATGTTATAAGTTTTATAGGAACGGTGTTTCTATATTCTTGTGCAATGCGTCATCAGTCCACAGCCAAATGCCACTGACATTGTGTATTTTTTATCTCTGCAAAACAATATTTGGATACCACTTACCTTTGAGGCAGTTCTTTTGGAAATTATAAATGTATTTCTTTCTGAGGATCAAAAGAATGCACATCAAAATGAAAGATGAAGTGTGGAATCTGAATTCACAGCTGCTTTATGCAATCTGGAAGGAGTGCAGAATTTCTCATTTTAGTTCACTTCTCAAAGCTTTGTAGATAGAAGCTTAAAATGATATATTTGAATTTTAAAAAATATTCTTTTTTTCTCTGGTTGTGTAAATGATTGCAATCAATCAGATTTTCTTTGTTCAAGAAGAACCATGAAATTACAATATGAAGTTGTTTTCACATGTAATTTTAGTTATACAGTGAGTGGGTAATGACTGACAGCTTAATAGTGTCCCACTGTGGCAAGAATATGATGTTATTTTGGGATAAATATTTTTATTTAAGAAAAGATAACTTACACTAAGTTGACTTTTTAAGTCTCCTTTGAAAATACTGTTGAAGGACACAAAATATATTTGGAGTCCACTATTTTATACTTATAAGAACTAATATTTTTAATGAGACTATTAAGACATATTAAAACCTTCCCAATAACAAAAACAGAAATCTGAAGCAAAAATGAAATAATATAGTTCATGCTAGTTTGCAGTATATAAGCGTTTTCTGGGCAGTATTGATGGCTATTTCAAAAGTGCCACATTAGTTACAAGATGACTTTTAAATATATGGGCAAAATAATTCTATTAAAAAATAAATACAAATGGTTGGCTGGGTTATGACCAAACCGATGTATTTTATGGCATTTAGAAAGAAAATCTGACTATATACATCAGAGGTTTTGCAAATACACTGTTCTATGAAACCAACCTAAGCATATTCTGGATTTGCTTGAAGATTCAAAAATGAGTTTAATACTAAACTGTAAATATACAGTACCGTGTTTCCCTGAAAATAAGACCTAGCCGGATCATCAGCTTTAATGCATCTTTTGGAGCAAAAATTACTATAAGACCCAGTATTATATTGACCCAGTTTTACAGTAAAATAAGACTGGGTTTTACATTAATTTTTGTTCCAAAAGACGCATTAAAGCTGATTGTCCCACTAGGTCTTATTTTCGGGAAAATGCAGTATTTAATACAATTTTCCTCTGTACTAATTAAAAAAAGAATAAATCAAGGGAAGTTATGGATGACTCCAAGCCAGAAGCTATAACAAACATGTTGTTTGGATGGCAGGATTATGATGCACGGTCTCAACAGGTTGGAAAGATATAAAAGAGGTCAGCTTTCTTCATGTCAGTTTTCCGCATTTAATAATGAGGCCTCCTGTCATTATTCTTGATATTTCAAGGTTCTGCATATGAACATTCCAAAAATCTATCCTCATAATTCCTGGCCTTCTGAATTCTGATAATTTATCTTTATTCCACTTAAGAGCATACACACTTTCATAGCAATAGCAATAATGGTTATCACTTCTAGACTGTCTTCCATTTATCAGACAATAATCAATTCAGTTTATCTAATTTAATCCTCACAGCATAATGAGTTAAAATTTATCTCAATTTTGCAAATGAGGAAGTTGGGATTCACAAAGTTGAATAGATTTCTTAAGCTCACACAGCTCTTAAACCAAGTATTTATTCTTACTTCTAAAGTTTCACCTCTGAATCCCACAAATACCGTATTTGTCGGCGTATAAGACGATTTTTTGGCCCCGAAAAATATGCCTCCAAGTGGGGGGGTCGTCTTATACGCCAGGTACACTTCAGATAGACTGCCCAGAGTGCTTGCCCCGTGCCATAGTGGCCTCCCGATGCCTGCCCACTTCATTCCACATACCGTTCAGGCATCAGCAGCGCTGCTGGGTGTATGCTCGGCTGTTATGCGATTTTGCTGTTATGCGATTTTACCACACTCGCAAAATCGCACACAGCCGAGCATACACCCAGTATGATAGCGCAAAATCGCGAATCGCAATACCATACTGGGTGTATGGTCAGCTGTGTGCGATTTTGCGAGTGTGGTAAATTTGGGTTACCGTATATTTCTTTACATATGCATTGAAGATTCGCAATTTTGCGCTATCATGGTGCCTGTTAGAATGTTGAAGAGCTCGCACTTGCGCACTAATGAGGTCCCAGGGAGATGCTGATGCAAGGGTGGACCAGACTGCTATAGTGACAGGGCGGGCAAACAGGGAGCAGGGACCAATCAAATCAGGCTTTGTATACAGCCAACAGCCAACCACAATACTGCACCATTGTACAGTACAGCATAGAAAATGTCGACCAGTCAAACCCCTATCATCCCTATCATGGCACCAGCCAAAAGAAAGAAGTATGATGCAAATTTTAAACTGAAAGTTATTTGGTGTGTGGAAGGTGTGCGGAAGAGGGGGTAGTCTTATACGGCGAGTATATAACAAACTCTGTATTTTGAGTGGAAATGTTAGGGGGTCGTCTTATACGCCCAGTCGTCTTATACGCCGGCAAATACGGTACTCAAACTTGGTTCAGTTCTCACTGCTGTGTCTTCCTTCATATGGCAGGCTGCTGAGTAAAACAGACAAAATCACACAGCTGCCTGCATCACTAGGTAGTTTACTCTGTATTTTGTATACTATAATGTGTTCTCTGAAATGCCACTGGTGTGCTTTCCTTTCTTGGTCACCTCCTCCTTCTGTTGTGTCATGATTCAGAAACTTCTCTGTTCCCAGCAAGCCTCTTGCCCAAATATCCATCATAACCTGCCTCTTCAACAGCTAGCGTCGTCTTCTACTTTACAGAGATCATTGACGCTGAGGGATTTAAACTGGCTTTGATACCTAGTCTCTCTATAAACAAAGCTGTTTTTACCTATATCCATTCTTTCCTCCTTTGTTCCAGGCCCAGAGACAGAATGGTCCATTTGGAGTTCAAGTTTTTTTTCTCCTGTGATATGAGTTTGAAATCCTTCTTTGCATCTGTTCTTCACCCAGCAACTGTAATTTGTGCTTCATGGCCCTATGCATGGTTTTCTTTAGTAGAATATTCTCGGGCACAATATTCCCCATGCTTCCCAAAGACAGTCATTTTTCTGTGTTCTTAAGGATGTGTGTTATATATACATCTATCATACTTATCCCTGCATGGTATATGAGGTGGTTTGCAAACCTGGTTGAATATCTGAAACAATCATTTCTTGAACTCCTTTCCCAGATAGGATAATTCTGCAGGACTGCATCAGGACTTTAAATCCTGTGTTTTGTAAATATTGCTGCTATGATGATCATCCTGGGTTGGAAATCACTGAATAGTGATAAGAACATTCACTTGAGGATAGAGAAAAATAGGGTTTAATTTCAGTTCTGCAACTTACTAGAGGAATGGATTTCCACAAATTTCTCAAATTGTCTGGCCCCCAGTAATAGGCCTTCTTGTCTCTGTCTTCAAAATATATAAAGATTCCTACCAGGCCTTACTCTTTCTACCAAATGCTCAAGTAATCGTCATCTCTCATATGGTCTTTTGCAATTCCCTAACTGATCTGTTTCACATTTGCACACCATATTATATATTTTTCACTCAGAACCTGTAGAGATTCCTTTATGGAAAAATCACATAATGCTGTTCCTGTCCTTCAAATCTTCCAGTATCTCTTTTGGCATGTAAAATATGATTCAAATTCTTCACAATGGCCCATGTGACTCTATGATCTGCTGATACACATTGTCATTTTCCTGCTACCTCCTTGATTTTTTCCTCTTACCTTCCTCTCAATTCTTCATTTCACAGCAGACACACTGGGCTCTTTGCTGTCCTTGAATATGCAAAAGAAGTGCAAGCTGCAGACCCTTGGGACTTGCTCCTCTCTCCGTCTAGATTGTTTCCCCAGATATTCCCATGACTCTCTTCTTCCATCTATTCAGACTTCTTATGAAAATTCACCTCCTCTGAGATGTCTTCCTTGGCAATCCTAAATAAAAGTGCACGTACATCACACTCACTAGTTACCTTCTGATGTATTACATATTACACATTTGCTTTGTTTTTTCAATTATTTCTTTCAGTACCATCCTGTACACACATATTCTTTAAATTTAACTGGTTTCATCCGTTTCCCTGACTGGATAGGCAGAGCAATATGGAGTAAATTCAAGAGGCCAGAGATCCTGGGCAAGAGATGCAGGAGTGATTTCCATTGGCTGATGGGGGCAACACTAGAGAAAATCAGCAGGAGATTGTGTTGTCACTTGCCCAATAGGATCACTCACAGCAAATCTAAGACCTTAGCAATGAAAAAGCCAGAATGCTCTAATTTCCTAGTGCCTGTGAAAGTCATGCCAGGAAAAGAGAGGCAATCTGCCAGATTAAGGGAGCTGCAATGTTTGCTTTTCTCTAGTTTTATTTATAAAATGTTCAGAATTCTAATGGGAGAACAACTTTTATAGGGAATAAAATAAAACAGAGCTTTTCCCTCTTAGGTTTTTTTTCTGTATAGTCTAGTTCATTCCACATTAATATGTACTGTAATTAGATGGGTCACATTTTCTTGAATGTAAACTAGCCATAGTTAACCAGGGATATTATGGTGAAAAGCTATATATTTTCTCAATTCCATTTCTAGTCTCTAAAACTATCTAGTTCCTGATACAGAATGTTTTAAAGACAGAACGTAATACATGTTTTTGAATGTGGTACCAGTAAGCCTAAAATAATAGCACAAATTATTTTGATTAAAGAAAAAGACCATGGCTCATTTTCTTCATTATAGTATATCAGTTATAGTATTACTGAGCATGTATTTTCCCTAATTAAAAATGGGCTCTATGTGATTATGTTTTTAACATAGAATGTAAAAAAAGTGTGGCTTAGAAGCCTTGTTATTAGTTTCTCTTTGTAAAATGGCTCTTAGTTAATTAGAATTTGTATCTGTCCATAAATATTTCATTGGAAATTTATTAAATAAACTTTAAGCCTTGTCACTGAGGTGAATGGCGATTGTCTAACTTAAGCTTGACATTTTCTCTGTAATATTGCCTTTGTCTGGTGACACAATTTTGTATGAGCTTAAGGAGAGTGAGTTTAGCTTATTCTATTGCCCCTTTGTTACATTGTCATGACAAAGTTTCACATAGAATTATTTTCTTTTATTTTACTCTTTACCACTGTATTGGCTATACTATTGTTTAAATGGCTTCTCCATTAATTGACAAAATGATCCATTATGCATTGAAGTATACCACCACCACAAAACTAAAATAAAAAGTCTAAAAATATTGTTCATTTTTAGTTACTATATATTCATTGGTTATTCATTTGCTTTAAGTGTGGGATATTTAGGTGAGGTCCATACCAACTGGAATAGCTACCAGGAGTTCCAAAAATAGGACATAGTAAAGTGCCGAGAGACATTATTGCATAGAAACAAATCCTTCAATGTTTTGATGTCCCTAAATTCATTCCTGTACTTTAGCACATATTATTGTGCTGCTTTTTTAAGGTTTTGGTTAAAGTAACAACATTTTTCCCTCCACTCAAAATATTATATGTAGCACACTGTCACTTTAAGGAGGCAAGTGCTTCTGGATTCTTGTGCTGGATTCAGTGCTATAGCACTGACTTTCAGTAGGATCTTCTTAATATCATTTTTAACTCAAAAGGTCTATTCTCTAACCTACAGAAACACAAGTTTGAGGGTTAGAGAATAGACTTTGTAATTTTATATAAATTTGTATTATGTGATCACTGGGTAATTGCTCATGGAAGGCTACAGATCAGATTTTTAAAAGATGTTAATCACTTCATAGATCACCTTTTGTTTGTACACCATTGTGTTCTGACTTAGAGAGAAATATACCATGCACATACACATAATTTCAAACTCGTTATTCACACTCGTGTTAGTTATCAATGATGGAAAAGTATACAGTACACTCTTGACTGTGCTGTGACTATTTAATGACCTAACATGATTTAACTTGATATTATTTGAGGAACTAGAGTTTGAAGATGAAAATATGCATTTTAATAAGGAAATTATATTTCCTGTTCCTCCCTAGTTTAAAATAATCAATTTGTTCAATAAAACAGATTCTTTAAAATATTTCACATTAAATATTTTGAGCTATTTCTGATCTACTGAAAATAAGCTATGAAAATATAACAGTTGCTCTCTCTCGATTACAGAGGATTGGCATCATAATGATATATTATTAGATCTATACTCTATTTATTCTTCTTAACTGGTTTCATTCTAGTTTATAGAGGAATCATTATTAGGATAATGGAAACAATGTTCTCAAAAACAGGTGACTATTTAATAGGGACACTGACAATGCCATTTCCACTTCAAAAGAGTTAAGGGAATCTACATGCTAAGTTATTTTTAAGGGTAAAAAAAGGTTTAATGATATTTAGCACATCACAAAATATATAATATCTAAATATTGTTAAAAGGTCATAAAACTAGGACTATATCTAATTTAACATTCCCTCTATATATCATGACTGGGACCTTCAATATTTAGTAAACTAAATCATTTTTTATAAAGCAATAAAAATAACAGATTATCATAAGAGATTATTTTGTTATGGCTGCATGTGAAAAATGTAATATATCACAGCAGGAAGACTATGTTTGTGACATTCAAATAATCTGGGGGTGATAGTAGATGTTTGACCCTGCTTAAATATGTGCTAGGATTAGCAATACTTTCTGATCTTTGGATGACAGTCTTAAAATTGAGATATAATCATTACATTTTCAATGAAATATGTGTTTATAAAAGTAATTCTGTGTTTTCCCAATTTCATGACACATTTTAATAGTACTGTGAAGATGTCTGTCTTTGAAGTGTCCTTCAAAGCTCTAGGGAAACAAAATCTCCTTATTTTCAACATTTCTTTAATGTGTCAGCTCTTTCCAACTGTGATTTATGATGAGATACCATTTTGTGTTGAATTAGCATGCATTTTTTAAACTATTAATGAAAATAAATTATTATTTGGTTGCAAACCGAAATTATTGGGTGCAAGCTGATTTTTAAACCAGTGTTTCTCGTGGTGAGGGACAGAGGCAGTTTTACTGCCTGGAGGATATTTGACAATGTCTGGAGATATCTGCAGTTGTTCAGCTGGTAAGAGATTTCAGAGTCTAGCGGGTACAAGCCAGGGATACTGATAAATACCCCGGAGTGCACACAGCCCCACACAACGAAGAATGTCAGTAGTGCTGAGGTACAGAGATTCTGCTTTAGACTAATCATTGAAATCTAAAGTAGAGGGTGATCAAACTGTTTCTTGTGAAACTTTTAGAAAAAAGAAAAAAAAAAAAACTATCCAACCATTTTACATTTCTGACATCTGTGTTGCATGTGATTGGAGATTCTTTCTTCTAAATATCTATTGTGTATTTCAATGACTGCTGGGATAACAGCTACTTGTTTCTACAGTAATTGTCACAAGAAAATTGCCAGATGGTGATACTGAGAAGGGCGGCATAAAACAAAAGCAAGCAAATTCCCCTCCCCCAAAAAAAGTCTATAAGTGTTTACTTTCTCATTTCACTTTCTGATTTATAGGCTAATGTTTCAAATATGTTCTGTCCTTCTTTGAGTACAAGAAAAGAGTCATTCATGCAAATGACACCCAGATATAGAGCAGACATGACTCTTGAATTCTTTTTTTTAAATTGTAGAACTGTATGTTTATTTTTTAATCTCACTCCCCCTAAATAAGGAGACTTAGAATATTCAAGTAATGTAGCAGAAAACAATGCCTTTTACATAAGGTTAGGCAAAAAACCACACGTTTAATTTTCTCTTCATCAAGGTTGGCCGAAGAACACAAAATATTATAGGCCAGCTGATGTTCCCTTTTCCGTGCTCCGTCACTGAGCTACGCTTGAAGTGAGATTCTTTTAACATACCTATTTATGATTCATTCCAACCAGCTCTTTAACATTACTGGGGAAGGTTTTCTTTTGCCACTAAATGGAAGATTTTGTGCATACCATGACTCTTACGTTCACTCCTGAGGATTACTGTGGTAACTTGAAATCACAAAACTCAACATGAAATCAGCAGCTATGAATTTGATTGAAATCTTCATTTTGACATGTAGGATTGGCTGCAGGCAGATGACGGCTGCTTGGGAATACCCCCTTCCGCTACTACTCTCTTTCCATTCACTTTTCCCAAACGCCGCCCGAGTTTGCGGTGTAGAGTGGGAGTGGTGAAGAGGTAGAGTTTATACAAACTTTTCCCTTGACTGTTATGGCTCTCAGATGATTTTGTGTTCTCTAGGTCTGGCAGATTGTTAAAGCTGACTTTCATTAGTTACTAGTCTAGTCTAAGCTTTCATGGTGTCTTTGGGCATCCCGTGCTTGGACGCTCTGCTCTGACACAGGTTACGGGTTCCTTTTCACTGAGTATTACTCCCTGTAGAACTATGGTTTTTCAGGGTTCCCTTCCATGAAAAAACTCTTTGCTTGGGTCTCACTGTATACACAGATCATACCCTTAAGCAGGAGTCACATTGTCTCCAGGCTGGTTTTTTCTCCTCCCACATAACAAAATATCTGTTCTGTAGCAAACACTCAATGAAACACAAATCAAGGATGGTCCTTTAGAGTCATTTCTCTCTCTAGGCTTGAGGAGAAGGTAGCACTTCTCCCATCTGCCCACATTTGGCAGGGAGCCTATGGACTTAGCATACCAGCAATTCTCTCCAGGGAATCTCTCTCCAACTCCCTTCTAAGTTATGGACACAGCTATTTACTTTGAAATGTGTGCCTCTGTAGGCTTAACGTTTACTGGCTTAACTGACATTTATTGTCAACTGTGGCCTG
The DNA here is from genome assembly GCF_964194185.1 of Rhinolophus hipposideros. NCBI lineage: Eukaryota > Metazoa > Chordata > Mammalia > Chiroptera > Rhinolophidae > Rhinolophus > Rhinolophus hipposideros. The sequence goes on from NC_138050.1 coordinate 24,591,824, forward strand.
CGTCAAAACTTCAAAGTGACCAATTCTGATTACAGGCAAAATTTAAATCACAATTTGCTTATGACCCAAAATTTCATAATTGGTAAAATGGTAAGTGAAACCATATGGATGCCCTTTTACTCATGAGTCTTTCTAGTAATAATAATAATAAAAAAAAACACATGAAGAATATACAAGTAACTCGGAGAGTGTTAGAGACTTATTTACATCTTACATTATGTTTTTGCCCAAATAATGGCCATGTGATGCTTCAAATAAAATATTAAGGAAGACAAGAGTCTATGTTTTTAGCATAATGGTACAGATGAAACAAAGGAGGAATTGTTCTGTGATTTCCAATGCATTTTATGTATATACATATGTTTGTATATATATTTAAATGATTTTTAATTGTACAATTTTCAATTTTGTATTTTTTCATTGATACATGATCTTTAATTGTACAATTTTTTTCTGTGTTGAATGATTTTTAATTGTACAATTTCCAATTTTAGTGTGGAATATTAAGTAACTGGTGATAAGACAAAGAGATGTAAGCAAGCTGCTTTGAACAGAGCTATTTTGGCAATGCTAAGCTAGCTAGCGATACTGCTCAGACCATACACAGCTTATTCTATTCACGTATTTCCTGCTGCTCTGGAAAATAAAACTGAGACTTCACTGCAGGGGCTGCACTAGCTGGAATGCGATACTGTGTTTGTAGAACCTATGATCTTGTTTGCAGACAAAAGTAATTCATACAGGTAGAAAAGGGCATCATGAAACACATCCGCCTCCGATTCTGTAGGAAGAGTGTGAGGATTGCCCAGAGGGTGCTAAGCGAGACTAAGTAACTGCAACAAGCAAACTGAAAGGAAAATGTGTTTTCCCCAGTTAACTCTTGAGAATGGGAAATGGAGAAAGTATGTCTGAGCTATTTTAGTATCTTCCAGAAAAGTTATATTTGTTTGTTTTTTAACATAAGCATTTTAGCTTTTTTGTGCATTTTATATATATAATCATTGCATCATTGAATCATATATGTGTGTGTATGTATGTGTGTGTGTGTATATATATATATGTGTATATATATATATATACATATATATATATATATATATATATATATATTTGCTATCTATTTTTTACTTGAATTTATTTTAATTCTGCAGCTTATTTTGCACTAAGTGCTGAGGGTCAAGGCTTCCACATGTGCTCTTGTGCTCTTGCATTTTGGTTTTGCCTTTTTCTTAATTCCATGTAATATAATGATTACTATCATGATATAGAAAACATATTTTAGATTTATCTGTGTATTTACCAGTTTCTTAGTTAACCTTCCTTTCTGGCATCTCAGCCTCTTTTTAACATCTTTTTTTTTTCCTCTCTCTGAGCTTATGACTTTATGTGCTCCTTCAGTAAAATTGTGTTTATGGTGGGAAGAAATCAGTGTCGTGTGTCTGAAAGCACATTTATTTCTCCTTCAATCTTGAATGATTGCTTTCCTGGATAAAAATTCTATTTGACGTTAGTTTGCAGAAATTGGGTTTAATTTGAAGGTAGCACTTTTTTGTAGAGAGGAGTTGTCTCTTGCTTGCCCTGAGGACAGTGAAGTCCTGTGGTTCCCAAGACAACTTTGGCTTCCATTGAGAAACCTGGTTATTGTGGGAGTCTCATGGTAAGCAATCTGTTCCACTTTAGGAAAAGAACGACTGTGGTTTTCTGAAAGAGTATTCCTCAAAGGAGTATTTTCAAATTTTATGTGATCTGTTTTTTTGTGATATATTTAGAAATATCCATGGTATCCTGTGAAAGATTTTCTAAATTACTAAACATTAAAAAAAAGATAGTTGACTTACTAAAAATAAATTTGATAATTTTAATAATGTTTTTGAAGATTGTCCAAACTGTTTTTTTTCCTGACTACTTTGTATAAGGTCTAGGTGGTGGGCATGTTAAGTGGTAGAATGAGATGTATTCAAGTTTTGTGCTTAAAGCTAATGGATTAATGAATAAAACTGTATAACAGATATTACTTTCCAGATTGTTGCTTGGCAATATCTGGACTGCCTAAGCTGTTATCACAACATATAACTGTGATTTTCAGTGGGGAAAGCAGGAATGAAATTGAGATTTAACACAAAAACTAAAAGTTTATTATTTAGTAACAGAATCCATCCAAACTCACCAAAGTTTAATTTTCAAATCACAAATTTACAATCTCTATTTTGTTCTAATTTTAATTGCTCCCATCAGATTTTTTAATTAAGTAAGCTATTATAGATGGCTATATAATTCATCTCTCGTATTTTATTTGTCCTAAAATAAAATCAGTTTATAGTTAGGATATACATTTTCACTAAACTAGATCTCCTGGATGGATAATACAGTCCTCATCTTTTGTACAGAGCTCCAGGCTCTGTCTATCATGGGTATTGACTTTACTAACATAGCATCTCCTGTGAATAATTCTTGCTCTGATTATATGAAATTATGGGTCAACAGACCCAACGTGAGATGACATGGCTCTTTTAGCAAGATTTCTAGTGATCCCAGTACCTTTGTAAAGAGAAGTTCACATTTGTGATAAAAGGTGCCATAATATGTGTAAAACTACTAATATTTAATTTAAAATTAATATTTGTAAATTTTTAAAAATTGTGATTCAGAAAGTAAATACTATAATTAATGCGTATTAATAGTCACATATATTTTTCTTTTTCTTTATGCCTCTGATTGTGGATCTCTTGGTCAGAAAAAAATAAAATAAAATAAAAGTCATGAAAGATAGCACATACAGAATTCCAACATACAGAATTCCTTAATTTTTCAATAATTTCAGTGTAATGGTAAATTATACTGAAATGATAAATTGACACAAAATAGATTACTTCTAAAATAATGGCCTATAGTAAAGAAGATATTTCAAAGTCTTTTGAAGAAGTAGTTGCCATCTATCATTTGGCTTTTTATATTAATTTTCTAAATTTATAATTTAACCCTTTGAAATTCATCGACTATATTTTAACAATATTTTTTAATGAAATAATGATCATTGAGAAGAATTTTAAGTACTGTGAATTGGGTGGGTGGAACACAAAAACTTGTTTTAGTTTTTTCTATATATTCTATACCCTGAGAACTCTATGAAGTCTGGGTTTACTCTACGTTTTTTTTGTTTTGGTTTTTGTTTTTCTTGTTTTATCTATTGCACCTATGAGAGTGGACAACATAAAGTGAGCATTCAGTATGTGCTTACTGTAAGAACACTTGAATAAATGTGTGAAGAATACCAAATCTTGGTATTGATCTCTTGTCATCATTCAGTTCAGAACCATGACTTTTTTGTTGCTCATTATTTTATGCTCTATATCCTGTCTACATGTAGCTTTTATAATATACCTTCCTTAACATCTTAGTTACATTTAGCCTTCTGGTTTTATTTTAAAAATGTATGCCATTCTTTAAAAATGTGACTCAAAGCCCTTAACTAATTAATTCTTTAAGGTATCTATCTATCTACCATCTATCTAACCATTTATCTACATATACTGAGAATATCAAGCAGCGACAGACTTTTAAGCCACCAAATAAAAACGCTATTACCTGTTTTATTATTCCAAAGGCTGAATACCAGCCTTAATGTTATTGTTAGGTTGTCTTTCTCTTCTGGCCCTCTAAGTAAAAGAGAAAAGAAAGTTAGCTCTTCATTATACAAAGCTTGTGTTGTATTTTCTCAGGGACATTTATAACAGTCATGGATAGAAAATGGAAGAACCAGAAAAGCATGGTTTGAGCCATGACCTGCTTGTCTTTTTGTAGGAAAATTTAGGAACTTATCTGACCATAAAAGGATCTGTTGCTAGTCCAGGAAGGTAACAGCAACATTTCTTCTACGTAATATCCATAATCTTCTTCCTTCTCTTTCACATTCTCATTTTTAATCTTGTTATAATTATCAGTTGCAAGAAGATTTGGGTCTACATATTTTACAATGTCAGTTCACTTACTACCTATCCTTTATTAATAGCTGGTTAACATCGTGACTCTGAAGATACCAACCATGAAGTTTTTCTAAAATAAGTCATCATGTTGAATAAATACACAAATGTGACCTTTGGTATATATGCACATATAAACACGGGACTAAACACTTTCTTGTATTTACAATTGAAGCATGATTCTTGAATACAAGTAGAAATATGCACGCTTAAAGAATCTGTAGAGAAAACAATGAGGTCAGTTAGAATGACACATTGTCATCACTGGTGCACCAGAAGGGGGCAGGCAAGTCAGTACATACTTTCCAGAGTCTAGAGTATGTTTCTGATTCTCTGAGGAAATTTTTCTAAACACCAGATGAGTGTACAATGCAAATGTGAGATACAGATAATTGCTATATCATTAATGTTATTATTTAACATGTTTGGTACTCCCCTATAGGCTAGACATTGTGATAAATGCTTTCAAATATCATATTGATTTAATCCTCATTACAAATCTGTGGGTTTGATGTAAATATCAATAGTTTACATATAAGGAGAATGAAGTGCAAATAGATAAAATAACTTGTGATAGCATTCATGTAAAAGGAGGTGAGTTATTTTAAATAAAATGAAATGTATAACTCAATAAAAGGTAACATTGAATGAAAAGGATTGGATACCCTGTTTTTCCAAAAATAAGATCTAGCTGGACAATCAGCTCTAATGTGTCTTTTGGAGCAAAACTTAATATAAGACCCGCTATTATATTGTATTATATTATTATATTATATTATATTATATTATATTATATTATATTATATTATATTATATTATATTATATTATATTATACTATAGTATATAAGACCCAATATTATATTATATTATATAAGGGATTATATTATATTATATTATACCCGGTTTTATATTATATATAATATATTCGTTGAAAAGTGTTAATCTTTTCATCCAACCGGTATATTATATTATATTATATTATATTATGTTATGTTATGTTATGTTATGTTATGTTATGTTATGTTATATTATATTACATTACATTACATTACATTATATTAATTATATTATATTATATTAATTATGTTATATTACATTATACCTGGTCTTATAGTAAAATAAGACAGGGTCTTATATTAATTTTTGCTCCAAAAGACTCATGAGAGCTAATTGTCCAGCTAGGTCTTATGATCGGAGAAACATGGTAAATCTATCAGGACTCAAAATGGTATACAATGGTGTATATATAAATGGTATATATTAAAATTTAAAAATATATTATCTAAGTATTTTTCATCTAAATACTTTGGCTATTATTTCCTAAGTTTATTAAGGTGTGCCATGGCATGAGTGACCAAAAAATATATATGTATGAAATATATATATATATTTCTAAAAACACATAAACAACCTTCTAAACGTACCCTGCTTCACTGTTTCACTCAACATGCTTACTAACAGTTTAGAAAACACACTCTGCCATGTTTTATTACAAAATAGAGAAGACTTAAATCGCATCTCCAAAACTGACATGCCACTACATTATTAATGGTGCCATTGAGGCCATTTAAACTATAGCCTATGTGCATTTACAGTGGAGGGCACATCGGATGTAAAGCTTTCAGATTTTAATATATTTAATTTGGCACAGTTGGTACTGGTCTTTGAAAACTTAATCTTTTCAACCAATATCACAAAATGTCAGCGTATTCATTTGCAGAGTATAATAGGCTTATATCCTGAAACAATAACGTTATAATAGCTTGTCTGTTGCTTGGTTGGCTCTACAAATTCAGTACGAACAAGTGGTTGCCTGCCCTACTTTTGCTCAAGGTTCTCTGTGGATGCCCTTCCTTTTTTGTCAGGAATGTTACCCACATTTATAATTGTTTTGTTTTAAAATCAATTTGAGAATTTAGATTAATTTTCTATTGCCATGTAATTCACTTTAATTTTCTATTGTTGATGTAATAAGAAACTAAAAAGCATTTATATTTGTAATGTGATGAGAACGTTAGCATGGATTTTAATAGTATTTTGATTGATCTTTATTCATGTGTATTTTTTATCACAGAGACAAAACTAAGCTTTGCAGTGTAAGAACAGAAGTGCGAACAAGGTCTTATTAGTACAGATTACTTCTTTCTCCCAATGATAATATTGAACTTCAGTCTTCACTGGAAGCTGTGAAATCATTCTACTTGACTACTTTATTTTCTCACTGGTTTCATTTCTACAATAGAGTTTAAATCATATTATTAAAAAACAAAAACAAAACATTAACAGCTCACTTAATAGAATATTTCATTTCTAAAAATCCTACCATTGTGTTATCAATTCCACAATGTCACATATTATATTCAGAACTTTTATTCCATTTATTCTGGAATAAGAGAATTTATTAAAACAATTTAATAAATTTTACTTATTTATTAAATGATTTATTAAATCATTTATTAAATTTGTTAAAACATTAAAACAATTATTATTTATTAAAACATTTATTAAAACACTTATTAAAACAATTGAGGTATAATTATCCAGATGAGAAACTGTTACTCTAAGACTACCTTCAAAGCATTAATAACTCAGTGTTGTACGCTCCTGTTGAAAAACTTCAGTGATTTTTGAGGCTTCATTGCATTTTCACTTCTAGCATTTCCTTTTATGAACAAGATTGAAAAGGACTAAATTTAATTTCTGGCATGCACCACTTGTTATCTTCAAATAAATATATGCAGACTAAATAAAACATGATTCTATAGGTAAACATTATTGAGACCATTTTAGGAAGAATTTCCCAAAATTAACCCATTTTTCAGTTTAGCCTAATGTTATAAGAAATAGCATCTCTATTTGATGTATTTCTAAATTGAGTGAATTTATAATGTGCTTCTCTTTCTAGAGGCCAATTCATCACTTGAACACTTTTTCAAATCGAGTATACTGGCACCACATATTGAACTTGTCAAGTTTCAGTTATCTGAAATACTGCACCTGCATAGCTACTGTTCATTAGATAATTTGCTCGTATTTTGTTTCAGTCTTGGCGATTGTTTGGGTTTTTGCTTTACCATTTGCAGATGAACGCAACATTGAGGGTTGCATATATTTCAAACACAATCACAGATAATCCACACTCTTTGCCCTTATACTGCCTATTAATCCTAAAGCTCAGTTTTGTTCTTCTTCTACCTCTGGGAACCCTGAACATAATAGCTTAATCTATTAGATTGTATTAATATTATTAACTACAGATAATTAAATGTTATTTTAGTACTTGCTATAATAAAGTGATTTGGACTTACCAATTTAAATCATTCAAGCCTTATTGAAATAGTAGTCAAATTCTAATTGTTTGTGATACAACTTTAGGGGCTTTCAAAAAAAAAATAATGCATTTAAATATACATTGTAAAGGAGAGTCTATTGTTTGTTTGTTTTTTTGAGTAACCTAAAACCAATGTAGAATACTCTGTATATTACATTAATTTCTAAACAACACAGATTATTTACTTTATTTTTCATATGAAATAGAAGATTACATGTTCCATGGAGAATAAACCATTTAAATCTGACAGTTGGTTATTCTATTGTGATTGTTTTATCTAAACTGAAATACTTCCAATAAGATTGGTGCTATACACACAAAAAAGGAATATTTTATGCCTGAATGATTCCATTTTTACGTCTGTATATATATGTGGCCTATCTATCTATCATCTATCTATCTATCATCTATCTATCTATCTATCTATCTATCTATCTATCTATCTATCTATCTATCTATCTATCTAATCTGAGATTTCTAGGAGAGATTCATGTTGGGTGTGGAACCTCCGTAAAGCAGAATGACTTGGGACAAAGATGGTAGACAGCATGAGCTTGTGTTAAGGAATTTTGCCTCTGTTTGAAGTTCAGGTTTCTCACTTGGAACACGGGAATAGTGATACTTTGCATATAATATTAGTTTTCCTTATTTCCTATAGGCTGGTTGTGTTCCATTGAAAAGATGAGTGACTTTCACAATAAATATAATGTAGTGGCTGTTCAGTAAATGGTAGCTTTCATTAATATTACTGATAAGGAGGTACTTGGTAAAGATTTTGTGACAAAATTGTTCCTCTACTACTTAATAGCTATTTATTCTTTTCAAGTCAATCAACTCTGAACCTCAGGTTTCTCTTCTATAAAATTGATAGAAAAGTTGCCTTAAAATTAAAGTTGACTTAAAATTATTATTTTATACAATTTATGTAGTGTTAAACACCTAATAAAACTATAAAAAACGTTGCACTCATTTTCTTGTCTCATGGAGGATGCCATCTTCAGTCATTGGAGGTTAATCGAATAATCAGGAATAGTTTTTAGATACGGAATTAAGAAATACGTAAAAATTAACAAAAGTCATGAGAAGTATTACAAGTGTTATTAATTCATAAGTACCAATGAATTTTAGAACTAAAAGAGTTGGGGATTTAGCCAACATGTAACAAAAGCTAGGGGAATATGAAAATAACTGAATTCTGATGGTACTGGGTCAAGATAAATGAGATATCAGGTCGGATATCAAAAAGTTTATTAGCATAGAAGCACTCACCTGTTGCACAGGAGTTACACTACCATGATTCTAGGATGGCTCTGAGTGTGGGGAAAGAGAGAGCCAACAGAAAGTGAAGGAGCAGTGTCACCTTTGTGGTAGAGGGTTAAATGATGGGTCCAGCAGTGTGATCTGTAATGGATGTATGGTTTGTTGCCCATATCTCCTCTTAAGGACTGAGACACTCATTCGCCAACTGCTGAGAGTGCTGGTGGCTTTTAAATCCCTCCTTGGAATCGTTGAAGAGTAAAGTAGCCCCGTCTAGGTATATTCTACTTCTTCGCTAGCAGCCTTAACCCAAAGTCTGTTAGATGTAACTGGTATAAAGATTCCTGCCCTTGTCCTCAAAGTAGGTCAATTCTAAAGAGAAGTCCTAGGTCCAGAGCTCCTCTTGGAATTGGCTGAGGCCTTTGTCGTGACTACATTGCAGTTCAACACCTCTTCTGCCAATCCTACTACTTTCACTCCCCAACAAACTTTGTTTTTCTCTTTTTGTTTTATTAAAGTATACCTAACATAAGTTTTTTCCACTTTATCCATTTTTACATGTACAATTAAGTAGCATTAAATACATTCACATTATGCAAATATTATTGCATTCCATCTCCTGAACTTTTCATCATCCCAAACTGAAACTCTGTATCCATTAAACAATACCTATCCATCCCCTTCTCACCCCAGTCCCTGGTAAACACTAGTGTATTTTCTGTCTCTGTAAACTTGGCTATGCCAAGTACCTTATATGTGTAGAACCATATAATATTTATAATACTATGTTGGACTTATTTCAATTAGCATAAACTTTTCAAGGTTTATCCACATAGCAGCATAAGCGAGAATGTCCTTCCTCTTTACAGCTAGCGAATATACTATTGTGTGTATATGTAAACTTTTGTTTAAACAGATACCTGTTGATGGGCACTTGGGTTGTTTCTACCTTTTGGTCATTGTGAATAATGCTGCTATGAACATTAGTGTACAAATATCTTTATCTCTGCTTTCAATACTTTGGGATATAAAATGAGACGTGAAATTGTTGGATCATATGGTAATTCTATGTTTAATTTTGTGAGGAACTGCCATTCTATTTTTTATAGTGGCTGCACCATTTTACATTCACACCAGTAAGGCATAATGGCTCTAATTTCTCCACACCCTCACCAACAATTATTTTTTTGTTCGTTTGTTTGGTAATAACACTTTAATAGATGTGACGTGGTAGCTTGTTGTAAGTTTGATTTGTGTTTCCCTAATGACTAGTTGAGCATATGCTCATATCCTTAATAGCCATTGGCATATCTTCTTTGGAGAAATATCCAAGTCCCAGTTTTAAATTGACTTGCTTGTTATCATTGATGAGTTTTAGCAGTTGTTTATATATTCTGGATATAAATCCTTTATCAAATACATAATTTGCAAATATTTTCTCCTATGTGGATTTTCATTTCAATGTCTTGGCAATGTCCCTTAATGCACAGACGTTTTAAATTTTGATATAGTTCAATTTGTCTATATTTTCTTTTGTTACCTGTGCTTTTGCTGTCATATCTATTGTATCATTGCCAAAATCAATGTCATGAAAATTTTCCCGTGTGCTTTCTTCTGTGAATTTTATGGCTTTAGTTTTTTATATTTAGGTCTTGAATCCATTTTGAGTTAATGTTTGTATATGTCATAAGATAAGGGTCCAACTTTATTCTTTTGCATTTGGGTATCTAGTTCTCTCAGCACCATTTACTGAAAACACTGCCCTTTCCCCAAATGAATTGTCTTGCCACTGTTGTTGAAAATCATTTGACTATATATGCAAGAGTCAATTTCTGGGCTCTTTGTTCTACTTCACTGGCCTATATGTCTGTATATATATCTGTCAGACTCTTGATTATTGTAGTTTTGCAGTGACTTTTGAAATGAACTGTGAATCCTCCAACTTCGTTCTTTATCACAAATATTTTGCCTATTCAGGGTTCCTTGAGATTTCACATGAATTTCCAACAAACTTTTATCCTGAGGCAACAACTCAATGAATTTTTTGCATGACAATTTTCATTTTAGAATGTCAATATTTAATGACCAACTAAAATGAATTGAATTCAAATTATTTCATCATATATTTTTCAAAACTAAGAGCTAAATTTTATATTGGAATTGGGAATACAAAAATGTGTATATCCTCTCTTATGTACATGCTACCATCTTGTTAAAAGGTCATAACCATCCAAATATCTCATGATCTTCCTTCTTTTTCCTAAACATTTTTATTAACATCATTTACTGTTAACTTGATATCTCACAGTTTAAGCCAAATAATTTTTACATCTTTTTCTTTACAAAAGATGTATTACAATCCTATCCACCTTTGTGTTGATCAGTAACAGTCTTATAACTTATTTTCCAAAAATGTTTTCTGATTCTTGCATTTATTTACAGTTACCAACTATTAGCTCATTGTTCTGCATCTTGACTCCTGTTAGAGGATCCTGGATACCTGTACAGTGACATTTTTTTGTTTGTTTGTTTCTTCCCTACTTTCTTTCTTGAACATTCACATTCTATTCATGTTGTATAGTTGGAAAGACTAAACTTGAGTCTTAACCACCATGTTGTCAAATATTAACTGCAAATCTGGACCATTCCTTTAATGTATTTTAGCCTCATTTCTTACACATATTAAATAGAAATAATAACATTTTATTTAATTAATATTAAGTTATTTATTGTTATTTTATTATTATAATGATAATCACACACTGAGATAGTATACAAGAAATAGTTTAGCGCAGCCTCTTTCATGTTATACTTGTTCATTTTTGTTCTTATTCTTGGCTTAGGGTTTTTGTTTATTTGTTTTGGTTTTTTATTCAGCGTTGATTTCTAATTATTTCTTTATCAAATTGAAATTAATTTAAAATCTCTTTTAATCCTCCAAATAATGCATTGTGAATATCCTTGATGATCTATCTTACCCTATGATCAAAAGTATATTTGTTAGTCGTCATTTTAGTGAGGTTGGATAATAAAACTGTCTTAAAATTTTATAAATTCATCTTAATTATTCACACTGGTAAATGTCTCTTAGGATCTATGTTAACATGCTGTATTTTTCCCCCTCTCTTTCCCATTATTCAGTTTTTTAAAAAATGTCTGTTGTTCTCACTTCTTCATTATCGTTTTCCCTAGTCTATTTAGCTTTTGTATGTACCTCATGAAGTGGCAATGCAATTTAGGCACAGGAACTGCAGGCTTTGATGTGTGCAGATGATGGTGTACAACACAACCTCCACCAACTACCCCTTCAGTCCTAACTGCTGGTGTGGCTCTAAGCATCAGCTGGGTCGTGATCAAGCTGACTGCTTATTGATTTATGGCTTTGCCCCACAGTTTGTGATTCCATGCTTTCTTAATACTCATTCTCTGGCTGGAAATGTTTCTTCTTCAATACCTTAAGATCCGTCTCCTAAGTATGCCACTGCCATGAAATGTTCTCTTGTTGTCTCATTTATCTGAAACCCGGTCTCGTTAAACTCTACATAATAATATTTACACTTTTCCAGCATTTATCTTGTTCTTCATATATCTATTTGTGTCCTTATTTGATTATATTCTAAGGTAGATTGAAATACCTTGAGGGCAACAAATGTCTTCATTTTATCTCTGTACATACTCGTAACTGTTTGATAATTCCATGATACTGGGAGCAAAATGAATGTTAATTGAATTTAATTGATTAGAAACATATCATCTGTGCTTTTCATTTATACATCTTTATATATATTTTTTCTAAACAGTTTAGGAGAAAAGTATAGAAACTGTAACCTTCATGCATAACCTGGCTGATATGTACGAAAGGTGACTGGAAATCTTTTAAATGCTTGCATATGTCTGAATAGCCTGGTAACAAGAAGTTTAGAGCACTAGAGGAACTAAACATAGAAATTAGCATTAATTGTTAATAAAGTTCTATGGTATCATGCCTGCTGGCTTTATGACAAATAAGTAGGAATTAGTAGTCTTTTCCTGGGTTTAGAGGTGTGTTTAAAATTTTTGATTTTAATGTGCTATGATCTTTATACTGTCTAAAGTCTTTTGCATAGCAATTTTGCAAATATTAATTATTCTGAACTTATTCTTATAATTTGTATTTTTACATCTACTGTATCCTTTTGATTTATTGCTTCAATCTTATTTTCGGTTCAGCAATCAATTTCAGTTGAGGTCCTGATCATTCCAGTTAATTTAGTGAACTACAAGATATAAAATTATTGTAAGGAAAATCTCCTCACATTTTCACAGTGGTAGGGGTCAGGGAGAGTTCTTACATGAAATATTTAAGAAACATCTGACTGTAACCTAACCAGCATGTGGGGAAATTACATTATTTCTTAGACTATTTTAACATCAAAGGTAGCTCTGAAGTGAACGATAGTTATTAAAAGCCGAATTACTGAAAGTATATCTGGTTAGTCCACTTAAACAGATTTCAGCACACTAAAATAATTTAAAATCTGAAGTGTGATCCAGAATCACATATGTCAATTACTATGTTGTCTGTGGTATTAAAAATGCATGCAGCTGGAGGCTTTAATTATATGAGATTTCTCTGACTTAGAGAAGCTAAGGCTTTTACTTTTTGAAAAAGTCACCTTTTTCAGAAATCCAAGGGAAAACATTTGTGTAATGCATATTGCCTTTTCCAATTACCTATTATTGAAAGGCAGAAAAACACCAGAGAGTTATAAAAGTGAACTGAAAATAGAGTTTTGTATGAAATTTGATTATTGTTTGCTGACACCGATTGCCTGGGAAAGAGTAAATTTTTGAGAAGGATTTTTCTTCCCCATATCCCCAGTCATTAAAACAAATGTGACCTGATATATTTTGTTTGCTCCACACTAACAAGGACGCTTACAATTATATTTTTCAAGTGAATTTTGGGCCTATCTTTCACAAATAGGTGATATTTATTTTTCTTTATCATTAATAAATAATAAAGTCCAACAAAATACAAAATTAATACAATATACATGTATGTGTGTGTGCATGTGTGTGTGTACACACGTGGATAATGCAAAATTTTTCATCATGTATTTCATATTTTTCATAAGATTCTTTTATTATAAAATGATATTCATCATTAGCTTACATAAAGCTAATGAGTTGCCTCTAAATATGTGACTAATTATAGGGGTGCCAAAAAAATGTATGCACATTTTAAGAGATGTTAACATTTTGGTCAACGTTGCTCAAGCAGTACTTCGCCGTAATCAGAAGTGTCTGGACGCTGATGGTAACCACTTTGAGCAGCTCTTATAATTGCAGAAGTCAAACGTGACTTGTATTCATCTTTTGTTATCGGTATATATTGAGTATTACAATTTAATGCAGTTTTCCTTTCTTAAAATATGTATACATTTTTTTGCACCCTCCGTAGATACAGGAATATCGTGAAATATGGACCTTGAGAAATCACTAAACCCACCATCCTGTAAGACAAAAATAGGTCCCAAGAATATAAATTGCTTTTATTTCTTCAAGGACAGATAATAGTTTTCTTGATTTCTATTTGCTGAAATTTCCTTCCTTTTTTTTCCCCTTCCAGAATTCCTGTGCATGGTGCAGTTCTCCACATTTCCCAAGGAAGCAAGCAGGACAGTGACCCAAACCTTGCTCAGGTGAGTGACAATAGTTCACTGATTTGATGGTTTGCTCTTTTAGAAATGATTTATTTTATCCCTGAAAATGAGCCTGGCTTGACTTTTCCTCAGAATCAAGGAGAGTGTGGGAATAAATCTCCTCTTTAAGTGACAGAAGAAAATCAAATGTATCTCTCGTTAAATAGAAAGTCAGTGTGAGTTTTGCAACCCTTCCTCTTATCTACAAAACATATCTTACAGGATCCAGCATGAGGCTGTGAAAGAAAAATATGACCTAATTTTCTAAAGGGTTTTTCAAAGAATAGTTGTTAGGTAGAGTGCCATTAAAAATGGTCTACCAACAGATAGGATATTGATATTCTTTAAGTGATAAGGAAAAGTGACATTCTTTGCACATCTACAAGTTCAGTCTTTGACCAAAATTCTATTCATTAGTTTCAGATCTTATATTTCTCATAAGAATGTAAGAACATGTAGGAGTTTTGAATTAGATATTTATCTTATTAAACAATAATTAGGACTTTCCTACTTAAAGGTAGGTGTGTTGCTATTCCTAGGATTACACAGGTGTTTGTGGATTTGTTGAGGTGTGGAAATCAAGGCCCTGAGCACGGTCTGTGACTCCCATCAGGCAGCACTGTGATTCCAGTGTCTCCCCCCTGCTACCCCCTTCCCCATCAAATGTACTTCATTTCTCATGGACAGTTTCTGAGGTCAATAATACTGCTGTTCTCCAGCGAACTTGAAACCAGAGGTCTAAGCATAAACAGTTTTGTAATTTTCCCTATTTCTGCCATCTCTGCTGCAGAAATTGCTATCATTTGAAATTGTGACGTTGAGCCACAACAGGTTTAGTGGATCACTCTCAGTCCAATGATTCTACCAAGGAACAGCATTGTTTTGGATAGAGGGCGCCTAGAAAAGTTAATCGGGCCAGGGCACTCTGGTCACTGTGCTTGCCATAACCCAAGACCAGTTTTTCATACACGTACTTATCATGGATGTATTTCTGCAAAGAATGTGTTTAAGCTTTACAGCACACTCAAGAATACTGAAGACTGGGATAATGAAATGCTTCTGAATTAAAAATAATTTTTTTTGATAAATTATAGCATTTACTTAGTGTTTCGGGTTTGTAATTTTAGAAGATTTATACAAGGGAGTAATTCCTCTATTTTTGAATCACACCACTTAATAGCTAAAGGGTATCTTGGAACACATATTTTTCCAAACCGATTTAGCTGAAGCTAAATCAATTGGGAAATGTCCCAAGAATATATAGCATGTTATTGGCCCAGTTAGAATTGTTCTCTGATCAATTCTAGTATTCTTTGCGCTGTACTAGTTTGTATCTTTTAAAAATAAAAGTGAGTGTTAGAGGGGGATTATATTTAGGAGAATCTCTAAAATGTCAATGATAAAGAAAAAAATGAATTTGCCACTCACTCTTTTAGTTCATGAAGAGTTTAGTAAAAATGACAGTCATGCTGTCTGATTCATGTACAGTGCCTAGGGCGGAGATGGCCTGTACCTCCATCCTCCTTCATAACATGTCACTCTGTGCTCTGAAGCTGACAGGGCCTGGCCACATATGACCTATCTGTACATGTATACCTGGTAATCACTCATTGGATGTTTGATCTGAAGCCAGGCACTTAAACTCTTTGAGATCAGTTTACTTACATATACAAAGTGTGGGCAATATTACTTCCTGATCTGCTTCACGAAACCATGGTTAGTTCGATAAGATTTATAAAATATTACATAAACATGTGGTTTTGAAAGGGAGATGTCATAAAATATCAAAGTATTTAGTATAATTAATCATCAGCATTAGCTCTGATAATTTCAAAGGCAGAAACATGGCCTTTGAACGTAACCCACTTTCCACTATATATGGGCCTCAGATTCCTGCTCCCTGGTGGAAATAGCTAAAGTAGTTGGATATACAATCTTTAGGGGAACAATTTTTCCAATGTCCATTTTTAGGCAAGTGATATAGCACTGTTCAAGCATTTTAAAGCCAAAGTGTCAACTAACCAATTCATTGAGATTCCCTAAAACACAAATTTCTTACTGCTTTGCAGCCAACTTTCCATATCATGATGATAGATAATGCATGAAACTTGAGCTTCAAACCAAAACATTTTTAGTTCCAACCGATCACATCATAAAGGCATGTTTTTCAAACCTGATTCAGGGCTTCTGAGGCGATTTCTATCATTTACTAATTTCCATACAAGGAGTATCTCCTTAGAAATAATAACACTTTAATATATTTTAATGGATTCTATTGCAAATATTAGGCCTTTATTATCAGGTCTCGAAAGAACATGCAACTGAAGAAATATTTCTCCTCCCCATTATCTGGGGCCCTATCGGTGTTACACTGTCATCCCTTCAAATTTATACAGCATGTTTTTGTATCATGTCATGATGACACTTATTCTGTGATTGACATCTATTTCTCCAGGTTGTGATTTCCTTACATGTTAACTTATTCACACATGCACGCATGCACACACAGATTTATTTCTGTATTTACTTTTTAGGAATATCCAACTGTAGCTACTTTTTCTTTACAAGTATTTTCACCATCTTTTTTTGTTTTTGTTTTTAATCTCGCAGGCATTTATTTGATCCATGTAACCTGGTGATAATTCAGCATTTTGTCAGGCTGCACACATGTATTTTGCTAAGTTAAGGGACATGATTCAGTTATAAGTGGATTCAAGCACACACTAAGCTCAAAATCCTTAAGAGCATTCTTATGGGAGCCACAGGGTTGTACTACCCAGATTCATAGATGACACCTAAATCATTATTTTTTAGAAGTAGAAATACATACACTTATTGTGACTTTTTGTCCTATTTCAAAGGCTGTACAAAGTAGAGACTTAAGATGAGAAAATGTGATTTTAAATCCCAAGTGCACCCAGAAATATTTCTTTGTGTGGTTTGATTTTAAACTAATAAAATATGGCATAGCATATTTACATATTAAGGACACTTTCTAATCTGATCCTCTCTGGAAAACTATGGAAATTGTAACTATAATAACAAAAACACTGATATTTACACACAGTGTCGCATGAGAATCCCATGTCTTTATACAGAAGAAAGGTTCCAATATATGCTGGATACCTCCTGCATATTAAGTTTTGAGTATAAACAAATATAGATAAAGGAAGACAAAATCTATAATATTGTTTTAAAAAGAGCTATTTTTAATCTATAAATAATTGCAAGAGTAATTATAAATCATTATTTGAAAATAGAGGCTGTAGCTATCATTCTTTTTGCTTTCTTTCATTTTTACTATGCTGCTTGTCACTAATTGACATGTTCTTATAGATTCATTTTCTCAATGTCTGCCTCCTTTTAGAAAACAGTACCATGAGTCTTTGGACATTTTCTGTCCTGTCTTGTGTTGTCTCCAATGGTCAGGAGAATGCTTAGGATATAGAGCATAAATCATCAAAAAAAATAGTGGGATTTCAATTTTTTTTGTTTCTGGATTTTTCTAAATCTATATGTTATTATTATTATTTTGCTTTTTTGAGGCTATGACAAAATTTCTATTTTATATGTTATTTGTTATTTTTGAATTATACATATATATATGTACATGTATAAGTAAACTTGAAGCACTATATTCATTTTCTTACATTTTGAAGAAATACTTAGAAATTAAAGTGTCGATAAAGATATAGAATGCATTCTATTCCCTAAAGATGTAAATATAGGAGATTAAGGGGGCGATATAAATAGTACAAGAAACTCAACAGGAAATGAAACATTTTTATTCTTCGGAGAGATGGAGATGAAATATTTCCTGGTCAGTTAGCTGGTTGTTTTCCTGGGTAAATCTATTATAAGAATGAAAGATAATGTGTGAAAAAAAACCCAACTATTTTACAAAAACAGTTGAAAAGATATTAATATAAATGGGGTTAATGGGGTGAAGGACTGGCTTGTTACAAGCCTATGAACTAATAGTGCCAGCTCGCTGGACCACAGTATTAAGGATATGAGAACTTTATTCCTACTGTTTAAAAGCAAGTATTTTTGTATATCCAAAATATGCAAAGAAGCCTTAAAGCTCAGCGATAAGAAAAGTAACCAACCTAAAATGGTCAGAAGATCTGAAGGGCAGATGGTAGGAGCCAGGTATCTCACTGTTGGAGTGTAAATTACACTTAAGCAGGGAGAGAAAGCTAGAATGATCCATGTGGTAATGAAATTGATTTGCAGAGATAAGCAATGAGTCATGTTTAAGCTTATTCAGGCAGTTACATATAGAAATATTTATATTACATATATATACACACAGGTTGGTATACACACAGATTTCTTTGACCTGTGAGTTCAGAGACCCTGAAAGAAATGACACACAGGTAGCAATGAGCACACCTAGCACCCAGACTTGAGAATCGAATTCTCCAATAAAATGAACTATGACACCTAGGACAAATTGCTGATTACAGGGCTGGGGGAGTAATAAATATACAAGCATCTTGTAGTGCCAGAAGGTATGAAGGTGCTAAACTCTCTCTCTCTCTCTCTCTCTCTCTCTCTCTCTCTCTCTCTCTCTCTCTCACACACACACACACACACACACACACACACACACGGCGGTATATCAAAGGGACGTAGATGCCAACTAGTTCCCAATGTCCAATACTAGAGCAATTTGAGAAACAAAAATACATAAAATAGTGTTGGATTGTAACCCAAAATATAAAACATGAGTCCATATGGCTACAGAAAATAATTGACTAAATTAATAAATTACGGAGCAGAGAAACTCTTTCATACAGGAGAAGAACTCTAAGTAACTGCTGTAGATTCTCCACATTCAAGGAGGAGAGGCACAACTGCACTTTCTTAAGTGTGGGCTGCATATAGTAATTTCCTTCCAAGGAGAACATTATAAAAAACAGACCTAGTTTTTTAAAGGCAACTTTAGAGTAAAGCAATATGACAAACACTTTCGCAGGTGATAAAGGTCAACATTAACAGTCATAAATCATGTTGCTAGTTGTACCATTGATGTGATGCAATGAATATGGCATTTTATTTCTGTGACCTTTCTCCCCAAAGCCCATAACCCCAATACAATTAGGAGAAAAACAAATCCCAATAGAAAAAAGCGAAATACTTGACCATTACTCCTCAAAGCTGTCAAGATAATCAAAAACAAAGAAAGACTGAAAAAACTATTATAGCCAAGAGGAGATATAAGCAGAGATGACACTTAAATTTAATGTGGTATCCTGTACGGGATCCCTTAACAGAAAGAGGACTTTAACTAATGAAATCTGAATAAAGTCTGCTCTTTAATTAATAAATATGTATCAATATTGGTTTACTAATTGTAACAAATGTATGTACTAATGTAAGAATTTGTGATTGGGGAAAACCGGGTATAGGGTATATGGAACTCTGCACTATCTTTCCAAATTTTCTGTAAACGTAAAACTGTTCTAGAACAAAGTTTATTTATGAAAGGTAGGTGAAAGGTAAAGATCATTATGAGATACTAGAATGCTGTATTTGAACCTAAACCACTTGTTCTAAAATACTGATGCATAGTTATTTACCGTTTGAGATCCATGGTTCTATTCCTGAGTTGAACCCAAACTCAATAATTCTTCTTGTGTTCAAATCTGTAAAACTTAATGTAGATGTTTTCTGTTAGACCCTCCCCACCCCCCACCCCCATTAAGCATAGTGCAATTTCGAGAAAAGAAGGGGGCAAAACCAAGAACAACTTGAATAAACTACCAGCCCAAACTTCAGGAACCTGTGGGGGCTGGTGTGTCGGTGCTGGAATTATGTGCAATAGTGAGGTACCTGCAATTAACTTTGTTCAGTGCTTGTTATAAGGTGATCACTCAAGACATGTCACTTTAATTTTTACTGGTCAGGGCAACATTGGATACAAGCTTAGGCATGATGATTACATACAAAGGCATGATGATTACATACTGATTAAATACAAAGGTTTGATTTGAGTAAATGTTTTTGAGTTCCTGTTTCTTGCTTAATCCAGTGAAGATAAGTTCCCCACTTAATAAAATACATACTGCAGTAGTTGATTTTACTTGCTATGTAATAAAGGTGAAAGAAGTGAAAGCTGTGCGATAGAGTTTCTACTGACATGGCAGTCATGACAGAAAAAGGTCTAAATACAACTGAGGGAAGAAGAAAGGGTTGATGGGAACATGGTAATTTGCACTGAAATGAGATGGCTGAGTAAGACTTCTGAGGCGATACGGCGTTTTAAATGGAAACAATAGCATGAGTTAAATATCAATGCTATGAAAATGTGTATGATATTGGGCAATGCTAGTTAAGCCTGATAGTGGGAGAACAGAGTGTAGGAAGGGAAACAATGAGACATATAGTGAAGAACTGAGCTCAACTATCTCCATCTCTGAATTCATAGTTAATCCATTTGGAACTTAGGTCCATGTGCAAAGTGAACCCATTAAAAATGTTTTGATCTGACTTGAGATTTAAGGAGCTACCTTTTTCTCTGGCTCAAAACTCTAAGCAACATAGTTAGGCTCTCTCTTTTTTGATTGACATTTCATTAGCATAATGTAAAATAAACATGGAATTCATGATGTTTTAAAAGACTATGTGTTGCTTCTGCCCAGAATGAATAATATTTGATACTTGTATGATACAGTGGTCATGAAAATAGAAACACCACTCTTTCTTGAGTGGCCAGAACATTCCTGTATCGTAAAAAATAATCATAATCTGTGTGAATTATACTTTATAATTACCAGGGCAAGTGCAGTATTAATATGAATTTAAAATAGAGTAAGATTAAAGACACACAATTTAGTTCAAATATGACATCTTGACAACCTGCAAAAATTGCTAGAAATAAGTGATTCTTCATATTGAGAAATATAAGGATTCGTTGATTATTTAATATTTTAGATGGTTTACATTAGCGTTACTGTCACATTGGAATAGTGTTCTTGGTAACTGGTTATATTGTGTGGTTGTGTCACTGACTAGAATAGGTCAAACTGTGTAAGGGGAGTCACTTCACTCTCTTCTTATTGGGACAGATACTAGTCTCACTGCAACATAGTGGTTGTAAAGCCTGATACTGTATCAGAGGGAAAGAATGGTCTCTGGATTTCAGGCGATTTCAAGGCTTTATATAGTTATACTATGCTAGCCCTTGCTATTTATTTATTTATTTTTCAAAAATCCTGCTGACTTTCATTGGGGTCCAAACCTCGAGTATTGATTCAATCTTATATTTGACTTAGAAAGAAGAAAACCTAAGAGAGGACAATATTATTATTTGATTACCTGAAACCATATCACCATACATTCTAGAATTAGATTTAGGTGATGAAAATGTATGAATTTTAAGAAAATGTTTCTAGTTCAGCTATATTCTGTTATTTTTCATATTCATGAAATAACATTTGTGAAGCACGTAATCCCCAAGTTAAATAAAGGAAAATTGTGTTTGCCTAGTTTCTGTTTTCATCACATAAAATTGGAATGACCCTGACTTGGACTCCTCTCAAAAATGTTTTGAAGGAATAAACACACACTTCTCTTAAAGAAAAAAAAAAGCAAGTTCAAGTTCCTGTGTTTAATAAGTTACAGTTTTTTATCAATATAAATAAGTAAAAGTATAAACCAACTTATGTAATGTGTCTAAGAAAAAAATATATTCCACATTTGTATTACTTTCAAGGTGATCCTAGTTAATTAAAAAACAACCGTAACAAAAATGCAAATGACTATAAGCGTTCTCGATCCTTCAAAGTTGTAAAAAGTGTGATTAAATATCCAAACTGATTTTCAGTGTTTTGTTACTGTGCCTGTCTCTTTGATAATAGGTGTTACTGAATTATGTGAAACAATAGAAATTCTTAAATGTATTTACAGGTGGTGAGGACAATTATAAAGGTATGTAAATGTATTCTAAACATGAGCAGATGATTACACTGCTCAGTAATAATAAAACATTTATGTATTCAAACAAACACAGATAAACAAAGACATCTCCAAGGAAGAGAAGGAAAAGACTTGGCAAATTAAAAAGTACTACTAAATTTACTTTTTTATAAACAGTATATTGTGTTATTTGGAGATCATATATTGATGCTTCTTTTATGATTTCAACTAACATTTTCTTGTGAGTTTTTATACATGTAAATATATAGTTGTGATAGAGTCTCTCCATTCATATATAAGATGTCTATACTTGTGTGTATGTGTATATACACACACATATATACACGTATGTATGTATATCGTCAATATCTAATTCTTCATAGGTACTAACCATAACAGGTATGAATTGCATTTTCATATGCTTTTTACATTTTCAATATTAAACGTATATACTATATAATAAGTCGTATGCACTATATCATATATAACATAAAATATGTAATATACAATATATAAATGCTTCCTACATGGTGAATAATGTATAATACAGAATGTTATATTTTCTACATTCTGTATTACATATATAATTATATTGTTTAGATATAATAAATCAAAATAACAGATAATTATACAAAATGGAAAGCCCACCTTTTTTAGATCAAATTTACACTATTTAAATAAATTTTGCTATAAAGATTTCATTTAGAAATATGAAAAATAAATGAAACAAAATGAGGCATGCAAATATTTTTATTTGCTTTGTAACCAATCTATCTCAAATTTTGAATAAGTTGAGTGCAAAGTGGAAATGGATCAAATTTTTTCAACTTTTGTCTTCCAGCATGCTGTTTAGGATCTGTCTCCCCTGCCCTTTTTATAAATCTCAAGGATATCCCATAGACTTCTCAGTCACTTTAGTTATAGTAAGTGTCTCACTTTGGTAATTAAAATAATTGAAGTATCAAAAATAAATTAAAAATTTCAATATCCAATATAAAATTTCAGTATCACATCAAATTATATTTTACTCCTTCTTCAGCTCAGGGGCCTGCAGTGGGGAACAGGTATGGCAAAGCACTGGAGCCAGCTTGCAAGAGCCCTCACTGGCCACATTTGGGGCACTGAAAATAAAAAAGATAATAATATGGGTTATAAACCATTGAATTGGAAAAATAATTCATGAGTCCATAGTGATACTCAAAGGAAGAAATATAAATTAGAAAGTTATTTTTATACAGAAAAAATGTCAGCTAATAAACATAGAAAGGCTAATAGAATTAGAATATTAAATATGTAATGTTTGATCCAGCAAGGCTGTCTGAGAGAACACTTGCTGGGAAAAGATAACTTACAGAAAATATATTCATTCAGAAATTTAGCATCCTAGGTAACAGTAATAGCTGACAGTACATTTTACCTGATTGGATGCAACATGAAGTATACCACATACTTATCTGGCATTCTTGCTCAAAATGTTTAACCTGAATCTAAGTATAAGAAACACACACACACACACACACACACACACAGAAACAACTAGATTTTGTGGCAAAATGAATTATCATTACACATTTTTCAACAGGTTGAATTTTTAAATAATAATAACAATAACACAGTGTCAAAGTCATTTAAAAAAAGCCTAGAGACGGTTTGAAATTAAAAGAGATTTCAGAGACAATCTAATATAGTTGCATGATCCTTAATTTGAGCCTAGATTGGGAGATGAAAGCCTGTAGAGGACATTTTTAGAAACACTTTGATATAGATTTTATTATTTATATTTCAGTATACCGTACAAGAATTCATATATTTATTATTCAGTTAAATATTTTCTGTAATTTCTATTGGATTTTATGTTTGAATTATGGCCTATTCAGATATGTGTAGCTTAATATCTAGGTATATGGGGGATGTTCTATTTAATTTTTTAATAGATATCTAGCTTAGTTATATTGTGGTCAGAGAAATCAAACTATTTCAATATCTTAAATATTTTAGAATTACTTTATGGCCTGCTCTGCAATTTGGGAAATGTTTCATGGTAGCTGGGGAAAAAAATGTGATTTCTGTTGTTTTATGGTGCCAGGTTGTATATGTGGAAATGTTCAATTTTCAAAATTATATTTAAAAATAATATTTCTTCCTCATTTTCCATTTCTTTTATCAACTACTGAAAAAGGTTTGTTAATGGTGCCTACTGAATTTGTGAATTGTTTTCTCCTCATAGTTTGATTTTTGATATATGTGTGTGTGTAAAGCTATGTATGTAGAATTTTGGGATTGTGAAATATTTATAATTAATTCATCATTATGAAATGTCTACCTTCAATTTTTCTGTTAAATTCTACTCTTAATAGATTTTGGAGTGTTAGTGATTACAGATAAATCTTTCTCTAAACAATCAACAGTTCTGTATCTTTATCTTTACAACATATCTCTTGAGAGTATAATAGGTTTAGGTTTTGACTCAAGTCTACTTTTACAATATTAGTGCCTAACTTGGAGAATTTAACCCATATTCAATATAATAACTGATATAGTTGGGTTTTTATCTATAATGTTATTCGGTTTTCTATTGGATTCACCAAAATAAGATCCTATTTTTCTTCTATGTTGTCTTCTTTTTAGTTAATGAATATTTGTAATTGCTCCATATTTCCATTTAAAAATTTGTCATTCTTTCCTTTTAATAATTTGATTATTTTAAATATTACTTTACATATCTTTTACTTTTTTCAGTTTAATGCAAATATTTACCTAATAATTCTAGATTTATTAGAACACATTATCTACTTCTGATAGATAGCTTTATCACCACTTATTGTTATGCATTTCCTTTCTAAATATATTTTCAACCCCATAAGACATTGCTGTTGTTTTGTAGACTCAGTATTCATATATATTTATAAACTTAACTCCTTTTCTATTATTCATCATTCTTCTTGAATTTCATGTTTTTAACTGCAATTGTTTTTCTTTTGCTTCATTTACATTCTTATTTCTTTAAATTCAAAAGTGCAGGTGAGAAATTACCTCATTTGTCTTTATAAGTATTTTTTTTCTTTAGTTTAAATATTTTCTAAATTTTGAAAGAAAATACAGACTCGCAAAGGAACTTTTTAAACATGTGACCAACACCCAGTAAAAATACCCTCCAAAATGAGAGCACTAATGCATGTTAGTTTTGCCTGTTTTTACACTGTATATATCTGGACATATGCAGTATGTACCTGTTTGTGTCTGACTTTTTTGCATAATGTTACATATTTGAAATTTATAAATATTTTGCCATGTACTTCAGTTAAATGATTTTTGGTTAGGTGTTGCTCCCTTTTGTAGCAATAATTAAAAGCATGTTATTATATTATCTTTTGGCTTTAAAATTTTCTTTTAAGAAGTCAGCTGTTAGTCTTACTATTGCTTATTGGAAGGCATGTGTATTAGTTTGCTCAGGCTGCCATAATAAGACACCACAGACTGGATGGTTTAAAGAACAGAAATTTCTTTCTTCACAGTTAGAAATCCATGATCAAGGTATCAGCAGGGCTGATAAGAGAGGTCTCTTATGGTAGCCTTCTTGCTGTGTCCTCACATGATCTGGCCTCCGTGATTGCACATCCTTTGTGTCCAAATTTCCTCTTCTTATAAAGACATCAGCCAGAATGGATTAGGCCTTACTTTAATGTCATCATTTTAACTTAATCACTTTTTTAAGGACCCTGTCTCCAAATAGTCAGTTACATTCTGAAGTACTAGGAATGAAGGCTTCAACATATGCATTTTATAGGGACACAATTTGGCCCATATTAGTGTGTGTGTGTGTGTGTGTGTGTGTGTGTGTGTGTGTATTTAATGCTTTTATGATAGTTTTTATAGGGACACAATTTGGCCCATATTAGTGTGTGTGTGTGTGTGTGTGTGTGTGTGTGTGTATTTAATGCTTTTATGATAGTTTCTTTGTTTTGGTTTTTATGTCATCAAACTTTGATTTTTGTCCTTCACTTTGCCTTCTCCTTATGTTATTTCAATTATATATATGTTAGGATTTTTGTGCATTTCATTAATCTTTTAAGCTCATTTCCACATTTCTACTCTACTCTTAGTTTCCTGCGTGTTTCAGATTGATTTATTTCATGACACATATTCCATCTATTAATCTGTATTTTGCTGTGTCCAGTCTGTTCCTCCATTTGCTAATTTGTATTTTGTTGTGTCCATTCTATTGCAAAACTCATCCTTTGAGTACTTATTTTTAGTTATAATACCCATTTTCCAGAAAACCATTTAATTTTCTATGAACTAAAGTCTATAGGGAATTTTCCATCCTTTTACCAATTTATCTCATCCATCTTTTCTTCATTTTCTGTAACAAATTCATCCTAATTGTTATCTGCTTCCTCTCCTGTGTGGGTCATCTGTTTGCTCAACATTTCTATTGCCTGAAGTTTTGGGTTTTTTGTTAGTTTATTTATTATGCAGTCTTGCTTCCTTCATGTATATTTTTAATGTATGCTGAACTCTGTATGTAAAATAACTCTAGAAGTGTTAGATCATGTTATCTTTCACAGGAGAGGGCTTATACTTCTATTATCATATAGAATCTGGTGTGTGGGGGGTCTCACGATGATTTAATCAGGGCCTCAGCTGAGTCAAGGCTGGGTTTAGTGTAAATTTAAATTTACCTGCTGTTTACTTCTGTCTCCAGAACGTGTCCCACAAGAACTTTGAATATATAGCTTTGCTGGATGTGGGATCTTTAGCTCTGACAGACTATTGGTAACTTTTGTTAGTCTTCCAGAAGATTTTGTATTTTCTCTTCAGCCTACTTGTTATGATTTAAAAATGTCATATATCTCCAAATGGAGACTGCCCAGTGTCCTTAAAAACACCTATGTTTGCTGTTTAGAAACTTTCACCATAAGCTCAGACGATGACTCCTCTAGGAGCCAAGTGTGTCATCACGGCCTTTTACTATTTACTATTATGTATTAATGTTAGCAAGTTATTCAAGAAAAGGCAATGGCAAATTCCACCCTCTTTTCAGGTTTCAATGCCCTAGGATCACTTGTTCCAGCAGGTCTTTGTCCACTATACAACATAACACATAGAGAATCTTTTGTTTGCTTTAAGACGTTTTCACTGTAATCCTGGGTCTTCTTTAACATCCTTAAAATTCAGTAAAATGCTTTTAGGGAAAATCAATTTTGAACTGAGGCCCATCAAAACGCACATTTCATTTTAGCAGTCCTATGCAATTGCCAAAAGCTTTTCTAGTTCTCCCCCCTCCTTACACACACACACACACACACACACACACACACACACACACACACACACACACAGTGGTCTTCTACCTATCTAGGCCTGCATTCTGAATCTGTAAAGGTAATAGGAAATAAAAAGCAAAAAATATGTAGCTGTTAACCCTTAGCTCACATCTGAACAGTTTGTTTCCTATGTAAACTGAACCCATCGAGTGCTTGTTGGTTCGAAAGCTCACCGATGGCTTTAAAAATGTGATTTTGTAACTTTATCATTTATCTTGCTTTACTAGTTGTTGGCAGTGAGGGCATTGGCCTACCCAGATCTACTGAACTTCACAGAAGCATACCTCTCATATGCTTTTTTAAATTGTCTTCTAAGGTTTGAGTACAAATAAAGCTACATGTATGGAAAGCTAATTTATAAATCCAAAAGGTAATACAGGTTTTAGGGTCAGTTATGAGCTATGTAATTGAATTTGAAATATTCCATATATATTTCATGAGTTTCAGATACTGGTGAATATTTTTTGGGGAGGACTTAAATGTCAAAATGAATATTATATATGTAGGCACATATCTATGTATATATATTTATATGTATAATGTGTATACATATATGTAGGTAAATGTATATACACCAATATATGTATATATATATATATACACAGATATACTATATGTGCCTACACATATATGAAAACATCCATGTAATTTTAAGTATAAAAATATATATCTATATAGGGATATATAAATATAGGTACATAGTTGTTTATAGATAAACACACAACTGTACATTTAGACAATAATGTGTTTTTTGGCTGCATATGCCATGCTTCAATCAAGGTAAGATGTTAAATCTTTATAGAAACCAAGCCGTAGATGTGAAATAAACTTTAAAATAACTTTAAGTTTAATTAATTTAATTATGATCACCAGTCATCTTAGGGCCAACAACTCAATAAAGCATGAATGTATTCTCTCAACAGCTTTGGAATTAGAAATATTTGAAATTACTAAAAAAATAAAAATAAAAATCAAGTTTTAAGTATAGACTATGACTTTTAAAAAGAGCTGTATTAGTTAGCCACATTGCATAAAAGTTAACTGCAAACTTAAAGAAAACACCTATTCATTATCTCACTTGTTTGTGCTGGTCCAATGTCTCTCTTTGCATGGCTTAGCTCTCTCCCATCCTCAGGATCTTGGAAAGCTGCCCACAAGCAGTCAGCTAGGCTGTGGTCTCATCTGGAGTCTTAACTGGGGAAGAACCCACTCCCATGCTTAATCGGGTTGTTAGCAGGGTTCATATTCTTATGGTTATGGGACTGAGAGCTCCAGATTTTCACTGCCTGTCATCTGGAAGCTCCTAAAAGCCACCCACAGTTCCCTTATTTGTGGCCCTCTCTATAAGCAGTTGGCAACATATTTGCTTGTTTCTTCAAGGCCACCAGGAAAGCAAGAGAGTAAGTCTGATAGCAAGATAACAACTCATAGAATGTAACAAATCATGGCAGTGACAGCCCATCACCTTTTCTGTATTTGATTGGTAGAGCAAGGCATCTCTTCCCCACCCTCCAGGGGAGGGATTACAGGCTCACACACACGAGTGTTCTAGGGTCTTTGGGACCACCTTAGAGTTTGTCTGCCCCAGTATCCTGATCATTGATATGATTCCTCTAAATATATGGTTTCAAAGTGAATTTGGATCATTAAGAAAAATAAAAGGAAAATCAAACAGAGATCATTAGTTTAGTTATAGACATGCCCAAATTCTTACAAAAATATACTTAAAGTTTCTGTTTTGCGTGTGTTTGTTTAAATGTTTCAGAGCAAATAAAGTTTAGAATTCTACCTCCCCAAGGAACTTCAGTTGTTAACTTGAAAATGTACTCTTTATGTATTTATTTCTTTGCTAAGAAGCAGAAAACATACTATTCAGTTTAAAGCGACAATGTACTCAGGATTTTTGATGTCCTCAAAGCCATGCATAACTGACGTGTGTACTCGTTCAAGTTTGTAGAAGAGAAATCTTAATTATGAGAGAATATTTGGATTCAACAGCTATAATACCTGCCAACCCACCATTTAAAATATTTTTAGCCTTAGGGTTGATGTTTCTTTTGACAGGTGTCTCATTTTCCCCCTTCCTCTTACTGCTATTGTTGATTCTTTGCAACCCTAAGGACATGTATTCTTCATGACAAGGAGTTAGATGGAATATTCTGAGCTGTTACTTTTAGCACTTTTGCACTTATTTTGACCTGGCTGTAAAATTAGATATTTGAATTTGTTTTCTAGTATGATATTAGAAAATTTAAAATGTATAGATTTACATTTTGAAATATATCTGACAGATTGAATTCTGAAAGTTCATTATGTAATCTATTTTATTCATATCTAATAACAAAAATACATATAAACCAGATCCTTGCAATCATTTAAATCAATGAGTCCCCTGATTGTTTGATTCTGAATTTCTATTTGAGCATACTGATTGAACTCTAATTAGAGTAAAGCAAAGTGCAGTATATAAAAATTAAAAGTAGACAGCACTACCCTGTCTAAATTTGGGTTTTAATTTTTTTTAATTAAAATTTATCGGGGTGACAATGGTTAGTAAAGTTGCATAGGTTTCAAGCGTACAATTCTGTAATACATCATCTGTATCTCACATTGTGTGTTCATTACCCAGAATCAGTTCTCCCTTCATCACCATGTATTTGACACTCTTTACCCTTTTCTACTTCTCCCACTCCTTCTTACCCTCTGGTAACCACTAAACTGTTGTCTGTGTATATGAGTTTTTATTTCTTTATTTGTATGTCTTGTTCTTTTATTGCTTTCAGTTTTATATCCCACATATCAGTGAAATCATATGGTTCTTGAAATCATATGGTTTTCCTGTGTGACTTATTTAAACTTAATGTTTATTTAAAACATGCTAAAAGACTTTCGTTTTTTATAGATGATTACTGTGGGTAAACACCAAATTGACTATATAAAACTGGTAGTAAACATTCAAAGTATGTCCAAGTCTTGTCTGTTGGGATGACCAGACCAAGTTGAAATGGCTAATGGTATCCTCTTTAACCATATGCTTGTTGGTCAAACTGGGTTTCTGACATTAATTAGAGTTTTGATCATACTATTGAGGTCATTATGAAACACAATTTTCAGTTAACACTTAAATTGAATATTGGAGTTCTCATATGTTGGTGATTGGAATGCAAAATTGTACAGATGTTTTGGAAAACAGAATAGCATCAGAGATAAAGTTAATCTAAAATTACATTCAACAATCCCACTTCTAGAGATTTACCCAAGAACAATGAAAATACATATCTACACAATTACCTTTACGCAAATGTCTGTAGTAGCATTGCTGATAATAGCCACAATTTAAAAATAATCCAAATGACCATCAACTGATGCTAACTAAATTTAGGTACATAAATGTTGTACCTAATATACACTGAAATAAAGAAAGAACAAAACAGTTGACACGTGTAACCACCTGGATCAATTGCAAAAGTTCATGCTAAGCGAAAGAATTCAAATACAAAAGATTAAATATTGTAGGCTTTTATTTATATGGCATTTTAGAAAAAGCAAATAGTACTGACCAAAAGCAGATGAATGACAGGCAGGGTTCAGGGAAAAAAGGATTAACTATAAAGTGGCTTGAGGGAACTTTTTGAGATATTGGTAAAATTTCCTCATTTAAAACAAATAGCAATTATTGAACGTAACTTATACCACGATCAAATTGTTGAAAAACAAAAAAGAAAAAAACAAACAAACCAAGTCGTGGCCTGAGTAAGAGACCCAGTTCATATATTGAGTTGGACATGATTGTGCAGGGTTTTTATAATATGTGTTCTATCAATGAAAAATAAAAATATTAAGTATTTATTTTTTAATGACCTTGTGGGAGACACAAAATATGGCTAAGATGAAGTCTGCATTATCAACCATTTTATAATGTGGTAAAAAATAAATGAAAACATGGCCATGAAGGATAATGGTTAGGAGTGCAGATTCTACATGTATATAGTTTAATGTCAATCTCATCTATGCCACTTATTGTGTGAACTTTGGAAATAACATAACCTCTCAGTGCAGCAGTTTTCTATAAAATGGAAGTAAAAATAGGGTTTATTGACAAGCTTGATGTCTGTTTCTTCGAATAAAACATTTAGAGCAGCACTTGCCTTAGTCTAAGTAAACAATAAATAATTATTATTATAAATTATCCATGGCAATATACATGCTTTACTTAACTGGCTAATAAGAGTAATTAATGGATGAAAAAAGCACACATATAACCAATTTAAATTAATTTAAGTTTAGTGTACATACTGATTTAGTTAAATAGAGCAAGTAAATATTCAATTTTTCTCCAGTATTCCATATTACTCAAAACCATAGGGAATTCCATCATGTAGTTGCGAATAACTTTTTTCATAATATTGGTTAAATCTCTATTTTAAAAGTATTAACTACTTTGAAAAACAAGAATATATTTAGAATTGAAAAAAAGTTCAAGAATTTATCATATCATATAAATAATTGAAAATGTTTGAATTGAATTTGAGCATTAATCTTTATATTTCTATGAATGAATCTGCCTAGAGGCAAATGTGTATGTTACCTAACAGATAAGCCTTTAATATTTATCTGAAGCAATTGTTAACAAAATATAATAACCCTTATATATACTTATAATGATGTTAAACATGGGACTTGTAAGAATGAAGACAGAATTTTTTTAATGACTTTCTAAAATACTCGAAATAGATTCATTGTATTTATTGTCATAGAAAAAAAGAAAAGCAAAATTATTGTAAGTGGCGGGAACCTGAACTCTACGTAGGGGATGAATTGTGTAGAATCGTTCTTGATTGTATAAAAACCACTGATTCCAAAATGTCTGTTATTCCATAGCAACAATTACACCTGTTTAAATCAATGGGAATTTTAGAATGCAGCGAAGGGATTGAATTGAGTCCTGAGTAATTAATTAAAATGACAAATGTGTGTAAATGATGAATATAGACCATTGTAATTAGGGACTCACCAGGTGTAGTAAATGTGCCCTACTTTACATTTTCAAAATTGCTTATAGTCTAATGGTAAGGTGATTTTCCAGGCTCATCTGAAATCCCAGCTCACTGCAGACAATGGGTGATCTAGTTAGAATTTCCCTTGCAACAGTGAGTATGTATCTAATGACATACAGAGGTAATAAAATAAATGTTTAGAATAGTTCCAGAGAATGAAGAATCTCTGTAGGAGGTAAAGAGGTGAATGGCATAATTAACTTAGGGTTGGAATGAAAAATAATTCGTATTTTGCCCTTAGAACAAGGTTAGGTAAAATATTTGTACCATTTGTGTTAGTATTTTCAAAACATTGCCAGAAATATCTACTCAAGTCTCTTCTCATTTAAAAACTTGAGATTTGTCCAAATGTGATTAATCTGATAACTTATTCTCTCCACTTTTACAAAATAGACTCACAGCTGTTACTAATTACAAGTGTACCCTTCATAAAATGATCCAATAAAAAAATCCAAATTTACTAGAAGATTAAGTTCAGATGAATTGACTTGAATTAATGAAGGGTACTTTTTTCTTACTTAATCCTTTAAAAATTTGCATTAATACACTTATTCAAAAATATTTTTTAAATAATTGATATACAGATTTAAACAGCAAATTTCAACAAGTAACTGATGTACAGATCTAGAGAAGTAGCTAAAATGTTATGAGTCATTGATACACTGCTATTGAATATAAGTGAACATAAAGCATCTAAAATTCTGATAACCAATGGATTTCTATACTTGAAGCATTATGATGTCAGTGAATTTTGTCCTTAGCTCCTGCAGGTTGGCTCAAGGGGCTGTATTAAAGACATGCATAAGTAAATTTATGCAGTCCCCAAATACACACCTTTTATTTTCATTTAGAATTCAGTGTTTTGTGTTTTAATTATTTAAAGATTGGAGATTAGTTTTGTAACCTAAAAAAGTTTATTAAAATTATAGCAGTACTTTTGTAAACTATACAGAAGTTAATGAGAGAAACACGTGCATTTAGAGAACTGCATGTCAGTCATGACAGATTCCTGCAGAGAGAATTTCCCCTACGACTCTATTTGTTTGTGGGGATGCAGGGCAATTCTTGCTTAGGTGTATACATTCAATCTTCACTTCTTGATGGTTCTCTTCTGCTATGAATGTATGAATGTATGTGTCCAGTTGTTTACTGCTTAGAATAGACATTTACCTGCCTCATCTAATACTGCTGGTTTGAAAATTGGCCCCCGTACCCAGAGGGCTAAGAGAGATGAAAGCAAGAGGCAGACCCTTCCAGATTGGTAGGTGCCAGGTTTAGTAAGCAAGGAAACTTATATGTGAGTGCCCTGAAGACAAGTAGATCTCTGCACCTGCTCACCAGAATCTTAAAAGTTTGCATAAAGGCCTTAAAAGTGTTCAGTCACTAGACTGTCCAGATGGTCTCAGTAGCACATTGCTGTCATAAGGCTGCATCCTTGAAAATGGCTCCCACTGAGGGAACAGTGGGAGAATG
This sequence comes from Rhinolophus hipposideros, assembly GCF_964194185.1. Taxonomy (NCBI): domain Eukaryota; kingdom Metazoa; phylum Chordata; class Mammalia; order Chiroptera; family Rhinolophidae; genus Rhinolophus; species Rhinolophus hipposideros. The sequence continues at coordinate 24,625,857 of NC_138050.1, forward strand.
CACATTCTAAGGACAGGGGAAGAGCTGAGGAACCTCTGATTGCCCAGTCCAGCTCACGGATCAACCAGCAGTCACATATGCTCGACCTCTGCCAATATCCAGTGGCCATTGGAGGAGGACTAGGACCAGGTAGATGATTAATTCGACCCATTCCTCACCTATTGTAAAAGTGAGAATTCTTAAAGTGTTCTGTACAGTAGCCAAGATACAGACAAAGTCATGTCTAATTCCAAAGGCTAAGCTGCTTCCCCAGGTGGATGTCATCTTTACATAATCTCATTTCTGTTAGTGATGCTTTGGTGTATGCCTCAGAGCCACAGTGCATGACCACACCAGATGCACACAGCACACTTGCCAGGTGTACCACCCATATACTTGTAGACAGAAGTGTGACTGCAACTGCCAAGTTTCCTATTACAATCACTCCTATATTTTACAATGAAATTTCCAGTTCTGCACCTTATTGACTTTTGATCCCAGTAACTTTTCTCTAGGAGATTATTTTAGCATTCAGAATTTAGCAATTGACTGCATTTTTCCAGAATGACATAATATCTGTAATATGTATAAATAATACATATATATAATAGGTAATACCTATGATAATAATGAACATTCACATTAATTACCTTCCACATACAAAATTTATAAATTTTATTTTATTTTATTACTTATTTATTTATTTATTTATTTATTTATTTATTTATTTTTATGTTTTTAAAAGAGGATAATTTAATAGAGGCAGGAGAAGAGATTGCAGCTCCCAAGTGGTAGGGGGTACAGAATGAGGGTGCCCCTATAAATTTTATTGATATTATCTTCTGTCATTGTGCCTTGCATGTAAAAATGACTAAAATATTTGGTCAGTGAATAAATGTTTAGATTCTATAGAACTAAACTGTTGCCATAGTTTATTTATTCATTTATTAATATATATACATGAATATATGCAGTGTTTTTATTTATGGGGATTTAAAGTGAGCACGTGGCCATGGTGTATCTCATGGTTTTATGGAAAAATCCCCAGTCATAAAAAACTGATAGCTAAGCTTTTAGATGATGGTCTGTCTTAAACAGAGAAATTACAATTTTGGAAAATATATTGTACAGTAAATCATAATTTATTTTTAAGAGAACTTGAACTTTCTAGGGCAAAGGTTGGTTGGAAGACAGTCTATGAATATAATGTTTAATGCAGTGTTAAAATATTTGTAATAGTGAGACTTGTTAAGCAATGGTTTCACCTGCTTGGGAGGAATAGATCCCACTCACCTGAAGCATGAAGACAGAGGATCAGAGATCACCTTTTATATAAAAGATTCTTACTATAGCAATGGGTTGCAGGATTAAAAATACTATAGGCATATTTGAACTCCAGTTCAAATGTCTTATGATTCTGTAAATTGTTTATTTTTATGACTATCATGCCAATTTGTACATTTTTCTTTTAGGACATTGATTGGCTAGAGTTTGGGAGAAAGTTATTTTAAAAATAAGCTTTGACCATATGATTTTATAAAAATGAAAATATGTTAGATAAATTTTTTTCAAATTAAATTCTCTTATGACTTATTCTATTACTATTTAGTTTTGTTCCTTTCCTTCAGAATAATTTCCAATTTCCCAACAATGGATCTTTCAATTTTTCTGTAATTAATGCTCTCTTACCATCTTTTTAGAAGCCTCCTGATAGAAGAATCCTGATTGGATTCTCTAGTGGTGAGATACCCTGTCGTTAAACATTCATAGAGAGGATTTCTGCCAATTACTTAACATAAATGAATGAATATTGTAACCCTTGGCTATCATTTTACTATCATAACTCTCATTCTTGAAAGGCAATGAAGCAAGAATTACAGATATATAGTACACATTTATAATTTTTTGTTGTTTTTTTTAACATTCTGGGGAAAAAAGCAATGTAATTGAGTTCTTGGTAGTTCATGTTGAGTCAAAAGGTAAAATCTAGGAAGCTATAGTTTTCCCTTTCTTTTAAATATAATTTTTTAAATTTTAAATCCATTGACCTTTTAATCAGGGTTTCTCTCTTTAGTTTCTTCAATAGTAACGGAATAAGTACAAACTGCAAAACTGGGAGAAAGTTGGTATTTGCTTCACATTAACAGTCATCCTAGCTTGGGGTTTTAAGGATAAATCAGCTGTTAATTAGCTAAGACATTTTTTTGTTTCTCCTTTGTGTAAATATTGGAGTTTGACTGAATACCATTGTACATAGGATTGAGTAATGATACTCTAATTTAAAGCTTTCTATTCAGTAGGATTAACAAAAGGCAATATAACTATTTAGAGATAAATTCAGATGTCTTTTACTTTATTTATTTAGCTAATATTACTCTATCTTCCATAAACTTGAGCTTAGAGGAAAAAAAAATAAGCTACTGTAAATTGAGCAGCATGGATGTGATTTTTCAATGTTGTCTGAATAAATATCACTGACATAAAACAGTGAAGTAAAGTTTTATTAGCCAATGATATTTTATAAAAAAAATATATATACTATCTACCAAAGGTAAGTTTTCTCTTAAGTAATATTTGACTCTGTTATGACTATAAGTATTTTGGAGGTACAGTTTAATCTTGATTTGCACTTAAGTAAACCAAAATATAAAGGGAATAACTGTTGAACTTAATCCCAGTTAATTACCAAACCCAAATGCTCGATTATTTTCTTGAATAAAATTAGTACTTTGCAGTTGATGGGACTGTTTTTATGTATATTTCATCTCACATATAATACTTTGAGTCCTACCACGTTTCCCCGAAAATAAGACCCAGCCAGATAATCAGCTCTAATGTGTCTTTTGCAACAAAAATTAATATAAGATATTATATTATACTCAGTCTTATATAAAACCTGGTCTTACTTTACTATATATAAGACCTGGTCTTATAGTAAAATAAGACCAGGTCTTATATTAATTTTTGCTAAAAAAGACACATTAGAGCTGATTGTCCGGCTAGGTCTTATTTTTTGGGAAACATGGTATTAGCCTACTTTGCCAAGACAGAAAACCATTTTTTAAAATATGTATGCACACTTAATTTTTAACCAGTTGAGATGATCTAGAGGCCTACCAAAAGAAGTTTTAAAGTTCAGTGAGTTAGCTGTTCATGTTTTCAGGGAGCCCTGTTGACCAGTAATCTCCAAGGGTTGCAGGCAACCTCTTAGAAGTCCATAAGGAAAGACAGCTTGACAAATTCAGTCTTTTCAACTACCACCAAGCCTGAGTGCAGGCCCGTGCAGAACTGGGATCACATACAAGTGAGTCACAAGGGCTGCTTTTCCTAGAACAGTTAGGTGCACATGTCCTGGGTGAAAACTCTTTCCTAACTGGAAATCTCTCACCAAGTGGGAAGTAGTTACAGGCAGAGTTTTCTGAACTATTGGCCAAGAAAGGAAAGTGTCCAGGAGAGGAAATTTTCAAACGATATTCTCTAGAAACATGCCAAAGCAGTCCACTAAACAAGAATAAATATCCTTACTGTCCACTGAAAAATCTAGCACTCCTGTAATATTACTCTTTAATTGTCCTTGTCTATGAACTCCTGAGGTTAGAAGACTATTATCCAATGGACTGCAAAATTCACATGATTGATTATCCCAGGCATGGATTTTCAATTTGGAAGAGAATGTGTTGTGATTTGAGCTGATAGTCCTGCCCAGAAATCTTTCTTTTTCTGGTTTTAGAATCCACTCCTTAGTACATCATGCTTCCCATTTAAAAATTATGTCTTGGTTTTCCAAACTCAGCGGGTCATGAGCGTTTCAAGGATAGGGAACATAACTTATTTATTTTAATAACTCCCAAGACTGACATAATGATTATCATATTTAAAAATTCAAACTCTCAAGTAAGTGGTGACGCATTGTCAGAACATCTTGCTGTGATTAAAAAAAAAGGCTTAGTTCAGTGATCGAATGAGATTCAATTTTTAAAAAGTATAAAGATCACAGAAAGGGGAAACAACATACTAAAAGTAACGTATTTCTTAGTTCTTCTGGGCACAAGACCTCCTGATCCTCAAACACATTTCCCTTATGTCACGTGGAGAGGAAAATGTATAGGTCAGAAAGAGCATGAATTGTTATGTGAACACACTCCTGATAAGCTTGCTTCATTGAGCAGCTCTCCCTGCAATGGCTTCTCTTTAGTGACTGTCTTAAAAAAGACATCCCCTCACTTTCCATTCCCCACTTTCTCTACTGAGAACTTACCTGCAATTATTTTTAATGTCTGGGAATAGTCTGACATCTCATTTTCTGTAACTTCATCTTTTTCTTGAACAATTAATCATTCAGTACCTTAACCTCACCCTTTATTTTAAACTTCTACCTTCTTCATATTTCATTTGAACTACCTGGGAGCCCTTTCGGTTCTTGCTTTACTGTATCAATAAAATGTGTCCTTGATTTTAAATCTACATTATGTAAAATCAGAAATACTTTTACCTGAAACATTTAGCAGTTATTTACTTGTATTTAAAAAAAATCTACCTGGTGTTCACCTATTTCGTGTGTATGTGTGTGTGTTTCTAAATACATGTATTCCTGGAAGGTTCAACATTTTATTAACAAAATCCCTCTTTTTCCGATTTCTCTGATCTCATGGTCCTTTAAGCCTATTATATATCAAATGGTTTCTCCTTAAATTTCTACACATGTAAGACTTCATAATTGTCTATATATTTCCATACTCCTGCTGTATATATCTTTTTGTTTGTTTTACTTTACATGATATTTTGCTGAAATACACTTACACACAGAAAAATGCAAAAGTCATAAAATGTAACTCAAAGATCATAAAGTAAATCTGACCTCTACCCAGGTCAAGAAATAGAATATTAACAAATCTCATATTCCCCTTATTACTCCTTTCAAACATTAACTCCTCCTCGCTCTCCAAAGGTTATCTCTCTCCTGACTTCTGTCTATGTCCTGATGTCTAGTTTTTTTTTTTTTTTCTTTTTGAAAATGTTAGGTAGAGATTATGCAGATTTTTTTTCAATAGTTTTGTGTCTGGCTTCTTTCACTCAACATAGTGTTTGTGGAATTCCTTCTTGCTGTTGTGTGTGTAACTGCAGGTTTTTTTTTTTCTTTCTGTTTATATACCTATTGCTACATAGTATTCTATTGTAATGATATCATGATTTCATTTACCAATTTTAATATTTATGGACATTTGGGTTTTATCCAATTATGTCTATTTTGAACAATGTGAGAACATTTTGTACATATCTTTTGGTGGACATACATGTGTATTTCTTCTACATGGAACTGCTGAATTTCTGTGTAGATAACCTTAGTTTGTGTGTAGATAATCTTAGTAGAAAATGGCACCCAGATTTCTAAAGAGATGGTATCAATTTAAACTACAATTGCTGCACATCCTCAACAAAAGTCGGTATTATCAATCATTAAATTTCAGCTATTTAAGTTTGTGTGTCTTGGTGTTTCACTTTGGTTTTAATTTATGTTTCACTGATTTTGAATTAGATTGAACACGTTATTTGCTGTTGGGACATCATCTTTTCTGAAGTGTACTGTTCTCTTTTCCTTGCTTTTTTTGTCTTATTCTTTTTTTTGCTTGTTTGTCCCCACTATCAATTTTTATCGTGGATATTACTCTCTAATATTCTATTTTGCCTCTGTCTTACCATCTTCCCCTGTCTTCCCTTATGCTTCTTACTCTTTCTACAAGGTTAATTTTTTAGTCTCCTTTTCATACACATTCTCTCTCTAAGTCTGCTTACTCAAAAATGATGCTATTTGTAGAAAATTTTCTATTTATGATTTCCCAAGTTTAATTCTCCAGAGTTTATGGCAATATCTTTGGACCAGAAAGCTAGTTTGATATCTTGTGAGTTATCTTATAATAGTTATACTGTCATATAATTTATACTATAATAAAAATTCAATCTGTGGTTATTTTAATAATTTTGAACTGTTAAATAATTGATTCTAATCCTTTTAGAGTAAAATATTTTAGTTGTATATCACATACAATTAACATTTTTCTTTTAGTACTATATGGTCAAAAAAGTCGTTATGAATGTAATTTTTAATTATATAGAAAAAAACACCATCTAGGTAAAAAGTATAAAAAAGATAACAAGTGTTATTAAATGACAGCAGAACTCAAATAATTTTAGGTATATGATGATTTTTTTTTTACTTGGTGAGTAACAGAACAAAAGCATGTTAACGTTGAGTAAAAATATAGTAACACAAAGTATATGTTTGAACAAGCAGAGAAAATCAATGGCAAAAGAAAGTTGTAGAATTACAACTTATTCCTATTTTAAAAATGATTAGGAGATATTGTAAAATAAATAGCTATGTGAATAGAGATAAACTAGATGCCCTGATAGAGGCCTCTTTAAATCGACAAATTCTAAGATTCTGTGAGAAACTATCCATCAAAAACTCAGGCTCAGGTGGCTTTAATGCATTTCTCCTCAAGAAATTGAAAGTAATGAAGAAGAGTGTATACTCAAATGACAGTGATGGAGAACCATTCTGCAGTGAGGTTTTCTTCACAAGTAACAAGGCAAAAAGGAAAGGGTAATACTGACAATAGAGAAATTGAAAAAAAATCGATAATAGAGTCTACATACAAGAACAGAATTTTAGATTTAACTTTGATCATTCAAATACTAAGTGATGCTTTTCTATAGTATGCAGTAATATAATCCCTGATGTGATAATTTTGCTGTTTATTTTTTTCCTATTGCTTGAGGGAGAACATGATTATAATTCAATAAATGTTTCCATTGATAATGTTTCTTTAGTATGTCAAACTGTTTCAAAATTTAAGAAAAAAAATACATGCTCTCATTTTGTGATACATCTTTCATCTTATCTAAAAATAAACCGATAGACTATTATGTACATATCTTTGCACAGTTTCTCTCCTCAAAATGGAATTAAGATTGAAATTTTTCCTTATTTTAAAAAAATAATCATTATACCAAACAGTCAAGCAGGAAAAGAAAAAAAAGATATGTAGATAGTGATTCAGTTTTTAATCAGTCATCTAATTTTTTGTTACCACAATTTTTTCCCCCATAGAAGTTAATATGCAAATTCATGATGTGAGTTTTTATCCTTCTTATGGGAAGGGAAGATCAATTTAAGAAAGGACGAAGTGGAATCTTTATGAATCAATGGCTGATAGAACAAAGTGGGAAAGAACATGTCCCTGTCTCTTCATTTGTTTCTGGAACACAGTGATGAATCCCTGAGGGCCATTTGACACAATGAAGAGTTGGGAAAAAGGGAGAAACAAGTCCAGTGACACTTGTGCATCATATTAGGACCAGGTCTGGAATTATTTTCACACCTGCCTCTACTGGGATGATATATGCTAGTGTTTTCGGAAATCTCTCTATATTTTCTATATAAAAGAATTCTTATATAAACATTTATTTGACACTTGAAAAATACCCCTGGACTTTTAGTTTTTTTTGTTAAATCAACTTTCGTTTATTCCTATATGTTGTTACTTTGCAATATAGTTGAAGCAATTTTCAAAATATAGAGATGGGAGTGTGAAATGTAAAATTTGACCTTTCTTTACAGAAAATAGATGGGGTTGCTGATACCCAAAATGCTAATATCTTGAAATGTAAATTTCTTGGATGCAAAATTCTTTTTTACAAGTCAGGCATTTTTTGATTTGTTTTGATTTTGGTGTCTATACAGTTAATTTGTTTTTATAGAATTTGGATCAAACATGAGAATAAGAAAAGTTTATCAAATCGAAGGGTTATAGAGACATATAAACATACTTGATTTTAAGAAGACAAAATTAAAACAAAAAAGCACTGACATAAAATAGATACGTTTAATTTTTTGGCTTCTTTCATAACACTAACTTTTACATTTACATGGTCTTTCAAGCCTATTATTTAGTATGATGTCTACTAGATTAAAAAACATCAAAAATATTACAGTTAATAATAGTACTATTGATGATGCCTAAATGTGTATGAGATTATCCCTCTTATCTGATAGAAAATGTTTTTAAGTAGTTTATCTTCAATCCTAATAGTATCAATACAAATTAGGTAAAATTATTTTTCCATTGTATATGTGAGGTAATAAAAATTAGAAAGGTTAAATAATTTGTCTAAAGTCCCATGGATAGGATGTTGAGATCTGATTTCACACCCTGAGTACAGAATAATTAATATTATGGTGTATTCTATTAAGTAGGCTATGTTATGCTACATATTTATTATAATGAAATACTACATTGATGTATTTCTAGAATAAAAACCTGCACATACATGTTCAAATATGGAATCATATTGTATGGTTTGGAATATATTTGAATCATTTATGGTTTTGCAAAGGGCATGTTTGAACACCACACAGGAAAGGAATGGGAGGTGTTGGACTCCTCCACAGGTGGCTAGAATTTGGCCCTGCCATCACATGCATAATGTGACAACCTTCAGAGGGCCACATTTTCCTTCAGAATAGGGGCTGGAAAAATTTCCCCAGCTCGGGGATAGAACAAAGACACTGTTCTATTTTAAAGGAGTTCTCCTATAAATTAAAACTTCAATTTCCCCCATCACAGGCTAGCAATCCAAATTAATACTAATTAAAGCAGGATTGTTTGATCCCCAAAAATATCTTGAAGATTGGTTACAGGCGGGTAACATTTCTGGGGTGCTTGATACAATAAACACACAAAGCAATATGAACCATTACATGTAGATGTACAGAAAAGGAAATGCACAGGGCAGCAAGAACCTGACTTGTTAGGTGAACACAGCACCGATAGACAAACAAAAGCAAAACCACCACAAGCAGCCAAAGAGTAAACACATTAGTAGTGAACAACGGCCCACCTTCAAATGATACAGCTTCAAATCTTAAGTCTAAGGATTTGCATGGAAACCTAAAGTGAGCTGATCAAATGCTGTCCCTTTAAACCAAAAGAACTTTATACACAGACCCAGGCTTGACATTTTTATATAAAAATCTAAGCTTAATTACCTTCTGCAGAAACCTATCAGTTTACAAATTCTAGGATAACAAAATAAATTTATCAGCACTGCTCAATGAAATTATTCAGAGCTTGGATCATTGTTGAGACTGTCTCACTGAACAGTGGCTCTAAAGGAGAAATGGTGTTTTGTCATAAGGAATCCAGTGTGTACGCTTATTGGGCTGACAGCCTCCTGGCTCCTGTTCACTGAGTATATGGAAGACAACCCCCCAGAAATGCTCATGAGACTACCATTCAGCATCTGAAATAAAAAGACTATTCTGAATTTACTTCATGTTTAATAAATTCAGACACTGTTTCATTGAACAGAGCAGATTGGCAACTTTAGAAAGAGTTTTGAGGATTGTAGGATTCACAGTCTTTCCGAAGGCAAAGTGTATTGGTGTTATCTCTAGAAGTGTGGTTACTCAGGTGAGATGTTGATGATTGACACACACAGGTGTGTTTATAGAATAAGTCTGTTCCTTATTGCCAATTTCAGAAGGAAAGTTCTAGAACTAATTCTTTAACAAAACAAAAACAAAACAAAAGGCTTGGGAAAAGACTTTCAATGAGTTAAGTTGTCCATGATTAACCTAACAGGATCTCAGTTTCTAATGGTTACTTATTATCATCACTGCAGAGCAATTAACCTGTTCCTAGATCTTTGGGAACTTTCTCTCCTCAACCTCATACTAAGCAAACAAATCCAAAAGAGTGATATGAAACTTCAAGAATGGTGGGAAAAGCCTAATGTCTCAAATTGCTTATATTTTGGTAAATGTTAGGAACATGTAAGCATTTATTTTATTTATAAGCACCCATTAAGACAAATTGTGAATTTTGTCAAATTTTTAAGTAGGTGACATGAGATTTAGTATTATAATAGAGAATCCATAATTATCCAATACCAACATACATTTATTTTGCTACTAATAATTCTAGAAAAACTATTTGTCTTCTTTAGTCTCAGAATGACTTCATGTTTGTTAAAAATAAACATTATTATTTAAAATAATCAAAGAATACTACAAAGAAAGGAAAACACTAGAAAACTCCACAAATCTCAAATAATCATCATTAGAGTTAAAACTATTCCTACACTAATCCATAAATCCCACAAATGTTAGTATTAGTTTTATACCCATTGCATCCACGGTTTACCACCAATCTCTTTAATATGGTTTCCATTTCTGAGTTATTTTAAGTCACATCTTGGTATGGGTAATTTTATTGTATTTCTTGAAATTCATACATTTAACTTTGTCAGCTTCTTGCCTATACGTGACCACTATCTTTTCTGAGTGTAATATCCTTGAGCTTTACAAATTCTAGGATAAAAAATAGATTTATCAACACTGCTCAATGAAATGTTCGGAGCTTGGATCGTTGTTGAGACTATCTCACCGGATAGCAGCTCTAAATGATGAAATCATGGGTGATAGAAGCCAAATTACAAATTTTATCTGATACAGAGAAGATAGGAATGATTATTATAATAGGCAGCAAGACTGGTATTTTGACCCAAGGAAAGAAATAGGTAGCTAACTAAGGCCCTACTTGATCTGAGTAATCAAGGTCAAGCTTAGGGCACCTTGACTCACCAAGTAATCATAGCTGTTCCCCTCATTTTGAGACCAGAGCCTTTAACAAAGCTTTAACAGAGCACCTCTTAAATAGCTTGTGAAAATCTTTACTACCACAAGTGCATGCTATATAACTTCTTCTTTGTCTTCCTTAAAGTGATCGAGGGACATTTATTAGAACTGTTGTACCCTGGAAAAAAGTACATGAATGAGCCCAATGAATTAATGAACCAAGGCTCCGAAGTAATGTTATTTCTAGAGGACCTTGTTATCTATAGTAACTGATTGGCTTCTCCTCATCAAGTGATAGTGAAATGATGTTTGAGCCCAAGGTGCTCTCACAAGGAGCCAGTGTAGCCTTTTGCTGTTATTTCCTGAGTGTTGACATGTAGTAGAAATATTCAGCAATTGGTAGAAATGTTACGTTGGCTCCCAGATTCATGGGCCTCTAAATGGCCAAACAGGTGCCCCGACTCTGCCCTCAGATAGAGGGTTTGTTTTACTTTTTCTTTCTTTACTTTTTCCTTCCTTCAACTATAATGAGTCTTTCCCTAAGTCTTCTGTCCTTCCCTCAGTGATTTAAGACTTTATTACTTAGGGGAAAACCATCCCGGCAGGGTTTTGTGCCTTTCCTGCACCACCGAGGGAGGTGTTCTCCATGCCTCTATGTCCCAGTTATACTCATGAGTACCCAGTAGAACTACATAGAGCAGAAAATACCAAATTATATAAATACCCTATGTTTTCTGCCATCCTTATTCTTTCTTGCATATAATGAGGAACATTACATAATTTCCAATTATTTCTATCATTTCCCCTTTTGCACAATGATGTTGATGTAATAATCTAGTTTGTTGGTTGCAGTTGATTGACACTAGATTGTGACTGAAACAGAGAAAATATAAACCATCCTCAAGATCAATGAATTGACTTTTGATGAGAGGATGGTCCATTTTTTATTTAGAGGTGTTGTAATAGCATTATCATCACACGCAGTGTTGCTGTTTAAAAAAGAAAGTTAATTATGAGAAGACTTCTATGTGTAGATACTGTGTGGTCAAAGCAAATATTTTGTGGCAGATGCTTAAGTCAACCCCATTACCCACTGTTTGCAGCATGTCTTATTTATACTGGCAATGCAAACATCAAGATTTCAATAGCATTTGGGTTTTGTGCATGGCATGGCTTCCAGAAAGGTGAGTCACCCAGATATTTCATAGGCAAAGGTATCTTTAGGAAGATGTCATGTTTCTACTAATTCTCTGGCCTCAATTAAACAGCATGGCACAGTGCAACTCCAAGGTCTGCTCCCTGGCCTTTTTCAAATGCTTATGCACAAAGTATGGGGAATCTATATTGCGGGTACAGATGTATAGTTAAGCAAATGTGAAGTAGCCTGGAGACAGCAGTTGTATCATTTCCTTCTTAAATCATCCGTGTATCAATGTGGTAATAAACAACACCAAAATAACAGTGTCATAAAATGAGAACCAGTAACAATACATGTATTGCTGTGATAGATCTATCAAGGATTAATATAGAATAATTTGGCCACTGTAGTCATTCACAGGTCCACTGTAGTAGAGCATTCGTGATCTCAAGTATTTTCTGCTGCAGCAGGACAAGGACACATCAGTTGGGGAAGTTTTCACATCAGCTATGAAGCATTAGAGGCCATTTCTGCTCATAAACAAGTATATTTTCATTTCCCAAACAGTTGTGGAGAGTGGTGTGGAGTTAGATTTTTTTTTCTTGGTCACCACTTTTTAGTGTTTATCAGATGAAATTGTGCTAGTTTAAAAGTTTGGTTTCGTGTGTATGTGATTCTTTTGCTATTTTGTCAGGTTTGAAGGGAAAGATATTCAGTAATACAGCTTTACTCTATCATCTTTACCCTGAAATAGTATTTCTTCAAATGTTCTGAATGAATGCATTCTACAACATATACTCCATTTTAATCAATAAATCAAATGTTATCATGATTTTCCAAAACTTTACCACACTAATACTACAGAAATGTATCTTTATATCAATATTCAACTATTCTCATAATATTAACTCTCCAAAAACTAACAGCATACTATTAAGCTTATTGTACATATGATCATGTTATCTTACAGATTGTACAACCACACTACCAGAAATTCAAGTTAACAATTTTCACTTACTCTCATTATCACTGGCTACTTTGTTATTTTTGGTTTTTAATCATTTTCTTGAAACTAGCTGACTTGGATCAGTTTGCATTCCTGTGTTACTGAATTTAAATATTTTATATTTTATTATACATTCTTTCTCCACTTTGCTGAAATGCCTCATCATTTCCCTTGGTCATTTAAAACTAACAATTTTATTGATTAAACTAACTTTTTACATACTTAGAATAGAAACTTTGGTGTTCAAATAGCCTAAAGTTTTTATTTTGACTTTCATTTTTTCTTTTTTTTTTTTGACTTTCATTTTTAATATTTGTAGTTGTTTACATTTGCCTTTGTTTTCATACATGAATGAACATCATTCATCATCCTAAATTAACATTTTTAAATGTTTTTATTCTAATTGATTCATTGTTCTTTTTTTAAAATCTTAGTTACTACTTCTGAAATGTGTGTTATTTAACTCTTTACCCATCGTAAACACATTATTTCTTGAAGGTTGACATGTAATTCACTATTCCTCATTCAATAATCTTGCTATGTTAATTGGGATACTATATTTATCACATTTTTAAATTCTTGAATTTTGTTATTGTCACTTAATTACCTTTCAAAGATGTAAACTGTGTGATTTTTAATAATTTGGGAGGCAGCTACTCTTTTAATTATATTATCTCACTTTTCTTAGCTGAATGTACTAACTATATTGACTACATGTCTATATTTTTATAGAATTCTATCCAAAAATTATACGCATTTTTATTCATAATACATCAAATTGATGATTTAATTGGAGAGAACTGATATTTGTGTAATATTGAATTTATTTATCTAAAATTTTAATGCTTTACCCTCAGTAAAGATCTATAGTCTTTTTTTTTGAAATACACTGTTACTGAATATTTCCGTTGATTTTTCACATTATATTGATCTTAGCTAATGTTAATGGATTCTCTTTTAAAAATATGCTTTCGAACTGTAAATTATTGATTGCTACCTATTGATTTGTATCTAGAAATCTCACTAAGTGGTCTTAATGATTTGATTGTGTTTTCTAGGTAAACAATAATGTTACCTGGAAATAATGAATATTTTTTTCTTCTCTTGGTTCTTTGTTATAACATTTTATTATCTTTAGAACAAATTATGCAAAACAATGCAAACTGATATAGTGAGTTATAACTATATATTGTTTTCTGACTTTAATGAGAATGTATTTAGTATTATAATACATTCTTAAGCAAGATTTTAGTTTAATGTTTCATATGAATATTCTTATAAAGCTAAGAAATTATATTTCTTCTTATAGTTAAACTTTTTAAAAATAGAAATGGGTACTAAACATTTTAAACACATTCTTTAATACTTAGGGGCATGAGGCTAAGTTTATTCTTCTTTGCCCTGTTAATGGGGCTAAATAAATGAATACAATTCTTAATGTTGAATGATCTTTACTCCTCTGGAAAAATCCCAACTTGTTCATGCTCTATTTTTTTAATACGTTGACAGGTTTGATCTTCTAATATTTATTTAAAATTTTTCATATACATGCACAATTAAGATTAGATTTTAATTTATTTTGTGAGCGCTATCTTTGAAGAATCTGCAGATTAATTTATTTCAAATGGGTTAAATGTTTAGGAATATTTTATCACGTTAATTATTTTATAATGGTTTAAATAGCTATGGAATCATGAGTTTTTTGACCTTATGATACATCTTAAGGTCTTTTGACCTTATAATAAATCTTTGTATACTACCTATAATAATAACCAATATAATTATTCCAGGTAGCTTTGTGCAATTTTTTCCAAAATATTTACAAGGTTTTCCTAGATTGGCTCTTTTATTTCTGTGGTTATTTTTCAATGATTCCCTCAATAGTAGAGAGCAATGATTTATTTATTATTTTTTAAATTCTCTCACTTTCCATCTGCCTCTCTGTCTTACTTAAGAACTTAAGACCTTAAGCCAGAAGAAGTTTGTATAAGTTTATGACATAAGTTCAATGAGCTAGTAGCCTGACATAAGGCAATGAAAACCAATAGATGGTACTTAGTCTATAGAAGTATTTGTTCCACACCATTTCTTCTCTAAATTGATGAAGCAATGAGTCCCATTTGTCCTGACAACTATAGTTGCTCCTTAGAAATTTCTGTCCTGTATTATTGTCATGCCTGCCAAACATCTGCAGTCATGTGTATGTGAGGTCTTCTACTGCATCTGATCAAATGGTACTTACTCAAATGAGGAGTCAGAGTCACAAATAATCATCTCCTCAGTTTTATTTCACATTTATCTCAATTCAACTCCTGCAGAATGATGTGATTCTGATAGTATTGGTTTCCCTGATGTGCAGTCTTTTTCAGTAAGTAGAACTTTCAAGTCAGGGAATAAAAACATTTTATTTTATTTTTTTTACTTTTATACATTTATATATCTTAATATGATTACCAGTCATATGTATCACATTATATAATTATAGCACAGTAGTATTGTCCATATTCATTATACTGTGCATTAGATCTCTGTGGCTTATTTACTACTCGTTACAAGTCTGTACCCTTGAACACCACTACCCTTACCAAGCACCCCCTCCCAGCCTCTGGTTACCACCATTTAAAACATCTTTTTGTCTAGTATTACATTTTAAATTCAAAAGAAATTAATTCAAGCTTCTGACTGGTGAGTTGCGTGCTACTTTAATTTCTAGTGCTGGTAGAGTTGTTTGCTATTTTTTTCATTGTGTGGTCATTTCAGTACCAGTTTGGATCAGCCCATTGAGATGCGTATTGTTAAAATATATTGCAGTGAATACTGGGAAACAGACGATAAGAGAAATGTTAAACTCTAGTAGACCCAAAAGAAGGCATTAGTTAAAAAGTATGTAAACCCTGACATAATGTGAAAAAAGGGAAGGATTTAACTTTGCTTTAAAAAGTTAAAAAGGAAATGTTAAAACTATTCATAGGTTGGAAATATTTCTTTTTAAAAACATTAGACTTAGTATAGCAAAATTAAGCCCAAGGGAAGGAAGTGACCATCAGGCAGATTTAGTTTGGATAAAAGAAAAATCTTTCTGGTAATAATAACTTCTTAGTAGTGGGACTGGTTTCATATTAATAGTATAGTGATTTCTCCATTTCTAAAACATTTCTAGGAGAAATTGAATGACTACCTGCCTGAAATAAGATTCCTATCTGAGGGAATATTCACAATGTCCCTACACTAATTTATTGGTCAAGTTTCAAATTTCAAGTTATAAAATGTTATAGAACAAAAACAGTTCTTTTGTTATAAGTCAATACTTATAACAAAGTCAGCGTTATTCCTTGGCTTTATTGTTACTGTTGTATTTGTAAAGAGGCAGCTTTAAATTGCATGTTTTATTTTAGTCTATCTGTAGATTTATATAATTTTATGTTTACGTCTCATCATTTATAGATTATTTATCTTTATATATTGCTACAAAAGGGCTCAAAATTGGTTTCTGGTAAACGCCAAACTGCAATATGTGGTGAATAAGAGGTACCTCCTTTTCTGGTTGGAAAAGCAGATCTGTGTATAATTCAGAGCCAAATGGTAACCGTTTTTCTTCCCTTTTAAAATTTTGGACCATTGAATTGCCAATGGGTGGGTTGTGGTTTATATGTTATTCGCCTACCACATATTAATCAAATATCTACCATGTGCAAGACATTGCTCTAGATGTTAGGGATACAAGAGTGAACAAAACCTTGTAAAATATCTTCTCTAATGAGCTTCTATTCTAATTGGGGAGATGGAGACCAACAGTAAACCTGCAACCATTTTAATGTGCACGTGATGGTGATAAATGCTTAGAGGTACCCTATATCTAAGAAAGAGAATGATGCGGCATACTCTTTTAGGAAGTGTTCTCTGAAAAGGGTGCATTTCAAGCTTTTACTGCGTGAAGCAGGAAGCAACTTAATGACGGTATCTATGATAAGAGCTTTTTGGGCAGAGAGATCATGTTTAAGATCCTAAAGCCACAGTATCTTGAAGTACTGAAGAGACACAAGATAATGAGCAAAGAGCTGGGTGAAAGAAAAGATCGGAGAGATATTGGCGGTCAGGTCCTGTAGGCGCTATATGCTCTGGTAAGGACCTTACACTCTAATGAGTGAGATAAGAAGTCTTTGCAGATACCTTCAGTGAAGATGCAATATAGATTTTTTAACTTCACTCTACATTGTTTAGAGCATACTTCATGAGGGCAGTTCTGCCTCCGGAAAACATCCTAGGCTGAAGGCACAATAAACCAGACCAGAGATAGTGGTGATTTGGACTACAATGCGAATAGTGGAGATAGAGGAATGGCCAGATCACTGGATGTATTACAGGATCTGCTAGTTTAATGGACGTCAGGATTGAAATTATTCCTGGTATTTTTACTAAAGCTATTGAAGGAATATAGTTAACATTTACTGGGGGGGGGGAACTGGAGTAGGAAAATATTTATGAGAAGTAATTTTGAGGATTCCATTTTGGATAATTAAATATGAGTAAAGCATCATGATAAAGACCAGAGCTGTCTAGTCGGAATATTTGGGTTTAAATTCAGGCTCTGTCTGTTGATCAGTGATATTTTGGGAAAGTTTCTCACTCTCTCTGTTTCATTTTCCTCGTATTTAGGAAAGTAAAACTCATAGAACCTATCCTATTGCATTGTTAAGGGGCTACATACATAAAAACTACTTGGTACCTGCTAGAGTGCTTCTCACAAATTGTACTTGGTATGTCACAGAAAGTACTCGGTACATGAGTTGTTATTACATATGAGTGGAAACATTGAGTCAACAGCTGGATATACAAATCTGAATTCAGGAAATGTTACAGCCAGAAATAATATTTAGAGACTGTTATGGTCTGCATGCTTGTGTTTCTCCCAAAATTCACCAGTTGAATGGTATTAGGAGGTGGGGCCTTTGGGAGGTGCTTTGATAACAGGGTGGAGCCCTCATGAATGGGATTAATCCCCTCATTAAACCGACCCCACAGAGGTCTCTTGTCCCTTGTCCCATGTGATGACACAGAAAAAGCACTGGCAATGAACCATTTTTATCTTAATTTTTAAGATGGTAAATTATCTATCACCTACTTATCAGTATACCATTATTAATATGTGTTATGGGATTTAGTTACAGGGGCGTGAAAAGTATATGTTGCTGGAGGTAGAGGGAACAACCTCAGCAGCCAGACCCTTAAGAGGAGAAAGCACATGGAATCTGTTAGTTGTCTCAACAGATGTGCGAGAAACAGCAGCTCTAAAGGGCCAGTTGTACATAAGTTAATATCTAGTTGTTGTGGGAGGTTATGGACGTTCTGTTCTGATTATGTCTCTTTTCTTAGAAAAGGAATCAAAGTCCTGAGAATGAGAGGGGGTGACAATATTTAGGCAGTTTGAGGAAAAAAGAGAAGGTATTAAGTAGCCATTTAAAAACGAAGACAGAATTTTCTAAGATAATGTCTCACTTATACAAAGGAGTTGTAATGCTCACTTTTAGTTTGTCTTTGAGTACAAAGCAAACCAGTCAACTAAGTTCTGTTTCTTTCCAATGTCCACCATAGTATGAGCAGATAGCTGGATTTTAAACACAAATGAGTTTTTTTTCAGTGAGAGCAGTGATGGCGGGAGAGAGATATTAAATGGGTAGATTGGGCAGAAATTCTGGGAAGTTGAAATCTTATGTCACTTTCAGTGGTTTATGATTCACTTTGTTTAAAAGGCTTTACAGGATTTCAAATAACTATTATTGTTAGTTCTGCTTAGAGCCATGCACTAGAAATTAATGAAAGAGTACATGTTGGTATTACATTACTAAAGTGAATTAGATTTTTTTTTATGAAATATAATTGAAAGTAGTTTGCATGACATTCTCTAGAAAATGTACTTCAAATATAATCAAGAACTACATTGTCTAATTTTCTTTTCAAAAGTTGTTTGAAATACAGTAGGGATTTGAAAACTGATGTGTGCGAGTAGTTTTTATATATAATTAAAATTACATGTGGTGTTTGAGGATATAAGAGTTGGTGTGAAATCAAGTGTATTTTTTTCTAACAAATTCTTGCCGTTAGTTATTTATTTAACTTTATATTCTTCCTATTGTTAACAAAGAGGCTGGAACTGGATGATGGTACACACAGGTCAAATTTCTGACAGCATCGAGTTTCAGAAAGGTACATCTTTGGGATGATAGGATGAAATTCCTAAGTCCTAACCCAGTGAAAAATCGTCCAGTATACAGAATTAATATTTTTCTAGAAATGTTGAAACTCTAGAGAGAAGAAAATGGCAAATGACTAATTTGGCAGTCAGTGTAAATGTTTTAAGCAGGCTACAGAAAGAACTCTAATCCTTAAAGGAATTCTTTGCTGCCCACTCCCCTAGAATTAGGCCTAGGTGGAGTGGATACATTGCCATTCCTTCTTCCCTAATATTTCTTTGAAGCCTAATCTTGAGCTGTAATTAGTTGAAGAGGATCCAAATTTAAATCAGACATAGTAATCCATCAGTAGGAGCTAGGTAGTACTTGGAATCTTGTTCCCAAACACGTTTTTCTTTTTTTTTCCTTTTTAAATCATTTTAACACTTATAATAATATAAATAACTCTGTGTTATATGACCATTACATATTAATAATCCAATTATTATATAGGTTATATATTGCATAATATACACTGTGTGCTTTATCTCACCCACTGGTTTTCCTAATTTTAGCTAATGGGTACATGACTCAGATGCTACTTGACCTTGCCCTTAAGGTCACTCACTGCAATTATTCAACTCATAGAGATATATCTATTCATAAATAAAACAGGTTAAAATTGAAGAATACACCAATTTGAATTCAAACTGTTTTAGTGACTTCATTCATAGCAATAAATGTTTTATAGATTTAGTATTCTATCTCAGGACTGCCATGAGCAATACTAGAAAGCTTGCAGGCTCTCAATAAATGTAGATATTTCCAAATCCATTATCATCACTTTGTCTTTTTTCAACCAAGATTTTTGTTTTTGAAATTTTTATCTTTCTTTTGAAAGCATTTTTCATTTTATTTCTAAAATACAGTGTCTGTCTTGCAAAGCAAACTATATTATACATACTGCAAGCAACTTTGGAAACTTTAGTAAGAAGCAAGGCAAACTGTCAGACATTTCAGTAATTGAATTTCTTTGAGAACTGCCTTGGTTTGTCAGCTCTGACTTTACTGTCAAAATAAAATAAAATAACTAGGGAATTCATCTGAGATAACACCAGGGGTATTTTGATAATGCCAAGTCAAGAACACTAAGTGTTTTCTCAGAAGCTCTTTGCAGTAGGATTACCCTCAACTAGCGTGTGTAAGTTGATTTTAGCTTTGAGTCTCTATCATCTGATGCTGAGGTTTGAGATTAACTAATGACCTGTCAAATGGCAGTACATACAGACTTTTTCCCAGTATTAGGATGCATGCCATCATTGCTTAAAATGGCCAATATACCTTCTGTCAATTACTTCATAAGTGCTATTCATCTTTTACTTCTTCCGCACTTAGATTGCTTATAAAATGTTTAGTGGTTAATTAGCTTGGAAGGAAGTCCAACTTATGAAAAAACAGGTAGAAGAAAAACATGCCGTAAAAATAATAGCTTATTCTCCAGTTCTTATTTGATAGAGCAGTGTTAATCAGATCCCTTTAGAAATTTACCTTTTGGCTAGCATTCAGTCTTCTCAATAATCAGCTTCAGAAATTTTCCACTATGGGGTATCCCCTTTGGCCCATGCTTTTCTCCAAAGGACTTGAACATATTAAGAAGTGATTGGCAGCTCTCCTAACAACTGCAGATAATGCTAACACTAAAATATGGGTCTTGAGATTTTTGTGTTCTGATACTTGAAATATCAAACCTGAACATTTATCCATAAATGAAACCAACATTCATTACTATATGTGAGTAAATTGACTTTGAGTTTCCATTAATCAGAGGAAAACTATATAGAAAATCCATAAAACTACATATTAGAAATATTATGAAACCATTTTTATAGTCATGATGCTATCAAATTAAAGAGCTTTAATGCAAAATACCACATTGATGTATACACTAATTATTTACTATTCGGTTTTACTTCATGTCTAATAAGAGTACTAGAAAATCCTTCAATTAATGAAAATGGTTTAATACATTTTTCACTTTATTCTAAAATGCAGAAATATATTTTTTATAATGTGCACATTGGTGGCATCAATTTATACACTATTTGTTAGCTTAAATATAAATAAATGCTTAAATTATGGTTTGTAGCAGTTATTAACCCCTTCTTTTGATATGAGAATGATTTATATGAAGATAGTATAACTAAATTCAATTTGTATAAATGTCTTCAAGTTGCTATTTTTTTTTTGTCTGCTCTAATTCACAGTCCAGAGTGCTAACCATTACACCATGGAAACTTTTCTGCTCTAATTCAGTTGGCTGTTCATGTTGGGTAGCTTAGAGTTGAGAAAGGGACCTTCCTGCTGTGGCAGATATTGTACCGCTCTCCTCATTATATTTTTACCTACCTCAGTCCACTAAGCATCTACTTTATTTTAATTATAACCCAAAAATATGATGATATACTTTAGGATTCAGATAGAGTACATGCTTCTACTTTGGTTCATGAGAAGGCATAATTTTCAGGTTGTCATAAAAAGAAAATTAATGTAGCAACTGCTATTAATTAAACTGGCAGAGTTCTATATTAATTTAATCTTGCCCCACTACTTACAATAAAAATAAATTGTGTGTCTGAAATAAATACAAGGGGTTTCTAAATTCATTTGATTGTTCTTTTTCCCATAGATGAATCTTCATATCTTCCATTGGGCAGTTACTATTTAGCATTTAGACCACATGTCACATAGCCATCAGATTATGTCAAATCTCAGATGAGAAAACATACTGGAGAATGCATTTGTACGATTTAGCAAATCTGTATGAAATAAGTTTCCTTTATTTATCAAATTCCAAGTAGTATATTGCTATTAGTGTGCATCAAACATTGAATTTAATGGATTTATATGAAACAGGATAAAATTCTGGCAGGATTTATATCCTTAATTTAAAGAGAGGACATTTCTGATTAAAATACCATTTGATACCAGAAAAAAATAATACATGACTACTATGGCATATGTATGCTTTATAGATCTACTGTAAATTTTTAAAAGTAAATAATAAAATGTAGCACATTATTAATTCGGGTTTCAAATGGAATTTAAAGTGTGCTTTGTTTCACATAGTGATGATAGTTGAAGAAAATCAATATAGTTATTTAGATAAATGTAAACACTCTGTATGTTGATGTAGTAGCAATGATAGAATAAGGCTATTATTTTCTGATTATAATGACCACAAATCATTTGCATTAGATTTATAAAAATAAATTAGAAAATAAAATCCACCCATAGTCATTCAGAGATATTTCAATGTGTACATGTATAATTTTATGTTCTGCACAATACAAATAAATCCTACTTTCCACATAGCTTTAGATCCTCACTTTTCTTAGTTCAAATTTTAAGAGCTACATTAGTTTTTCAGAGCATTATTTGACTCTTTGATGTTGATCCAAGTAGAATTCTTTGGAACGTTAAAATAGTAGAGCAGTACTATTTGGATGTATCTCCAAGAATCAGGCAAGTTCTGCGATTAAAGGCTGAGTCTGTTTTCTGTGATTATGTCGGATATTCTCCAGCAGAGTGTTCAGCTGAATCTTCTCAAGTTTGTTGAGAATACACTCCCCTACACCTTCATGTTGTTTGGTCTTTGTCTTTCTACCTGGTATCTATTCAGTTTCTTCGAAGAGAGACCACATGCTGCGATCTTCCAGGTGAGGGCACAGATGCCGACAACACCTGAGTTGCTGATGCTACCCGTGACTACTAGAGTATTGCTTGCTCCTCTGTGTAGAGGTTAACCTTTGGATTTATAATTTATTTTGCTATTGACATCTTATTTTATCCATTTTTAGTTTTGTATTTATCTATTGAACATTATATGAGATTTCATTTACAAATATTGAAAAAGAAGTACTTAACCCTCAAAATGATGGGACATAAGCAGCATTACTTGGCTCCTTCAGTAGCACGTACTTATTTCCTCTCTTCCTTTCACCCTAAGTGAATTCTTTTTAAGGTAAAACCAGCCTCAATGAATATTAGGAATCTGGTAAGTGGTGTAGTGCAGTGTGACCGAAAAACTTCCACTGAAAATCAGCAAGGAGAAGAGGGAAGGGGAAATTCTAAGCGCATTATATGCATGATCACACATACTTTTAAATAACAGTATTATGTGTGTGTAATATCATTATTCTCATTTAACAGATGGCAAAAATGAGGCTTAGAATTTTCCCATGATCCCAGTGCTAGCAAACAATAATGCTAGCATTAAAATCTTTATCTTATCTGACATAAGTAGTCCAGCTTTTAGCCACTGAAACACATTATCTCCTTAACCATGAACAGCCCAGTCTCGTTATGAAAACATGCAGTATCTAATTTCATGATGAGCAGCATGGACTACAAAATAAAGAAATGAAAGGAAGTCCCATCCAGAGAGGAAAATTTAATTGTAAATGATAGCATCTAACTCTTGTAAATAACCAAGTAGTTCTGAATCTGCCAGTTCCTTCTTGGAAGGTAAACAACAGAGTTCAAAATCAGTATCCTGGATTCCTTTGGTACCAGAATGCTGCAATTGACTTGTCTTCAAACTAAGTGATCTGGTGAATTAGTAGAAAGCAATTAGGTTTTAGAATCAATGAGAAACGTGTTTTAACCTCGTACAGGCTCTAATTGTCCTGTGGGAATTTCTCTAAAGAGATGTAGACATTTATAAGATAAAATAATATTTATCTTTCACATTTATAAAGAAGTAAGTCACAGAACAGGTATTCAATAATTGATATTATTCATTATACTTATTGTTATTATTATTTATGTTCTAATTAACTAAATCTTTGGGAGGAAGATCTTCCTTACTTCACTTTACACGGAATGTAAGTGGAAACTGGCAAGAGCTTGAATTATTTCTAAGAGATTATTTAGGAATATGTGTGTATGTGTGTGTGATGTAATCAAAAAGTGTGAATGTTTAAATTAAAATGTATTACAGTAAAAGACACATTGCCATTAATCCTCCTTAAAATACTCTCCCTCACTTCGAACACACTTATCCCATCGTTCTTGCCACTTTCTGAAGCAGTTCTGCAACTCCTTTTTTGTGAGTGACTTTACTTCATCCTCCATCATGACAACACTCTATGTCACACATCACTTCTGGTATGGCAATTTTTGTCTAATAACAACATTATGGTGTGTCCTCATCTACCTTATTCACCAGGTCTGGCACTGTACAATTTCAGGCTCTTCCCCAAAGTCAAAATGACTCTGGAAAGTAAACATTTTGAATCAAGTCAGGGCATTGAGGCAGCCACAACAGTACAACTAAAGACACTCATCAAAGAGGACTTCCAGACCTGCTTCAGAAAATATCAAGAATGATGGGATAATTGTGTTTGAAGCGAGGGGGGGTATTTTGAGGGTGATTAATAGCAATGTGTCTTTTACTGTAACAAATTTGTTTTTATTTAAGCATTCACCATAGTTTTTGATCACATCTCATAAATATATGAATATATGCAGAAATATGTATGGCATTTTATATATTTATATACATATTATATATTTATATTTTATATAATACATTAGATAATTTTTGAAAACAGGATTTAAAAAGAAACTCATAGACACTACCACGCATGTTAAAAAACATAGATGTTTGGATTTTCCTTATTATGTTTTACTCCAGTTATCTTTACAGAAATTTTTAGATCATGAAAAAGTTACATCAGGAATTTCCTCTGTCTGTGTTTCCCAGAAAATAAGACCTAGCCAGACAATAAGCTCTAATGCATCTTTTGGAGCAAAAATTAATATAAGACCCACTCTTACTGTAAGTTGGCTTTACTAGGCCAATGGAGTGAGCATTCTAATATTACTGTTCTGGTTCATTTATTGTACATTTGATATAAGCTCTTTTTTCAGTCCTTATCATTTAATTGGTAGGAGTATGATAACAAACATCCTTTATATCTCGGATAAATTAATCAATCATCGTCAAAGTCATAAGTTTGACCTTTCTGTGGAGCATACTGTGACTTTATGATATTCCAAAGTATTACAATAATTGGCCTAAACATATGAACTCAAAGAAAATATTGTTACTCTTTCTCTTTTATACGGAAAACAGGATTGATAAGTTGCTTATCTTGTTCCCACGTTAGCATATATCATATTCTTATCAATAAGTGAAATGATAGAAATATGGACAGGAAAGTAAAATGTATGTTGACAGTGGTCTCTCCCAAATTATTCTATATAAAACTTTTTTGTTTGTTTCTAAAAGGGAAACATAATCGCGTACCTAGCACTATCCTCAGAGGTCCCTAGAGCCTCTATGACAAAAGTCAGTGGAATCTGTCTTTTGGTAGAATCTTTGTCTTTGCATATTCAAAACTTTTCCATGATGACTGACAGGTGACCAGGTAATGGCTAACAGGAGGTTCCACCAGTAGCTGGAAAATTCAAAAGGGCCATAAGACACATTTATTGCTTTGACTTTCCATTTACAGATACAGTATTTTGTCCACAAGACATTCTACCCAAATTTGTAATTCTTTCATTTATACATTGATTCATTCTGTAAGCATATTTGAGCATTACTACAAACCAGGTACTAAGCTAGATGAGGGGAATTCAATGAGAATGGAATGAAGTTTTCAGGAGCTTTTACTGAAAAAGGCAAAAATGAAAACAAAGAAATAAAGGGTTTTGTGTAATGGAATAGAAGTTTAAATGTGGCCAAGGCACGTCAATTATTGACTGAGAACATGAATTCTAGCTTTCCTCACAAAGGTAAGATGTACTTGTAGATTATGGAAAACTAAGTGGGGAAAACTCTGTGAGCCATGAAAATATGATTGATCATTTCCACTCATTCTAATTCAAATGTGGCTTTTAACAGAAGTTGGAAGAGATGGGAATAGATGGCAAATTTAAGAGAGGATCCAGTCTAGTCGCTACACGAGGCAGTGGGAAAAGACACATTGAACACATTGTAAGAGGTGGGGGAGATGCAATTGTGACAGCTGATAGCCAAGTATCAATGGCACTATGTCCACAGAAGCAGGTTTGAGGTATTATTAATGTATTTAAAATAAGGATGACTCTAATTCTTGAAGACGGGCCTATAGGCTATATGTTCTCAGGAAAGAAATCTTTAAGATGGGGCAATAATTGAACAATTACTATCTTATCCAGCCTTTCTTCTCCCTGCCAGCCATAGAATAATTTAGTTCTTTAGCTCATCCACACTCCCAAGAATATGCTGCCTTCCCAACCCAATTATTTTGGGGGATTTCATAACAAAGAACCAGGATAAGAGGATGAAAAAATGATGAAAAGTACAATGGCTAGCGCTAAGTCACAAATTGTTCAAGTATTGCTTTGGTCAATTTATGTCCTCCTTGCTAGGCAAGAAAACAAGTGAAGAATTTGAGTTGTTTAAAACTGCTTCTTGTTTGTCGAGATTCACAGCTCTGATACTACATTGTTCTAACTAGAATTCATGAATGTGAAAGGTTGATTTAATTCACCAGGAATAAGGAAATACTGGAATGTCATCCTAGTGACACACTGAAATATAGCAGAGAGGAATACAAGAACACAAACCAATGTGAGTGGTAGATTTTGATATATCTCTTGATTAGTGTAGCCTGCTGACAAGGCTGTGTAGATATGCCATTATTTCCATTAAATGGAGGGTAAAGGTCGAATTGTACTTACATAGCAAATTTGTATTGCAATAGTTTTGTGATACATACTAATGAGTAATACCCATTTCCTGTATTCTATTCTGCTGAAATTTTAGACCGTCTTACATAATGAAAAGTAAAAGAATTACACATATATAAGAATCTTAGTGCTAAACTATGGAACTATAGTATCTCAGTCTAGATAATAAGGTAAAAGTGAAAGAGAAAAGAACCATGACCTATTATTTATTCATTGTTGTATCACCAGCACCTAGCACAGTGCCAAATAAATGAAGGTATTAGTTATAAACAAGGAGAGTATATTGAAAAATAAAATATAAGAAGCACACATTGAAGACGGAAAGTTTCTTATCATCCAAAAGATTTTCCAAATGAGAGTAGTCAGATGTATCAGTGTCACCCCGGATATACAGACTCTGGGTAAGAAATCATGATTTCTCTTAAGCTAATTGATCTTGAGTACGGAAACATGTCCATCAAAGAATTATTAGAACACTGAATATTCATTCATTTTCCCATAAAGTTTCACTTTACGTTTCAAATCATTTAACTGCTATGTTCAGTAATAATTCTAAAACACATTTATTAATAGGTATTCCATTAATCCCTAGTGGTCTATTAGGAGATTGCTAACATAAAAATTATCATCACTGTTGTTAATTTTTCATTTTGTTATTGAACATTTGGTTAAAAATTTGCTAACATGGACTTAGTTTCTACTTCACAAGAAAAATATGCATACTTCATATTAAAGAATAATCCATCCCATAACATATTTTATCCTTATATGTTGACCTAACTCTGAGATCAATAGCCTGCAAAGGTATTTTCTTACAAATAAAGGGAAGGTTTTCCCACTATGGGACTGTGATTTATCAGTTGAATAACAACAAATGTAAAGAAATTAGAAATTAATTAAGCACTTACCTACTTTCTGGTCTGTGTCCCATATCTAATGCTGGGCTGTAGCCCAGGTTGGAGTTAGGTTTCAAGCTGCCCACATGAGCACACGTCTGTTTTCTAATGGAGCATAACACCTTTTATACAGTGGGAAAAAAAAGAAAGGGACCTCTATGGCTTTATGCAATCTGACCTCTCATTACCTTTGACCTCTTCTCCTAGGGCTCTTGTCCCTGTTATACTTCCCTTCAGCCTCTCTTGCACTGGCTGTGCCTCAGCCTAGAAGGACTTTTGCCTAGATATCCCAGAGCCAACATTTTAGCGTTTCCTAAGGCTTTGCTTAAATGTCGTTTCTCAACAATGCCTGTTCTGGAAACCCTATTTAAAACTACAAATCTTGTCCTCAGGATTTCCTAACCGCTTATGATATTTATTTTTTCCAATAGCACCTACCACCCTCTAAGATAAAACATAACTTATTTATTATATTTGTGGTTTTATTTATTTATTATATTTGTGGTTGTCTCCATCCCTTTTATTCATTATAATATGCATCTTCAACTTATCAAAGTATCAGCCTTCAGATATTATTATATTGCTTTACTAATGAAAATAGAAGATTCTTATAGCAATATAATTCTATTGATCTTCCTACCTTCTTTGCTCTGTTAGTCACACACACACACACACTCATACACTCACACACATAGAGATATGTCTTCCTATTACTGCTGTTATGAATTAACACAAAGGCTTAGTGGCCTAAAACAGTGCAAATCTGTTATCTTACTTTAGGTCAGGCATCCCAAATGGATTTCACTAGGCCAGAATCAAGATATTAGTAGGGCTGTGTTCTTTCTGGAAGCTCTAAGAAAGGATTTTTATTTTTTATTTTGTTTTACCCTTTTCAGCTTCATGAGGCTGTCTGCATTTCTTGGCCTGTACCCCTGCCACTGGCCTCTTCCATCCAGTAATGGCTGGTCAAATCTTTCTCATTATCACATCACTTTGACATTGACACTTCTGGCTATCTTTTATATTTCTAAGGATTATCACCATTACATTTATTTTACCAGGATAATTCAGACAAACATTCTATTTCAAGGTTAGCTGATTGGTAGATTGAATTCCATCTACTACCTTTATTCCCCTTCGCCATATAATTAAACATATTCACAAATTTTGAGGATTAGAACATGGAGATCTTTGGGGAACTATTATTCTGCCTACGCAACTTATATATGTGTGTGTGTGTGTGTGTGTGTGTGTGTGTATGTATATATATACACACACACACACACACACACACAAAAGAAAAAAATTGTCTTTCGTTTTACTTAAAGAATTATTTATACTTTAAGGTGCTTTTTATTCCTTCATGCATATTTGGGCTTCTATCTAGTACCATTATCCTTTAGTATTAAGAGTTCTTTTAGCATTTCTCGTATTGCCAGTCTCCTGGAATATGACTCTCAGATTTTAAAATTATGAAAATTTCTTTTGTAATTATTTTGAAGGATATTTTTATTGGATCTAGAATTCTAAATTGACAAGTGTTAATTTATTTGTTCTTACTTGCATCATTTAAAAATGTCATTTTTCTGTCTTCTGGCCTCCATTGTTTCTGAAGGAGGTCATCTGTCATTTCTATCACTTATATTCTGTATGCAAAGTATCTTTATTGTCTGATTGCTTCTAATGTTTTTTTTCAGAAATTTCAATTAAAATGTGCCTAATATGATTTAATTTTTTCTTTTTTCAATTTTTGAGTTTAAACCAGCATCTTAAAAATTGATTGATGCTTTTCATCATTTTTAGATAATTCTGACATTATCTTTTCAAAAAATTTCCCCATTTTTCTCTCCTTTACCTCTTGTTCTCCAATATACATGTTATTCCCACAATTCTTAGATGCTGTGTTAATTTCATTTACATACTTTGTGTATGTGTTCTCACTTCATATAATTTTTATTGACTTTATACAAGTTAGCATATGATGAAATTAAACAGATTCTTTATTTGCAATATTATACTCTTATAATACTTGCATTTGTTTCTTTTTTATATATAATTTGAAATATAACTTCTCTATTGATATTCCCCAGCTTTTTTTCTAGCTCCTCTAACATGTTCTAATAGCCTTCAAGTCCTTAAGTGCTAGTTATTATTACTGGGTCAACAATGCGTCCACTCCCATTGAATATTAATTGCATCCTCTACTCTTTATGTCTCATAATTACTGATTGTGTGTGTGCTATTGTATATGTGAGGGGATGGTAGGAACAAAAATAATAACTCACCCCCAAAAAGGACATGCCTATTCCTCCGCCACATTGTTAGTATAGTGGCTAACTTAGCCAGTTGTAGTTGAGGGATTACTGGACTTGATTGCAGCTTTAGTGAGGCTTACTTAACTCACCACCAGGTTTGACTGTTTTCTGGGGAGGATTTGGACTTTTTCTCCATCAAGGCTTGGGATCTGAGAATTTAGGCTTGGGATCTGAGAATTGGCAAAACTCTGAAAATTTCTCTGTGTTTTAGAGGCCAGTCACCAGTTTTTCAAGCCATGGTTGAATTCACAGCACTGTTGCCGCATTTTGGATCAATGGCTATTTCTCTTTGCTGTCCAACCTGAGTTTCTGTTCTGCCCCAACCTTCAGGAATTGCAGTGCACTCGGTGAAAGCCCTTATTCTACCTCAAGAGGTGGAGGCCTCGTACCAGTGGGTGATTTGACTCAGTTTGGGGATCTCCCCTCCTAGTGAGTGGGCTATTGATGTGCATTCAGAAGACCCTTTGTGCCTTTGAGGAAGGGGGTCACAGTGATCACTTTCAGTTCTTCTGTACCCTCCCCTTCTCCCATGCAGACAGTTAGAGTCTATAGGAAATAATGGGTGAATAGAGATAGACTTTCTATTTGGGGTTCTAATTCATCATACAAGCCACATGCAGCATTACATTTCATTGAGTGTCTGGCTTCAGATCCCGATCTATGGCAGATTTGTGCCTTCTCCCACCATTCCTCAGTGATCGAGGCCAGACATGTATCTTGTTTATTTCTGGATTTCAATTTATCTTGGTTTCTTTACATCTAAAATCTCTGATGTTTTTTTTTTTTGTTTGTTTGTTTGTTTTAAATTATAGTTTTATAGCTCACCCAGAATATTTATGCTGTTAGTTTGAGAGTAATGGTATATTGGGAGTGTCTACATGTTACTGGAAGCAAAAACATTCTTTGGTAAAATTTTCATTTTGTTTTTGAATTATCAGAGCAGTTTTGAAAAATGTTATTGATATTAAAATTGAAATAGGTTTAATTCTTCTCCTTCACACAAAATAATATTCCATTTTGTGTATTTAGCAGCTGAAAATACAGCAATGGTTCCCTGATTTTACTTCAAAAATAACTCTGTACATTGTTAAATGTGATAAATTTAATGTCACATTTTTCAATGGTTAGCTCATTTTGCTTTGGGACGTCCATTTACGTATCAACACAGCTACCATGTGCTAAATACTTGGTGTGAATTTTGCACACCTGTTTGATATTGCATATTTAAGTCACCTTATGGACATGGACTAACATTTGTGGGAGTTGCTACTAGGTGGCACTGACTTGTAAATATCCATCATACTTAATAATGCTCTTCAATGTCATGGTACATTAAGGCTGCAAGACATATCCTTGTTAAAATATAATCAAGCATGATTAGCAAATTGCCTTCTATTAGAAAAGTGTGAACATGAAAATGCAAAAGAAGTAAGAATTAAAATATATTTATTTATACATTTTCCTGTATTATAAAATTATTTAAGGATGCATAAAAATACAAGTGGATGATTCAGATGATGAAATAATTAGACAGGAATTTATAAAAAATGAATTAGATAGACACAAAGTTAAATCACAAATGATATAAAATGAGTTGCTATGTTCTTTTTGTAATATGAAAAACATGTTGAACTCTGTCCTGTCTAGTTTTTCACTGCGTCAACATGGTGTTTATTTGTAGTTAGAGTGGAAGAACTTCCAAACATAGATTAGATCATAAGGGAGTTATTTTAACTCCTGGAGGTTTAGATGTTTTCCATGATGTAATTTTTAAACTTGTCCCTCCAAGCCACAGAGTCTTGCTTCATCTTCCATTAAGTTTCAGACAACTGTCACTTAATCAGTTGCTCTTATTGATCAGAGTCTTATCCAAGAGCAGTTTCAATAATTCCTAAAATGCCCAGCAACTCCCTGGAGCAGGAAACCACCTAAGTATCAACTCTCTTATGCCAGGTCTCAGCTACAGAGAGTCTCATATTCTCACTGATATAGGGATTAACATGAGAATGCTAGTTATTTCACAAGGATGGTATCTCTATGTTCTCCCAAAATTTTAGGTGATAATCCATCCTGTAATTTGTCCACAAGTAGAAAAAAATGCCATTGATTTACATTTTGTTACACTCTGTCACCTTAGAGACTCAGTCTCTTCTTGTCCCTTTATGGTCCCTTTGTAGTTAGAGTGGAAGAACTTCCAAACGTAGATTAGATCATAAGGGAGTTATTTTAACTCCTGGAGCTTTTCAATTGTCAATTTGAAAAATGTGACATTAAATTTATCACATTTAACAATGTACAGAGTTATTTTTGAAGGAAAATCAGGGGACCATTGCTGAAGAATCTTCACAAAGATATTCTCATTTCTTCCTGCCCCAAATCAAAAAGTCTCTTATAAACTATCTGATACAAATTGATTCTTGAAGCCCTCTACTTCCTCCAGTTAATTGGAAACATTTTGATCAGCTATAATTCTCTCTAGAATAAACTGGGATTATATACATACCCTAATTTTGAAAGACCAAATGCTAGATTTCCTTGTGGATTCTTGGAATTGCTTTTAAAAACATTTCTTCCAAAATGGCAACAGTATTTATCATAATCTACCTTTTATTCTGAATTTGCACATTCAGACAAATTTGATTATGTGCCAATATCTCCCAAGTTTACCATTCTGCTATAA
The DNA here is from genome assembly GCF_964194185.1 of Rhinolophus hipposideros. NCBI lineage: Eukaryota > Metazoa > Chordata > Mammalia > Chiroptera > Rhinolophidae > Rhinolophus > Rhinolophus hipposideros. The sequence continues at coordinate 24,658,420 of NC_138050.1, forward strand.
AGGGAGTTCTGTTTCTAATCCTAATTCTCAATATATTTTGAGGCAAAATTTCTCCTTCCGACTCAGCTAAGCAACTCATAAAACTACATTGTTATTCTGTTATCAGATGGGACCTTTGTAATCAATTCTATCTTTAAGCAACATTCCTCTCTGAGCAATTTAAGATAGCATATGCTAGTTTGTGATACAAAAACACAATGGTTATAAACTAATTTGTAAAGACAGATTTATATACAAGACTGTTAGGCTGAAATAGTTACCACTTTCTCTTTAAAGGCTTACCATTAGGCCAGACATAAATATCTGGAAAAGCATGATCTGTTCTTATTTGTCATTATCCATCCTTCTCAAGCACAGTGTACATACTGTGCTACCATGCCTGGGAATTACTAGAAGTGAGTGCATGAGAGAGTTGCTTCAGTTGCTTATTTTTATACTTAAAAAAAGGGTTAAGGCTATAGCTGCTTCTTATTGTGAGAACTTTGTCAAAGAAATGATTATTCTTTATTTCCTCTCTTGCCAACCTTAAGTCCTTAATAGCAAACAATATTCTACCAAGTTTTATCGTGATAAAATAAGCTTTGTTTCTTTCTTTTCTCCTCTAAAATTTCAAGACAATTAAATGAGTGCAGTGCTATTTAAGCAGTGAAGAAAGAAACATAATGTTGAGCTGCACCCCAAAGACATTTCTTTTGTCATATAATGCTTTTTATCCACAGATGTTAGTTGAAAATTGATATAATGGTATTTCTTGTAAGTCTACCAGAAACAAAACAAAACAAAAAAACATTTTAAAAGTAGAATAGATGTAATTGTATATAATAAATGAGCCTAGTGGAATTATACTAGAAACCCATAAGGAATAATTATCTATCAGTGGCACCTGCAGAGGAATTATAAGCAGCTGCAGAATTTGATTTTTGAACAAGAAAACAGGAAAAATAACTTAAAGACTGGTATTAAGAATTGAGAAGTTAGAGAACAGAACAGAATATAGAATGAAAAGAAGAGGATATAACCTGGATTTCCATCCAAAGATAATAACGTGAAACATAGCTAAAGATGTAATTTTTAAAATTATTATGGGAAAATGTACAGGGCCAACTAGGGAAGAGGTAGGAAAAACATTGCGTTTGAATTTCACACTCAAATTGTGACTCTCATTTAGGAATGTAAAAGTGTCTAAATTTAGAAATTAGTTTGTTAGCATGCTGTAATAAAAGTATATAAATTCATTAGACACTTCAAAGACAAAAGACACTTCAAATCCTGTTGTGACCTACAAACTATATGGCCTTTGAAAGTAATTTGATATTTCTGACCATTTGTTTATATAATCGGGTGGTGAAGAGCAAATGAATTTGCACCTGTTTATGCTTTTTACAGAGCTTAGTGTATACTAGGTACTTAGAAAATGTGGATTTTCATTTTACCCCTTTTTATTACTTTGGTAATTTCACAAAGTTAATAAAAGTTTTTTCTTGAATATAGGTAGATATGAGAGAGAGACAGAGACAGAGACAGAGAGACAGAGAAAGAGATAGTTCTCATTATTGAAGATAGTTTTGTTCTATAAAGATACTGTGAACACTAAATCAGTGAACACTGAACCATTGCTCCTAGCAGAATACAGAATTAGGTTCCTGTGCGCCTCTGGTCACACTTTCATCAACATATCAATACATGGCCATGTTTTATGCATGTTTCTATTTAGACATGTATAGAATACATATTATGATTTGTTTTTTCATGCCTGAATGAAGGTGGGGGTGGGGTTGACTAAAAAGGAGCCTGATGAAACTTTATGAGATGCCTTTTATCATAGTAAATTATACTTCAATAACCATTATTTAAAACACACACAAACCCCCCCACCCTCCAGATACTGCTCCTGTTCTTGGTAATTCATGACACTGGGCATTTCAAAAGAGTTTTCTGAACTCATTTTCTACTTTTTCTTCTCCCGTTCTTTCTACTGTCTGCACAAAATCACCTTTCTGCCTCTCTTCTACCACACTGTACTATTCTGAGAGTCACCAACTACTTCTGCATTCATCTCCTGCTCTGCAGTTATTCATTTTTAATCTCTCAGTTTCATGCCTGCCTTCCTCCCTCTCTCCATGTACGCAGTAGAGCTCCCTTCCTCTGTGATGTTGAGGCTGAGACTCAGTCTCTTGCCAGCAGTTTTCCTGTTATATCTTACAATGTCCTACTTGCTGAAGATACTAGAGGGAATGGAAAGTGGGAGGAGCGTGAGGGGATAGGACTTCTTTCCTCTTTTTCTGTTTTTGCTCCTGTCAGAATCAGTTCAATAGCAACAGATGATTGACTTCCTACTCCAGCTTCCTTTGGCATCCCAGAATCTACACTAAGAACCTCCTGCTCCACGAAAGCACCAGCTGCATACTCCAAACTCCCATCACAGCCCCTGCCTCTTTTAAGCCCACCTTTCCCCTCCTGTTCTAACAGACCCTGGAGGCTAAGTGCTTTCTGCAGACACTAATCTGTGTTAGCTCACATCCCATGTTTCCTCCTTCAGCTTTACCACACTATGTAATCAAATTAAGTCCTCTCTGTTTTGGATAATTAGTGTGGCTTTTGATTTTCTGACTGAGCCAGAATAATATAAAACGTAGTACTAGGGATGATACCAGAAAACATACCTTCAAATTTGGGTTTATGGCATTGGTTTTATAAATGTTTGGACTCAAACTGAGCGTTGAAATTTTTGAAGCTTGAAGAATATGTAGCTATTTTGCAGGAGTCTTTCCTGGTAATTTCAGTAATCTCTGACAAAGTTTTTGGAGGGAAGTGGTGTTTGGGAAAGGTCAGACATATATAAATGTATTGATAACATGTCATTTAAATAAGTGATATTCATTACCTTAATTATTTTTCTTATTAGATAATATTAGGGAGATGTGCACATATTTAGTGTTTTACTCTGTCTTTTGGAGAAGATACATTTAAGTTTATATGTTCAGATATAAAAAGTACATAATAGCAGGCAGGAATATGGATTCTAACATCAGACTTAAGCAAAAACTTGTAGTTTAATCTTGGACAAACATTTAATACGATTGAATTATACATTCCTAATTTGTAAATAAATAGCAGTATTTGAGTCTTATGTTCTCTTCCAGTTTTGTGGTCTCATAGTACAGGTAGATACAGAGATGTTTAGAACCAGTGAGATTCAGATGCAGATCACAACAGTAACCCAAACCAGAAGGAACAATTTGTATACGGGAAAAGATGGTAGGTATCTAGGTGCAAAAGTATAAGTTTTCCAGAGGATCACTCATATTTTTGGTTAGATTTGAAACACAAAAGCAATATTTTAGAGACATACAAAATGGATGAACCAACTCAAAAATGTGAAGACAGATAAAATATGAAAGTTGCAAATATTCACCTGTGAAAAATTCAGAATTTTTAATATTTCTTATGGACATTCTAATGCTATATGTAGTTGTGTTTATAGTTATTTCACTTATCATATGGTAATTTTTTAAAAAAATACAGGTGGTCCTAGCTATCTGTGTATAATTAATATGGGTAATAAAGCCTATTCAATATGATTCACGAATCATATTGCAAGAGAGCACCATATTTCAAATGCGATGGGAAACAGTTTTATCGGGGATTTAGTTTGGAAAATAAAATAGTATAAAATAAATAGATTTTCCTTATATTCAGAACAAGATTACAATATCAACTATTAACTAATTCATAAAAGCAAAAATAAATTGTAATATTTTTAGTTTTTTTTTTTAGATAAAAATTGTAATATTTTTTCTAAATATTAGAAAGGCCCATTTACACAGTGACTCAGAAGCCTATGTCTATAATCAAATTCCAGTTTGATATAGTACTAGTTAAATACTACAGAAGTGCAGAGATCATGAAAAAAATCTATATTCTTGAAAATCTTCCTAGATCAGAGGTAGTACCGATTAATCAGTACCACATTCTGTATGTTAACTATATCTTGGTTAACTATATCTTGATTTTAAAATGATTAAAAAAATACTGCATTTTTAAATTCACAGTTGAGTTTTTGCATCTTAATAGTGATAGTATATGGATATTTCATCAGCTATTATAATGGCTTCTTAAAACTCTTTGATGTTCAAATCGTTCCCTTTTGCCTCCCTATTATAGTTTCTCTTCTTTAATTGAGAAGGTGATCTAACTATGCCAAACAAACAATTATTTGGGAATTGTGCCATTTTCCAAACTACATTAATAGACTTTTTATAATTTTCCATTTTTCTAATAGTTACGGTTTCATATAGATACCTCCAAATTATATTTATCTTATTTTATTATCCCACGTCAGTTGATTTCTGAATACTATTTTTCAAAATAACAATAGAAGAAAACCATTTCACATAATGAAACTCATTATTAATGGCAACATCTTGATCCCTTGAAATCTAGGTCTGCTTGGTTCAAACCCGAATATTGCTGTGTTTCTTGTTGTAATTCCCTATGACAGGAGACACTTGTCCCACCCTGGGCTACAATAAGTACGCATCACTGTGTTACCATTCTCTAGTCTGATTCTTATAGATGCTTCTTCACCTAGATAGTATCTAAGAGAAAAAATTCTCCTCGATATAAGAAAAATCCTTCAAAATAATTTGAAATACCCTATTTTTAAAATATAACTTTCAAAAGCTTTTATTGAAGTTTCGAACAGTTTATCATCATTTATACAGTTTTTTTTTTGGTACTATCTACCAAGTACCAAAGTGATGATGTTTCCTATTTTATAGTGAGATCAAAATTGTAATGGATTCCAATAGTTTAAGAATAAAGTGAACACATCAAAAAGAAATTGCTTCTGAGCTGAGTAGGCACGTTGCAAAAAAATCAGTAATATGTTCTTATAGTTGATCCAGCTGATCAAGATGGGTCAACTGTGCTGTGTGAAGAATAAATACTCATTACATAAATGTCTGATATCTCTTGCTTGTATGCTGTCATAAAACTGATAAAATGTGTCTCTAGTTTTAGCAAAAATGTTATCTAGTGGCTCTTTGTCTACTAAAATAAGTATAACTTGGCACTGATTATAAATAAGAACTAGCTATCAACATTTTTTGCAGTATAGTGTTGAATATTTTTACATAATTCAAGTTAATTAGATGGTGTGAAGAATCACTCTTTGATGCTGCCATTAATATATAGCCTCCATATAGAACAATATATTCACAAATAATTTCTGTTTTAGTGCCTAAAGACTGAAACCTGTATTAGAGAGTATTGTTATTCCTCAAAACCTTTTCTCCATAAATGCTAGTTATTTTCCTTTGTTTTTGTGTGGACATTGGATTGACAAAATGATTTTTCAGAAAAGTAGTAGAACGAAACATTGATAAAATAAAAGCTATGCGAAATTAGTTTAAATCTAGGCTTTTGGGTCACTGTATCGTACATAATATTTATACAAAAGGTAATGCTTTTCATCTGTTTTCAGGTAGTCACAAGACAGGCAATGAGGATTTTAATTTCAGTTGGAACACATTACATAATGCAATTATAAGTTGAACTTCTTCACTCGATAAAAAGAACTTAACTCAGGGAGACATTCCTTTCAGTTTTGACAATCTCAATGATTTTCTGTCAATATAAGAAATATTATATTTTATGCATATTTTCATCACATCTATGATCCATTATAATCTACTTTAACACTAAATTTGAAAATAACATTTGCATAATATAATGGGCCCAATTTCAGGCTTACAGTAAAAGACTAGAGCAATAAACTCTATCAGGAATTGCAGATTCATATTTAAAACAAATGAAACTGCTTTATGAAATATTTTCTCTCTTGCCAACACGGGGATTCACTAGTAGGGATATCCAACTTTTTCTTCACCAGCACATCTGAGGGCTAGATCATGCTATCCTTTGGTGATTTTCAGAGGGAAGAGGGAGGCTGCCTCTCCAGTGAGGGAGTATATCAGAGTCTTGACTGTGGGAGGATAAGCAGTTGGATTAAAAATTGAAGATGATTCTTTCATAGCAGTACAAAACTAACCTTCTTCCCCACCAGTGTGTGGCTCTTGAATTGATTTACTTTCTATTAATAAGTATATAATAGTATTTTCTGATGTTTATCGAACATTTATGTGCCAGATAACTTTAGAAACTTTATTTCATTTAATTCTCATAATAACTCTATGAGGCAGGTATTCCTATCCCCAGTTTACAATTGAATAAATTAAAATATTAAGTAAATTATTCAAGTTGGGTATTTCTAGAGCTAGAGCTAGAGCTGGAAGAGAAGGCAATAAGACTTCGAAGTCCATAATCTGAATTACTATTGCTCTACTATTTTGTCTAGTTTTTCTCTCAGTTTAGCATTACATACATCTTAATGAAATTGTTTATTTTGAAAATATCTGATGCCATTTATATCTAGTAATGTGATCATGAGTAAAACATATTTTCTAAAATGAAAATAGCCATGCATCTAATCAAAGATCAGTTGATTTAATCACTGCAGTAGTTAGCCATTTCACCCCTCACAAAGTGATAACCCCCCTTCCCCAATCTATTGCCCCTCTGATATCCTATGTATCTATTACAATTCCATTGACACTGTTCCCTATGCTATACTCCATATCCCAGGATGAGATATATATATATATATATATATATATATATATATATATATATATATATATATATATATTTGAATATATATAATATATATATAATATATATAATACATTTGACACGCAATATTATTCAACTGTAGCTTCAGGTATAGAGTGCAGTGGTCAAGGAACTACACTGTCCATGAAGTGGTCTCCCTAATAACACATGTTTCTTTCATATCCCCATGGCCATATTGTAGTTACCAATTTATGCTGTCTAATCCCATCCCCTTCATCCTCATCCCCAGCCCCCTCCCTTTTAGCTATCATCAGGTTTTCCTCTGTATCTCTGAGACTATTTCTATTTAATTTGCTCATTAGATTCCACATATAAGTGAGATCATATGGTATTTGTCTTTCTCTGACTGACATGTCATTAGCATAATATTCTCTAGGTCCATCCGTATCGTTGCAAATGGTAAGATTTCATTCTTTTTTATAGCCGAGTAATACTCCATTGTATAAATGTACCACAGTTTCTTAATCCAGTCATCTATTGATGGGCAGTGGGAAAAATATTTGAAAAGATACTTCAACAAAGAAGATTTCTGTAGGGAAAGAAGCACATTACATAATACACAATATCATGTGAATCTATGGCAATGCAAATCAAAACTCCAAGGCACTACCGCTATGTACCCATTATCATGGCGAAAATTAAAAAGATGCATCATACCAAGTTTTGGAAAGTCTGTGAATCAACTGGAACTCTAATATGCTGTAATAAGAATGTGAGATGTTACAACAGTTTTTAAAAACAGTTTAGCATTTTCTTAAAACATACCTACCTTATGACTCAGCCATTATTACTATTATATGTGGTATAGTACAAATTATATATTATACATAACGTATTCTATAGTAATAATAGCTGCAATATTACTAGTCATTATTACTATCTGTAATTTCTATATATTTGCCTAAAAGAAACAAGAGCATATATAAACACAAAAGATGGAAAAACATTAAGAGCAACTTTACCGCAATGGCCTAAATGTGTATCAATAGGCAAATAGAGAATCAAATTGTGATATATCTATATAATAGAATAATGCTAAACAGTAAAAAAAAAAAAAAAAACAAAAAAACTGTTCTTATACCCAACAACATGGATGAATCTCAAATAATTATGTTTAATGAAATACTCGTATGCCATACTGAAAAGAACGTACATGCTATATGATTCCACTTATTAAAAAGTCTAAGAAATGCAAATTACATTGACTAAAAGAAAACTAGTTTTTGCCTGGCGATGGAAAAGACTGGCAGAAAGGCATGGGAGAAAGTGATTAGATTATACAATAAAATTTGGAAATGGTAGATATACTCAGTATCCTGATTGTAATGATTGTTTCATGAGGGTGAACATGTATAATAATATATAAAATTTATATTAATCAACATATATAATGAGATGCTGTTACATATCTGTAATAATATATTTTTTTTAATATAAGTGTTGGTGAGGATTTGGAGTAAGTGGGACACTACACATTTCTGGTAGGAAGCAGTTTCTTATAAGGTGAAATGTTTATTTAGCATATGATGCAGATATTCCATTCCTCAGTTTTTCCCCAAGAGTAATTAGAACAAAAGAGTTGTTCATATATGTTCATAGCTGCTTTATTCACAAAATCTCAAACCTGAAAACAACACAAATGTTCACTTATTATGAATGGATAAACAAATTGGGTTATATTCACACATGACATATATCACTCAGCAATAAATATAGACGCATTCAACAATACTGATATGTAATAACTTGTACTAGGTGAAAGAATCTGACCAAAAATCTGACCCTATGTACGTATGATGCCATTTCTAGTAAATTCTAGAACAAGCCAAGGTAAGTTTTAGTGATGGGAAGCATATCAAAATTGACTACAGAAGAGCGGATTTATAAGTACTTCATAAGGGATAAAATTTTTATTGGTGCTTACACACATTTGTCAGAATTCATCAAACTGTAAATCTGAAGTTGGCATTTCTTATTGTATGTAAATTATTTATCAATATGGTTGATTTAAATAACCTGAAAGTACCAGGTCTCTAAGAAGTTGAATCTTAAAACATTGACATGACATTCTATATGATAGTATAATACAAATTCCTGTAAATTTTTGCTAACTTTTATTTTTGTAAAACTTAAATTCACAGTCAGATCTACAATTAAGGCCATGATACATTCTTTCAGCATTTGAAAAATGGTGTAATTAAAAAGTAAAAGCAGTTCTACCTGTGGAATGCCAAATTCCAGCCATATTCAATTCATGAATACACAAACTTATTGGACTTAATGCCCTTTTAAAAGGTTAAATTCAATGAAGCCATTGTAAAGATCAATTATGAATTATTTTTATGTATATAACTGTTGTGGCAGAATTTATCATTTTACCATGTTTGACCTAAATTGGTTCTGCGTAACTGTGCAAAAGTTACCAATGACTATTGTTAGAATATATGTCACTGTTCAGTGAGGAGCCCTTTCAGTGGAAATGCAATATATATTAATATGATATATAGTGTATATGTAGTAATGACCAATGCAAAGATAGAGCTTGTGGTTTAAATTAGAATTCAGAAGATTTGTCTTATATTTGCAGCTTGTAGGCAAATGTCCTGGTTCACTCATGGGGATGTCCATGCAGTTAGCATGGTTCACCTTGCTGAGTCACTGCTGTTTATCACCATCGTTCGCTCTGCTCCTGTGGCTTCTCTCCTGGTCTTCATATGCCACTAGCCCTCCCTGCATCCAGTTTCCTGTAGGAAATTCAGACTGCCCTATATAAGGTTGTAAAATAGGTTTTGACTTTCCATGCTATTTTCCTTATCTTGCTTATTTCCTCATAAGACACTATATGCACTAAATTTTGTGTGTATTTTTTAATTAAAGTTTTTGAGGTGACAATTGTTAGTGAAATTATATAAATTTCAGGTATACAACTTTGTATTACATCCTCTAAAAATCACATTGTGTGTTCACCACCCAGAGTCAGTTCTCCTTCCATCACCATATAGTTGATCCCCTTTACCCTCATCTATCACCCTCCTCCCCCTTTATCCTCTGGTAACCACTAAACTGTTATCTGTGTCTATGAGTTTTTGTTTCTCATTTCCTTGTCTTGTTCTTTTGTTGTTTTTGAAACCATATGGTTCTCTGCTTTTTCTGTCTGACTTATTTCACGTAGCATTATAATCTCAAGATCCATCCATGTTGTCACAAATGGTCCTATTTCATCTTTTCTTACCACCAAATACTATTCCATGGTGTATATATACCACAACTTCTTTATCCATTCGTCTATCAAAGAACATTTTGGTTGTTTCCATGTCTTGGCCAGTGTAAATAAAGCTGCATTTTTTTATGGCTCAAAAGCTTCTAAGTTCTGTGAAAGCATACTGTGCCTGATTTTTGTCACTGCTTTCTACTTAGTGCTTGTCTGTGACAGGTACTCATGAAATATTAGTTGCATGGATGGATGCATCTCCCTGATCAGTGAAGAGATACAGGAAAAGCAAGCTTTGTCAGAGTCTGACCAACCCTGATGAATAAGTTTATGTTTCCCAACCTTGGTGTGAGCCCTTGAAAGTGAGAAATCAGGACTTCTCCACTAGAGCAGTAGAAAAAATAAAATCCAATCCATTGGTTTAGAAAATGAGCTATACATCTTGGCTAAAGCATAGCTTCATATCTGCTTTCAAGAAGATTAAAGAAATTAAAAATTGAAAACCAAACAAACACCTAATTATTTGCAGTTCTACTTTCCAAACACAATGGTTATCTCAATTTATGGTGACCAATCACCGAGTTAATAAAACACTTGTTCTCATCCTACTTATTTCACTGATTACTTTTGGTCCTCTATGCCCTTACCAAGCTATTGTAATCATGTTCATTCTCACCAAATGTAGATACTGAAAAACAACAGCAGGAGTGTTCTTTCTTTTTGTCTGATTCCAACTAAAATCTAAATTAAGCCAAAACTCAAGTCAAGAACATGCCTGCGTGTTCTAACCTAATATCCAAATTCCTCACAGTCCAAGACTGTTTATTCAAATAGACCCAAATTCAAGGGGATTGAGCAAAGAAGGACAGTGGAAACTTGGTAAGGAATTTGTTTGCTTCTTTTGCTTCTGTGACATGGGTTTGACTTATACACATCACTTCTGGTTCTGCTGCCTGAAGTTACCAGTTCTTGTTTTTTCTGCGCAGCAGACTAATTCAGCACATCTTAAGACTGTTTACTCTCACTCACATCTCTACTACTGTCAGACAGCCTAGCAAAACTTTTTTTTTTTAATTTAAATAAGGAACTATAAGCTACTAAAATAAAGAGTGAACCAGATTTGGATTCAAGTCGTAGATTTGTTCTTAGTCAAATTTGAGACTGGGGAAGTTATTACAATAAGGTTGATTCATACTGAGTGTTAGAAGGATTGAAGGGAGAATTCTGGTAACATTCTTAGTGGGCAAGGAAGACTAATTGTTGCAAGGAACATATTGGGGTCCCGCTGAGAGAGAAACTCTACAATAGGAGACTATTTTTGTTTACAGTGAAGGTCAAGCTCAGCATCCCAGCTGATGGGATTTCTATCAGTGAAACTGGATTATTTTAACCTGTCAGCAATCAAGATAATTCTGTAGAATAATCATTTTTATTAATATATAACACAATAAATAGAATCACATGGTTGATCTAGTATCATGGTTAGCCATTCAATCAATTTTCTTCTAATTCTGTTTCACCCGTTTTTATATTTTATAAATTTTTCTTTAAGAAGGTCAACATTTCTAAGGAATTTATGAATATTACAACAAATCCTGTGTGAGTTTTACTTAGTAAAATATTAGCACACCAATTTCATGCCACCCACAATATTATTTTCCTTTAAGAAGAAATCTTTGATCTCAAATGAGTAATAACTCTATAATTTTATATTAATATTCATAAAAAGTAATGTCATTCTTACTTGATCTTCACATTATTTGGACAGTGTTGCAGGAAGTATATTGAAATTACACTGACAAAAACTATGTCAGTTCAGCTTGAGAATAAAAATTTAATAACTAGTGTACCGATGTCAATATCTTTTTTGTCCAGTAGTTTATGATTTGGAGATAATTAAGAACTAATATTTCCATTGAAACTTTAATATTACTGTAACTTTTACATTTGCAACAAAATGGATGGATCTTGAGATTATTATGCTAAGCGAAATAAGTCAGATAGAAAAAGTCGAGAAGCATACGGTTTCACTAATATGTGCGATATGAAACTGAAAGCAACAAAGGAACAAGACAAACAAACAAAAACTCATAGACACAGACAATAGTTGAGTGGTTACCAGAGGGTAAAGGGGGAGAGGGGCGGTAGATGACGGTAAAAGCAGTCAAATACATGGTGATGGAAGGAGAACTGACTCTGGGTGGTGAACACGCAATGTGATATATAGGTGATGTATTACATAATTGTACACTTGAAACCCATGTGAATTTAACCATTGTCACCCCAATAAATTTTAACAAAAAATATTCAACACCATTTATGTAATGGTGTAGAATGAAATATGTAATATATTAAAAAGTAAAAAAAACAACAACAAAAAAAACACTTTCCTCCAATAGTCATTTTAGGAGTTGTCATTGTATAACATGTTTATGAATTTTACTAATTTTCATACAACTTTGCTTTTAGAATAAAAAAATGGTATTACTACTATATCTATTTGTAAAAAGATAATATAAGGCTATAACTTTCCCCACCTAACAATAGCTATCTGCATATTTTTTCCCATAAATAATGGGGGGAAAAAACAGTTTGCTCAGAAATTATTTCAACAGATGTCAACCTATAAATGTCTATAACAAGGAAATTTCACTCATAGTTTTCCAGATTTTGGAAATTGTGATTTGGAAATCGTGATTTGTGGTGATCACTAGTAAAATGTTTTTATCATGTTGGTTACATACAATGACCAAACTAGTAAATAAAATGTATATGGGTGTAATCATCAATCAAAAATAAAATTTCTGAGAATGAGGTAAGAATACAAACATCCTTTCTTCCTTCTTTCCTTCCTCCCTTCCCCCTCCCTCCCTCTTCTTCCCTTTCCCTCCCTTCCTGCCCATCCCTTCTTCCTTTTTCCTTGCCTCCCTCCCTCCTCCGCTGTCTCTCTTTCTCCTTTTCACCTTTTTCTTGTCCTGCTTTTAACACTCAAATGCAGATGTCTTAATTCATCTCAAGAGAGGCTGCTCTTATGATATTTTAAAATAATGCAGACTATCAGGTGCTTAATTTGGCATGGTGTTTAGTTATCACAAATTGAATTTAATTGAAAGTTATTAAGGTACTTATTATAGAAACTGAAAGTAAACATGTGAATAATGTTAACACTGAGATGAACCCTACCACAAAAGCACAATGCTATGTGGTAAAGAACTTGTGAAACAATATCAATGGTGTGTAGCATCTAAGATGAAACAGGAAAGACAAATGACAATTATTGGCTTCATACACAGCAACTGAGGTATTTGGGTCCTAAGGGACAAAAGGTCATTGGAAAATTTACTGGTGTGTCTGTGTGTGTGTGAATGCCAACACATATATATATATATATATATATATATATATATATATATATAGTGTGTGTGTGTGTGTGTGTGTGTGTGTGTGTGTGTGTGTGTGTGTAAATATAGACAGTCATGCACTGTGTAATGATGTTTTGGTCAAAGATGGACCTGCATATATGACTTTGGTCCCGTAAGATAATATTAAAGCTGAAAATTTCCTATTGTCTAATGAAGTTGCAGCCATTGTAACATTATTATGTGTTTGTGTTTTAAGCTAACTCTTATTACAAGTCAAAAAGTTAAAAAAATAAAAATTGTATAAAGTTAAAAGGTTATACACATAGTAAGCTAAGGTTAATTTATTATTGAAGAAAGAAAAATTTAGTGTAGCCTAAGTATAAAGTGTAAAATGTACAGTAGTGTACAGTAATTTCCTGGGCTTTCACACTCACTCTCCACTCACTCACTGACTCCCCAGAGCAAGGGCCAGTCCTGCAAGCTCCATTCAGGTAAGTGCCCTATACAAGTCTACCATTTTTAAATCTTTTATATCATATTTTACTGTACCATTTCTCTGCTTAGATACACAAATACTTATCATTGTGTGACAATTGCCCACAGTATTCACTACTAACATGCTGTACAAGTTTATAGCCTAAGAAAAATATAGCCTAGATGTAGACTATCCCATCGAGGTTTGTGTGAGTATAATCTATGATCTCACAATGACAAAAGTGTGTAACAATGCATATCTCAGAATGTCTTCCCATCATTAAGTGATGAATGGCCATAGAAGTGTGTGTGTGTGTGTGTGTGTGTGTGTGTACATACACATATAGATGCCTGTATTGTTTGAAATTTGTTTTAACCACACATACATTGTCTGCCAAAAATCCCTAATAATTTAAAATATCTTTAAAGCATGTGAATTTAGTTGACCTTATTTGAAACCAGACCTTAATTATAGCTAAAGAAAGTGTTGTTACATGCTATTTCATTTTTTTTTTCTTCAGGAAGAATTTTTCTGATCTGACAAACTCACCCCAACACCTCCTTGCCCTGTATGTATGTAGGTAGGTAGGTAGGTAGGTAGGTAGATAGACAGACAGATAAGGAGATAAATTAACAGATTCCTTAATGTGGCACTCTCATAGCACTCAGTATTTTTCTCTGTAAAGCTTTTGCATTATTCATAATTATTTTAAATATTGGGTTAATTTATCTCTCCCCCACCGGATTATAAGCCCCACAAAAGAAGCAACCATGTTTATTTTGTTCACTATTTTGTCCTTAGCACAAAGGAGATCAAAATATTTGTTGAATAAGAATGTTCCTTTGCAAACATTTTTCTTTCTTTTTTTCTCCTGTGGAAATGGCTATACTTAGGAAAGTCAATCAGCAAGTTTAAGTTTAACTTAAGTTTAAGGATTGCTTGCCTAAACTGATTCTGTGCCTAATTAGCTCTGTACCTTTGGGCAATTTTCTTTTCTTTTTATCCCCATCCCTTCAATCCTCTCCTTTGGCAACCATTAGCTTATTCTCTATATCTATCTATGGGTGTGCTTCTCTTTTGTTTATTCATTTATTTAGTTTTTGTTTGTTTGTTTGTTTTAAGATTTCGCATGTACTTGAGATAATATGGTAATTGTCTTTCTCTGTCTGACTTAGTTAACACAATACCCTTTAGGTCCATCCATGTTGTTGCAGGTGGCAAGATTTCATTCCTTTTTATTGCTGAATAACACACACACACACCATGTCTTCTTTATCCATTCATCTACTGGTGGACATCTAGGGTTCTTCCATATCTTGGGTATTACTAGTAATGATGCAGTGAACATTGAGGTTCATACACCTTTATGGGTATTTTTTTCCCTTATGGATAAATACCCAGAAGTGGAATTGCTGGATTGTATGGCAGCTTTATTTTTAACTTTGTGAGGAAACCCCATGCGGTTTTCCATAGTGGCTGCACCAATTTGCAATCCCACCAGCAGTGTATGAAGTTTCCCTTTTTTTCACATTCTTGCCAGCCCTTGTTGTTTGTTGATTTAGTGATGATAGCCATTCTGACTGGGGTGAGGTGATATCTCATTGTGGTTTTTATTTGCACTTCTCTGATGATTAGTGATGTTGAGAATCTTCTCATATGTCTGTTGATCATCTGTATGTCCCTATTGGGGAAAAATGTCTACCCAGAACTTCTGCCCATTTTTTAATTAGATTGTTTTTTGGTGTTAAGTTGCATGAGTTCTCTTTAATTAGATTGTTTTTTGGTGTTAAGTTGCATGAGTTCTCTATATGTTTTGGATATTAACTATCAGATGTATAATTTGCAAATATCTTTTCCCATTCAGTAGGCTGTCTTTTTATTTTGTTGATGGTTTCCTTCACTGTGCAAAACCTTATTAGTTTGATGTAGTCCCATTTGTTTAATTTTTTTTTTTGTTTCTTTCCCTTGCTCGAGGAGATATATCCAAAAAGGTATTGCTAAAAGTGATGTCAAAGAGTTTACTACCTGTGTTTTCTTCTAGAATTTTATGGTTTCAAGTCAAACATGTAGTTTTTAATCCATTTTGAGGTGGTGGGTTTTTTTTGTTTTTTTTTTTTATTTTTATGTATATGGTGTACAAAAGTGGTCCAGTTTAGTTTTTTGCATGTATCAGTCCGGTTTTGCCAACATCACTTACTGAAGAGACTGTCTTTACCCCAATGTATTAATATATCCTTGTCTCATTTGTCATAGATTAATTGACAATATAAGCAAGGATTAATTTCTAGGCTCTCTATTCTATTGCATTCATTTATATATCTGTTTTATGCCAGTACAATATTCTTTTTATTATTGTGGCTTTGTAGTATAGTTTGAAATCACAGAGCATGTCTCCCACTTTGTTATTTCTCAAGATTTCTTTGGCTATTCAGGGTCTTTTATGGCACCGCATCAATTTTAGGATTAGGTTTTCTAATGCTGGGAAGAATGCCATTGGTATTTTAATAGAGATTATATTGGATCTATATATTACTTTAGGTAGTAGGGACATTTTAATCATATTAATCCTTCAAATACAGGAGTAAGTTTTATTCTTACATTTATTTGTGTCTTGTTCAATTTCTTTCTTCAATGTCTTTATAGTTTTCAGAGTACAAGTTTTTCATCTCTTTGGTGAAATTTATTCCTCGGAATTTTGTACTTTATGATGCAGTTGTAAATGGAATTGCTTTCTCAATTTCTTCTTTTGATCGCTATTGCTGTACAGAAATGCAACTAATATCTGTATATGGGTTCTATATCCTGCAACTTTACTGAAGTCATTTATTCTAATAGTTTTCTGTATTTTTTTTGTTTGTTTTCATGGAGTTTTTAAGTTTTTCTCTCTATATAAGATCATGTCATTTGCAAATAATGAGTTTTACTTCTTCCTTTTGTATCTGGATGACTTATTTCTTTGTCTTGTCTCATTGCTGTGGCTAGGACTTCCAATACTATTAATATATTGAATATAAGTGGTGATAGTGGGCACCCTTATCTTGTTCTTGATCTTAGGGAAAAGACTTTCAGCTTTCCATCATCGAGTATGATGCTAGCTATGGGGTTCTCATGTATGGCCTTTAATATGTTGAGATAAATACCCACTTTTTTGAGAGTTTTTATCATAAAAGTGTGATGAGTTTTGTCAAATGCTTTTTTCTGCATCTTTTGAGATGATCATATGGTATTTATCCTTTATTTTGTTAATATGAAATATTACATTGATTGACTTATGGATGTTGAACCATTCTCATATCCTGAGGATGAATCCCACTTGATCATGACAGATAATCCTTTTAACCTTTTAGAATCTGTTTTGCTAATATTTTGTGGAGAATTTTTGCAATATGTTCATCAAAAGTATTGGTTAATTTGTTTTGTTTGTTTTTGGGGCTTTTTTTTGGTAATATCTTTATCTGGTTTGGTATCAGGGTAATGCTGGATTCCTAAAATTCTATTTTCGTTTTAGAAGAATTATGTTTTGAAAATCTAACCAAAAAACTTAATAGTAGTATTAATTGTGATCTATCTCCAGAGTGATTTCTGTATATATATATATATATAATGAAATCAGTGTACTACACAGTGTTCTCTGGGCTCAAAAAAAAAAAAAAACAGCTATAACAGCTCGAAGATTCTCTGAAGTACTGATGTGTATTGTCATTTGCTTGAGATATTTAGAGAGGAAGACGGGACATTTCTTTAATAAATAATTTATTTTGTAAATTTCACCTGACTTTTAAGAATATAATTTACTTAAATATCAAGGCAGACCATAAAGATACAACCAAGATTTCCTTTTGAAGTATGACTTTCAAAGTTAGTTTAATTTTGATCCAAATATATATTAGATTATCTATTTCCCTTCAAACTCCTGACATTTTACTAATGAACTGAAGCAAGCCTCATTGCTAATGCCTTACCTTAATAGGACCCATTTAGCTTGGTGAGGCTTTAAAACAACCACTTTTTGAGTAAACTTAGTTTTCCTCATTGCTTATTCAAAAGTGAACAATTGCAGTAGCTGCTCTGAAATATGTATATAAATATGTGTTTCAATGCAAGTTAACACATTTTAATGTTAATGTATTTCAATGTTTGTGCATAGTCAACATTGAAATTGAATTTCATTTGAAAGCAGAAACAGGTTACCACTTCTAAATTAAGAGTTTATGAATATGTAAATTTGAGTCTAAATCATAATATAGAGATCTTTTCTGAGAGATATTTAATTATCTGAAAGGAAAAGCAACAGTCTGTAATAAAAAGAATGCTAAGGATATATTTAAAACTATATTATGAAACAATGCTAAGGATATATTTAAAAACTATATTATTAAACAAAGTAAAACAGACTATGGAAATAGTGAAGGACTCAGGAGAAACAGATTACATTTAGCTTGGACTCTCTCACTAATTACGTGATTTTAACCAGTTTTGTTTAGGTTTTAATGAGCTGTTAGTTGGTTTTACAAATACATGTCTTACGTTGTTTCAATCCTTTTGGATGACCAAAAGGAAGATATGTATGGGAATTGTTCTAACAGTTTTAAAAGACACCAGTTGAACACATTATTTTCATAATTCTAGAAGTATTTTAATTATTTATAGCCATGATGACATTAATAACAATAATCAAGTAATTAGAATCTGGTCACTATTCACTTACTAACCCATGCATGACTGAACAATTTGCCATTTACTATCCTGGGAAAGAAGAAGGAAATTTGGTTTCAGTACTACTTCCCACTGGAAAAAGAGAAAACATGAGAGAATCATTAAACCTTTTCAAAGAGAGGGGAAGAAGTATCAGTGAATGTCTCAGCATTCTACTTTCCCTTGAACTATAAATGTACTTTCAAGTTTCTATTTTTATTGGAGAAAAAAGGTTTTTATTAGACAGAGTAGGCTAACTATTTATGGAAGAGGCAGATACCCTTTGTCCTTCCCAATTGTTCTTCGCTGTGTGAGGGAAAGCTTTTCTCTAATTCTGTTCTTTGGTAGCAGCAACAGCTGGTTCTCCTCCCTCTGATAGAGATTGCCACCATTTCATTTCCTTTCCCGTCCCAGTTGGTGAGGGTGGTGTTATTTCTGATCATTAGGTTACACTCATTCCTCAGCTTTTGGTCAGGTGTACAAGAAACAAATCAGTATATCAATCTTTCCCTTTCCTGATTTCCAGTCTATGGATTGATTCACACCTGCCCCTTTCTCATATTTATTAAGCAAATACTGTATACACAGATGGGTCTCATACCACAAAGAAAAGGAACAACACAATCTAGGAGAGTGAAAATATACAGATAATTCTGTAATCTTGCTTATATTATTGGGGAAAAAAGGAAGGAGCACCTGATAGTCTACCATTCCAAGTCATCATTAGCAATGTTTAATTCTTACTGAAATGTCTCTTAGATGCAAATACATTAGTAGCTGTGCATATCAGGGATACAATTTATATGTTCAAATTGTTAAAAAAATACACAGATAAATTCTTTTTGATATAATAAAGAAGCAAATAATAGTTCTTTGTAAAATACTGAGTAGGTCTAACACATGGGTTTGACACTGGGAGGGGTCTGAAGCACAGATATTTCCCAAAACAAATGAACCAAGGTTTCCCTATTTAAAGGACTCCATGGCATTCACAATATTATTCCCCCTGACACGTATGTTACAAAACCTAAAGTATTTCTATAGTCCTACCCACATGTATAAAGTCATGCTGATGTTCTGTGAATGTTGAGATACTGACTGCATCAAAACTTCAGTTTTAATTAAATTAACTGAATTTTTTGGCTTCATAAATGAAGCATAACTTGATGGATAGGACACTTATCCTTATGGTAATAAATATAAAACTAAGTTGAGTAACTTTGCAATTTGATAACATGAATCAAAACTGAGGCCAGGGTTTTCTTTTAGGGTTCTATTTAGGAGGCCACTGTAAATGAATGAAAATTACAAGTGGTGTGGGGAAGGCCCTGTGAAGAGGGCATCCTTTTTCTACTAAAGTCAGATTTTTAAAGACATGACTTCTGACATGGTCTTCACCTCAATTTCAAGCAGCAGTTGTGCCTTAAATTGTACCCACTGGACTAAAATAGCTGAAAGATGAGGGGAAAAAAAATTTGACATGTTTAAGTCCACACTATAATTATGTAGAAATAAATACCACATATTTTAATAATATCCTCAATATGTCAACTATTTATAATTTCCCTGCTTTCAATAGACCATATGAGATGTAAGGAAGGTTATAGTGAAACTAAAGCAAAAGCTGAGCGTTAATCATAAGTGAATAATAAAAATGAAGTTTTAATAAATTGTTTAAGATGTTTAATTTTTAATTATGTTTAGACTCCACTGAAGTAAATTAATGGCAACTAAACCTACTTAATTAATCATAAGGATTTTAAAGTTCAAAATTTAGCTCATGCATGTATTTGTCTATCATTATTTATACACATATATCTATATCGACATCTGTAGTGACATCTACATCTATATTATTTTCTATACTTATGATTATATTCATATATTTATTTGTATGCATATCAATCTAGCTTAAACCTAATTTACTTTTAAAAATATACATGCTTTCTTAAAGGTCATGCAATAGGATTATTGCAAACTTGCAAAATAAAAGTGCATTAATAATAGAAATACATATGATTAGTAAGATTCTAAGACTGAAGTGTGAACTTAAGTTAACAATCCAGTGTTAAGGGACAAAAGTATGGCATTTTGGGAAAACGTAAATAAGAATCCAAGCCTTCACGCAACCAAATATAGTCTGTACAAATTATTTAACCCTCTGGATTTGAGTTTTCTTATTTCAAAAAGGGAATAATACTGGCTCATAATTGGAATTCTACCTTGAGCAAGCAAATTTATTCAAATATTTCCTATTGGAACCTAAATTACATGAGGATCTTAATGACAACTCTTAACTATTAATTCATATTTGAAAAAGTTATGTTGAAATGCTCACACTTTGGCAAACAACAGGGAAATCAAGAGTTGAATTTGGAGAAAAGTATTTTAGAAATAATAGCAATGTTTTAATGTTCTTCTACCACTCATGTTTAAAACATTAAAAACCTATAGAAATTTTAAATGTTTTAATAGGCCACCATTCATAGAGAGCAATAGAAAATTATGAAGTCTTGAATTTGGAGCAATTTTATTTCATTTCTATTTTTTTTCCATTGGTGTGTGTGTGTGTGTGTGTATATATATATATATATATATATACACACATCATAAAATTTACCATTTTTAAATGTTTAGTGGTATTACCTTATTTATATTGCTATGCAACCATTATCACCATTCATTTCCAGATTTTTTTAATTTTCTCATAACCAGCAAACAATATTTTTTTATCTTTTTCTCCTCCAAGACCCTGGTAACCACCATTCTGTTTCCTGTCTTTGACTTCTAGGCATCTTTTATAAATGGAATCTACCATAATTTTATTTGTATCTGGCTTATTTACTTAGTATCTGGCTTATTTACTTAGTATAATGTATATTCAAAATTTATCCATGTTGTAGCATTACAAGAATTTCATTCCTTCTTAAGGCTGAATATTCTATCATAGATATACACCACATCTAATTAATCCATTCAGAGATCAATGGAAATATGGGTTGTTTCCACCTTTTGGCCCCTGAGAATAATGGTGCTCTGAACATTGGTGTACAAATATCTTCTTGAGTCCCTGCTTTCAATATTTTTGGTTAATACTCAGTAGTGGAATTGCTGGATCATATGATAATACTATTTTTGTTTGTTTGTTTGTTTTTGAGTAACCACTATACAGTTCTCTACAGCAGCTGCACTATTTAACCTTCCCATCACTAATACAAAGAGTTTCATTTTCTCCACATTTCAGCCAACATTTTCTATTTTCTGTACTTTTGATAATAACCAACCTAAAGGGTGTGTTGTAGCATCTCACTGTAGTTTTGATTTGCATTTAACTAATGATTATTTATGTTGAGCATTTCTTCATGTGTTGATTCACCATCTGTACATTATTCTTTGGAGAAATGTCTATGCAAGCACTTTGCCCAATTTTGAAATGGGATTATTCATTTTTTTGTTGCTGTCATTGAGTTTAGGAGTGCTCCATATATTTTGGGTATTAATCCACATCAGATATACGATTTGAAAATATTTATTCCCTTGTGTACATTGCCTTTTCACTCTGTTGATAGTGTTTAATGCTCAAGCTTTTAATTTTCATGAAGTTCAATTTATCTATTTTACTTTTTTTTGCCTGTGCTTTTGTTGTCATATCCAAGAAATCATTCACAATCCATTGTCAGAAAGCATTTTCCCTATACTTTCTTCTAAGACTTTTATAGTTTTAGTCCTTACATTTAGGTGTCTCATCCATTTTAGTTAATTGTGTATATGGTGTAAGATAAGACTTCAACAACACCTTTTTACTATATTTTATATTATATTTATATTTTATATTTGTGGTTTTTTCTGCCTTTTTGTTTTTCAGTTGTTATCCAATTACAAAGCCTTGTGATCAGAGACTATGCTTGGTATGATTTCAATCTTCTTAAATTTGCTGAGGCTAGTTTTATGTCCCAATATATGGTCTATCCTTGAGAATGTTCCATGTACACTAGAAAAACTGTATACTCTGATGTTTTAGGATGAAGTGCTCTATAAATATCAATTATTTCCATTTCATCTAATGTGTCACTTAGGAGTGCTATTTCTTTATTTTCTGTTTGGATGATCTATCCATAGCTGTCAATGATGTATTTAGGTCCCTTACTATAATTGTCTTTTGGTCAATTTCTCCCTTTAGTTCTGTTAGGAGTTTCTTGGTATATTTTGGTGCTCCCTGAAATGGGGGCATAAATATTGATGACTGTTATGTCTTCTTGTTGTATAGTCAGTCCCCTTTATTATTATGAAACATAAATATTTGTCTCTTGTTACCTTTTTTATCCTGAAGTCTGGTTCATCTGATATCAACATGACTACACCTGATTTTCTCTGGATACTATTTGCTTGGAGTGTCAATTTCCACCCTTTCACTTTGAGTCTATATTTATTCTTGTAGCTGAGATGTATCTCTTGGATGTAGCATATGGTTGGGTTTAGTTTGTTGATCCAATCTGCTACTCTGTGCCTTTTTATTGGTGAGTTCAGTCCATTTAAATTTAGGGTGATTACTGATATATGATTATTTCCTATCATTCTATCTTTAGTTTTCTGGTAAGACTGTCTCCATTGTTTCTTTGCCTTTTTGTTGTTGTCTATTATTTCTGTGTGGTGGTAGTCTATGATTTTTCCCTCTGTTTCTTCTTTTATTACATTATATATTTCAGTTCTGGATTGTTTTTTGAGAGTTACCACTAAGTTTATGTAAAATAAAGTTTGATATTGGGAGTTTTCTATTTTTTTCAGCATGCTTACTTTCTCCATTCCCATATTCCAGTTCAGTCCTTTACTTTCCCCTCTTTTACATTTTGGTTGCCACAAATTATCCCTGTTGATGCTGGTCGAATAGCCTCCTTCAGTATATCTTGTACTGTAGGTCGTGTGTTAGAAAATTCTCTCAGCTTCTGTAGGTCTGGAAAGGTATTTATTCCTCCTTCATATCTAAAGGATATCTTTGTTGGATATATTATTCTTGGCTCATAATTTCTCTCTTTCAATAGTTTGAATATTTGGTTCCACTCTCTCCTGGCTTGTAGACTGTCTGCTGAAAAAGCTGATGATATCTAATGGACTTTCCATTGTAGGTTACCGTCTTCTTTTCCCTGGCTGCCTTGAGGATTCTTTCTTTGTCATTGATTTTTGACAGCATTTTTGACACATTGATTTCAATACAATGTGCTTTGGAGAAGGCTTGTTGGTTTTGAGGTAATTAGGTGTTCTATTTGCTTCTTGAATTTGAGGATCCTGTTCTTTCCACAACTTTGGGAAATTCTTGTTGACTATTTGTTTGAATATACTCTCTTTTCCTTTCTCTCTTCCTTCTCCTTCTGGTATGCCCATTATTTTTACATTGCTCTTTCCGATGGAGTCAGAAAGTTCTTGTAGAGTTCTTTCATTTCTTTTAAGTCTCAAGTCTCTTCTTCCATTTGTGTCATTTCCAGATTTCTGTTTTCGATGTCACTGATTCTTTCATCCATCTGGTTAACTCTATTACCTAAGCTGGCTATTTCCTTCTTCATTTCTTTTATTGATGTCTTAATCTCCAGAAATTCTATTTGGTTCGTTTTTTAAATTTCAATCTCTTTGGTAAAATGTTCATTTTGTTCTTTGATTGTGTTTCTGTGTTCATTAAACAACCTGTCTGTGTTTTCTTGCATCTCGTTGAGTTATTGAAGAACTGCAATCTTGAAATCTCTGCCATTTAAGTCACATATTTAGATATCTTTAAGTTCATTTTCCGGAGACTTCATTTTCTTTCTGAGCTATCTTGTTGCCTTGGTTATTCAGGCCTTTAATGATTTATGATTTTTCTTCCTAGACATCTACAGGAGTGGATTCTGTAACAGGTTGATAGAAAGAGGTCTTTCTTTTGTTTTCCATTAGGTGTTGGTAGGATATTTTGTCTCCTTCTGCATCATTTTATGGTCTCTCATACTACAGTGTTATTATATTTTCTCTGCACCATTTCAACTTCTTACACAATGGGGGGATTTCCAGTAAGGCTGGCTTCTCCTCTGTGAACAGTTTGCCTGTGTCATATGGTGCCACATCTGTGAGGGGATTTGGAGAAATTCTGAAGTGCTAAAGCTCTTCCTGCAGATTCAGAGCTTGTGTATTTCAGCAGCTCTGTTTACTCCTGGTAGGATCTGCCCAGATAGGTGGGGACAGTGGGGGTTTGGGTTGCGAGAGGTGGCCCAGAGCAATGGTGGCAACCACCACCACAGCCAGTCCTCCTTCCACGGCTCCCTCCCCTTTGCCAGAAGTAGTTTGGATGTGAGTCCATGTCTGTGGACCAGTCCTCAGAACTGCAACTATTCTGTTCTTTTGATCTGACACTGCTACTGTTCTCCTAGCACTGGGCAGGTGGGTGTGGGGCGAGCTCTGGGAGGGTAGGGAGGGGGCGGCTAGTCTCAGTGCCTAAGGCTTCCGTTCCCTGCTCGGCAGTGAGGGCTTAAACCACTGTTTTCAGCCCTCTTCCCTCAGTGTTTGCTCTGAGGTCTCTGCTGTAAGTGTTGGGTTCAGCAGTGTTATATGCTGTCGCCTCAGCCCTGTGGGCCATAAGCGGAGCCCTAGCAGTCCGAGTTCTTCCTTCTCCTGCAGCTTGGTAGTTCCGGGATGCAGGGAGCTTGGAGCACTGAGCTAGGTCTGCGTCCAGCTCCCACTTGGCCCCATCTCCACACTTCTCCCTTCCTTCCTCCCCTGCTTGCCCAATTTGCCCTCCTTTAGGTGATTTCAGTAGTGTGCTTCTTAATCTTGCCTGTCTGCTGCGCAGGGAGTTCTTTGTGGAGTTATAGTTGTTCAATTTGTAAATTCCAGGGGAGATTTCCAGAGGCTCACCACCATTTTTGTGACATCACTCTCTTTAGCTTCATATAAGTTATTGATAGTAGGTAGCTTAAATAGAACTATCTTGTTCAAATAGATACATGAGTTTTCAATATTACAGATATCCTTCATGGAATTGAATGCTTTTTATGTCTAAAGTATAATGATTTTTAGTGAAATGTCCCATTATTTTTTATCTACCTAGTTCTCTCCTTATACTATGGTTGTATCTCTGAAACAAATTAAGATCAACTATTTTTTCTAAAATATACTCTTCTGAAATCAATGTAAAGGGCAGCTAAATAACTATTCTAAATTACCGAATAATTATTTTAAGAAAGCATCGGTCTAACCCTGAAGTCAATAGTCTCATATCAGGTTAAATTCAACCTATTATTTTCTCTTAAAGTTAAAGACAGAAACTCTTCAATGTTTTTGGCACTCTCAGTCTGAAGTTCCAGAATGTACTTATACATATATGTCCTGTTGAGTGAGAAACACAGGTTGTAGATGAACAATGTGTGTGATCCGAATGGAGCTCCTTTGTCTCAGTGCTTAGATGGTTGCTTCATACTCAGAAAGACACAATATAATTACAAATTTGGGTCAGTAAAGATTGATATCGGTCGGTCTTTTTTTCACACCAAATCCTCAAATAGGCAGTCAAAGTGCTTGCTGTTTCTTTCTTTTGCCACTAGTAATAATGGCCTTCTTTAAATGTGCTTTTTTTCCCTTCCCTGTACTATCAGTACATTATTCTGAATGCTTTTCAACATAACTAATGATTATTTTGTTTTCTTGGTTAGTTTTGTTCTGTCTTACTCTTGGAAATAATGAAATAATACAATGTGGACATTTTTAAACATTAATGCCAAAAATGTTTTACATTACAACTTCAGACCATCCTAATTTATGATTGCAACTATCAATTAGAGTACAGCATCCTTCTGAATAAAAAGTTAGACTGCAAATTAACAAGTCATATTTAAATTCAGTCTGTAACACAGTCAACTCTACATACAGATATATTCTCTTTCCCCACAGTTATCCATGTCCATTCAGACAACTATATGACTATTTGCGATTATTATTTATGATTTACATAGGTGTCTAGTGCATTTATAGCATTTTGTTTTCCCAATTGATTGCCCTTGAGGGCTAGTCACATATTTTTAGAATCTATATTTGATTTTTGAAATAGTAAACAATTATAAAATGTCTTTGGATGAAAATTAGCTCTAAAAAAGAAACAAATTTGGTGGGAAAACTATCAATTTAATGTTTTGAAGTTCAATATAAAGTTTTTTTTATAATTGCTTTCATTTTTATGTCTAAGTGTGTTTAATATGTCCCAACATCTACCTATAATTAGATTTCACATTCTAATACATTTGCTTAATTTATTTTAACTTTAACTATCTTGATATTTATTCAGACCATCAGGATAACCTTTATTTTCCTAAACCGTTTATTGTTTTACATCATAACCATTCTTGTCAACACTTATTTTAACCCTTTCGTTGGGGTTTACCTAGGCAACAGTTTTCAAATTTACATTAACATGTACAAAACTATTCCTCTACTTTCTTAATCATATTTTCCTTTGCTTGACTTCCAATATTTCTACTTCATTATAATTTAACATTCCAGAATTATAATTCCAGGATTGTAGCTGAAAAGCAACTAGATACAGACTCCTTTTCAGGTGTCCCCAAAGTCAAGAGGCAAGACAAAGCAAGGATGGTAGGGTAATGTGAAATCTGACAGCTAGAGCTATAGCAAGTATTAAACACAGCCCAGCTCTTAGCCAGACTAACAAACTCACACTAAAGACCTATTTGCCTTAGTAGCCATTAATGATATACCATTATCTAACTTTCAGTATAAAATTATAAGGTCACAAGGCATGACAAAAGTCAAGAGAAAACAATCTGAAGAGACAGCATTCATGAGTAGCAGACTCAGATACCACACAGATGTAGGAATTTAAAATAACTGATTAATATATTAAGTGCTCTAGTGGAAAAAGTAATATATTAAGTGCTCTAGTGGAAAAAGTAATTCAACATGCATGGATGAAAGGGTAATGAAAGTAGAGAGGTGAAAATTCTAAGAAAGAGACAAATAAAAATGCCAGGAATCAAAAACACTGTAATAAAAATGACAAATACCTTTAATGGTCAGTAAGCTTAACAGAATCAATCAAGTTGAAGATAAGTGAGTAAAAACTGCCCACACTGATATGAAAAAGGGTGAAAACAACAACAGGATATCCAAGAATTATGGAACAAAAAAGGTGTTAAGGTATGCTCAATTAGAAAACAGCAAGAGGAAAAGAGAGAAAACAGCAGAGGAAGTACTTTAAATAACAACTGAGGACTTTCTAAATTAATGGCAAATACCAAACCTTAGAATCAGTAAGCTCAGAAAACATAAAGCAAGATACACACATAAAACAAACAAAAAAGGCCTTCATTTAGGCATATTGTTTCTAATAGGGAGAAAATGAAAGAAAAAGACAATTTTGAAATAAATGGGGGCATGTTAACTACAGAACAGGAATAAGAATCACAGTGGATATCTTGCCTTAAGCCATGAAATAAAACACTGGAGTGAGTTAAAGTGTTGAAAGGAAAATATCTTAATCTAAATAATAGTGAAATTATATAGAAAGGATAAAATCTCTCACAAACAAACAAACAAAAAAATATTACCAGGAAAACTTCCCGGCAATAAAGGTTGTTTTTCAGAGAGGAAGAAAATGATGTATGTTAGAAAGTCAGTTATATAACTAAAGGAAGAACACTGGAAAAGGATTAAATGGAATTGAACTAAAATCCATCATTTCTCTTAATATAAAAGATAAGTGTTTAAAGTATTAATAGTAAGACTACAGTGAGCAATTACAGCATATGGGTAAACGAAATGAGTAACAGCAGTGTCACAAAAGACAGGTGGGAGGAATAGGGAATATTCTCTCACAGGGTCCTTGCTCTACATGCGAAGTGACAGTCATACAGAATTACTGGAAGCTGGACTTAGATTAGTTAAAATACATACTATAAACTCTAGGACAACAACTAAAAATGTACATAAAATGTATAATTGATATGCTGAGATAGGAGTTAAATGCTCAATTAAAACCAGAGAGGACAGTAAAAAGAGAACAAAAGCAGGGAGCAATTTGAATAAATATGTTACAAACACTGTAAGTGCAAAAGGTATAAATATACCATTTAAAGGACAGAAACTGTCAAGTGGATAAAAAATATAAACCAATTATATGTTACCTACAATATTTCCGCTTTAAACCTAAAGACTCAGGTAGGTTAAAATTAAAAGGATCTACAAAGATGTGCCATGTTAATCAAATGAAACCAAGAATAGCTGGAGAAATACCATTCAGAAATACGGAATTAAGTTAACATCTTACTTAGGAGAGATTGAATGTGGAGTATATGGGAATTCTGTACAAGCTTCAGAATGTTTCTGTAAATCTAAGACTAGTCTAAAATTAAAACATATATATATTTTTAAACTACATCAACATCCTGTTATTAAGCAGTGTAACTAATTTTGAAAGAAATAATATCCAAATATTTGATGATATATCCAAAGAAAAAAATAAAGAATATCCTTCAAATCATTAATCGTGATTGACTTTGGAATCCATACAATGTATATACTTCTAATGTTTAATTTCATCTCATGGATTTTCAGAGATATGATTCCAAAAAATCAGAGACTAAAAGGGACATTTTATGTAAATGATTTCTTGCAACAGTGCTCTCAGGTAAAATGGGCAAAGGGGTGATAGAAGCCAAACAGGACAGAGAAAGAAGCTAGACAAACAGGTGTGGCTCAGCTTGATTTTGTCATGCCTTGACGCTCAGGGCCTGGCTTTTGTAGCCCCACATCTGTCAGTCCTGAGCCTCCATCCCCACTGCCACCAGGTTATGCACTCAAAACAAAATCTATTGCATGGATATGTATGGCCTTTGTAAGCAGAACACAAGGATGATTTGTTTCACGTAGGCTGCTCAACCCATTTCCTGATAGTCATAGGTTAGATAAATCCGTCATTTTTTATTTATTTATTTTCTTCCACTATTTTTCACCTAACCCAGAGTGTATGACTTTCTCGAATTTCTATACCCTCAAATAGGATAAAATGCTGACACAATTTCTTATATCTGTAAATGTTTTTCCAAAGCAGACTGCATACTGTACCTAGATAATACTTTTTCTTTATTACTCTCCTGTGTTTTTAAATGTCTTAGAATTAGGCCTAGAGTCTACAAAGTAGGAAATTAACTGGTAGCCCTCATTCCAGGGGAATCATAAATCCTCGGTTTCACTGATTTTCTCTTCTATAACTTTGTTAATTATCTGATTTTACTCCATATTTCTAAAGCTAAATCACCACTATTCGATTAATTTAAGCTTTTACAATGCACAGGTATGGTTGTAACAGAGCAGCTGTACTACAGTGCTGTTTGCTTACTCAGCCAAGATTATAGTTTTAGAGACACTATGACCTCAAAGGAAACTTACTGAACTAGGTATTATTAGGAATACAATAAAGTGATATCCTTTTTCTACAAAAATAATGTTACTCTAAAAAAACGGAGCTGTTGGTTGAGGAACAGTATAATCAATGCATGAAGCACAAATAGTTGCTTTGGATATTTTGTGCCAATTGGATGGATTTGTGTTAAAATCTAGCACTGTTTATATGATACAAAACAGTGATTTGTTATCCAGTTCAAATCATGTGTATAGAGGCAGTAATTACCTAAATTCTCATTAGAATTTTCTTCTTTTTTCTTTAGAAATGAACTGTCCTTTTAAAAAAAACATTCTTGATTCGTGGTTCACTTAAGAATAAGCATGGGAAGAATGCACTATATAAATATATCAATATGTTTATATATGTTTATATTATATGAGTTGAACACATATATGTCTCTAGATATAATTTTAAGTTCAAAGCCTCCCATTCCATCCATTGATTTTCCAAAAACTAGGAGAAATAAAGTACTAAAGAAAATATCTACCAAAATTAGGAAACTTATGTGAAGAAAACATCTTTCTCTTATCTCCTGATTATAATACACTTTAGAGTCTAGATAATTTGTTTCATTATTGTATTACACACAAATAAAAGCCAAGTTCAAATTAAGAAAGCTAAACATCATATTCCTGCACTTATATATTTTTAATGCTGTTCATATTTTAAGAATCTTTTTACGAAGAATTGATATTTGTCATCTAGATGTCTTTCATTATTAATTTATCTTATGAGTTTAAAAAAATCTTCAAAAGGTAAACTAGTTATCTGCAAAGAACTATTCTATTTTTAATCAAAGATATATCAAGTCTCTTTGATCTGATAAACAATGGTTTGAAGAAAAAAAAGTAAACCCTGCTTTTGTAGGTGGATTAGAGATAAAAATTTTATCATTTTATCATTTCAGAGATAAAAATTCAATTTAATTAATGATAGATTCTAATTTAAAGTACCCAAACTATGTTGAATGGAGTTAAACATTAGGCTAGATAATTCCCACATACTCCATTAGGAATTTTATTATTTTAACATTTTCTTTTCATTTTAATAAAACAACACTAGTTGGGTTGTACTCAGAAATGCAATTTTAAATCCCAATATATCAGTAATGACTGTAATAGTTAAGATGCATATGAGTAACTGAAAAAGGAAGATGTAATTTGAGAGGAAATATGTTTATATTGGCAAAATTAACCAGTGGTATTTTAAATCATATTTATGTAATGATTTTTGAATTAATGAAGTTAATTTTGTTTATGATATTAAGCTATTGGTTTAAATTTGCAACACTACATGCAATAATATTCATCTCTACACAGATTTTTTGGCATACTATATATTATACAGAAAATGTATATTTTGCTATGTTCTATCTCTCTATATAGAATCCATATAGTATATGATATAATAGAGTAATTTAAAAAATGAGTGTGGATTTTTACCAAGAAAAAAAAAAGTAGACATCATTCTACTTACTGATCTGTAAGGAAAAGCATTTCAAATCAAGATCGTTTATATACAACATTTTAATTGTTTAATATGATTTAAATGTAATATTTTCCTTTTAGTTTCAAATAAACTGAAAAGGGGGCATGAGCAATTTTAGTTTAGAAGGACCCTAAGCACTTTTATTTATTTATTTATTTTTTAGAAACCAAGCTAATATACTTTCTCATAATGTAAAAGAAAGGTCATAGTAGAAAGAAGATGAGAAAGCAGGTTCTACATTGTCAGGACAACTCTCATTCACTAGCACTGATCTAATAGCAAAAACAAAGCTGTATTTATTGTTCTATGTTACCATCTGTGTAAATATAAACAAAGAAAACGTTATATAAGTGATTCTGGAAACCCCTCCACCACCCACACTGCCATGTTAGGAAAAATTAATTACACTTGCTTGAAGAAACACCTATTTGGCATATCTTGAGACAAAGGTTTGAGGCTGATTTCGGATGAATCTGAAAAAAACACCTCTAGGGAAAAAGGCAAGTGAGACATGGAAGAACAGAGAGCACAGTTTGCATTAATGAGCACTCTGTCACTGTTGCCACCTGGGCCTCCAACCCGGTGAGGACTTCTAGGAAATAGTTTAGATCAAATCTAAGAGTCACTCGCGTGAGGGGCAAGGAAACTGGAGTGTTTATATCCCAGTTCCCATTCATCATTGTTTGATAGCTGTTCTACAAATCATTTTGTTGTAGTAGTAGTGGGAAACTAATACAGTATCAAAATGTATCTTTGATGATATGATTGGTGGGAGAGTGCTAGCTTATACATTGTTGGTGGGATGATAGTAGGGGTTTTGTTTTTACTAACGCCATATCGCAGTATCCGTGTTAATACATACATTTCCTTGTGCTTACTAATTACAGTTATCAGAAAACAGGGTTAATTTTGTGTCACAGGCATTTACTCAAATATTCACAGAGGCATTCGTCACTATTACTACCGTGTTTCCCCTAAAATAAGACCGGGTCTTATGTTAATTTTTGCTCCAAAAGTCACATTAGGGCATATTTCAGGGGGTGCGTTCTATTTTCATGTACAACAATCTACATTTATTCAAATGCAGTCATGTCATCTTCTTCTGGAACATCGTCATAACGTACTAAATGAATCTGTCTGGCTGATCTTAAATGGGGCTTATTTTCAGGGAAATATTGTCATATATGCTGTGCTATTTATCTTCAATTTACTCTATAGATCTCCCTCCACTACATCTTGCCATGGAGCTTCTTGTTGGAAATGAGCAGTGAAGCCTGTGTGTTACCAGAGAGAGAAAAGAGCGTGCAATCAAATGATGTATTCTCTTTGCTCCCTCCTTGCAGAATCTCCACCAGGCTATAGTTCAATACCTATGCCACAGCTCCATAGAAATGGTATTCTCTACAGCACTCTTTTTCTCCCTCCAGTTGACCCTTTTATGAATGATAATTCACTTCAATGACTAGATTCCGGTGTTCATTTTGTGTCCTTCCATCAATGACCCCAGCTGACACAAGTACTTACTAGATACAGACAGGCATTATTCTAGTTGTCATCATTATGTTACTCATTTAGCTTATATTCTAGTGAGAAAAACTAACAACACAACCACAAAACAAATAAAGTATATAGATTAATAAGAGAAACTATAAAGCAGACAAGAATTGCATTTTCTCTGCAGAGAAAGTTGAACTTGACCAAGGGGTATTCCTAAAGAGATTTCCTTGAGTAACCTGAAGGAACTATAGGGTTGTCTGTCATTTTCTGGACAGGGATGTGGGAGAGGGAAGGATTCCACATACAGGGAGATTACTGGAGGGAGCAAAGAACTTGAGATGGAAATGTGCCTAACATGTTTGAGCTAAGTGAAGGGCAAAGTGTGAGCATGTGGGAGAGTAACAGAAGATGCAGTCACACAGATGGCCAGCTCATGGAGAACTTTATAAGCTATTGTAGGGAATTAAGCATTTAACCTGAGTGAAATAAATGGTTCATGCAGACACTTTCGCAGGGGGATGAAACTATGCCTTATATTTTAATAGAACCACTCTTTCTGCTATGTTGAAAACTGTGACATGGAGAAAGAGCCAAAGTGGTCAGACCAGTTAGGAGGCAACAGCAACAACCCAGGAAAGAGACGTTGAAAATGTAGAAAGGAGATATCTCCGGATCATTTTGAATGTTGAAAAAGAATACAATTCCCTAATGGAGTAGATGAAGAATATCAGAAAAATAGGTAAGGATAACTTCAAGATATTTTGGTAAAAGCAACTGAAAAGTTTTAGTTGACTTTTATCGAGATGGGAAAGACTGCTATAAGAGCTGGTTTATGGAGCTATGTCGAGAGATCAGTTTTGGATACATTAACTTTGATATGTCCACTATATATCTAAGATAAAATTTTAAGTGGTGAATTAGAAATACGTGGATCTGATTTTGGAGAAGACTTGTCTGGATGTAGGTATAAATTTGGAAGTTAGTAACACATTACAATGTAAAGCTGTGAGAGTACGTTAAGATCAGCTAGGGATTTTGTACAGATATAAAAGAGAAACAGTAATAGGACTGGGCTCTGGGTCAGTTCAATGTTTAGATGCTGGCTTTGAGATGGGGGTGGGAAGGACACATTTTTAAAACCTTAGAAGTAGCCAGGGGATAGTAGAATCAAGATATGGTGGTGTGCCATAAGCAGATATACTGTTTTAAGAGGGACAGAATGACCAATAATGTCAAATGTCGTTAGTAGACTGCATAACCTATCTGGGAATTAACTACTCTGAGTATTAGTACAGAGGGTATTGGGGGTCTTGGTAAATGTTGAGGGGCAAAAATATGATTGGAAGAATTAAAGGTAGAATGGAAGTTTGAGTATTTTCAAAGAGGTAATGGGCTGTCTTTTGAGAATGGGAGTGGTTTTGTTATGTGTGATATTTAAAATGGAGGTAATAAAAGTGTATTTGTATGCTGAATAGAATGGCCCAGGGTAGAGATAAAAGTGATACAAGAAGGTAGGGCTAAATGAATAAAAGGAAAGGTTGGCCTTAGCTACAAATAAGGACAGCTCTACCTTGTAAGAGGAGAAAAGCAGATTATATGAGCACATACGTGGGAATTGGGTGCTGCAGAATTTCATATAGTTTATTCTGTGTTCTCAGTGAAAAGGAAAAAAAAGTCAGCAGCTGAGTGTGAGAAAAGAAAATGAGATATTAGGCGTTTTTAAGAAAAAGGCTAATTCAGGAGACTGACATGTAAGAGATTGGGGAGCAAATGGAGAAGAAAGGTAAGACTGTGTAAAAACCTAAAAGTGCAGTGAATTTAGTGATCATGAACTGAAATGTGAGATTACCCAGCAATTTCTTCTGCTTGGCCACCCTTAGCTGGACTGAGGTGGTCCGAGTTAGATTTATCCAGAGTTAATATTTTGCAAAATACGTATCATGAGATAGGCGTCAAGTGTTTGCGGGTATTTGTCTGGGAATTATAATAATAGATTTTTATTTAGCAGTAACTTACATATCTTTACAATGTGCCAGGTACTATTCTAAGCTTTTTACAATCATTCACTCATTTAAATCTCTTAACAGCCCTATGAGGTAGACATGGTATTTCCCCATTTTTACAGATGAGGGAATTGAGGCACAGAAAGTTTAGGGTATGTGGCTAATATCTTAAATTTACAGATGATCCGGCTAAGTCTCAAACCCTGGTGATCTATTTCTATAGCTCATACAGTTAAGGAATTCAAGTAGGATAAGAAAGGAGGAAAGGACATAGACTGAAGGTTCAGATGTGATCTATGAATTATTGGAATACTACAGCGAGTAAGTGGGGAAGGAACATCGTAAATACTGTACGAGTACCTGAAAGCACCTCACACCAATATATTTCTCTATGAAAATAGAGATACATAAGTTCATAGAAAAAATTTGGAAAGAACATATACTCCAGTCATAATGATAGGTCTGGAGAAATGACAAGTCAAAAAGGCAACTTATTTAGATTATTGTTTTTTTCAAGAAACAAGTCTGAAACATAAAGGGGGCAAGCTTATGATTAAAAACAGTCTTTGCAAATAAAATTAAAATATCCCTCCATTTCCCCTTTCATTTAAATTACTTAGAAAACTCACTTTGGTCAGTTTCTTGTGTATTCTTGAAGATGTATTTATGATTTGCCCTGTGTGTATGTTGTATTGATATAAAGCATACGTATGTTTAGAAAAGGGAACATGCAAGTACTCAGCTCAATATAAATTATCCATAAGTGTAAATTTTTGTGCAACCAAAGAAATCAAATGAATAAGAAATGAATAAGAAATAGCCAGCAATCCAGAAATCCCTTTATGCACCAACCCAATCACCCACGCCCTGCCTTCATCAACACTAGTCTGACTTCTAACACAACAAAATTTTATTTCCTAATTTTTAACTTTGTATAGAATCATACTGTATAGAATTGTACTTTATCTTATATTTGAGACATTTATTCATGCTTTTAGAACAAACTATCAGTAGTTCATTTTCATTTTTATGTGCAGTATCACATTATAAAAATATACAACTAGTATTTAGTATTCTATTATTGATGAAAAATTGGGATATTTATACTCATTAGCTATTATAAATTGTGCAGCTGTGACTACTAGTCTTGTCTTTGGCTATACATCTTCTTATATAGTTTTGATATAATTACCTGATTTTACCAATAAATGAGATCCTATTATATTTCTTTTCTGCAAGTGTTCTCGTTATATTAATGGCCCGTTGCATTATATTGCATTTCCCCCCAGCCATTTGTATTTTGACATGGTTGGTGGAATTTTGACCTTGAAAAATGTTTGATGCAAGTTGAATGTATGAATCTTTATTCGTGTTCAACAAAACGGTATCTTATAGAAAACATACCCAGTATTTTTTTTCTTTCAGTTCCTCTAGTGTAACATAGGTTTTGTAAAACAGTTTTGGAAACTTACTTTTTTAATCTATTCTATGGAAAAGTTTAAATAGTATTAGAATAATTTGTTCTTTTTAGATCAGTTAATTAAATGGAAATTTTCTGGGTATTATCTTTATTATATACTTAGATTTTGATAACTTTTGCAATTATTTTATAATAATTGTAGGTCTATTGAGATTTTATGTGTATCTTTGAGTCTGCGACAGTCATTTAAATGTTCTAAACTTCATCAATCCCATAGAGGTTTTCAAATTTGATTAAAATATTATTTTAGACATTTATAATTTTCTCTATGTGTTCTATTTCTATATACAATTCTGATATTGTATATTTACCTCTGTGTTTTTTTATTGTTTATGGAAGCTCATTGTTTATCTTTTAATTATATTTTTCGAACAGTCAAATCTTTAATTTGCTTATCAAATCTATTTTTTCTCACTAACTTATTTCTGCTTTCATATTTATCAAACTTTACTCATTCCTCTTTTAACTGATGAATTTAATACTTAAATAATTTTTTGGTCATCCAGTAAAGGATTCTTTATTGTCATTTTCATTTTAATTTTGTCCTTGCAAACAGTTGTTTAGTAGAGACTTTTAAGTTCCCTGATGTGCAAAGTTTCTTTTCTTTATCTTTCTTACTTTAAAAAATTATGTTTTTACATCATGATTAGAGAATATGGTACCTATAATTCCTGTCTTAATATTTAAAGACTTTTCCCTATGGTCTTACTATATGGTCACTTTTTGTGAATATTCCATAAGTGTTTTATAAGAATATAAATTGCTAGATAGCAATTGATTCATTAATTTGGCAAATATTTACTGAGTGTTCACTATATGTTTGGCACCTGGAGGGTATGAAAAATAAAGTAGACAAACATACCTGTCCTATATTCTAGCTGGGGAAGAAATAAAATAAAAGCTGCTCATCTTAAATACATTATAGTGTATCTTTTAATATGATACATATGATACATTCGATGGGAGAAGAAAGTGAAAGGACAGTCTTGAAGGGTAGCCAGTGATGGTTTGTAAGCTTTTATGTGATGGTTTCGGAAAGCTTCACTGATAAAGTGGTATTTGAGCAAAGACTTGAAGAAGGCGGAAAAGAGATCTTTCTGCATATCTAGAGGAAGGAACATTCCAGCCAGTAAAAAGCCTCTAATGTGCCAGTATAAAAGCATAATTGAAAAACAGAAAAAGGAGACAGGTGTGGCTGGAGAAGAGTGAAGCAAGGGGTACAGTGTAGAAAATAAGTCAGAAATGTAATGAGATCATTGGAAGGGTTTTGAGTTGTACCCTGATGGCAACAGGAAGCACTGAAGATTTTTGAGAAGCACGAAAGTGATGTAATTTACAGTTTAAAGGGACCTTTCCAACAGTGCTGTGATGGATCAGAAAGGCTGCATGCAGTATACAGCAGCTGCAAGATTATTTTCTCTCAGACTAGGATTGTAGCAATGAACAAAGTAAGGAGAGGTTGGAGGGGAAATATTGGTCAAAGTAGATCCGAAAGAAGTTCTTCTCACAGTACCTATAGGGTATGAAGGAAAGAAATAAAGGAGGAAAACCACTGTTGTAGCCTGAGCAACTGGAAATACAGTATTCCTCAGAAAAGAACTCTGATGATGGAGTAGATACTGTGGGTGGATGTCAGCAGTGAGTTCTGCATGCTTTCGGTCTGAGATGTCTGCTAGATAGCTAAATCCCATAAGCCGTTAGGTGTCTGCGTTTTCAGTAGTTAGCTATAGAAGGATATTGTAACCACTAGGCAGGAGGCTATTACTGAGGATTGAGTAGAGACAGAGAATAGAAGAGGTGCAAGTGCTGCTATTATGTTATAAGGCTGGGAAAAGATCAGAAACCAGCAAAGGAAACTGAGATGGAATTATCAGAATGTAAGGAGGGAAACAGAGAAACTGGGAGAAAACCTGATTAGAATCATTTTAAGAGAAAATCAGAGAAGGGAATTGGAGAAAGGGAGCAGACTTTCAACATGTCTGTTTCAGAGGTGATCCATGTAATGGATATGTAGCCATAGTTCCTTCTCCAACCCCAGCTGTCCCCAGTTTGGTGTTTTCCTATTCACCATGAATTAGAAGTGGATTTGCCTTAACATTGGTGTCTGTAAAGGCCAGGCTCTGTTGCTTGCGGTGTAGTCATTGTCTACAGAGATGTTAAACCTGTCTGCAGCTATGCAGTTGATAATAGCTACCTGTCTTTCCTTCCTCTGCAATTCTTCTCAGGTGGTCTCTGGAGGAATTAGGTTAAGCATATCTGTACAGTTTCTTTTTCAGCCACTTCGATCAAAAGCATTACAAAAATCCAAGGTTAAAAGTAAAGTACAATCTCATGATATACAGAGACTTGTTATTCTAAAACTATTCCAGTGTTATTTATAGGTTATGTTATTTACTGAGTCACCTTTTCAAATTAGAATCTGAGCTAAAATAAATGGGAGAAAAACAGTTTTGACACTTAATTACCAAGAATAACAGGTATACTAGGTGTGAATTGTTTATGCCACCACAGTAATTTTTAAGCAGGAAATATACTATTAAAAATGAAACCAAATCAGAATGACTGGCACCTTTAAAATAATCTAATATAGCTATTATAGAAAAAAAAATTCATTTCTGATTATACTGAGTGATAAATTCCAGCACAGACTTTTTTTCTAGTCAGTTAATTTAGGACCTAGTGAAATATGTCTCCTCTTCCTGGTTGAGGTGCAAACTTAAACCTGAAGTGTCCCAACTATGATTTCATAAAGCTGGCCCCAAACATTTTCTTTAAATGATATAATAGTTTCTAAAACTCTTATTTCAATGGAAGCTTTTGCCTTACATATTTAAATGCCTGTCAAAGTACCGTAGAAATGAGAATAGTTATATGAAGCTTTACACATTTTTAAGTTTTCTCTAACATTTAACAGTTGGTGCAAGCTCAGCCTGTGAGGTGGATGGTGAAACTGAAACATTCTGTCTAGTCACATAGCTCCCCTGCAGTCAGCAGTCTCTTAACACAGCCACCAATTGATAGCATGAAATAACAGCACTGGATTTAAGAAAAAAAAAAAAATAGGGATAATTCATTCAGTAATCCACTTAACCAAGGGATAATTCATTCAGTAATCCACTTAACCAATCTTATTGAGTCCCTGTGTATGGCAGTGAATTTCCTGGGATCTTAGCATATAGTGACTATAAAAGGGGGAACAATCGATTTCAAGTGAGATACACTGAAGGCAGGCAGACAATAAGAAATAAATACTTAATCGATAAAAATAAGGCTTAGTAAGAGGTTGGTCAGTGCTGTATAACTTTTGTAAAAACAAAGACAGGAAGAAGGTGGTTCTTGGTGTAAGCATTAGATAGGGTGATGAGAATAAGCCTCAGGGAGAAGATGTAACAAGCAGATACTGTCATTGGAAAGAAATTTCTCGGCTGGGGCCACCTACTTGAAGAACAAAGATGTTCTGGAGTGAAGAGAAAAGGCAGGGAAGTCACCTTGGGAATGTATCTCCATACCCTTAGGTCCTAGAGAGGGTACTGAGGGCAGTGCTCAGCAGCCAGTTAACAGAATAAAGAATTGCAGAGAGAGATACTGGGGGGAAAGTTTTGCCTTGAAATGTTCAACCCCCTGGTACAAGCAAGGCATGGACAAATATGGTCCTAGCTGGGGTAATTAGGTAACTGATTAAAAGCAACTGACCCAGCCTCCCACTATGAGATGAAGAAATCTAGAGCTACAGATCACTTTAGAAGTGTAAGCTCTGGTTAAAGAAAGCCTTTAGCTACTCTCTCCTGCTGCTGGGTTAATTGCAAGTTGGTTGATTGCAATAACATCTTGGGAAAGCAAAAACCTTTTAAAACGAAAGTTGCTTATTCTGACAAGCATCACTACTGAAATATCTATTTCTATACCTAGATAACAGTATTATGATAATATTAAACACACACACACACAGTTACACAAATACATAATTCCTCTTAAGCTTCCTGAGCTACAGTAGGATTCTTAATAGAAGAAAACATGCAAGTTTTGAAGTAAATTTAAGATTGTCCACTTCATTGGAACATACATTATAATTAAAATTTTTGATTATAGGTTATAAAATATTCAGAATACTTTATACATAATAATCTATACACATACTCGTAGAATCAGATATAAAAATATTACTATCAGTGAGTGGTTGCACTGATTTTGTTTTTTTCTTTCAGCGTTGTAATGTACAGACAAATTACTTAAGCATCATTCTGATTTTATGAAGTTAGCTTTATCAATGTCTGTGCAGAACAGACACAGAGATTTCAAATGAAATTATTGCATTTCTACAAATCTTGCTTTATCTGATACTTCTTTTAAATATTATTTAATCATAAAGTTGAAGGGAGTCTTTACAATGATTACAATTAATCCTATCTTTATGCACTTAACTGATAAATATAATATGCTTAAGTGTCATCGTGGAATGACACCCACCAAGTTGTCATAAAGGAAGTTTTGACAAGTCTACACAAGAAGAGAACTCTAGGAAATACAGATGAATGAATCAAATAAATTTAATCTAGAATACCATAATAATGAGCTTTTAAACAGATATTAGATTAAAAAACTACAATATGACATCTTTTGAAATTCACTATAGAGGAAGGTGATAAAACCATGGAAATAAGAAGCAAGAATATGATAGCTTATCACAAAACATTCTGAGATATTAGTTAACCTTAAGTAGATATTTTTAAATGTTATCAAATAGACTTCATTTTTCCCTATGAAAGTGATAAGAAAATAGAAAAAATAATTATTTCTATGAGAACATGCCTTACACTAAGTGTAACTCCTAGAGGAAAAGGACTGATTCAGGAAACACAACTATCTACAATTTTCTTTTTAGGATAAATGATTCTTTAAAGATTAGTCTACCAGTGAATATGGTTTTAGATTAAGCATGCAAAGAAAGAAATGTATAACTCAGACGTTTTCTCCACAATCTGTAGATTTAGAATTAATGAGGGATTAATCCAATGATTGATAATGAAAATCAAAATAATATATT
Source organism: Rhinolophus hipposideros (assembly GCF_964194185.1). Classification (NCBI taxonomy): domain Eukaryota; kingdom Metazoa; phylum Chordata; class Mammalia; order Chiroptera; family Rhinolophidae; genus Rhinolophus; species Rhinolophus hipposideros. The sequence continues at coordinate 24,699,802 of NC_138050.1, forward strand.
GTTGTGAAGAAATTGTTTATCTGTGGAGGGAATGTAATAAACTAGGCTATTCCATTTAATGCAATGAGGTTAAGATGAAAAATGTATTTCAAGTGTTTTGCACATACTTTTGCTTTAATCCAATTTTGATATTGTTTCACCAGTCAAAATCAATTGACTACTGTGTAATGCTATTTAAGATGTAAATTTTCAGTTTCTTTGTTAGCTCAGTATTTCAGTGTCCGTCAGAGTAGTAGGAGCACTCATTATCTTTGATACACATTTATCATTTTTAAATTGTATCATACAGATATCACTATAAAACTAGAAAGGTTTTGTGTATACCCTCTATTATCACTGCTTTATGGAAAAAAAAAAAAACAGATAAGAGAAGCCCAATAATCGGGTCTGAACCTTCTTGATTTTTCTCATTCTTCATATTTGTGATATCAGAATTTGCTCCTACATGGGAAATGAAAACGTATGAAATAAGTTGACATTTCAAGACAGATACCCTAGTTGAAGATTAATGTTTTAGTTCACTTTTTTTCTATCTCCTTGCTCTAGCAAGAGGCAGCAGAAAATAACCTTGGTTATCCAAGGAAGATAAATTGCTTTTGAATCTCTGATGGAAGGTCAGGTCTCTCCCACCAAGGAAGAAAGAACAAATTATCAGCACATATAAGAAGAATAAAACCTAGAACATTTCTACCAATAACAAAAAAGATTTGATACATACACAAAGATAAAAATATATATATATATATAACTGCTACAAGAGCTTATATAGCCAATGACTTTATATTAACTATATGAACTACAGTAGTTATTAAAAATAATAACAAAAATGAAACAAAATGCAATAATATTGGGAGACTTTAGGATAGCACTCACTCATTAGCTGAATAAGGATGCAAATAATAATAAAGTGTATCCACAAACACACACACGTTATCCACAAAGCTTTAATACAATGCAGTGTGTTGATACCATCTTGTTTGTCCTCTATGAGATATCAGAAAGTAAAGATGATTTATTTGGCCATATAGAAAAGCTCGCAATATAGTAAAATTTGAAGTTAATAAGAAAAATCTACCTAATAAATTAAACAATTTGAAATTAACTGTTAAACAAAACACTGTCCTAGATAGTTCCCATATCTAGATTATCCAAGCTGCAATTACTGACTTTTAAAAAGATCAAATAAAATTATTATACTACATATATCATATTTGATATGGACAATGCTGAATATAAAGGAAATTTTATAGCTCTAAATACAGTTGACCCTGGAACAATGCAGGTTTGAATTGCGCAGGTCCACTTATATGTGAATGTTTTCAATCTGCAGTTAAGTGGATCTGCACAGTTCAAACCCTTGTTGTTCAAGGGTAAAATGTATTTTTGATCCATGGTTGGAAATCTGCATATGCAGAGGACTCACTTAGGTTATGTCAGGATTTTCAGCTCTGTGATTGGTGGATGCCCCGAATTCCTGCGTTGTTCAGGGGTCAACTGTACTTTCATTATTATACTAGAGAGTCTGAAATAAATGAATCAATCATTTAACAAAGGAGGCAAAAATACCAAGAGTGAAACAAACTAATGTGTCAACATACCATGTTTCCCTGAAAATAAGACCTAACTGGAAAATAATCCCTAGCATGAGTTTTCAGGAGGACATCCCCTGAACATAAGCCCTAACTGTGTTTAATATAAGACCCAGTCTTATTTTGGGGGAAACACAGTAGGATCTTCAATTATAACAAATTATCACTCTGGTGGGGATGTTCATAAAGGAGGGAGGCTATGGATTTGTGGGGGTGGAGGTGTATAGACAATCTCATCGTGAACGTTAAATTGATCTTTAAAAAAAAGTGTTAAAAGTCTTAAACTGATCGTCAAAAAATAATAATGACAAAGTAAATGAAGAGAATGTTAAATAATTTGAAAAATAAGAAGTGAACTGAATCTAAGTATTATTAGGCGAGCCAAAGATCCTGTAAAGGAAGAAGGGAAACGTTTTCTTCCCCTACTTTGGCACCTACATGGGCTCTTCACTGGCTGGACACTGCTCGTTCTGAAGTGGCTGCAACTGAGAGATCCTGGGACCTCTGGCCAGAGCTGGCAGAAGGTAAGCATTCATACTGTCAGTGTCCCAGGTCTCCGCTGGCAAGGTCTGGTGGAAGCTAGCGTGATATTTCCTCTAAATTTACACTGGCAGAGACCATGTTGCTATGAACTATTTCTTTGGGTATAGAGACTCTGGTACGATTTGATATGAGTTCTCTTGTTTTCTATTGATCCTGTTCCTCCCAGGTATGGTCCTGCTTTTCTTTTGGAGGGAAATTGTAGGATAGAACACAAGCAAATTTTCTGTAAGCCTGTTTGTTAGAGTTAGTCTCACAAACTGGTGAGTTGACATTTCTCACCAGACTGGCATCTGTTTAGATGAACTTTGCTGTGGGTCCTCTATTTAAAAACCGGATGAGGTTTTCTTTTCATCTTGTTCTATATCCTGAGAGTTTGGCTTTATGACCAATGAGAATATTCCATGTGGCCTCCACCTCTAGAACGTACATATACTGGTGCACACCTACTGCCCAGTCAAATAGATAAGAGATTTCAAGACGCAAAGTCACAAGCAGCATTCTTTTTGTCTGACTTTGCCAGCTTTCAGGGAAATTTGCCATAGGGGTCCCAGTCTATAACAGGCCTTTAAGTCTCAACTTTTGCTGTTTTGCTAGTGCTGGAAAGGTACCATTCCGATAGCGTGAGCCCCTTGTCACAGGAAGCATCTTACCTCCCTGACAGACTGAAAACTCCTTTTCACTCCACCATTCTTACCACTTGTGACAACTCTGGAAATAAACTCTTAGGTCCTGAAAGTTGCATATCTGCAACCACTCAGCGACACCTGTTGCACTCATGGTAAAGATTTATTCTAAGCCTGGAATGTTGCATACAAGTTTTTCCCTAAAAAGACTTATTGGATTGAGTCACCATTGGAATGAATATATGAATGGAGAGCCCTTTTGTTAATGTCCAGACAATGGATCTTTTGAATTGGGAAAAATGTCTATATTTTTAAAAAGTTTAGAGAGCTCATACTAAACAGCTGTCTTATTGGTACGTCATGGAAGATCAAACTGAAAAGAGAGCTCAAGGAAGTATAACTATTAGCCATCAGGATTCCCTTACCAAGATGAAAGGACAGAGATTAGGTTTTGAACAAAAGTAATAAAAATTAAAATCCTTTCCCCTTCTACACCTTCTTATGTACCCCTTTCTCCCCAAGTCTCTGTCTCTGCTTCTCCAGAATATCTTTTGGATCTAGGCAACCCAGGTCTAAATTCCCTTTTTCGAAATCCAGCTCCTACTCAACAAATTTCCTCAGCTTCCCAAACTCCTCCAACTTCCCCCCGCCCCCCAAATTCTGTAAACACCCAGCTACCTGTTTTAACTTCCTTTCTCCTAGGGGATCTATAGAAAGCATGGGCCTGGCCTCCGGGTCCAAGGTGGACAGGTTATTTGTATAAATCCTGAATGTTAGGAGGTGAATTTGGCAGAAGCACCTGGCATGAGAGATAAGGCTACCTGTACTGTCCCTGACAACAGCTCCTGCTTCTAGGGCTCTGTAATCAGGCCCTACAGCTTCAGGCCTTTATATGCAATGCTCTTTGTGGATGGATCTTAGAACCCCCACCACAAAGAATTCATGTACCCTGGACAACAGGTCTTTTACATTTTTTACCTTTTACCTCTTCCATAAGATCCCACCAAATTTAGAGAGGAACTAGGAAGGTTAGTGGCTATTCAAAATGCTACTCACAGAGACCGATTGGCTGCTGAGGGACATTCTTCTCACCCATGATTCCACTGGAGTTACCGGACAAGCCAGACATCCCCAGGAGAAAACCCCCTTCACAGTAAACAGAGGGCCAGCAATTCTGCCAGGCTCTCCTGCAAAGGTCCAGGAAATGGCTCAGTTGGCGGTTCATATTCAGGGACTGATGAGAGCAATAGTAGAGGATTCCCCTCTTCCCCCCTCCAGTGAATTGGTCTAAGGTTGAATTGTGTGCTCCTAAGGAGAGCATTGAAGGCCTTTCCTAATGCTTTCACACATTTTTCAGAAGCGCACTGGCTGATTAAACCTCAAAGCTCCAGAACACAGGAATCTGATTTTCACCCTCCTAGGAAATATTCTCCCTTATATAGAGGCAAATTCAAAATAATGTAGGTGGAAGGGCCAGCCAACCTATAAGTTAATAGAATAACAACAGAAACACTACTCAATTTTTTTAAGACAGCTTGCAGGAGTAATATGGGACAGTGGCTGTGGGGGGAGGAGATAAAATCAACAATCTCACTCTGCTACTTGATTCTTTAGAGACAAAACTGGAACTCTAAGAGCAACTCAGAGTTCATTAAGAGCCCTTTCTATTTGCTTCCAGACATTTGCAGATACTGTAAGAAAAAGACAGCGGGAAAATAATTGTCCTACACTTAAGAGAAAGGAAATTTAAAAAACAATCGCCCTAGGCTCCAGCGCCCCTAGAAGGTCTAGTCTTCTCCTTCTGTGGGAAAATTCTCCCTCAATTGACAGGATCAGCTCATCCTCAGTCACACCCAGAGTCCACCATTAAATTAAAAGTAGAAAATTGGGAACTGAATTTTTAAATTGGCACTGGTATTACTTTCTCTACCATTCGTTCAGAATATTTATTGCTACCTGTCACCTCTGATTCTATTCAAGCTGTCAGAATCTCTAGGCTACCTATTTCGTTGCCTACATCTCAGCCCAGCCCAATATCCTTGGGACCTTTTAACACCGTCATGACTTTCTAGTTTCTAATACCTTACCACTATATCTGTTTGGTAGATATGTGTTATGTAAATTTTATGCCACTATGAAATGTAACAACAAAGGCGTTTTTATTTCTGGCCCACCCTCAGACCAAACCTCAAATCTCCTACTTTCTTTATTGGAAACCCATCTTAATTTAAATTCCTCTAAAGAGGATAAACCTTTTAAAGATGCCCCAATTAAATCAACAAACAACAAATGCTGGCGCGGAAGTGGAGAAAAGGGAACGCTAGTGCACTGTTGGTGGGACTGCAGATTAGTGCAGCCACTATGGAAAACAGTATGGAGGTATCTCAGGAATCTGAAAATGGAACTACCCTATGATCCAGTAATTCCACTCCTAGGCATCTACCCGGAGAAATCCAAAACTCCAATTCAAAAATCTGTATGCACTCCTATGTTTATTGCAGCACTTTACACAATAGCCAAGATATGGAAACAACCAAAATGCCCATCGGTAGATGACTGGATTAAGAAGCTGTGGTACATTTATACAATGGAGTATTACGCAGCCATAAAGAAGAAAGAAATCTTATCATTTGCAGCAACATGGATGGATCTAGAGAACATTATGTTAAGTGAAATAAGTCAGAAAGAGAAAGACAAGTACCATATGATCTCACTTATATATGGAATCTAAAGAAAAGACTATGTGAATGAACTAATCAGAGTCAGTTTTGGGGACGCAGAGAAAAAACCGAGAGTGGTTAGATGGGTGTGTGGGAGGGGGTTGGGGATAAGGGGAAAGGTGAAGGGATTTGGAAGCAGCTGGTAACCACAAGATGGCCTCAGGGTTTTTCTTTTGAAAATTAATTTGGGGAAGGTATTCTATAATGTTGTAAAGATTTTGTTGGGTATCCGATGGACATGCGTCCTATTTGGGAGACCACCTCAGGGATACTGTGGATACCTGATCATGGCATTGTACATCAGAAGCTAAACATTAATGAATGCCAACTATAATTTTATATATATAATGTGATGGTTCAGTGTGAGGTCGGAGGGATAGTGGATGGGGGGAGGGGGGTTCACAGTATGAGGGATATAAATGATGAACGTCTAAGTATTACCTTGTTTTGTACACCTGAAACTAATAAATAAATTGATTAATTAAAAAAAAAAAAAAAAAAAAAAAAAAAAAAAAGATGCCCCAATTAGTCTTTTAGCCACATATGCAAGTGAAGTTGGACTATTACTGAGTGCAGAGCCCACATACATTACTTGGGGAAAAAAAAAAAAAAAGTATTTCCATCAGTAGCCTCCTGTCCTTTCTCCAGAGATGCAGAACGAGTAGTTGAACTTATAATAGACTCTTTTGCAGCAGGGTGCACTTGTCTTTACTTCTTCACCTTGTAACACTCCAATCTTACCAGTAAAAAAAGCAGGCAAATTTGACGCCTATGGAAATCAACTCTATCAGTGTGTAAAAAACCTGAGAGCCATAAACTCTTTTGTAATCCCTCTATGCCCTGTAGTACCTAACCCAGCTACTATTCTTACCTCAATTCCTGCTGATACAGCCTAGTTACAGTAATTGACTTCCGCTCAGCTTTCTTTTCAATGCCATCCCATCCTGACTCACAATTTCTTTCTGCATTTATATTTACAGGGAGACAGTTAACAGGGACTTGCCTATCTCCGGGATATTATGAGTCACCCTGAATGTCTTCCCAAGCCCTTAAAACATAGCCATTACCCAAGGCTCCGTTCTTGTTCAGCACGTTAATGACCTTTTGCTCTGTAACCCAAGCACGCAAGGCAGGTGTTGTTATAGGCTCCCTCATTTTCCCTGAAAGCGTTAGCCAACTGAGTCCACAAAGCCTCCCAGTCTAAACTTCAGTGGTTTTAACAACTGTTACCTTCTTAGGACATGGGAGATCTTAGGGTATTTGAAAGCTCACCCCCAAAATGCCTTGAGTCAGTTTTGTCCAGCTCTGTCCCCTAAATGGGGTAGGAGGGAGGGAGGCAGTTATGTAACTTTTTAGGGATAACTGGCAACCATGGGAACAAGTCCATCTTTTGGCACCTTTGCTAACCGTTGTCCTGCCTCCACCCGAGAGCCCATTGCCTGAACTTCAGAGGCATTAACCTCCTTCAAAGCCTTAAAATTCACAGCTCCAGCTCTCAGCTTACCTAATTTTGACAAAACTTTTCATCTTTACTGCCATAAACACAATAAGGTTGCCACAGGTATCCTCAGACACGCTTTTGTCTCTCAGATGCGTCCTGTGGCATATTTCTTAGGGCATTCGGTGTATTCCCAAGCTCGGCTTCAGTCACTGCAGCTGACACCTTGGTGGACAATAGCCAGTCCTCGTCTAGTAGGCTTCCCTATCTACCTCTATGTTCTCCACGCCGTGTCTGTTTTCTCACAAGTTCCTAAGACACAGCACCTCCGTCATGGTGACAGGCCACTTATGAACAGGCCCTTTGCCTTACCCTTCCATTTTCTTACGTCACGCTAACACTGAGTCCAGCTACTTTCCTACCCCTCCTTGCTGATGAAGAGCCCCACTGCCTCCCATGATTGCTTTGCAGCTACAGCAATGGTCTCAGAGACAAGCGAGGTCCCCCCTTGGCACCTGGAATTCTAGATTATGGTGGGTTCTATAAATGGAATTTCTGGGCCAATATAATAGCAGCTGGTTATGGCACTGTTTTCCCATATGAAACACGGGTGGCATACTCTGCCCACTGTAAAAATAGTCCTAGTGGCTAGATTTTCACAGATTTACACTGACTCTAGTTGTGCTCTTGGTGTCTTCCATGCTGGTGGCACAATTTGAAAATGCCATGGATTCCTAACCTCTCTAGGTACTACTCCTTTTGCTAATGTGTATATAATGACTGCCCTATTGTAAGCTATTATTCCCCTCCCTTTTAAAATTGCGTTTGTTCATTGTTCAGCCCTTGCCAAGGAAACTGACACCATATCTTTAAGAAATGATAGACCTGGCAAGAATGTTAAATATGCAGTCCCAAATATACCCATTCCCTGTCCTTTCTCTACCTCATTTTTAAACCTGTCTTTATCCCTGACTGATATGATTAACTATCAGACAAATGCCACGCAATCTGAAAAAGATAAATGGATACTAAAAGGTTCCAAACAGTGATCAAATAGATTATACATTGAGCCAAACAGACTTCCTGTTGCCCCTTTTGACTTTTTGGCTTCTACTTATGTCCCATTCAATGGGACATATGCTCAGGTGAGGGACAATTAAGGAACTAAAAGACAATTCGTTCTGCCCTGGAATCCACAAAATTTCTGAACAAATTATTTCTCAGTGCACCACATAATTCTCGCCAAATTTCTGGAAGAAATCAACACACCCCATGAAGTCCTCCAAGGCCCACACTGCTCTTTGCAGCAGTCCAACTGGATTTATGACTTGCTTCCAGCTTTAGTCTATTCTCACTGTTTGCTTATTGTCTGCATGTTTAGTGGATGGACTAAATGCTATCTGACTAGATATGCTGATACCACAACAATAGTATAAAGTAATTAATAACTGAGATTATTCCACCTTTTGGCATTCCTTTATGGATTGAATCTGGCCAAAGAACTCATTTTACAGCAGAGATAAACCACTTGCTTACAAAGACTCTGGGGTACTCATTAAAATTTTATACCCTTTAGCATTCTCAATCAGGGCAAGTAAATGTAAAAGATTAGACATAAAAATTACTTTAGGAAAGATCTATCAAGAAACTGTACTTTACTCAGAAGCATTACCTCCAGCCCTTTTAAGATTCAGAATACTCCAAATAGGATACATAGATTGGCACCTTTTGAAATAGTGTTTGGATTCCCAACCCATGCCTACTGGCCCCTCTAAACCTTCTATTTTTGGATGAAATGAACACATTAGAATCTTAAGCGAACAATTTGATGCTATGACTAGCCAGCCATGTACAAGAACTGATAGTGTACTTGAAGCATACTGCGAACAGGCACAAGGGTCATAGCCTTCACCAGCTGACAAGCCTTGACATCCCTTTTCACCAGGAGACCAGTGTACATCGCAGTGTTTAGAAAACAAGTACTGTTGCCTCACTGGGACGAACCATATGAGGTACTGCTAACCACCTATACTGCCATCCAAATAAAAGAAAAATCTTCCTGGATCCATGCAAGTCATTCCAAAACAGGCCAGGTCATCACTCCCAAGAGAATCTCTACAGGTGACCTTAAAGTAAGGACTTCCATAGCCAATTCCCAGCTTCAGAAACAAACGGCATCATGAAGTAGACAACTTTTCCCAAGATCACAGATCAAGAAACTTTGCTTTCACCTGTCCTATCTTTTTAAAGTCTCCCTATACACACACACACACACAGACACCTTTTCTTATTAATGAACACATTCTCTTCCACAGTTATTAATAATTTATCAGAAGGCTGACTAAAGATTGCTTGTTCCATTCTGTCCAACTCACTCTGAGTTTCTGCTATGGGTTCTCTCATTCTCCTTGTTCTTGCTCTTATTAATCTTTCTTTTTCAACAGGGCACATGAACCCCACTTCCTCTCCCAACCCCCATGACAGTGTACTTAACCCTGGCCATGTTAACTAATTTATCTGACCATTGGTTATGCCAACATCTAGTGCAGAAGAACCTAGTTTTCCTTCCTGCCAGTGTGAAGGCCTGGTGAAAGAAATATGGAAGATGGATAACAGAGTATGGTATCCACAACTAGAAAAACATCACTCAGTCTTCTTTTCTGGTGAGTTATATGATCCCAGGAAAACCTCTACAGAAGCTCAAGAACTGTCCCTTGCCCAGATAAACACAATAAGTGAGAATCCCCCCCCTTTGTATTGAAACAGAAATGCCACTGGACTTTTCCTGGGTGACATAACAGTACTGTATTGCATCTTCAAACCTGTCAAGGAGATTAAAAGTGACTCTGGCACTACCTTCTGCAAAAAGAACAGAGGTTTGCCAAATCAGCAAATGTTTTTGGATGGTTCAGAGTCTAGTACCTATACAACTTGTGGTATCTCAGCTGTTCCCCTAATTGGACTGCCCAATACGCCAGACTACATATGGGTGGAACAAAATCTGGAAGAACTTGACCAGGTAACAAAACCAACGTTTATAGCTGCCAAAGCCACACTGCAGGCCTCCTACATAAAATATTTTGCCACCTGTTCTGCTCTTACAAACTGACAGGAATACATGGAAAATGGAAATATGTGATCACTACCATTACTAGTTGCAAAGGTCATGAAATGTCCCAGATCTGGGAAATTATAGGTTCTACTCTGACCTTATCTTTAAATAACACTGGTCTTTTTATCTTATGTGGTGCCAAGATATATAAAGTGTCCCCACCTACAGGGTCAGGACAATGTGGACTGGGATACCTTGCTCTTTTTCTCACCAGATACCCCACCTGGGGTATGAATTATAAACTTAGGCTTATTTGTCCATAAACTTGTGCCATATAATACTATTGGACAAAAAAATCATGGAAAACCCACTTGTATATCACCACTTCAGGAAGTCTTTTTTTATTTTTATTTATTTTTTTATTTATTTTTTTCAGTGTTGACAACTTATTCCAAAGTTTTGGACCTTATAAATTCGAAAAGCAATCTAAGTCTCTCCACGGTACTAGAACAAGAGTTCGATACTACATAGTGGTTTGGAACTACTCTAGTCAGAAGTAAGAGCTTAGCCTCTGTCATACTGGAAAATTGTGGTGCTCTAGACACACTGAGTGCCCGTCAAGGAGGAACGTATGCAGTCATTGCTGAACAGTATTGTTTTGATGTAAATCAAATGGGACAAACAGTATTGAACTTAAACCTATTAAAAGAGAAGCTTAACATTTTACATCAGGTAAATGATACACAGCCATTTTATTGGACTGATATATTCCCAGGGTGGGGAGACTGGTTTAAAAGGTTGTGGGGAAATGTGTTTTGATGCCTTCTTTTTTGTTTGTTTGTTCACTGTCTTTCTAATCTACATTCGTTTTTTCCCCTTGCAAATCTCTTACCGCTTATCTGCTAACCCGATTCTGCTCTCCACAGTCTACAGCTTGGTTTGGAAGTTTCTAAGGAGAGAACTGATGAGGTTCAGGATAAGCTGCCTCCAAATATGCCATTTTGGCATATTGATAATTTTGAATTAAAGTTACTTAACAAATAGCCAGTGCAAGAAGGACACTCTGACCCTTCTTTGTCTCTCTGAAAGCAGGAAATAAACTCTCACAGGAGAAGAAAACCATTCCTAAACCTGGAAAGAAGAAGGCATCCTTATTGCCAGTGAGAGGGAGTTCAGGACCAAGAAAACTGTATAAATAAACTGCTACTTCTTCATTAATTTGCTAACCCAACCCCAAAGTTCTTAATCAATTCTTCAATAACTGTTTCTTTGTTTAAAAGGTATAAAAGCTACTTTTTCTCTGCATTAGTTAAAAGTATACAATGGGGGAGAGAAAAGAATGTATGTGGTTGAAATAATTAATATCAACTATAACTACAAATTATTTAGGAGAATTAGAGTCAAATTTAATTTATAATACTTGTCAGAGATCCTGTATCTATACACAAGTGTCTTCTTACTTGTAAAGATTTCTCATGTTTTATTTTATCTGTAAACATTAATTGGTTTTAAATTTGAATATGATTAAGTTCCTTTCATCATAAAGCATTAGTATGTAATATAGGTGACATATTTGTAGTCTATTGGGTTCTATTTATTGACTGCATGTTTATTTTTCATAAAATGTGTTCATGAAAAGCACAGAGAACACCAAAGTTAAAGAAATCATATACTTTTTATATCCCAAGAAAGCCAATATTCTCAGATATAAATGACATTGCACAATGCCCTGAAAGAATATAGTTCCTATATAAGTACGTCAGCAAAAATATTAAAGTTTAACAGCGTATGCCAGAAGCTGGATTGTCTAAAAGATATACTCATAAAGCTCTCACAATATTAGTGCAGCTATAAACAATTATCTGTAGCATTACGAGTAATATCAAAGGTGTATCAATTGCAAGCTCTTAACTCCAGAACTCATGTGGCATTATTTGAAAAATTGAGAATGTATTTTTGTGTACTTATTTAGAAGGGTGGAGATCAATAGTTTTAATCAAATTGTTATTTGTATTTTGATTCTCTAAAAGAGTTATATATACTTATACAACATTAAATATTCTTATGTGTAATATTTTAGTACTTATAACAAATCTAATAATGATATTGTCTCAGAATTATATGTAATCCTAAATTCAAATTCCTTAAGCTATTAGCTGCCTTATTTTTAAATACATTTAAGATGAGCATATGCCATTTTAGGCCATTTATTTCCTAGTCATGTGTTTTAAAATTACAATATGATTTTACTTCATTTGAGTCTCTTATGTTTTGTGTTTAAATACCTGCTGGCATAACTACATGATTTATGTGTGCCTTACAAGAAGTATTAAATGTTTAACATTCACAATGACAATTCTTAATTACTGTATTGATATAGCAAAATATTCAATTAAGTTTGCCTCCAAGTCATTTATGGAACAAGTCATAGATCCCTCTACATTTTTAAATCTCAATATATGTTATTTATATTAAGTTTTAGATTATGATGCTAACTCTAAACATTGTACAAGTTCATCAGTATCAAAATTGACTTTCTACAAAGACATATTGGGACACACTGTCTTGCCTTACAGGGCCATAGGAAGTATCTTGAGCACTTAATCTATTTGCTCACATCCAAATTTTTCATAACTCATTATTCACAGACTATGTTATACTTAGAAGGAAGAATGTATAAGCAGAAAATAAACACACCTCCATAAAGCAAGTACTAGACATATTTTTACCGAAGAATGATCCTAATGAAAAGGTAATGAGTAAATTGCAGAAGATAAAACATATTTTCAACGCAGGGTGAGATCTTAACAAGTTATAAATTATCTCCTAATGCCTTTGAAGTAGGAGACCTTCATGGAAAATGATGCCCTAAAGATGCTATCGCTTTGAAGTGAAGGAAAGAGAGTACTGCCAATGGAGTAAATGGTTCTGAATAAAAAGTATGGAGTTACAAATGTAACTTTTCAGAATCCTCTTAGGGCACGTTAGTACCACTACTACAATAATAGCATATTAATAGAATATTGCATGGTAATGGATATAAAATAAACTATAACATAATGCTCAGTGCAATATACCAAAGGACAATAAAGGAGGAACATTACTGACTTTCTAAAATATAACAATGAATTTCTCAGTAAAATTTTTCTTCGTAATTTATATTAAAAATATATTACCTTCTCTCACCTACTCATAATCTCTTTGTAGAGTTTAATTAACTTTAGAAAAACTCTGACAATAATATATAGGCTAATAGCTATCAGTAGAAATGTAAGAAACAAAATTATTGGACTTAATTATTTCCTTAGTATATATTTTTTTAATATTAGTAAATAGATACATTTATGCTTGTGAGAAAAGTTTGTAAAAGAGGAGCTAATGCTCAGATAGGAAAGATGTTTGCATTTTACATTTCTTTTGATTGTTTGCTGCTTAACTATGATTTGTAAGAGAATATGAATAGCATATACTAGAGTCATAGCTTTTACTTATTATTTTGCCAGGAATTCTGTCAAGATATTATGTTACTAAAGCTAAAATGCTTTCTACAGATCAGTAGATTTTTATAGTATGAAAGTATCATTCTTTTTACTAATAAATTTCATCACAGAATTCTTTATCTTAGAAGACTAGTTTTAATTATTTATCTATCAAATATCTATTCATATAAAAATTTATTGATCCAATCTAGTTTCAAGATTGTTTGCTCACAGAACCCAACAAATGCAGACTAACTAAATAAAGTGATTTATAAAGATATGACTTTAAATTAAACATAGGACTTGATTAAACATAGGACTTGAATATATTAAGAGATGTATATACAATGTTAAATCCTGAAATACAGATAGTTTACATTTATCCAGTAAAGAGGACATTTACCTTTGAGTATTGTATCATTTTTCATGTTTCTCTATTAATACAGAAATGTAAAATGCTTCAGAAATTCAAATTCTTAAAATAAAAAGTAGCCAATGAAGGATAACCATTTTAATCATCAAAGGTAATAAAGGTTTTCAAAAGCTTGTTCCTTAATTGTTATTAAGCTTTCACTAATTAAACATGGTTTATAGAGAATCACTTTTAGAACCTTAAAGTAGATAGGGTTATAATCATTGAATATGTATAGCAAATATTTTTACATACTTTTAAGCTCAGAATTTACAAAGGCTTACTAAGGCATAGGTATGATTTCCTCTGTTCCCTCTCCCTTATTATTTTAAAAATCACTTCATACAGAATCTGGCTTTTTTTTTGTGTAAAATAAAAGTAAAGCACCATATAACAGATCCTCTGTAAGAAAATTATGTGATTCAAAGAATACCTAAAATTATGTTTTAAATAGTAAATTAGTTTGTAATACATAGACTATTCTAATTACTTCAGCAAACCTACTATTAAAATTCACATTACTCAATGTGTGTGTGTGTGTGTGTGTGTGTGTGGAATTAAAATGAAAATAGAAGAAAGGATGAAATAAAGGCAATGAATGCACTTTCACCTGTGGTAATGGCATTCTAGCTAATGTAGACCAACTCTGAGAACAATTTAAATTTCTAATACATGTGCATCTCAATAGAGAAGTGCAAGGCTAAAATCCAAAAAAAGGAGAAAACTTAAATATTTGTGACTCATCATTTAGAGCAACTCTTTTCATTTAGAGCAACTCTTTACCTAGTACTATCTGTTTATTTAGAAAAGGTAGCTGAGATAATGAGAAGCAATGCAAGATTTTGTCAGCCTCTTGGAAATAGAATTTGGAGTCCAGGGTCTACTGAGGAAGGTTAAGCTTATTAAACCTCTAATTGTTTGATTTACAGGATTTTAAGAGAAATGTAAAACCGGAAAAAGACTATCCTTTACATGCACTAAAGCCTAAAGTCATATAATTGTAAATGCATGAACTGGATCACATTAATCTAGGGATGATAGTGTATCTATTTCATTCCAAAAGCAAAGGTAAATACTCTTGGGAAGACTCAAAATTATATGTAGCCTCATAGTCTTTCTATATTTTTGTATAACTATCTATCAATCAAAATTCCCAAGCAGTTGAGGAAAAAAATGGTGGGACTGAAAGCCAGGACAAAAATTTATGACAGAAATATAACCAAAGAGGATGATGATGACAATGATTATATTAGATAAGACATTAAAATAAAAATGCTTAAAGTGTTCACAGAGAGGAAGAAAAGTTATTTTAGCAGAGAACTGGAATAAGAAAAAAAGAATCAAAAGGTAATTCTAGAAGTGACAAATGCATTAAATTTAAATTTAAGAATACAACGGCCATTTCTGCAGCATGTTGGGTATAGGAATAAGACTTTGGAGGACATATCAGTAAAAAATGTCCTGGAGGATGAAGAAAAATGTACAAAATGAATGGAAAACACAGAAGAGGGCTTAAGAAATCTATGGGATGAATGGATAATGTGATATATTTATATGAATATATACAATTCAGCCATAAAAAAAGAAAATCCAAGAGGACTTCCAGTGACAATGGCAGAGTAGGTAAACAGTGTGCTCACATCCTCCATAACCACATCAAAATTACAACTAACATAGAACAACCATCACTGAGATCCACCTGAAGACTAGCTGAACAGAAATCCTACAACAAACTGTATAAAGAGGAAGTCATGGCCAGACCCATAGGAGGGTCAGAGATGCAGAATGGGCAGGTTCCCCATACACACACTGTGACGA
Source organism: Rhinolophus hipposideros (assembly GCF_964194185.1). Lineage (NCBI taxonomy): Eukaryota > Metazoa > Chordata > Mammalia > Chiroptera > Rhinolophidae > Rhinolophus > Rhinolophus hipposideros. Next base: position 24,715,476 of record NC_138050.1, read on the forward strand.
TTAAGAATCAGAGGGAATATCCCAATTATGGTGGTTCTACCTAAGGAATGATGAGTTCCAGCCCCACATCAGCAGGGATAGCATCTCAGTGAGATGAAGTGCTGCTGAAGTCCCAACCATTCCTTTAGAGTGGTCACACAAGGAGTCAGTCACTCACTAACACTCACTTGCTCTGGACTCCAGAACAGAGACAGCAGCTTGAACATCATCAGAGACATATGGAGAAGAACTGAATAGCCTGCCTTCAGGGTGAGGGCTGGAAGGGCAAGGGAGGGCACTTTCTCTAGGGATGGAAGATCTGGCAGCTGTCATCGTTCCTTTGTTGAGCACTCCCCCCACCAAGTTGGCAGGTACAGGTAGGCACAAAATCTGAGATCAGCATTAACCTGGCTAATATCATTTGACCCGCCATGGAAATTCTCTGAGACTCCACCCCACCCAACTCAAGTGCCCATCCCAAACTGCTTCCAGTGGCTTTCCTACACAAGCAGCCTGCCTTGGCTCTCACTAGGACTTTTCTAAAATCGCCCAAAGGTCCACAAACCCCCAAACAAGCAGTGGCTGACCTCAGTGTGGCCTGTACCTCTTGCTAATCAACCCAAAGCTCACCATAGGTGGCAACCAGTCTCAGTTTGGACTGTAATTCCCATTAGGTCGCCCTAAGCCTGGTATAAGGTGCAGCCTGTGTTGACCAGGAACATAGCTTCAATTAAGTGGCCACAAACCTGGCATCAGTGATGCTGTATTCAGCTCACATTGTAATGCCAACCAAAGGGTCCCAAGCCCAGCACTAGGGGCACCGAGCCTTGGTTTACTGCATAGCATCTCGCAGATGCCTCTAAGGACAGCACAAGTGGTAACCAAATGCAAATCATGTTGTAGCTCCCAGTAGGCAGCCCCAAGCCAGGCACAAATGGCGGCTAAACGTTGGCCTGCACCCTCCCAAGAGCAACCGGAACTAATACATTCAGCAGCTGGTTTTAGACCAAACAAGAGCACCACTCAAACAGCTCCACAAACACATCTGAAAGGTGGATTCTGCTTGAATGAAAGCCCTGTTAAAGTAACTCCTATTCTGTGAGGTCAGCCCCTGCATAACAGCTTGTCCACTGTAGTCCATCACAGCCAGTCAGCCTGGCAATCAATACTACCACTGATGGGTCAAAGGCAATCAAGATTTAACTACAACAAGAGTGCCCACAATTCACACAAGAGACACTCATGGAGCAGCTGGCTCAAGTGAACAAGGAGCTACAACACCGGGCCCCACAGGAAACTTAGTACATAGGGCTACTCTGTCAATACTTGGGGAGGTACCAGACATACCTGATAGATATTAAATACACACACGTACACACACAGGGAGTCAGCCAAAATGAGGAGTCAAAGAAAAATGTCCCAAATGAAAAAATAAGATGAAACTCCAGAAAAGAAATAAATGGAGACAATCAATTTACCAAGTTAAAATACTGGTTGTAAGTACACATAATGAATTTAGGGGAAGAATAGATAAACTCAGTGAGAATATCAAAAAGAGATAGAAACCATAAAGAAAGAACCAGTCAGAAATGAAGACTACAATAACTGAAATGAAGAATTCATTAGAGGGAATCAACAGGAGATTAGATAAAGCAGAGAAGTAAATCAGTGATTTGGTAGACAAGATAGTGGAACCCAAAGAGGCCCAAGAGATGTATCGTAATTAAAATGCCATAGGTTAAAGGCAAAGAGGGAATCTTAAAGCAGCAAGAGAAAAGCACTTAGTGGAATGATGTCATAAAAATATGGCATGAGGTGAGCCTCTTGAAATCTCCCCTGGAATTTACAACAAATTGAACAATTCTAACTCCACAAAGGACTCTCTGTGCAGCAGACAGGCAAGACTAAGAGGTGCACTACTGAAATCACTAAAGGAGGGCAAATTTCTCAAGCAGGGGAGGAAGGAAGGGAGAAGTGTAGAAACAGGCCTCATGGGTGCAGGACGCAGACCTAGCTCAGTGCTCCAAGCTCGCTGCATCCCAGAACTATTGCAACTGAGGGAGAGGGAAGAACTTGGGCTGCTAGGGCTCTGTTTATGGCCCCCAGGGCTGAGGGGGCAGCATATAACACCGCTGAACCGAACGTTCACGGCAGAGACCTGAGAAAAGACTGTGGGAAGAAGGCTGAAAACGGTGGTTTAAGCTCTCACTGCTGAGCAGAGAACAGAAGCCTTAGGCACTGAGACTAGCCGCACCTCCCTACCCTCCCAGAGCTAAGCCCGCCCCCCACCTGCCTGGTGCCAGTAGTGCAACAATAGAAGTGTCAGATCAAAATAACACAATATTTGAGGTTCTGAGAACTGTAGTCAACAGACACAGACTCACAGCCCAACTAGTTCCAGAAAAGGGGAAGGAGCTTTGGAAAAAGGACTGGCTGTGATGGTCGCTGCCATTACTCTGGGCCACATCTCACAACCCAACCCGCTCCTGTCCCCACCTATGTGGCAGATCCCTGCAGGAGTAAACAGCTGCTGAAGCACATGGGCTCTGAATCTGGTGCAAGAAGAGCTTTGGAACTTCAGAAGCTCTCTACATCCCCCCATGGAGGCAGCACCCTATGACCCAGGCAAATGGTTCACAGAGGAGACCACCTTCCAGGGAATCCCACCACTGTGTGAGAAGCCAGAAGACAGCAAAGAAAACATAACACTACAATGTGAGAGAGACAATGAAAGATTGTAGAAGTAGAGAAAATAATACATTCTACCAACACCTACTAGAAAACAAAAGAAAGACCTCTTTCTATCAACCTGTTACAGAACCCACTCCTGTGGATGTCTAGTAAGAGAAATAATAAATCATTAATTGCCATGAACAATCAAGGCAACAAGACAGCTCAGAAAGAAAATGAAAAGTCTCCAGAAAATGAACTTAAAGATATCAAAATATGTGACTTAAATGACAGAGATTTCAAGATTGCAGTTCTTAAAAAACTAAACGAGATGCAAGAAAATACAGGTAGTTTAATGGACACAGAAACACAATCAAAGAACAAAATGAACATTTTACCAAAGAGATTGAAATTTTTAAAAAAAAGAACCAAATAGAATTTCTGGAGATCAAGACCTCAATAAAAGAAATGAAGAATGAAATAGCCAGCTTAGGTAGTAGAGTTGACCAGATGGATGAAATAATCAATAACATATAAAATAGAAATCTGGCAATGACACAAATGGAAGAAGAAAGAGACTTGAGACTTCAAATAAATGAAAGAACTCTTCAAGAACTTTCTGACTCCATCCGAAAGAGAAATATAAGAATAATGGGCATACCAAAAGGAGAAAAAAGAAAGAAGGAAACAGAGAGTATATTCAAACAAATAGTCGACAAAAACTTCCCAAACTTGTGAAAAGAACAAGATCCTCGAATCCAAGAAGTAAATAGAACACCTAATTACCTCAACACCAACAGGCCTTCTCCAAGGCATATTGTATTGAAGCTGTGAAAAATCAATGACAAAGAAAGAATCCTCAAGGCAGCCAAGGAAAAGAAGACAGTAACCTACAATGGAAAGCTCATTAGAATATCATCAGATTTTTAAGCAGAAACTCTACAAGCCAGGAGGGAGTGGAACCAAATATTCAAACTATTGAAAGAGAGAAATTATGAGCCAAGAATAGTATAACCAGCAAAGATATCCTTTACATATGAAGGAGAAATAAAGACTTTCCAGACATAGCTGAGGGAATTTTGTAACACACGACCTGCACTACAAGAAATACTGAAGGAGGTTATTCAACCTACATCAATAAGGATAATTTGTGGCAACCAAAACATAAAAGGGGGGAGGAGATCAAATATATGGTGATGGAAGGAGAACTGACTCTGGGTGATGTACACACAATGGGATTTATAGATGATGTAATACAGAATTGTACACCTGAAATTTATGTAAATTTACTAACAATTGTCACCCCAATAAATAAAAATAAAATAAAATTTAAAAAAAAGGGGGGGAGGAGTAATGGTATCAACTGCAAAAACAAAGCAGGAAAAACCACAAATACATGGCGATTAAACAACGTACTTTTAAAGAACGACTGGGTCAAAGAAGAAATAAGAGAGATCAAAACATACATAGAAACAAATGACAATGAAAATACATCCAAAATTTTTTTGGGATGCAGTGAAAGCAGTTTTAAGAGGGAAATTTATACCATTACAGGCCCATCTCAAGAAACAAGAAAAATCCCAGATAAATAACCTCACGTTACACCTTAAAGAACTAGAAAAAGAACAAATGAAACCCACAGTCAGCAGAAGAAAGGAAATAATAACAGAGCAGAACTAAAGGAAATAGAGAAGAAGAAGACTAGAAAAATTAATGTGACAAAGAGCTGGTTCTTTGAAAGATTAATAAAACTGACAAACCCTTGGCTAGACTCAGTAAGATAAAAAGAGAAAAGACATTAATAAACAAAATCAGAAATGAAAGAGGGGAAGTTATCACGGACACCTCAGAAATACAAAGGATCATCCAAGAATACTATGAAGGACTAGATGCCACCAAATTCAATAACCTAGAAGAAATGGACAAATTCTTAGAAACATATAGCTTTCCTAGGCTGAATCATGAATAATTGGAAAATCTAAATAGATCAATCATCAGTAACGAATTGAATCAGTTATCAGAGACCTTCCCAAAAGCAAAAGTCTGGGGCCAGACGGTTCCACTAGTTAATTCTACCAAACCTTCAAAGAGGATCTAATACATGTCTTACTGAAACTCTTTCAAAAAGTCTGAGAAGAGACAACACTCCCTAACTCATTTTATGAGGCCAAAATTACATTGATATCAAAACCTGGTAAGGATAACACAAAAAAGAAAACTACAGACCAACATATCTGATGAATACAGATGCAAAAATCCTAAACAAAATTCTAGCAAATCAAATGCAACAATACGTTAAAAAGATGATTCATCACAACCAAGTGGTATTCATCCGAGAGGCACAAGGATGGTTAAACATATGCCAATCAATCAATGTGATACATCACATAAACAAAATAAGGACAAAATTATATGATTATATCAATTGACACAGAAAAAGCATTTGACAAGATACAACATCCATTTATAATTAAAACACTTTGAAATAGGTATAGAAAAAAAATACCTTAACATAATAAAGGCCATATATGATGAACCTTCAGTTACTATCCCAGAAAAGGTAATAGAATAATTAACAGTGAAAAACTGAAGCCCTTTGCTCTACATTCAGGAACCGACAGGGCTGTCCTCTATCACCTCTGCTTTTCAACACAGTGTTGGAAGTCCTCGCCAGACTAATCTGGCAAGACAAAAAAATAAAAGGCATCCAAATTGGGAATGAAGAAGTTAAACTGTCACTCTTTGCAGATGACATGATACTATATATAGAAAACCTAAAAACTCTACCAAAAAACTATCAGAAGCAATAAAAAAATACAGTAAAGTTGCTGCCTACAAAATCAACATATAAAAGTCCATTACATTCCTATACACTAACAATGAAATCTCAGAAAAATAATAATAATAATAATAATAATAATAATAATAATAAAAACATTTCTTTTTCAATTGCAACAAAAAGAATAAAATACCTAGGAATAAACTTAACCAAGAATGTGATATACCTATATGCTGAAAACTTTAAGATATTTTTAAAAGAAATTGAAGAAGACACAAAGAAATGGAAAGACATTCCGTGCTCATGGAGTGGAAGAATCAACATAGTTAAAAAGGCCATATTGCCCTAAGCAATATATAGATTTAATGCAATTTTTATCAAAATCCCAATGGCATTTTTTAAAGAAATAGAACAAAAAAATCTTCAGATTTGTATGGAACTACAAAAGATCCCGAATAGCCAAAGCTATCCTAAGAGAAAAGAACAATGCTGGAGGTATCACACTGCCTGACTTTAGCTTGTACTACAGAGCAACAATAATCAAAAGAGCATGGTATTGGCAGAGAAACAGACACATAGACCAATGGAATAGAATTTAGAACACAGAAATAAACCTACATAAACATGGAAAGATAATTTTTTTGATAAAGAAACAGAAAGCATACAATGGAGAAGAGACAACCTCTTCAATAAATGGTGCTGGCAGAATTGGAAAGCCAAGTGCAAAAGAATGAACCTAGACTGCTCTGTCACCATGTACCAAAATTAATTCAAAATGTATCAAAGTCTTAAGCATAAGACCTGAAACAATAAACTGCATAGAAGAAAACATAGGTACTAAACTTATGGATCTTGGGTTCAAAGAGCATTTTATGAATTTGACTCCAAAGGCAAGGGGAGTAAAAGCTAAAATAAATGAATGGGACTATGTCAAACTTAAAATCTTCTGCACAGCAAAAGAAACCATCAACAAAATAAAGAGACAACCAACAGAATGGGAGAGGATTTTTGCAAACAATGCATCTGATAAGGGGCTAATATCCAAAATATGCAAGGAACTCATACAACTGAACAACAAAAAGCAAACAACCCAATTGAAAAATGGGCAGAGGACCTGAGGAGACATTTCTCCAAAGAGGACATGCAAATGGCAGGTAGACATGTGACAAAATGTTCAATATCACGAATCATCAGAGAAATGCAACTAAAAACCACAATGAGGTGTCACCTGACTCCATTTAGAATGGATATCATCAACAAGACAAATAGTAACAAGTGTTGGAGAGGCTGTGGAGAAAAAGGAACCCTCATACACTGTTGGTGGGAATGCAGATTGGTACAACCTCTATGTAAGGTGGTGTGGAAATTCCTCAAAAAATTACAAATAGAATTACCATATGACTCAGCAATCCCTCTTCTGGGTATCTACCAAAAAAATCTGAAAACATTTATCCATAAAGACAAGTGTGCTCCAATGTTCACTGCAGTTTTATGTACGGTGGCCATGACACGGAAGCAACAAAAATGTCCTTTGATAGATGAATGGATAAAGAAGTTGTGGTATATATACACAATGGAATACTAATCTGACAAAGAAAAGATGAAATAGTACTATTTGTGACAACATGGATGGATCTTGAGAGTATAATGCTAAGTGAAATAAGTCAGACAGAAGAAGGAGAAAACCATTTGATTTCATTGATATGTGGTATATAAACAAGAGAAAAACTGAAAGAACAAAAACTCTTAGACACAGAAAATAATAGTTAATGGGTTACCAGAGAGTAAAGAGGGATAAGGGGGTGGAGCTCTAGAAGATTGTAAATGTGATCTAATATATGGTAATAGAAAGAGAACTGAATCCGGGTGGTGAACATACAATGTGCTATATAGATAATGCATTACAGGATTGTTAACCTGAAATCTGTATAACTTTACTGTAAACAATTGTCACCCCAATAAACTTTAATTTAAAAACAAGGTGCTGAGCCGGCCCAGTGGCTCAGGCAGTTAGAGCGCCATGCTCCTAACTCTGAAGGCTGCCGGTTCGATTCCCACATGGGCCAGTAGGCTATCAACCACAATATTGCCAGTTCAATTTCTCGACTCTCGCAAGGGATGGTGGGCTGTGCCCCCTGCAACTAGCAACAACAACTGGACCTAGAGCTGAATGGCGCCCTCCACAACTAAGATTGAAAGGACAACTACTTTAAAAAAAAAGTCCTGGAAATACAAACTTTTCCCCAATAAAGTCTTGTTCCCCTTCCCCAATGAAAATCTCACAAAAAAAAACACAAACAAACAAACAAACAAAAATTTGAAAGCAACAAATGTACTAGACAAACAAACAAGAACAAATAGAAAGAGTCAGCAGTTTAGTGGTTACCAGAGGGTAAAGGGGGAAGGGAAAATGGTACAAGAGAGTAAAGGGGTTCACATATATGGTGATGGAAGGAGAACTGACTTTGAGAGGAACACACAATGCAATATATAGATGATGCATTATAAGACTGTATACTTTAAACCTATGCTTACCAATGTTATCCCAATAAATTTAATAAAAAAAATTAAAAATCTTAAAAAAAAAAGGGCACTTAGTTACACACAAGGCAACTCCCACATGTCTGTCAGCTGATTTTTAAACAGAAACTTTGCAGGACAGTAGGCAGTGGCATGAAATATTCAAAGTTATGAAATGTAAATACCTACAACAAAGATTATACAGCCAAACTGTCATTAAGAATTGAAGTAAAAATACATTTTCCCAGACAAGAAAAAGCTAAAGGAGTTCATCAGCACTAAATTAGTATTACAAGAATTGTTAAAAGGACTCCTTTAAGTAGAAACGATAAAACATATGAATAAGACACTATAAAAAAGAAAATAAAATTCTAACAAAGGCAAACATTTAGTGAAAGCAGTGGATCAACAAAGTATAAAGCTAGTACTAAAATTAAAAGGTGAAAGTAATCCAAACATGTGTAATTACAACAAATCAAAAGATACACATAAGCACACACACACAAAGATGTAATAAAGTGACAAAAACAAATGTGGAGGGGTGAATAAAAATTGTCGTGGTTTTTAAAATGTGTTCAAATTTAAGTGACCATCAACTTAAACACTGATAAACACAGCTTAGTATATAGGAAGCACATGGTGTTCAGGAAACAAGAAATTTTATAAGACATATACAAGAAATAAAGAGAAAGGAATCCAAACATGACACTATAGAAAGTAATCAACATACAAAAGGAGGGAACAAGTGAATAAGAAATGAATAAAGAACTATAAAAACAGTAAGAAAACAATTGTAAAATGGTAACTACAAACCTATCAATAAATACTTTATAAACGGACTAAATGCTCCAATCAAAAGACATAAGGTGGCTGAATGGATGGAAAAAAGAAAAGAAAAAAAGAAAAGAAAAGAAGAAACAAGACCTATACATACTCTGCTGTCTACAAGAGACCAATTTCAGATCGAAGGACACACAGACACTGAAAGTAAAGGGATGGAAAAAGTTCTTTCATGCAAATGGAAGCTGAAATAAATAAATAAATAAATAAATAAATAAATAAATAAATAAATAAATAAATAAAAGTTGTGGTATCAATACTTATATCAAACAAAATAGACTTTAAAACAATGGCTGTAAGAAAAGCCAAAGAAGGGCATTTCATAGTGAAAAAGGGATCAACACAACAAGAAGATATAATTCTTGTAAACATCTATTCACCCAATGTAGGAGAACCTACATATATAAAGGAAATATTGACTCACATAAAGAGAGAGATCTACAGCAATACAGTCATAAAAGAGACTTTAATACTCCATTGATATCAATGCATAGATATCTAGACAGAACATCAACAAGGAATATGTCCTTAAACGACACATTAGATTAGACGAACCTAATGAGTATTACTGGACATTTCACCCTAAAGCAGCAGAAAATACATTCTTTTCAGGTACCCATAGAACAGTTTCCAAGATAGACCACATGCTGGGCAACAAAACAATTCCCAGTAAATTTAAGGAGACTGAAATCATATCAAGCATCATCTGTGGTCACAATGGTATGAAACTAGAAATTAATTACAAGAAGAAAATTGAAAAATGCACTACAAACACATGGAGGCTAAATATTATAGTACTAAACAATTAATAGATTAACAATGAGATCAAGGAAGAAATCAAAAGATACCTTGAGACTAATAAAAATGACAAACAACACAAAATCTGTGTAATACAGCCAAAGCAATCCTAAGAGGGAAATTTATAGCAACACAGGCTTACCTCAAGAAACAAATATCTCAAACAATTGCACTTTACACCCAAAAGAACTAAAAAAAATAACAAAGCCCAAGTGAGTAGAAAAAAGGGAAATAATATCAGAGTGCAAATAAATAAAATAAGTCTTAAAAGGCAGAAAAGATCAATAAAATCAAGAACTACTTAGTTGAAAAGATAACCAAAATTGACCAGGCTCATCAAGAAAAAGAGATAAAGAGCTCAAATAAATAAAATCAGAAATGAAAGAGGAGAAAAGACAACTGACAGCTCATAAATACAAAGAATAACAAGTGCTATGAATAATTACATGTCAACAAATTGGACAATCTAGAAGAAATGGATAAATTCAAAAAAAAAAACAAAACAACAAACATACAGTCTTCCAAGGGTAAATCAAGCAGAAACAGAAAATCTGAATGGACTAATAATTACTAACAAAACTAAATCAGTAATCAAAAAACTCCCAACAAAAGCCCTGACCAGATAGCTTCATAGGTCAATTTTACCAGACATTCAAGGAAAAATTAATACCTATCCTTCTTAAACTCTTCCAAACAATTGAAGAGAAGGGAAGATTCTCTTCATAAACTAATTTTATGAGTCAAACATTACATTGACAACAAAACCAAAGACACTACAGAAAAAGAAAATTATAGGCCAATATCTCTGATTAGCATAAATGTAATTATCCTCAACAAAATATTAGCAATCTGATTTCAGCAAGACATTAAAAAGATCACACACCATGATCAAGAGGGATTTATTCCTGGTATGCAAGGTTGGTTCAATCTCCACAAATGAATTAATGTGATACGCCATGTAAACAAAATAAAAAATAAAAATTATATGATTATATCAATAGATACAGAAAAAGCATTTGCCAAAATCCAGGATTGATTTATAATAAAAATCTCTCAGTAAAGTGGGGATAGAGGGAACATACCTCAAGAAAATAAAAACCATAAATGACAAGACCCACAGCTAGCATCCTGCTCAGCAGTGAAAAGCTGAAAGCTTATTCTTTAAGATCAGGAATAAGACAAGGATATCCACTTTCACAACTTTTATTCATCATAGTGTTAGAAGTCCTAGTCACAGCAATCAGACTAAGAAATAAAAAACATCCAAAATGGAAAGAAAGGGAACTGTCATTATTTGCAGATGACATGATACAGAGAAACCTAAAGAATCCACCAAAAACTATTAGATCTAATACATGATTTCAGTAAAGTAGCAGGATACAAAATTAAGAAATCCATTCATTTTTATACACCAATAATGAACTATCAGGAAGATAAATTAAGAAAACAATCCCATTTACAATTCAATCAAAAAGTATAAGATGCCTAGGAATACATATAACCACGGAGATAAGAGACCTATACTTGGAGAACTAAAAGACATTGAAGAGGAAATAGAGGAAGATACAAATAAATGAAAGGATACACAGTGCTTATTAACACTGGAAGAATTAACATTGTTAAACTGCTCATACTACCCAAAGTAATCTATACATTCAATGCAATCCCTATGAAAATACCAAAACATTTTTCACAGAACTAGAACAGATAATCATAAAATTTATATGGAACCATAAAAGACCTGAAATAGCCACAACAATTTTGAGAGAAATGAACAAGATTGGAAGTATCACGTTATCTGACATCAAATTATACTACAGGGCTATAGTAATGAAAACAGCGTGGTACTGGCATAAAAACAGACACATAGATCAATGGAAAATAATAGAAAACCCAGAAATAAACCCATGCCTATATGGTCAATTAATCAATGACAAAAGAGGCAAGACTATGCAATGGTGTAAAGACAGTCTACACATAGAATAGGAATACTGGACAGATACACACCAAAAAATGAAACTAGACCACCTTCTTATACAATATACAAGAATAAACTTAAAATGGATTAAAGATTTAAACGTAAGATACAAAACTAGTATAAAACTCCCAGAAACAAAAAACATAGGCAGTAAACTCTCTGACATTGTTCTTAGTGATATTTTTTCCAATATAACTCCTAGACAAGGGAAACAAAAGAAAAAAATAAACAAATGGGACTACATCAAACTAAAATTTTTGCACAGCAAAGGAAATCCTCAACAAAACAAAAAGTCAATCTACTGAATGGGAGAAGATATTTACCAATGATGCCTCCAGTAAGAGGTTAATATCCAAAGCAAAATTTATAAAGAACTCACATAACTCAACACCAAAGAAACTAACAATCCAATTAAGAAATGGACCGAGGACCTGAATAGACATTTCTCCAAAGAGCTCATACAGATGTCCAATAGATACATGGAAAGATGCTCAACATCACTAATCGTTAGGTAAATGCAAATTAACAGCACAATGAGCTATTACCTCACATCTGTCAGAAAGGCTGTCTTCAATAAATCAACAAACAAGTGTTGGCAAGAATGTGGAAAAAAAGGAATCCTCATGCACTCTTGGTGGGATTATAAACTTGTGTAACCACAATGGAAAACATTATAGAGTTTCCTCAAAAAAATTAAAAGTAGAACTATCATAAGATGTAGCACTTCTACTTCTTAGTATTAATTCAAAGAAATCCAAAACACTAATTCAATGGTATTAATTCAAAGAAATCCAAAACACTAATGCTGCAATGTTCGTTGCAGCATTAGTTACCATATCCAAGATATACACAAAACCTGTGTCCATCAATAAATAAATGGATAAAGATATGGTACATATGTGCATTGGAATATTACAGAGCCGTAAAAAATGAATTTTGCGATTTGTGCAAACATGGATGGTCCTAGAGTATATTATGCTAAGTGAAATAAGTCAAATAGAGTGAGACAAATACAATTTCACTTATATGTGGAGTCTAAAAACAAAATGAACAAATAAACATAACAGAAACAAAATCATAGCTACAGAGAACAAATTGATGGGTGCCAGATGGAGGGGGGTTGAGGGGATGGGGGAAAAAGGTGAAGGCATTAAGATGTACAAATTGGCAGTCATAAAGACAGTCATGGGGATGTAAACTACAGCATAGTTAATATTATAGTCAATATTATAATTACTATGTATGGATGTACGGTGTCAGATAGTACTAGACATATTGGGGTGATCACTTCATAAGTTATATAAATGTCTAATCATTCTGTGGTAAAACTCAAACTAATATAATACTGTATGTCAATTGTAATTAAAAATAAAGAAAACAATGTTGGTAAAATGTGGCTTAGACACTAAAAACAATTTATTATCTCTTAAGACAATAAGTCAAATGGTAAGTGATTTCAGGGCTGGTTAATTGAACAGCTCAGAAAATGGCATCAAGTTCCTAATATTTTCTTCTTTGCTGGTGTTATGGCTGAATTGTGTCTCCCAAAATTTATATGTTGAAGCATTACCACCTAGTTTCTGAGAATGTGAAGATAAGTTAAAAAGGCTGTAGAATGGGCTCTAATCTAATCAAATGTGTGTCCTTTTAAGAGGAAATGTGGACACAGAGAAGACACCAGGGACGCGTACATACACAGGAAAGACCATGTGAGAACACGTCTAGAAGCAGGCCATCTGCAAGCCAAGGAGAGAGGACTCAAAAGAAACCAATCCTGTGGACACCTTGATCTTGGATTTCTAGCCTCCAGAAGTGTGATTGTGAGAAAATAAATTTCTATTGTTTAAAAAAAAAAAGAAAATCCTGCTATTTGCAATGACATGGATGAATCTGGAGGATGTTATGTTAAGTGGAATAATCCATGCACAGAAAGATAAATACTTAATGTGAAATATAAATGTCAAATTCATAGAACCAGAGAGTATAGCTGTAGTTGTCAGGGGATGGTGGGGTAGGAACTAAGGGAATGGGGAGATATTGGTTAAAGGCACAAAGTTTCAGTTAAAAGATGAGTAAGTTCTGAGGAATCTAATGTACAGCATGGTGATTATAGTTAATACTGTATAGTATACTTGGACCTTGCTGAGAGAGTAGATCTTAAATATTTTCAAAACACACACACACAAACATACACACACATTGTTATGTGAGTTGATAGATTTGTTAGTTGATTGTGGAAATCATTTTACAATATATATGTACATAAATTAATCACATTATGCACCTTAAAAATCACCTTGTACAACCTTAATGTATACGATATTTGTCAATTCTACCTCAGTGAGGTTGGGAAAAAAACAAACAAAACTAAGCATGAAAAGTAAATAATAAACAAAATTATTTTTAAAAAGTATGGGAATCTGTTGTTAAAACCTATAGTTAGAACCTAGTCAAATGCATATGTTAGTAAATCACAGATGGGGAAGAGAACAAGGGAAGATCGACAATGGCTAAGAATATTCCAAAAATAGGAAAATTCAAAAAGCCAAAGATTTAAGAACTGCTATGAAGAAAATCAATCCTTAAGCCCATCATGCTAGAACTGCTGAAAATCAAAACAAAGAGACAAACTTAAAGGCAATTTTCAGTAAAATCAAATAGAGAATTCATCAGCAAGAAACCCACAGTTAAGCAAATACTAAAGGGTTATAATCAGGCAGAAGAGCAAGAAAAGGTTAACCAAAAATGTATAGATAAGTGAGAAAATCTAAATAAATATTGGCTGTGAAAAGCAATGCGTTCTTGTATTATTTAAAATAAAAATACATTAAAGTACACAAGAATAAAATGATAGTTCCCCTCTAAACAGAAAACCACAAGATAAGATTACTCTCAAACTAAAAAATGAGCAACAGCTAGCAAAAACAGTGTTTTTTTTTTGTTGTTGTTGTTTGTTTGTTTGTTTTTGAATGGGTCAAAGATCTTAAGTTGCAAGTCAGTTAAGGGAACTAAGTTCTGAGGAGTGAAAGCTCTTCTACAAAGAGAAGAGACCTGGGAACTGTTACACTTTTGGCTGGGCACAGACGGAATATTAATAATGATGATGATGATGATGATGATGATGATGATGATGATGATGATATTGTATAGGCAAAGTGCAGGGCAGACCTGAATATCAGATCACATAACAGGGGAGCCCTAGACACAAAGAGGGTATGTATTTAATCACAAATTCTTCTACACACACCTCCATTAGATTTTTAATAGAAGACTGAAGGCAGAGAAGACTAACTATAGTCTCCTTAGTGCTGCAGGAATGTTACATGTGATAAGAGATGCCACTGGAGAATGCAAAAGAAATACTGACTGCTTCTCTAACCCTCCTGATGATGCAGTAGCTGATTCTCTCATATACAGGGCTTCAGGGATATGGAGAGAGTCAAACTCATCTGCATCTAGGGATCACCTAGGAAAACTTCCTTCATGCTCCCAAAGGTATGAAAGATGGGCAGATGCAATGTCCTCTGCCTATGGGAGAGGCAGTTAAAACAGGCCCTGAATGCCTCACCATACAAAATAATGTTCTACTATCACTGAGCAAAGGGGAGATAACTTTTTCCTGAACAAGACCCACATTACATACAAGGCAGAGCTTGACTGCCATGGGTGGAGCAGAGACAGGAACACTGAGAAGGCCTACCCCTGAGGCCCAGGCACACGTATCATCCAAAGAGTGATGCTGGACCAGGAAAGCCAGGAACTCCCCAGGCCAAACAGAAGCATAGTAACAGCATGAATACTATCATGTTCATAGCAGCAACATTTACCAATCTACCACTGGGGAAGAGACCAGAGAGAGACTATTTAAGAATGCAGGAATAAAGTGAAACAGGAGGGAAAGATGGAAGGAAACACTAATAAAAATTCTCAGTATCCCAGGACTCACAATCAGCACACAATGGCAGCTCATAATAGCTCAAATAAATATAAAGTCTATGAAAACTGAGCACAATGACAATGACAGCAGAACACAAGCCCACGTCAACCACCAACCATATAAACCTAACTCTCCTTAATAATGGTCTGGTAAACAAGGAGGCATACCCCCTTCTGAGCATAAATAATATATACCTCAGTCTCACCTGTTCTTCAAACTTGATGTCTGAAATTTGTACTTTTTTATTATATTGGAAATAAAAAAAAATCCTTTAACAATCTCTCCAATAAACTAGACATGGTTAAGGAAATACTACCGAACTTGAAACTAAGTCAACAGAAAAGATTCCATATAGAATACAGAGAAAATTTTAAAATAAAATACAATAAAGCATCCAGGAGCTAGGAAACAGAATAAAAAAGTTAATAGAGGGAGAAGAGAGAGAAGAAAATGGTTGAGGAGTTGAGATAATGGCCCCAAATTTATAAAATAAATGAAGGATGGTAAAATATATATCAAAAAACTTTAGAAGACTGCAAGAAGATCAATCCAAAATGAAAGAATATTTTTAAGAATATTTTTGCTGAAAAAATTGTAAAGAAAATATCTTGAAGGAATTAAAGAAAAATACATATTGCATATTGAGGAAACAAGATAAAAAAATAAATTTATTTTCATAAATCATGCAAACCCACAGAATGTGAACAGACACTAAAATGCTTAAAGAAAAAAAAAGTATATATATATATATATATATATATATATATATATATATATATATATATATATATATATATATATTTCAACCAGAAATTCTATACCAAGCAAAAATATCTTACTTGGGAGGGATGAACAGAAGAAAATAGAAGCAGGTATCAAGATGCTGGGTTGAAAAACAGGCTTTTAAACAGCTATTATAAATATGTTAAAAGATTAAAAGGAAAATATAACTTTAGAAGGGAAACAGTTTCAGAACTGCAACAAATGGAAAAAAAATAAAAATAACAGATTTTTCATAACTTATAATTATAAAGGTCAAAATAAGAAATTCACTGTATGTTAACAGAAAATTGGAGAGGATAGAAGAAATGATCAGTGAACTTGATAGTACATCACTAACAATGTTCTAGTAATAAATCATAATAAAATGGTTGAAAAATAAAGGAAATAATTGAAAACAGCCAAAGAACAAAAGAATTGTTACACAGTAACACAGTAACACTGAAATCAATGAGAGCTAACTTCTCATCATACACCACAGAAGCCACAGAAAATGCAGTGATATTACTAACGTGTAAAAAGAAATGTTTCAACACAGACTCCAGAATATTTTTTTTTTATTTTAAATGTGGAAGAGATACCTTTATAGTTAAATAAAAGGAGTGCATCTGTGGCCATGGACCAAAATTGGAAGAAATACTAAAGAAAGTTCTTTAGACTAAAGAGAAAGATACCAAATAAAAACTGAGAAGAGTATCAGAAATGTCAAACGTAACGGAAAATACATAATATTATTTTCTATTGATTTTTGTGAAGGCAAATGGCAATTTAAGACAAAAAATAATACCATGAAAGATGGGACTTCTATAGTATGCAGAAGGAAAAGATAGAAAAAACAACAGAACGGAGTGGATATTTAGAATCATCAAGAGTGAAGTGTGGACATTTTAACTATATCCACACTTCACTCTTGATGATTTTATTTATTTATTTATTTATTTATTTATTTATTTATTTATTTAAATTTTTTGGGGTGACAATTGTTAATGAAATTACATAATTTCAGGTGTACAATTCTGTATTACATCATCTATAAATCCCATTATGTGTTCACCACCCAGAGTCAGTTCTCCTTCCATCACCATATATTTGACCCCCCTTACCCTCATCTCCCACCCCCCAACCCCCTTACCCTCTGGTAACCACTAAACTATTGTCTGTGTCTATGAATTTTTTTTCTCATTTGATGATTTAAAATATCCACTTTGTTCTGTTGTTTTTTCTATTTTTTCCTTCTGCATACTATAGAACTCTCATCTTTCATGCTATTGTGTTTTTGTTTTGTTTTGTGTTGTTTTGTTTTTGTCTTAAATGTTTATTGTAGCACTATACACAATAGCCAAGACATGGAAACAACCGAAATGCCCATCTGTAGACAACTGGATTAAGAAACTGTGGTACATTTATACAATGGAGTATTACCCAGCCATAAAGAAAAAATCTTACCATTTGCAACAATGTAGATGGACCTAGAGAAATTTATGCTAAGCAAAATAAGTCAGAGAGAGAAAGACAAATTCCATATGATCTCACTTATAAGTGGAATCTAGAGAATAGGATAAGTGAATGAACTAATCAGAAACAGTCTCAGAGACATAGAGGAAAGACTGAGGGTTGCTAGATGGGAAGGCGGGTGGAGGTAAGGGGGAAGGTGAGGGGATTAGAAAGCACAATCAGTAACCACAAGATGGCCACCGGGATATGAAAGTCAATTTGGGGAATGTAATCAATAATGTTGCAAAGATTTTGCAGGGTATCCGATGGACACTTGTCCCATTAGGGAGACCACCTCAGGGATGATGTAGATGCCTGATCACTGCACTGTACACCTGAAGCTAAAGCTGAACAATAATGAATGCCAACTATAATTTTATATAGATATATATGTATACACACACACACACACACACACACACAAAATAGTTACTAGAAGTGGAGTACAGCATAAGGAATAGAGACAGTGGAAATATAATGGCTGTAAGCGATGTCAGAGGGGTAGTAGATGGGGGGACGGGGTTATCACTGTGTGAGGGATATAAATGATAAATGTCTATTACATTGTTTTGTACACCTGAAACTAATAA
This sequence comes from Rhinolophus hipposideros, assembly GCF_964194185.1. NCBI lineage: Eukaryota > Metazoa > Chordata > Mammalia > Chiroptera > Rhinolophidae > Rhinolophus > Rhinolophus hipposideros. Next base: position 24,733,841 of record NC_138050.1, read on the forward strand.
TAATAATAATAATAATAATAATAAAAACAAGTGAAGTGGAAAGTAAAATAATATTAACTCGAAACAGACGTTGAAAATTTAAAGATATATAATGTAAACTGTAAAGAAACTACTAAAATAATCACAATAAATGTAACTCAAAGTCAATAGAATATTAATGAAAGTAATAGTCAATAAACAGACATACATATATAGTCATTGATTTTTTTTTTTACAATGGTGTCAACCTATATGAATAGGTTAATAGTATATTCAACAAATATCCCTGAGATACAAGGATGGTTCATTATATGCAGATCAATCAGTATAATACATCACATTAACAGAGTGAAAGATAAGAATCATATGATCATCTCAACAGATGCAGAAAAAAAAGCATTTGACAAAATTCAACATCTATTTATGATAAAAATTCTAACATATTAGGCATATAAAGAAAATGTCTCAACATAATAAATGCCATACATGACAAACCCACAGCTAACATCATACGCAATGGTGAAAGACTGAAAGCTTTATCTCTAAGGATTAAGACAAAGGTGCCCACTCTCACCACCACTTTTATTCAATATAGTACTGGAAATGTTGGCTAGAGTCATTAGGCAAGAAAAAGAAAAGGTATCAGAATTGGAAAGAAGTAAAACTGTCTCTATCTGTAGGTTACATGATTTTATACATAGAAAATCCTGAAAACTTAAGCAAAAAAAAAATATTAGATATAATTAATGAATTCGGCAAAGTTGCAAAATACAAAAATCAACATTCAAAAATCAGTACTGTTTCTAAACACTAACAACAGATTTCCCGAAACATGAATACAGAAATCAATCCCATTTATAATAGTATCAAGAATAAGATACTTAAAAATAAATTTAACTAAGGAGGTGAAAGATCTCTTTCCTGAAAATTACAAGACGTTGATGAAAGAAATTGAAGATGAGTAGACAAAAAAGGGGTTGTATGGAAAGTAACCTCACACGGTGATCTGATCATAAATTTCTAAGCAGACAGGTCATGGTAGGTATATAACATTTTTTAGTAAAGGTTTATGTTTGCCTTAAGCAAACCCTGCTTGTTTTTGTGTATCTAGGTTAACACATCTTTGAAATGAGCTTAATAACCCTCAAGAGAGCACATAATCTTGTTAACTATCTTGTAATCCAATCCCTGCCTTTCTCCTACTTTCGTGTAATCTTCCTTATGTTCACTCAATTTCAAAAGCATAAAAAAAATAAAACTGCAAAACTCATTTTCTGAAGCATTTGAGATCTTGTTTCCCAACAATTATCATCAATTAGGCTCAAATAAACTCTTATAAAACTTATCTACAGGATTAGACATTTCTTACATTGACAGCACAAATGAAAAGATATCCCTTGTTCATGAATTAGAAGAATTAATATTGTTAAAATGTCAATACTACCAAATGTCATCTGTAGATTCAGTGCAATTCCTATCAATATTGCAGGGACATATTTTACAGAAGTGGAAAACACACTCCTAAAATTTATATGGAACCACAAAGAACTCAAAGAGCCAAAGAAAGTCTGAGAAAGAAGAATACAGAAGGAGGCATCCTAATTTGAAGCTACACTATAAAGCTATAGTCATCAAAACAGTATGGTACCGACATAAAAACAGACACATAGACCAATGAAACAGAATTCAGAGGCCAGAAATAACCTAAACATAGTGACTAATATTTGAAAAGGGAGCCAAGAATACTCAATGGAGAAAAAAAAAAACACAGCTTTTTAATAAATGGTGCTGGATTAATTGGATCTTCACATGTAGGAGAATGAAACTGGACCCACAACTTAACACAAGTAACAAAAATTAACTTGAAATGGATTAAAGACTTGAATGTAAGACCTGAAATCATGAAACTCTTAGAACAAAACATGGGAACAAAGCTCCTTGACATGGATCTTGGTAATGAGTTTTCTTTTTGGATATGACATTTAAACCACAATCAACGAAAAAAAAAAAAATAAGCAAGTGGGACTACATCAAGTTAAAAAGGTCTGTGTAGCAAAATAAACCATCAACAAAGTGAAAAGGTTATTCAGAATGGTAAAATATATTTACACCATATATCTCATAAGGGGTTAATGTCCAAAATATATAAAGGACTCATACAACTCAATAGAAAAAGAAAAATAAACGCATTCAAAAACAAAAACATTTAAAAAATGGGCAAAGGACATAATAGACATTTCTTCAAAGAAGATACATAAAAAGCCAACAGTACTAGTTGTCTTGGTGTAGAATTAACCCCTGGTCATTCACAGAATGTAAAAGGATTTACGAGACTCTATGAGAGTAACAAAAGATTGACTGAAAGTTAAAAAGAGAAAGGTTTCTGTTCAGAACTGACAGAAGTTTTGCCAGGGCACTCATAGAGGGAGAGCTGTGGAGACAGATGGGTAAGAGAGAATTATTGTCAGAAGTTTGCCAGGGCAGTCCGAGGGAGACAGACAGCTGCAGAGACAGAGGGGTAAGAGAGATACTGGCAAATGGAGTTGTACCAGGTTAGAGTCTGATGAGGGACAGCTACACTGAGGAGGAGTGCAGGGGTTTTATATTTTTTCCATGCAGGATATAGGGTGCCTATCAGCTCTCGGGGGCGGGGGGGGGACTGCCGTTACAATTGTCTTCTTCTGGGAACAGTCCTGTTCCCATATATGATGGATGTCAGCTTGTAGGGGGTTGCTGTTGCGATTGGGAACTGTTCTGTTCTCACCTATGATGGATGTAAGGTGCTTGTCAGCTTGTAGGTGCAGTGCTGGCCAAGGGAGTTAGACCAAGTGGTTAATGTTTAAGATCACTCCTGATAACTCTTTGCCTGTCCCATTTTGCCAGTTCACAATCCTGCTCCTGTTAACTCTTTATTTGTCCCATTACTAGTCACTAGGGAAATGCAAATTAAAACCATAACGAGATATGACCTCATGCCTGTCAGAATGGCCATTATCAAAAAGACAAAAGATAACAGTGCTGGCATGGATGTGGAGAACAGGGAACACTTGTGCGTTGCTGGCGAAACTGTAAATTGGGCAGCCACTATTCAAACCAGTATTGAAGATCCTCAAAATATTAAGAATAGAACTATCATATGATTCAGCAATTCCTCTTCTGGGAATAAATCCAAAGGAAACAAAAACACAAATCTAAAAAGATATCTGCACCCCCATGTTGATAGCAGCATTAGCCAAGACATGAGAGAATCTAAATCATTGATGGATGAATGGATAAAGAAACCCTGGTACATATACAGAATGGGATATTATTCACCCATAAAAATTGACAAAATCCTACCATTTCCAACAACATGGATGGACTTGAAGGCATTATGCTAATTAAAATAAGTTAGACCCGGAATGATAAATACTGTATGATTTCATATGTGGAATCTAAACAAAAAGAAAACAAACAAAAAACAAGCATAGAAAAATCAGCCTTGTGGTTACCAGAGGCAGAAGGAGGGGGCATTGGAGGAAGATGGAGAAAAGGTAAAACCTTCCAGTCAGAAGATCGATAAGTACTAGGATATAATGCACAACACTGTGACTGTAGTATGATATAAAGTTGTTAAGCCAGTAAATTCTAAGACTACTCACCACAAAGTAAATCTTTTTTTTTTATCTTTTTCTTTTTATTGTATTTATGTAAGAAGACCTTTGCTGAACCTATTGTGGTAATCATTTCACAATATACATAAATCAAGCTATGGTGCTATATGTTTCACACTTACACAGTGACATGTTAATTATTTCTCAATAAAACTGGGAAAAATAAAGTAAGTCAAAATTTGGTATTTTGAAAGATTACTAACTGATGGAAAAACCTAACAAGAAAAGCAAAAATAAATTGCCAATATTATTAATAAAATAATAGATAAAATTCTAGGTTCTACAGACATTAAGATGATAATATGAGATCACGAATAACTTTATGCTAATAAATTTGACAATTTAAATGAAATAGATAAATGACATAGGAAACAATATCTCAAAACAGACTAACAATCAAATCTAGTTAACCATACATCTACTAAAAAAATTGAATTATTAATCAAAAATGTCCCCCCTCCCCAAATTATAGATACAGTTGGTTTCACAGGTAAATTCAATTAAATGTTTAAGGAAGAAAAGCACTGATGTTTTATAATTTTTTAAATAATATAGAAGAGGGAGAAGTACTTTCCACTTTAGTTTTTTTGAGGAAAGCCTTACCCTGATATCAAACCCAAAATTATTACAAAAAAATTAAACTACTAAATTAATATTCATCATGACCATAGTCACAAATAGTCTTAACAAACTATTAAGAAAATCAAGTCCAGTGATATATAAATATGATAATATGCCATGACTAAATGTGTTTTATTCGAAGAATACAAAGTTGTCTCAACATTCTGAAATCAATTAATGCAATTCCCTATGTTAACAGAGTAAAGAAAAAAAATTGATAGATGCAGAAAAACTATTTGATAAATTTCAAAACCCATTACTATTGTGAATAATAATCTCAGTAAACTAGGAAGAAAATTAAGATCTTCAATTTGATAAAACCTCAATAATCCTACAACAAATGTTAAGTGGTATAAGACTGAACACCTCCCCCTGTGTTAATTTGTTGGTGCTGTCAAAACAAAGTACCACATGAAACAAATATTTGTCAAAAGATTCCTAGGTGTTCACAGATATAGAAGTGGAAAAAAAAATAAAAAGAGACAAAAATCTTTTCATGGAGCATATATTTTAGTGGAAATAAATAAGCAATAAATAAATGAAAAGTACAGCAGTTGCTTAAATAACATTTTTTTCAACATTTTATTATAACATTGATGAGATGCCATAGGAATTTAACTCTTTATATCAATTAGTGTGTGGTAAAATTGGTTGGTTATACACTGTTTTGCTTAACGTTGAAGAACCTACCAATATTAAGTGAGAACTCATTGTACAATTTTTAGTATATAAAATAGAGGTAAACATATGGAGAAAATAAAGGAAGCAATATGCAAGAGTGAGTTGTTTTACAGTTTTAAATGGGGTAGCCAGAGAAGACCTCATTTGTAACGGAGAATTTAAACAAAGTCTTTAAGGAGGTGTGGTAACAAACCAAGTGGGAACCTGAGGGAAAGCCATACAGGATACATAAAATTCAAAGTTCCAGGGTCACAGAATAGCTGAGATATATAAGTCATGGAATGGAGATCAGTGTGGCCAAAGGTGAAAGGAGGGACGTTTCTTTAAAATGATGGGGATAATGCCTCATCTAAGAGTGCTAGTGAGAGAATAGGAGAGGAATTTGATATGGTGAGTACAGATAATTGTCCCATAGAATTATTTCATTTGTTTCTTATGTATGTGTATGAATGTAGTTGAAATGGAAAAAAGAAAATAGCTTGCAATGTATGTAGATATTGATAAAAAACTTTCTGAAAACTATATTCTATTCTCATAGAATGGACTATTCCTATAATTGATATAAATGATACATGTTATGTAAATTGTATATCAAAATACTCCAGAAAATATTACACTCAGATAATCTATTGATTAATTTTCATTAAGGTAAATAACAAAAGAAATAAGCTCATATCACAGTTACAGTTAAACTGGCACTTAGAGGTTCTATTATAATTAAATTAGTAAGACAAAAAAAGGTGTGCATTGAAAGTATATGTAAGGGGAAAAAGGAGTGTCATTAATTTTAATGATTTGATCAAAAATATTGAACTAAATATAAACCGAACAGAGCAGGAAATTGGATAGGAAGCATTATCAGCTGATCTGTGGCATGCTCTAGCCCTAGGGAATCCTGAAAATGTGGCCCCTGGTCAAATATTCCTTGCCACACTAACTCAACAAATCTATACTGGTCTATTTACATGAGATTCTGGCTAAATTTACTTTGTAATCAACTGGATATCTGTAAGTCACTGTTGAGATTCATTACTGAATAATCCTTAATTTATGGGTAACATGTAATTAATGAGATGGAGCTGAAGGTTTCCTGGGTCTGATGGCGTGCTTTAAGACAGTCTGAACCCACAGAGACTTTTTTCTTATGTGCAGGGTATGTACGCTAATTAACGACTCAGAGAATCGCCAGCCTTCCAGAACCTCACTATACGCATGCTATGCTATATGCCTGCCTCACTTCCTTCTTTAGAATAAACTTGGTGCTGGACAATTGTATCTTGTATATTTGATTTTCAATTTAATAACAAAGCCACTGATTCTCAGCAGACAAGTTAGGTCTTGCAGTGAGATTACAGGATTACCTACTGATTGATCACACATTTCCTTATACCACAGCAACTCATTTGAAATCTATACTAGAAAATATTTTTAAAAATCATTCACATTAATATCAACAAGCACTCTAAAGGGATTAGGAACCAACCATACAAAACATGTATAAGTTTGATAGAGAAAATAATTTAAAAATTAATTAAAGACATTAAGTATTTGAATACAGAGAATTGCTATGTTCACGAGTATTTATTTAAATCTCAATTAAACACCGAGCTTCATATTGAATGATTTTGAAAATGCATTCGAAATTTGTTATAGAAGACTGTTGCAAATAACTAAGTCAACTTCATAAACAAAAATGAGAAGATTCATTCTACTTATGTAAAGATATTTTACAGCACCATAATATTTTAAAAATACTATTAGGCCAAGACAAGATAAATATAATAAAACAAGATGATCAGAAATGAACATACTATTTTATGTTCATTTATACATTTTTTGATTTATAATTATACATTTATAATGTTCTAAATTATAAAGTAGTTAGATAATCAATGGAGAAAAACAAGAGGATTGTTGAATAGTGTTGGGGAAATTTGCTCAATATATGAATAAAAATAAGCAAGACTTCTTTCTTAGGTTTAAATTGTTTTGTTTTCCTGCCTACTTAGATGAATTAGAAAATATATATACACATAACTCATGTACACATTTTGTTTATATTAAATGTTTTTACATTCAATTTAAATATTTGAAAATAATGTAATTTCTGAGGTATTATAAACATTTCATTTTAAACTGACATACCACTTTCTAAATGTATCCATTAACAAGTAATAGTATTTAATATTCATTTTGATGCAGTTAGAAAAAACAACACAAAGAAAGCCTTTCTTTAATAATGATATTTTTTAGAGAGTTAAAATTATTTGAACAGCTCATAAGTTGCAAGTTGAAAATCAAATAGTGAACTTAATTGTCACACCAACTTGATTTGGTCCTACTTCGACTTTCCTGAAAGCACATAATTGGAAAAAAATTCACATAAAAAATGACATGTGTCCTGTTTGGGAGACCACCTCAGGGATGCTGTGGATGCCTGGTCATGGCATTGTACACCAGAGACTGGACATTAATGAATGCCAACCATAATTTTATGTGTATAATGTGATGGCTCGGTGTGAGGTCGGGGTGGTGGTGGATGGGGGGAGGGAGGTTCACGGTGTGAGGGATGTAAAAATAAAATAAAATAAAACTATTAAAAAAATGACTTAAAAGCTATTCATTAAAGCCACTTTCACAATTTCTGGGACATCAATTAAATTAAGGTTGTTCACCTTTTTTATTAAAATACTATTATGGTTTGACAATTAAGTTCGTGAAATTTTTACAATGTTGCTAACCTTATTTGATATCAGAGGAATTATTTATTATGAATTTGTACCACCTGGACAGTTAACCAAGTTTAGCATTTGGAATTACTAAGGTTGCATGAAAAAGTTAGATGACCGGAACTTTTCACCAACAATTCATGGCTCTTGCATCACGACAATGCACCAGCTCACATGGCACTGTCTGTGAGGGCATTTTTTAGCTAGTAAACAAATAAATGTATTGGAACACCCTCCCTATTCATCTGATTTGGCCCCCACTAACTTCTTTCTTTACCCAAAGATAAAGGAAATATTGAAAGGAAGACATTTTGATGACATTCAGGACATCAAGGGTAATATGATGACAACTCTGATGGCCATTCCAGAAAACGAGTTCCAAAATTGTTTTGAAGGGTGGACTAGGCACTGGCATTGGTGCACAGCTTCCCAAGAGGAGTACTTCGAAGGCAAACGTAGTGATATTCAGCAATGAGGTATGTAGCACTTTTTCTAGTATGAGTTCACAAACTTAATTGTCTCACCTTCATATGTGACTGTAAATGTTCATGACTAGATAAATACAGGATAGGTTCTCATTTCTTACAGTAGTTCTGTTTTGTACAGTTATTGTGAAACTGAATTAGCAAACACAGAACCATTGCTTCTAGGAGAAATACCAGATCAGTTTCCCGTGAAACTCTAGTCAGAACGTTTTCATCTGCTGATCTACATTAAACCTTATTTTATGTGAGTTTCTGTTTGAAATACCTTATTTAACATATACTTCTTACAAATAATTAATTGCATTGTCTTTGAATGATTAAATCTGGGAATTTTGAAGGCTATTTATTGCCAATGTCCTCGTAAAACAAGTCAGTCTAGTTACTGAAATCCTTTTTATGCATAACGCTAAAGTATTTTTATAAAATTCTTCTGATCTGCAGAACCGTCGTCACCTGAAAGCTGAATATTCTTCAAGCTGAATATTCTTCAATATTCTTGAACCATGCAAACCAGCTAATACCATCCAGGAAGTGTTTAACATTTTCCTCACCCTGTGTAATGCGACTGTCAATTGTCTTTGCTTTCAGCCTCACAAAGATGCTGTCTACCATACTTTATCAGTCATGGTCTCATGAATGCACAAATTTACTCTTTTCCATTGCTTCATCACACCTTACAGTTGTTACGTTAGCAGTTTCTGAACAGGCCTCACATACACATTAGCAAAATTACTCTTCCTTTGTCTGGATGTACCATGTTATTCATTCATTAACTTTGAACTTATGGCTAACAGCATAGTGACCCACACCTGAATGAAAGCCCGTTCTCTTACAGCTGAGATATCAAAACTCAGAGATGTTCAGTTAATTGTCTCAAGTCACATACCAAGTAAGTGGGAGAAATATTGACCACAGCTAAAAACACTGTACAAAAAAGTAAGGAATTTTACTTATAGTTATCATTCAATAATTTAACATATTACTACTAATAATAAAATTATATTAGATAACAATGTTGAATGTTACATGTATAATAGACATAATTATTGTATACATGTATTACATATATATTATGTATGTATTATATATAATTTAAATAGTAGTGTTTAACAGAGTTTCAGATGGCTTTATGACAGAGTATCTTTAACACATATACAAGGAGTGCCCACAAAAGTACACACATTTTAAGAAAGGCAAAAACTGCATTAAAATTGTAACATTCTATATACTCGCATACTGATAAAAAAAGATGACTATAAGTCATGAGTATACATTTTTTGACACCCCCAGTATGTGATACATATAAACATATAATACATATATAATGCATATATAATAGTCAATATATACATATAGTTATATGTTGCATATGACATTTTCTCTGTAAGGCACTTCATGGCCTCCTTCAGTAGGCAGCACTTTAGCACTCAGATTGGGAAACATTTTAAACAGCAAAATCACAAACAAAAATGAGAAACTTGTGGAAAAAATGGCATTAAATGTATTTCCAAAAGGATACCAGGTTGTGGTATGAGAGCTGAAAGAAGGCAGAGTGTCAGCTTGTTCAGCCTCAGCTGGGAACATGTTCATGGAGCCCAATTTCTGATGCTTTGCACATGTCCACAAGCAACCATGAAGTGCAGCAAATATGGATTTTGGGGTCACAAATTGCAAATTTTAGCGAGTAGAGAAATTTGCAAATAAGACATCCATGAAGATGAACAATAAGAGTATATGCGTCTATTTGTATAGATTAATGTCTGGAAAAAAATGGGGTGACAAGAAAGAGTTTCATAGCAGTTTTGTAAATTTATTTATGGTCATCTCCTTTAGGATTTATATTTTTAACAACAGTCTAGGGATAACTGAAGTGAAATAGATTTTTGAATTTTTTATCATACTTGCTGAGTTCACTTGACAACGTATTGGCACGTAGACTATGCCAACACAGGTTAGACTGCTCCATACTGAAGGGAATAAAACTAAGCTAAACCAAACTAAAACAAGAACGATGTCTCGGATGTGACAAGAGCGATAAGTCTCATAAAGTAATAAATACCATTAATTCTACATTCTGCATCTTAGCCTATTTTTTTTTTTTTAATGGGAGGGAGGTGGGAGTGAGTAATAGAGAAAAAACGTACAAAAGAATAATGAAGACAAGGATGAGAAGACACAGACATATATGTAGACAGATAGACACAGACTAATGAAAAGCCACGAAGAAAATCCTTGTTTGAGTATTTGCAAGCCAACAGTAATTCTTGTAGAAGTGCTACACTATGTGTTTTCCTTCACTCTCCCTCTTAGGTACTCTCCTATTCATTACCTGAGATGTTTTATTTATTTTTAAAAAGTCTTTTATTATTATTTTTTTTCAATTACAGTTGACATTCAATATTATTTTATATTAGTTTCAGGGGTATAGCATAAAGATAAGGCATTTATACAATTCATGCAGTAATCATCCCATTATTCCAGCACTATACACAGTTATTTCAATATCATTGACTATGTTCCCTACGCTATACTTTACATACCCATGACTATTAATTTGGGCACTTCTGAATCCCTTCACCTTTTTCACACAGTCATCCAAATATCCCTCTCAGCTGGCACAGGTCAGTTTGTTTTCTGTATCTATGAGTCTATTTCTGTTTTGTCTGTTCATTTATTTTGTCCTTTAGATTCCACATGTAAGTGAGATCATATGGTATTTGTCTTTCTCTATCTGACTTATCTCACTTAGATGGACCTAGAGAGTATTATGCTACGTTGTTGCAAATGGTAAGATTTCATTTTTTTATGGGAGAGTAATATTCCATTGTATATAAGCACCACATCTTCTTTATCCAATTGTCTATTAATGGGCATTTAGTTTGCTCCCGTATCTTGACTACTGTAAATAACACTGCGAAAACATAGGTGTGCATGTATCTTTTCAAATTAGCGTTTTGGATTTCTTCAGATAAATACCCAGAATTTGAATTGCTAGATTATAAGTAGTTCTGTTTTTAAGTTTTGAGGAAACTTCAAACTGTTTTCCATAGTGGCTGCACCAATTTCAAATCCACCAACAGTGCACGAGGGATCCCTTTTCTCCACATCCTCACTAATACTTGTTTGTTGATTTATGTATTTATATAGCCATTCTGACAGGTGTGAGGTGGTATCTCATTGTGGTTTTTATTTGCATTTCTCTGATGATTAGTGATGTTGAGCACCTTTTCATATGTCTATTGGCCATCTGTATGTCCTCTTTGGAGAAATGTGTATTCAGGTCCTCTGCCTATTTTCAAACTGGATTTTTTTTTGTGGTATTGAGTTATGAGTCCTCTGTATATTTTGGAGAGTAGGCCCTTATCAGATATATGATTTACAATTATTTTCTCCCATTCAGTTAGAGAGTGTGGAGAATTAGGAAAATGAATGTTCTTTACTAAGGTAATGTTCATGATAACTAAGATATATTAATTGAAACAGTTTGCAAATTGTATTTTGCATCAATGTGCAGTTCACAAATGGTAATTCATGTCAAATAACCTCATACTTGTGAAATGTGTTATGGCCTTATTTTATAGCCGAGAAAGCAAGGCTCAGATTGGTTTGATTTATTATCAAAGGTCATATTGCAAGTAAGTGGTAGAGCTCTAATACAGCTAATTCCATTGTATACAAATTCAAGTAGTTTTATTTATATTTATAACCATAACTTAATCATTTAACATATCACTACTAATAATAAAATCATATAAACAACATATTGTTTAAGTGTTTTTTGAGCAGGGTGCTTTGATTTAATAATTCAATTCCTATATTGTCCACCTACATGTAGAAGCATTACTAGTCCTATTTCACATTAGAGAAAACTGACACTTAAAGAACTTAATTTACTCAAAGTTGTACAATCAACAAGTGATGGAACTTGAATCACATTCAGTCTCGTTAATCTTCAAAACTTAAGAAATTTAACCAGCACTTTCCACAGAAATATATGAAAACTGGATCCACATTATTTCCAAATACACAGTGCAACTACTTTGTGTCTCTAACACTTGTATTAGTTTTTTTCACACTTGGCCAGTTTCATAAATCCTTAGGCTATCTACACATAGGTATGTGCAGGTTTTAAATAGCCACACTGATTTGATTATCTTCCTTTATGTTTTAGTTTTCAATGAGAATATTAATGCAAATATTTTGTAATCCTATATTAGATCTCTATAAAAATGAACTGGAAATATATTTGTGAAGTGCAAAATTGAGATAATTAGAAGGGAAAATGTGCAACAAATCTTGACTATTACAGCATTTAAGAGATGTATAAGTTGGTTGAAATAAAGTGTGATCACACCTTTTCTAGGTCATATAATTGTGATTATGTCAAAGCATCTCTCATTTAGTAGCTTTAACAAATCATTTTCACTGATGATTCTCACCTATTTCATTTACTAGTTAACTAAATAAAACAAATAATCATCAAAGTTTTTGTAATACTGAAGGCAGATTGGGCAAAGCTAAAAAAAATCTATTAAGAAGATTTTGATTTATGACTTTTAAGTATTCTCATTTAACACTGATACATGGTTAAGAATTATGAAGATCTGATAGAACAAATTTCACTTATTATTTTCCCAAGAAAACAATGAAAGTAGAAAATAGCTCAGTTGCCAAAATGTTTACTTACATTTTACACTACCTTGCTATTTGTTTTATATTTTACAGGCAATAAAGAGATATAGCAAAATAAATTATAGGAGACCCCTACAAAGCAATGATCATTAAGTTTGAAGTAAAGCATTGCTATGATTATAACAAGGGACAATTTTGCAATTACACAGTGATAAACAACTTTATTTCTACTTTTCTTGCCTGGTTGTCATAACAGTCCTTTTTGAAGTTGCATTAATATGAGCATTGAAAAAGAATATTGGTGGCACTTTTGAATATCCAACATGATTTGCTTGAGGATTATGCAAATCAGTTCTTAAAGTCTCATTAAAAGAAAATATTTAAGGTGAACACTGAAATGTTCCAGTTAAAATTTACATCAGCAATGGCAATAGTAGGTAGCTCCTTCCTGGTTTATTGTGCATATTACTACGCTACATAAATATTCTGTTTGCAACTCATATTTTTACATATCAAATATCTAGGACATCCTCTTTTCCTCCATCATGGTATATGCATATATATTTGAGTATGTATGGCAGAATATTGCCATGCAAATTTCATGTCTATTTTACGAGAAATTATAAAATTTTCACTATCGGATCCGAATCCTCAATATAGTGAAATGTTTTAGAATTGTGAGTGTAAATGCAAGGACTTCTCTCAATGTCGGAGAAGTCAGGATTTGGGGAAAGATAGAAAAACAATTAAGAAGATCCTTGTAAACCTAATGCACTTTGTTTTGCCTTTTCACCTGTGTGTGAAACAAAGAAAAAAATGCTACTAACCAAAATATTTAAAGATTTAATGGTCTTCCCATGGTGTCTTGATCTATTACATGCTTGTAGTGATGGGCTTTGTTAAATTTTGCTACAAATTGCAGAGAAACTTAACAGACGTATTAACAAATTTAAAATACATTTTAGATAATTTAAGAGGAATGCTGGAAATTATGGATAAATCATAGCGATATTAAGAAATGTCAAGACTAAATTTATGGGAGATTAAGTTAGAATGTGTGCATACTTCTAAACAAGACAGAAAATTTTCGATACAGGAAAGAAATCAAATTTCACCCAGTGATGCATGAATTATAATTTATAATTTATAAAGGAAGCAGTAGTCCTCAAAGACAAAGCTGTGAAAGAATTTAGATGATCAAAACAAAACCCCACTCATACTTGATGCTTGCAGTATTTGTTTTCCATTCATACCTATTTGCAGAGAATTGACTTGCTTCATAAATATAAAATCATGTTCAGGCAAAAAATATCTGCATATACATAAACAAATATCCTTGGAAACACTGAAGATTGTTTACAGCAATATCTTTGAATGGAGTAGCGGATCAAAGGGTGCTATGTTTCCGTGGAAATAGATTTCTGGTCTCAATATTGTTTTTAGAGCAGGCTATATTAACTTTGTTATGTGGATAATTGGAAATGCATTAGGGAGCATTCGGACAAGCTGACGGTGTTCACATTTTATTATTTGTGAATGTCTATGTAGATTGTTTGTCAGAAATGACTTTCCCTCTTTGGAACTTTTCAATGATGAGCTATACTTTCCAAAAGTGCCCTAGTGCTATGATTTATTTTGAAGGGATTCTCATTAAGCTGTACACTGCTGTATTGAAATACATGATTATGCTAAAAATGCTGACGCAAATATTTTTTCCTATTACTCTTTAAGTTGGTTGATTTTCTGTGAATGTTAAATCAAAGACAAGAGCTTACTTTTTCTCATCTGCATAGAGATAAAGATGCTACATACATTCATTATTTCTGCCTGCACATTCATATATATATATATATATATATATATATATATATATATATATGTAAAGAAAATATTCTAAGGAAATGTTTAATAAAGCCACCATTTTTATATGATTGTTAGGCTATTTTAAAAATGACTTACAGTAATAAACATCTCTCTGTGCAAGCTCAATAAGGGCTACGTGAATTGAATTTGATTGACTAAATAATATTTAAAATATATTTCATAATATCAAATTTTAATGCTATAATTACAGTTAAGAATTTGGTTTAATAATGTATCTCACATTTAAGTTTCTTTAGAAAATACATTCAATAATTCATATCTGTATTTTGCTTAAGTATAAGTTTATATTAAATTCCCATTGGTTCATCAGAAATTGCTTTCAATTTAAAATATATGCCTTCTTTAAAGAACTTAATTATGTTTTTAAATGATAAGAGTATATTAATCAGTCATTTTTCAGATTTTGCTTATGCTATGCTTGGGAAATGTATGTTTAACAGTACATTTTAATGAGTTTTGGTTCATTTTAGAACATATTTTACAAATATAAACATAAAATATATGCAATTATAAAAGAAGATGTTGTTATGCAATTCCCTGTCTGTATCAGAATGAAAGTGAAATATCTAATGAAAATGCTCTTGAAGTCTGTCTTTAAAATATTACATTAGAAAAGTGTTTCCCATCTTCCACCATGTTATTCTATCAAAAATACTTTTACTCTGTACTGATGTTACAAGTAATTGATCAAATTTTCCTATTTGTGTTAGATGGTAGAAAAATAGGAGCTAAACACATATTATACTCCTAACTAAAGTTGAGAGAATTATTTTATATACTATTTCCCTATTCTTTACTTTTTACACATATATTTATGTTTAATGTTATTATTCATATTATGTAATAGCTGGATGTAAATATTTTAGAGAATAAATCAGGAATTATGTATAACTCAAATTATACACATACAATATTAACTCTGATTTTTATAATGGATTTGCCTACAATACTTCCTGACAATTGCTGTTTGTGGTACATAGATTGGAATGCAATACTAGATGTCTTCAGACAATATTCTCCATTCATGTGTACATTGTTAATCAGATGGTCATGGAGGTCATCTTATCAAATAATGTAAGTATCATGAAGCCAGGTACTTAGTAGTATTCATAATTACATTCCTTATATCTAGAAAGGTGACTCTTCATAAGCACTGAAGAATAATTGAATAACAATTCATTTTAGCACTTTTTTTGGCGAATTATCAAATCTAAATACTTAGTTGTGAAATACACCGATATTAGGACATCTGGCTACTGCTTGTGGGGAGTATGGTTAGGGATCTAATATTGCATGAAAGTCATATTCTCGGTGTTCTTATTGAAGAATTGAATGTCTGATTCCAGCATTCACATACTAAATTACCTTGCTAGACACATGCAGTACTGACCTTGTGTATTCAGTGGGGAGAGAGAAAAAAGGAGGTCAGAGAAGTATGAAAGGAACCAAAGCTCAATGCTGGTAATGGCCCATGGAGTAGGGAGAAAGCTCTCAACATAGTTTGAGAAAGCTGGTAATGGCTCATGGAGTAGGGAGAAAGCTCTCAACATAGTTTGAGAAAGCTCCTCAAATGATTGTGACAAAGTTACCTCTAAATAAGTAACTTTCCTAAAGGAAATTCATACTGAAACTAAACTGGCCATAAAGTAGCTCTCTCTTTACAGAATAGTACTGTAGGTTTTAATTTCTGTTTTACGACTGACTAATATTAACTTTTCTAGTCTCATACAAATTGATATTTTTTGCTAACTTGCTAGTATTCACTATCAGATTATATTCCTTTGTACATGTATACTACCAGTTATTTATACATTCTAATGTCACATTAGATAGCAAAAAAGAGGAAACTATGAATGTTGCTGCTTTACTATTTGTTATGCAATGGTATAGTCTGGTGGTACATGTACTCCAGGTCATAGGATTGCTACATCATCAGATTCATTCATATTCAGTTTCACTAAGTAATGTTATACTTTCACAAAGTTCTTGTTGCTATTTTGATTTACAATGTGTACCTCCATGAAACCACATCATATAATACTAGATATCAGACTTTTTAATTTCTGATAATCATTTAAATATACAATGAAAATGTATTGAGGTTTTTCATTTACATTTTTTGGATTACTAATGTGGTTGAAACCTAATCATATGTTTATTGGTCATTTGTACTACTATTCTGTAAAAGTCTAGTCTTTTGCCCTTATTTGATTGTCCAATTGCTCTTATTGTTCAGCAGGATTTCTTTAAGACTACACATACAGAGGCTTTGTGTTTTCAAAATAATTCTTTTCCATTTTATAGCCTGTCTTATCTTTTGAAGAAAAGCTCTCAATCTAAATGTGGAATCAGTCTTTTCCTTTACGGTTTATACTATTTGTGTTGTTTAAAGTGTTTCCTACCCCAAGCTGACAATAGTATTCTGTTCTGTAATGTATTTAAAATTAATTACAAAGGCTATTGCTTTTCTGTGATACTACCTCTATCACACATCAAGTATCCATAAGTGTGACTCTGAGCTGTTATTCTGTTCCACGGACTGATTTTTCTATTAGTTACTCAATATTCTATTTAATATAGTTGAATGATAAATCTGAGTAAATGGCAAGAAAAAAATCATCATTTTATTATTTCCTTTGAAGGGTTCTTTAGATATTCTTGGGCATGCATAAATTTACAGTTTTAGAAATACTGTCTCAATTTACAAAATAAAAAAAACAAACAAATGAAATAAAAATAATGACAAAGACACCTACTGTGGTTGAATTAAATATTTAAATTATTGGGGATAATTTAAACATTTTCTATGTAGACTCTTCCACATAGTAAAAATGATATGTTTTCACTCTATGTAGGTGTTAATGTTTGTCAATGCATTTTTATAATTTTTTCCAAAAAGTTTTTGCACATAGTATGTAAATATATTCTTAGACGCTTTAGAATATTTAATCATAAGTCATAATTTTATCTTCTAAATATTTGTCATTGTGCTTACAAATGTCACTTTATGTACACTGATTATAGCAATCTTGCTAATCACTTTTATTACTTATAATAATTCATTACATATCCCTCTGGATTATGTATTCTTAATATTTTAAAAATAACGGAAGTTAGTGGAAAAGGTATACATCACTAACAACCATAAAAAAATTAATTTTTTAAGAGATTGCTATAAACATCTATATGCTAATGAATATACAAGTTAGATGATCTGCAAAAATTTCTTAGAGGATACATGCCATGAGAACTGACTCATGAAAAAAGAAAAAAATAACAGACTTATAACAAGTAAATATGTCGGATTAATAATTTTTAAAACTTCCCATTAAGAAAAGAGAAGACTTCACTGGTGAAATCTACCAAATATTTAAAGAAAAATTAATACCAAACCACTAAATAGTTATCAAAATAGAAGAAATAGGAGCACTTTTCAATTTCTTCTATGAGGTTAGTAATGGCCTGATACCAAAACAAAATTAAGGCATCACTGGAAAGGAAAACTACAGACCAGTATATTTTACATATAGACACAAAAATAAACTGTTTAATGACATATTCAATATCACCAAGTTGGATTTATACCAAGAATGCAAGATTACCTTAACATTAATGAGGAATTAATGTAATGTACCATATTAAAATAAAGAAAAAACACATGATCATTTTAATAAATGCAGAAAAAGTATGATAAAATCAAATACATTTTCATGATTAAAACACTTAACTAGGAATCGAGGTATATTCCTCAAACTAATAAATGGGATCTTTTGAAAACTCTCAGGTAACATAATGTTTAATGGTGAAAAACAATGTACATCCAAAAAAAGAAATATTATTTCACACTAAAAGCAAATGAGCTGTCAAGCCATGAAGCCATGAAGGAAACTTCTATGCACATAACTCACTGAAAGAAGCCATACTGAAAAAAATTGCATATTGTTTGATTCTAAATATGTGACATTGTAGAAAAGGTAAAACTAAGGACATAGTAAAAAGATCAGTGGTTTTCAGAGGTAGGGGTGGGCAGGGAAGGATGAGTAGGCAGAGCAGGATTTACAGCAGTAAAAATACATTGTATAATATCACAATGATGAATACATGCCATTATGCACTGGTCCAAACCCATAGAAAGGTACCACACCAAGAGAGACTCTAGTGTAACCTGTGGCTTTTAATGCTTCTGATGTGTAAATGGAAGTTCATTAACTGTAACAAATGTAGCATTCTGATGGGGGATTAATGAACGAGTCTATGCATATGTGGAGGCAGGGAGTATATGGGAAATCTTTGTAACTTCTCATTTTAGCCTTAATCTGCCCAAAAAATTTGTCCTAATTAAAATAAATAAATTAATTAAACAGAAAAGGAAGTTGTATTTCCTCCTTTAAAATTTAACACATTTATTTTTATTGGCTTACTAGGATGCCTCGGACCATTAATACAATCTATTCATTATACATTTGAATCCCATCTGGGTCTTCCAAAAAGGGTGGCATTTAGTACATGGGACCCCAGAGCGTTATTTGTTTAATTTGCATATTTATAATGGATATAATGAACAAGTGTAACCATAATGTTTATCAAATGAATATAAAAATGTTCCATATCACTTGGTTCTTGGCACTTTTTTTAGCATTCTTTTGTGGTTAATTTTGGCTAATTTTGGCTGGCTAATTTTGTATGACTTTGGAGATATATGTGCGTATTACTTAGTGATATGTGTCATTATGTTCTATGATGAGAGCAGCTGAATATTCTTGTTACAAAAATAGTGGGATAATAATGCCTAATGCCTATTTATGCCCAGGCGAAATATGAAGAAAAAATAATAACCGTGTGTATACATATATAATGCCTACTCTTTGTCAATTTCAAGCATCCTCTTCCAGGTAAATATTATCTCACCATTTGCAAGGGAGGAAACTGAAATCCAGACTTTAACTTATTCCTGCTAAATTGTGACTACTATATGATTTTTCCCGTTAATCCTTTTTTAAAAAATTAAAATCTTCTTATAGCATATTTGTGTTGTTAGTTATGTCCACTTGGAAAAGAAAATAAATATCTAATAAATGTCTAATAATTTGTAAGTCATAAAACCAGATGGAATATGGAAATCTCAATATTATTCCCAAAGTATTTGCACCAATTTTTAAAATCTTCTTTTAAACAATTATGTCTTGGACCAACACGTTATCATTTAAGGTTTACTAAGTATCTACCAGAATAATTTATGATTACTCTAATATTGTATTTAATAATGACTTTTTAAATATATATGCTATTATTTGAAATATGCCTTTGACAAACTACAAGTCTGTATTTCAAATAATGAAGTATAATGCATTTCAGTTTATTTATAGCTTTAAGTAACTTCCTTTGCAATATGTTGAACAATTATAATCATACACATATTCCTACAATATTTTGCTGAAAAGTTTGACCATAAGAAACATATTTTTGCCACAAATTCAATATGTGTGCCTAATTATTTACAAAGTTGGAACTTACATGAAAAGAATGATTTGCAGGTGCGAAGTAATACTATTCACTTTTTCAGCTATTTCTAATTTTGCAGTAAAAGGGTGAACGTTAGTGCTAATTTACTCTGTTCTCAGAAATATTTCATGAACAGATAAAGATTTCCACATTTAAGCAAATAACATTTAATAAAACTTATAATACATTTTACAGTACAAGAAACACTTCTGACCCAGATTTTATGGAACACGGATGGGTAAAGAGATACCTAAATACATAGATAGCTGATAAACAGATGGCTTTTACTTTTCTTTTTAAACAATCTCCCTGGATGAAAGTGGCCTCCACGGATACATTTTTGTACATATTTTAACATTCGGTATCTTTAATAAAATGGGATTGAAATTAATAGAAGAGATGCAGAACAGTATGCAAGTTTAAAGCTAAATGCCATTGTCTCATTTTTGAAATATTATGTCACAACTAATTACATGCAGTTTTAGAATTAAGAAGGAATTATGCCCAAACACTGCTTATTTAACATTTACCACCGTTTTCAAAAGAAAACTTGTATCTTAAAGCACTTAAGTATTTTCTTGTGACCAAAATGTAAATGAATTTAGCATATCCATGTCAATTCAAAACCAGGTGTATTGATATTGTCCACTACTTATCAGAGATTTGTGAAACCTGTGTTAGCATATGTAAAAATAAAACACGTCACAAAATTAATGTACATTGTAAATATTGAGAAGTCTGAGATAGTAGTTTTAATATCTCAACATCAATAGACAATATACTAAAATTTTACAAATAGTGGGGGTGCCAAAAAATTGTACACAAGTGGACACTTTAGTCAGCATTGCTCAAGCAGTAGTTTGCCTCAGTCAGAAGTGTCTGGACACTGATGGTAACTACTTTGAGCACCTCCTGTAATTGCAGAAGTCAAAATGACTTGTATTCATCTTTTGTTATCGGTATACATTGAGTATTACAATTTTAACCCAGTTTTTTCCTGTCTTAAAATATTTATACTTTTTATGGCACCCTCTGTAGGTTTAGCATTTATATATTGAATGAATTGAATACACAAATACACAGCTTTTTTTTTTTTCAGGATCTTTATATCTTTTAAGTTTCACTTACTGATTTTATTAAAAAATGGTCATGTCACAATGTCTGGAATGATCTTTTTTTGTATATTCTAACTTCATGAAATCTCTTAGGCCTCCTTCAGTAATCTTATCTTCCCTGGAACTCACTTATTTTATTCTTGGAATTTCTCCAGTTAGATCTCAATGTATCGTTAAATGTTTTTGTACTTTATCTTATGCTTTCTAAATATTGTTCTCCCATTTTTGCATGAATGTGAATATACTGTCTTATAAATTCAAGGGTATAAGGTTTATCTTTATATCCCAATATGTGTCACCTAATGAAGTTAATTTATATAATTTGATTGAATATGGTTTTGTTACAACTTATTGACATTTACTATGTATAATAATTATAGTCAATATGGAAATGATAACAATGGTTTAAATTTACTACATCACTGCTTCAACAAAGTATGTTCAGTCCATCATGTACTATGCATTCACAAGAGAATGGTAATCTAAAATAGAAACTAACATGGAAATTCTAGACTGGCAAGTTATACTCTCTGAAATTATGCACACTTTTGTAAAGGTGAAATTCAGGGATTCAACAATGTAGGTAGACTTAGCTGGTTTGCAGTTTGATCCATCTTGGTATTCAATTGTTTTCTCTTTGTTTCTTCCCACAGAGACTGACTTGAGAACTCTGTTTTGTCCCCTTTCTCAAGGCTACCCATACCTCATTAATCCATTTAATTAGCAGAATTCTAACCTGGAATGTACAACTTCTTAATCCTCAGGCACCCAGACACTGGAATCCATTTTGCAACTCCCTTGCTGTTTTTACTGGTGACGCATAAAGCCCCAGGCTGCAGTGGCCAGTCTAAGTTCCAAGTCCGGAGGTAACATTATGTTAAAACAGACCAGACCCCAGGAAGCTATGTCAGCCCTGGGACCTGCCTGACCGACTCCCCCTTTCTTTTGTAGTTCTTGTGAACCTATAAGACCTTCTGACCAGTCTAGGAATTGGGAGGTGATCTTTGGACAGGAATCCTCCATCCTCCCAGAATGCCGGTATTCTGAATAAACCTGCTTTTCTTTCTATCAATCATGTCTCTCTTAACTTTTTCAAGCAGCAGGCTGCCAGACATTAGCACGGTACCACTTTCATTGAATTATAAGAAATGTGGAAGACATGATTAGTGAACTGGAAAGCAAGTCGTTAGAAAATAGCTAAACTGAAGCACCAAAAAATTTTAAAAAGTAAAAATACAGGAAAAAAATTAGAACCACATGGAACATAGTAAAACAGTCTAACATGCATTAGGGAGCCCTAAAGGGAAGAAAAGATAAGACCAATATGTTAGGAGATAATAGCCAAAACATTTTTAAAACTGATGAGAGAAACAAACCACCAAATTCAAAGATCTATGAGCATCCTAGGCAGAAAAAATATACTACAGGAAAAAAATACCATAGTAAGACTCTTGAAAACCAAAGACAAGAGACAAACTCACAGGAAGTCAAGAAATTACATATTACCTTCAAAGGAGAAACAGTCAAACTGAAAGTTGACCTCTGAACCAGAAAACAATGCAAGGATACCCTAAATTCCTGAAATACACAGTTATAGTCCAGACATGAAATCATGGTATCTTTCATCAAATTGGTATTTAGGAAGTGAAGAAAAAAGGAAGAATATGGAATAGATTTTATAAGTATTAGTAAATAGGAATTGATGGATTACAAGTTGGAGGAAAAGTAAGTAGTAAAATAAAACCATACTAATTAGATTTTTCCTTTGTTGTTGTTCTAATAAAATTTCTGATACCCATTACAGATTTGAGTATGTCTGAGCAGAATATATGGGAAGTAAAAATTGTCAATTATGTTTATATTGAGTTTGAGAAAAATTTTAGTTATCTAAATAGATATACCACATTTCCCTGAAAAATAAGACTGGGTCTTACTTATATTAATTTTTGCTCCAAAAGATACATTAGGGCTTATTGTCATGGGATGTCATCCTGAAAAATCATGCTAGAGCTTATTTTCCAGTTAGGTCTTATTTTCAGGAAACACTGTATAGATACTGTCTTTCAGCAACTAAGGAGAATTGTGGATGATTCATTTTAAATATAGTGATCAGGGTGATCTCATTGAAATACTGTTTTTGGAAACTCAGTTCTTTACTCCTCTGTAATAGAATTATACATTCACACATTTGCCTTGTAACTTTGAAGTGACTTCTGCTCACTGGAGAGAGTATATTTTTCTGTCACATGTATGTTCGCTCACCATGTGATTTGCCGTAGTTAATACTTTATGTAGTTATACATAATTCCACTAAGATATAAATGTAACCACATATTTTAGTTTGTCTTCTTGATATATGCCATGAGAACATGACTTGGGTAGTGGCTTGTGTCAGAATGACTGAAAGAAGTGGAACGGACCTGACTCAACTTGCAGCCTGATCTAATGATAACTGAATTTAATCAATCTTTTCCTGACTCTAGACAATCTCTTAGGCCAGCGTACTCATAAACATTAAAATAAAACAAAACAAAAACAAAAAACAAAACAAAACAAAAAACCCAAAAGCTGTTTTATAATTATGAGGAATATGAGTTGATTTTTATCCAAAAAAATGATTAATAGAAACATTGGTACTGGAGTTGGGGTGTTGCTGTTTCATCACAAAATATGTGCTACTGACTTTGGGTTTGGGCAATGAGAAGTAATAAGAGGATGTAAAATATCAACATATATAGTATGGTATAATTTATACCTGTGGTAATTTATAAGTGACAACAGACAGGTACAAGGCAAGAAAACTGTGATACAAGGCAAGAAATTTGAGAAAATATTAGTAGTGGTAGTTGTCGGTTAGGTAGCAGTACTTATTAAGCTAACAGTAAAAGAATTGGACTCGGTAAAGATCTATCTGCTACCACTCTAAGAATATTGTAACTGAATGGAAAGTTCCCAGAACATCTCGGATTTTGAGTTGGGAAATGGACTAACTCTCAGAAAGTAAAACTATACCCATCAAATCACTAAACACTGGGTGGGGAAAAAGGCCAAATTTAGTCTCTGCCTGTACATCATAGACTTAAGACAGATATCCTTTCAAAAGCTGTGGTCTTTAAGACAATAGATACCCTTTCTATTGGATGTAATGAGTCCTAGAAGAATACTGACATTGTCCCATGAAGCCTTTTATGCCATCAGTTTTTTCACTTGAGAAAGAATAATGAATTGCAGGTATAAATTTTGGCACATAAAATGAAATAGAATCAAGTGAATAGGACACTTCAAATTTATATTAAGTTGTATCAGCCTAAGCAGTATCAGACTGCATAAAAAGACACTGAGACTTTTCAAGATATTAAAATACTCTTCTCCATGAAGGAGGTTTGCAGAACTTTTTAGCCTCCCAGGAGTATACATTTTCCACCACTCTCTTCTGATATGGTGAAGGAGGATGATGAAAAAGGAAGGGCATCCAAAAGATAAAGAGGCAGAGAAATTAATAGACTCTGGAAATATATTCAGGGAGCAGAACATGTAGCTAATTAAGGATTAGACAGACCCCCCAAAATTTGGGCCCATTATAAAATGACATCATAAAATTGGCCTATGGGATTTCAGAATTACTATGAAATAGTTGCTCCTCAGTGCTTTCTCTTCTTTGCATTTTTGAATGGGATTATTTAATGCAATTATCCTGTTCTTGTTTCACTACTGTATGTTAGATTTAGAGAGAAGATATGGCAAGTGTTTGCTTTCATGTATTTCTGGAGCAAGAGGATTACCTTCTAAACCTGATAAAGATCACTGTGATTGATTGTAATGCAGCAAAAACTGATAGTCACTTTAAACCATATTAGAGTATGTCATAAAAACATAACACCTGTGAGAAGAGGTTTCCAGGCGTTAAGAAACATCAAATGCCCAGGCCCTGACATAAAATCATGTCTGCATTGACAAGAAAGGGCAAGGAACTCAGTGTGCCTAGATTTCATTAAAAACATAAAATAAAAAAATAACCTGCTAGGGGATGAATACAGAGAAGAAATGATCAGTACATGTAGCTAAATGAAAGAGATAGAAAAAACATTGAAGAGTCTTAAATAGTAGTAATATATGTGACTTATTTAAGATTTGTCTATTTTATTTAGAGTGTGCTGCAGAGGACAAGTGCAGGATCAAAGTAACTAGCAATAATCCAGACAAAAGATGAAGGTGGTAGTGGATCAGAGTACTGCTGAGAAGTGCTTAGATTTGAGTTTTAGTTTCAAGGTTAAGCTTTCATTATTTGTTAGTGGATTTTATTTGCAGTGCAGGAGAAAAAGAGGAATCAAAGACAGCAAAGTACCTGGACCAAATTTAAAGAATGGAGTTGCCAATAATCAAGTTAAAGATGAATGACTGCAGGAGAAGTTTTAATGTATATGTACATGTATGTATGTATGTATACATGTACGTATGTATGTATGTAATTATGTAAATATCGTTATGGGAAATAAGTGATGTTCAAGAATTTGTTTTTCTACAAAGGTTTTTCTTTGAGTTGATGGTTAGATATCCAAGCAAAATGTTGAGGCGATTTGTTGTATCAGTTGCAATCTATGGGAGACATCCGAGATGAAAACATGTATATTTGAAAGTTATTTGTCTTTACATGCTGTTGGAAACTGTAAGGCTGCGTATGATTATTATTGGATAAAGAATCGATGTGGTTCAAGAACTGAACCTTGGGGCATTCCAACGCTAAGAGATAAAAAGAAAAATACAAAGGAACAGTTTGTATAGATACATAATGCCTACTATGCGTCAATTTCAAGCATCCCTTCCAGATAAATATTATCTGTATGAAAGAGGAAAAGAGGTAATGAACTGAACTAAATGCGGTTAGTATGCCAAATAAGATGAGTAATGATAAATTCACCATTAGATTTAGCAACACAAAAGTCATGTCAGTAACTTCCACATTGAAAAAGTTTGGCAAATATCACTTTTAGTATGGTGGTGAGGGATTGGGGTGGTGGTGTGTTAATCATGCATAAAAGGGGCAAAGGAACTGATATGAGCAAGGATATAATTAAAGTTATTTACCATAAAGTTTAATCCGGCTAACAAATAAAAGAAGATGGTGTAGTTGGAATAGAGAAATACTGGTATAATCAATAGAATTTAGGTCTTGTTAATATTGAAGTTGTTTATTTCAGTAAATATGAGATAATGAGATAGTAAGATAGATGGTGATAACAAAGAACTAGGATACTTATTTAAGGTGATATGACTAGTAAATGTAATGTCATATCCTGAATAGGATTCTCGGGAAAAAAAGAACAAAAACAAATAGATAAAAACTAAAAAAAATATGAATAACGTATGCATTATAAAGGTTAATCTTGATATGACTAGAGCAAATACTATAGTCAGACTGTACGCATCGACAGAAAGGGATGTTGGGGAACTTTCCAGAAGCACTCAGAGTATTAGGATTCAGTCTTCACACCTGATGATAGTTATTTTGAGAAAGGTGGTTAAGAGCTGTCTTACTCTAAAACTCATGAGGTTTTCCTTTGCCCTCTGTCAATGATGGAACATAGGCGAGGTGGGGCTAGGTATATAAATCTGGATCTAAGGAAGGCATAAGAATAAATACCTAGGTGCATCAATTATGGTGCTAAGGCCTGCAACTAGATGAGGTTGCCTACTGTGAGAATTAAAACAGGGAATAGAAAAGGATCCAGGATCCAAACTCCAGACAATGCTAATTAGAGGTTGAAGAAGAGAAGTAAAAAGAGCTTGAGAAGAATGAATACTGAGTTAATGATCCACTACTTCACCTGATCCATTGTATCTACATGGAGAAAAAAAAATTCCTGATTAAATTCAATTCTCTAGCGACCCTTGCCCACAAAAAAATAAATGTAGATGGAGGAAAGCAGTCATGCCACCTGGTTGCTATTTAAAGTCACAAACACACAGGATTCTGGGAAAGTGGAAGAGTAGGAAATATCAGGAATCTGTCTCCACAGCTAGACAACAACAATTGCACTGGCAGAACCTGCCTTCCATACATATTTTGGAACTCTGGAGTCTATTGAAGACCTAGGACTTCCAGGGGAATGCTTGGACAGTAAATTGCAGCTAATTTTGGTCAATGTCAGGTCTTAACACAGTAGCAACTATTCATTCTCCACATCCCAGGCAGCCATGCATACTACAAAGTTATAAAAATCAAAGCAGCATGGTACTGGGAGACAGATGGACATATAGACCAATGGAATGTAATAGTGAGCCGGGAAATAAAGCCTTGCATATATAGTCAAATGATTTTTGAAAAATGTGCCAAGACCATTCAATAGTTAAAAGACACTATTTTTTATCAAATAGTGCTTAGAAAACTGGATGTCCACATGCAAGAGAATGAACATAGACCCATACCTAATACCTATAAAAATTAAAATGTGTCAAAGACCTAGTGTAAGACCTAAAACAATAAAACTCTTACAACAGGGACATAGCATTAATTTCTTTGATATGATATCAACAGCACAATCAAAATAAATAACAAACTGGGCTTCATAATATTTTTTTTAAATTGTGCATCAAAAGACACTATCAACAGAGTAAAAAGGCAATCCACAGAATGGGAGAAAGTATTTGCAATTATATATCTGATAAAGGATTAATATCCAGAATATATGCAAAACTATTAGAACACAAACAAATTACAAACAATCCAATTAAAAATGGTCAAAGTCCTTGAATAGACATTTTTCCAAAGAAGATACACAAATGACAAACAGACAAAAAGATGGTTGACTTCACTAATCATTAGGGAAATACAAATCCAAACTACAACGAAATGCCACTAGTAAGGAGATTTGGATTGCTACTATCAATAAATCAGGTTAAATACTGGTGAGGATGTGAGAAATTGGAACCCTTGTGCACTGTTTTGGGGAAAATGAAGTGGTACAGCCACTATGGAAAACAATAGGATAGTTCTTTAAAAAGTTAAACATAGAATTAGTATTTCATTCAGCAATTCCACCTCTGGTTTCATACCCAAAAAACTGAAGTCAGGGTTTCAAAGAGATATTTGTACATTCATGTTCATAGTAATATTATTCATAGTAACTGAAACCTGTAAGCAACACGAGTGTCCATTGATCGATAAGCAAATTGTGGTATACACACACAAAGGAATATTGACCTTAAAAAGGAAGAACATTGTGACATACGTATGCTAACACATGGATGAATCTTGAGAGACATAAGCCTGTCACAAAAAGACAAATACTGTATGATTCCACTGATAGGAAGTAGTTAGAATAGTAAAAACCATAGAGACAGAAAGGAGATCAGTGGTTGCCTGGGGCTGGAAAAAGGGAGGACCAGAGGAGTTTTCATATAATGGGTATCGAGTCTCAGTTTTCAAAATGAAAATAGTTTTGGAAAACAGTTTTGGCAATGATAGTAGCACAACCTTATAAATGTATTTAATGCCACTGAACTTTATACTTAGTCTTGTGTGTGTGTGTGTGTGTGTCTTCTTGGCATATCCTAAGCATCTACAAAGTACCTGGCACTTAAATACTCTTGTAACTTACCTGCATGAATAAAAACTTGAAGAGGTTGGTGTTATAGAATCTAAAATAATATTCCCAATGAAGAAGGAACTAACAATTAAGGGTTCAAGTGAATTAAGAAGGATATTTTTCCTAGATACTATATATAATGTGCTTGCTGGTGATTTGACAAAACATTACCCAAAGAGTGCAGGTTATGGTAACCTACTTAGTAAGTTAGATGGACATAACAAAAAATACGGGTTCTCGTTAAGACAATTAAAAAGAAAAAAAAATGTACTACAAAGTTGAAAATTAGAGCAGTAGCTGGAAGGGTATATTAAGTTGATACAGTTTGTGTTATAAAATCCTAGTAAATATGTACCTTGTCAAGGCTATTTCCTTGTCACTCAGCTTCCATTCGCTGAGCAGATACTTATTACGATAAGAGGCATTGTGCTGGACACTGGAGATAAATTTGGATTCATAGTCTCTGTCCTCAAGCATTTCATAGTCTAATGGGTAAAATAAACATGTTTCAAGTTATCACTCAAGTAAATGTAATCTTAAGCTACTATTTTGGGAATCATGGAATATTTATTAATAAAGTAGCAATTTAGCTATGACCAGTAATACAGGCCTGAGATCACCATTTGAAACTACAGTTGCCACAACTGTGTCCCTTGTAAAACAAAGAAATCCAATGTTGATACAGCATAAAATGCCAAGAAAGGGTGACAGGCTTCTATTTTCCATAATATGGTGAAAATTATATATATATATGAAAATTATATATGTATATATATATATATATATATATATGACTAAAGGCTTTTTATAACATAGGAATTCTGATATATATATATATATATATATATATATATATATATATCAGAATATAATATATATACTATTATATATTATATATTATATAACATACTGATATATATATATGTATATATATATATATATATATATATGTCAGAATTCCTTATGTTATAAAAAGCCTTTAGTCATATAAAAATATAGAAAATAATTCTTTTAAATTCCATGGCTTAACTGTCAAGCAAACAAAGGAAGTCATAAGAGATCAAATTGAGAGAATCGAATGAATCTAGAGAGGACTCTGAGAAAACTTTGTTCTGCTGATACTAAGAGTTTGAATTTTATGTCTGAACCTAGACTAGAGATAAAAACAAAAAAACAACCCCCGAAATCCCTAAATTTGTGGCCTGAAGAATCCAGAAGTCATAAATTTTAGCTCCCCAAAATAACACATCAATATACAATGACTACCACATACACATATGTTTGACCACATACAGTGTGCCAGCCAATGTTCTAAGAAATTTGCACCAAATTAGTTAATCCTCATAATAACCATTATAGCGATGATTTTACAGATTGAAGAAATTGTGACGAAGAGAGTTAGGTAAATGGTTTAAAGTCATATACTTAGTATGTGAGTGAACTCGGTTTTAGCCTAGGTAATCTAGGTTCGGGGTACACACTTCATCTTAAGACTATGTTGTTGCTCAGCTAAAGGAAAATATAACATAATGAAGAAAATAAAAATAAGTACTCCACAAATGGAGATAAGAAATATTACGTCTTACTCCTGGCTATGATGAAAAATTAAAAACAAATGCTCACCTGAAAAATTTTAGCCATCATTATGTGAATATTGAGTCTAAATTTAAAATACTATTTGGTTCATGAACCTCAAGAAAATTATATTAAAAGTTTCTTGTGTTGGTAATATTGCTAGGAGTTAATAAGAAATGAAATAAACTCGCTTTGGAAGAAAACCACCCGCAACACAGGACTCTAATAATATCCAAAGAAAAAAGTTAAAATGAACACGAGTTGAAAAATAGAAAAGAAAAGCAAGGAGTAAATCCATGAGAAGGAGATATAAAGGATTATCATAAGTGATTGTCAGAAAAAATAATAAGTCCCATAATTAGATTATAAAAGGCATAATATTAAAACAATAAAATATGTAATGTAAAATAAGTCTTTTATTTACAATATAAAATACATCAAAATTATGACTAAGAGAAAAAGGTTATCAAAGCAAGCAAGGCATTTTAGAAATCAAAATGAAAAAAAAATTCTAGAAATCTTCTGGAAGTGTTGTGTGTGTGTTTATGTCATGTGAGTGGGGTGCATGTGTGGGGTATGCACATGATAGGGGGTGAGGGTGTTGCATGGGGGTGTGGTATGTGCACCTGTTGTGTGTGTGTATGTGTGTGTGTGTGTTGTTAGAAATACAATTAATGGTTTAAACATTAGAATAGGCCCTATTAAAGAGAGAATAGACAAAAATAGAATGAAGATATTACTAAGAATATATCTAACAGAGACAAAGATATCTAAAATGTGAAAATTCAAATAAGATTGAGGTAAAGTAAGAGTGAAATATCAAAGCAGAGTTTTAGAAGATGGCACTAGAGAGGGCAGAGGAAGAGTAATATTTGAAGATAAAGTCTGAAAGCATTTCCCAGAATATATAAGATTCAAAAAGCTCCACAGTTTCCAAATGGGATAAAAATAAATGTATAACTAGCTGTAGTGTCATGAAAATGTTCTATAATTAAGACAGAGAAATTGTAAAAGCAATGGGAAGAAAAGTACAACAAATAGGACAATTAATTTATAAACAGCAGAAAATGCTGATAGAAAACAGTGGAAAAACATCTTCAAAGTGCTGAGAGAAACAATTCTCATATTAAAAATTTAACATGTGCAAACTAAAAGAACTGCAAAAGCAAATAAAAATCAGTCTAAGTAAATTAATATCTGAAAATATATTTATATAAAATATTACAAGGAAATAGTATTATCTCTATATAGTACTAAAATATCTAATTCAAGCCACAGATATAACACTGGAGCTTTTATGTATATAATAAAATATAGCTTTATTAATTTGAATTTAAAGGAGACTTGATAAATGTATCTTCACAAGGAAGAATTAAAGGCAAGTTCCTCAACAACTGAAAGATAATAAAAAATATATTAGGTATGTATATGTTTGAAAAATAAAAATTAAACATGATGTAAATAAACCCAACAATTCAAAAATACAGATTATCAGAGGATGGGTTCAAGATGGGAGTATAAGAAAATCTTCAACTAAACTCTATCCATTGACACATCCAAACTACAATTACACGTAGAACGATTATCTCTGAAAAAGATCTGATGACTAGTAGAACAGCTATTCCACAATGAAGGACAAAAAGAAAAAGCTACATGAAGATGGGTAGGAGGTACATACACTCAGTCTTGTCAGGACCCTCACCCTTAGAGCAGCCACCTGCAACTGGGAGGGATATCGCAAACACACACCTCCGCCCTGAAGAGTGAGGAGTTTGAACCCCATGTCAAGTACCCCATCCTTGGGGACCTGAACCAGGAAGACAAGTCCCCATAAGGTCTGACTGTAAAAACACCAGTGGGGCTTAGGTCCTGAGAACCAAGGGCTGTAGGAAACTGAGACTCTGCTTTTAAAGGGCTTCACACTGCATTACTTGCTTTGAGTCCCAGTGAGGAGGCTGCAGTTTGAAAAATACCTGGGCCGTACGTGAAGAGTGTTCATTGACTAATCTTAGGGTGTGTGACAGAGGGGTAAGGAGTATGTTGGAACACTCTCTGGGGATAAAGTCACTGGTAGACACCTTTTTTTAACTCTCCTCTACCTTACTAGCTTTGCGCTGTTGGGTGCTATTTTTGGTACTGTCCATCCATCTTGTTAGCACAGATCATCCTACCCCAGTATTCCCCTAAGGCCAGGCAACCATCCACTGCAACCCCAGATGCACTGGACCCAATGGGTAGGATCTACCAGTGTGCCTCCACTATGGCCCCATCCCTACCAGAGACAGAGGGTACACACACTCTCTACAGGGGATACCTCTTGAATGCCTGGCACTGGGGCCCAGGGTGGGGGAGTAGGTAGGTGGGACAAGAGCTGAGGGTGGGCTTGTGTTCTGGGGCCTCATGGAACTAAAACAGGCAGATAGACAGTTCTTGACAAGCTACCATCCCCAGGGCACTACAGACAGCAGGCTGAAATACACTCTTGGTCTTCCAATGACCACTACTTCAAGACTAGGAGACACAGCTGTTTCACCTAATACACAGAGTCAAGCAAAATGAGGAAATAGAGGGATATGTTCCAAAGGAAAGAACAAAATGAAACCTCAGAAACAAACTCCTAAGAAACAGAAATAATCTTCCTGATTAAAAACAACAACAACAACAAAATACTGTTTATGAAAATGCTCACTGATCTTAGAAGAAAAATGAATGAACACACAGAGAATTTCATCAAAGAGATAAGGAAAAAAAATCCAAACAGCCCTGTTAGAATAAACAAAATCAATATACAGAAAACTATGGCATTTCTACATACATATAACAAACTGTCAGAAAGAGAAATTAAGAAAACAATCCCATTGATAGTTGCATAAAACAATAAAATACGTAAAATATATATTTAACCAAAGAGGTGAAAGGCCTACATACTGAAAATGACATTTTTCAAAGACATTGAAGAAGACACAAATAAATGAAAAGGTATTCTATGTATTGTTAAGAAGTCCATACTACCCAAAGAGATCTACAAATTCAGTGCAATCCCTATCAAAATTCCAATGACATTTTTCAAAGATCTTGAACAAATAATTCTAAAATTTATATAGAACCCCAAAAGACTCCAAATAGCCAAAGCAATCTTGAGAAAGTAAGAACAAAACTGGATGTATCGCATTCCCTGATTCCAAACTGTACTGCAAAGTTACAGTAATGAATACAGGCATAGTAATGAACATAGACATGAAAAGACACAGATCAATGGAACAAAATGGAGAGCCCGGAAATAAACTCACATATGTATGGACAATTTATTTATGACATAGGAATCAGAACATAACAGTGGGAAAAGAACAGTCTCTTCAATAACTGGAAGGAAAACTGGACAACCATATGCAAAGGAATGAAACTAGAACGCTATCTTAAGCCAAATGCAAAATTTAACTCTATTAAATTTTTACTTGAATGTAAGTAAAACATTTTACTTGAATGTAAGTTCCGATATTAGAGAAGCAAAAGGAAAAATAAATGGAACAACAAAAAAGCTCTGCACAGCAAAGGACACCATCAAGAAAATGAGAAAGCAACATATTGAATGGGACAAAATATTTGCAAATTATGCATCTGATAAGGGGTTAATATCCAAAATATACAAGGAACCTACAACTCAGCAACATAAAAACAAACAACCCAAGTTAATGGCAGAGGATCTGAATTGACATTTTTCCAAAGAAGACTTACATATGACTGATAGGCACATGAGAAGAGGTTCAACATCACTAATCATCAGAGAAACACTAATCATCAGAGAAACGCAAATCAAAAGCACAATGACATATCATCACACACCTGTTAGAATGGCCATCATCAAAAAGACAAGAAATAAGTGTTTGAGAGGCTGTGGAATAAAGAGAACCCTCTGCACTGTTGGTGGGATTGTAAATTGGTGCAGCCACTCTGAAAAACTGCATGCAGATTCCTCAAAAAATTAAGAATAGAACTACCATATGACCCAGCTATTGTACTTCTGGGTATTTATTCCAAATATACAAAACATTAATTTGAAAATATTTATGCACCCTGATGTTCACTGCATTATTTATTTATAATTGCCAAAATATGAAAACAACCTAAATGCCCATTAATGGCTGAATGAATATAAATGTGATATGCATGTATATGTATGAGTATATAGACACATATACACATGCATATACTATTTATGTGTATATGTACAACTACATGTACATATATACAGATAGTGTATATAGGTATACAGAAAATGGAATGTGACTCAGCCATTAAAAGGAAATCTTGCCTTTTGTGACAACGGATGGACCTTGAGGGTGTTATACTAAGTTATGCACCTAAAGACAAATACTCTATTTCACTTATATGTCGAATCTGAAGAAAAACAAAACTCATAGATGCAGAGAACAGACTGGTGGTTACCTGAGTGCAAGGGAGATGGGAGAAGACAAAATGGGTAAAGGAGATCAATCGTATGGTAATGGAGATACATGATGAACAGTATGTAGTGCATACAGATATCAAAATATAATGTTGAACACCTGAAATGGATATAAACTTTTATACAAATTTTATCACAGTAAAAAATTATTCCACATCATCACCAACACTTGTTGGTTCTTTTTTATTTTTTTTTTATTTTAGCCATCCTAATGAGGGTGTAGTGGTTTTTCATTGTGGTCTTGATTCACGTTTCCCTGATGACTAATGATGCTGAGAATCTTTTTCATGTGCCTGTTGGTCATATGTATATCTTCCTTTTCTCATTTTTAAATCCCCTGTGCATAACATAATGTCTGATCTACTCAATAAATGTATTTTGATGTATGAAAAAATTATTTTCATGCATATATTTAACATTTAATGAAGCCTCTGTAAATATTCAGCCAGAATCATATATCGAACACATTATCTATTTTTTTTTAATCATAGGAAATATTTTAAAATATAAAATATAAATACTTCTAAACAATTACTAAGGAGGATTTCATAGTAGATTATTAGATAATACAAATGAAGAATAGAAATACTACCTTTCAAAATGAATGAAATATAACAACAAAGTATTTAGAGGGAGATTAGAGCTATAAATGCTCCAATTTAAAAAAAATAATCAACTTTAATTGAATCTCCTGTGAGGGGGTGGTTCCTGGACAGACTCCAGCTGCTATAATGTTGGATCTGTCATATTCACTATATTCATACCAAGGGTGTATTATCCCCGTGCTTCTCATGGACATTGGCTGAACACAGCAGGGATACCAGTGCTGGGTCATCCTTGCACAACTCATTCCTTCATGACATGAGGCACTCTACCAGGCAATCTTTACTTCAGTGTTCTCCATTTTTCTGCCTGCCTCAGAGTACTCCTACCTAATTCTGCTCCCATCCCTCTCGAATTTCACAGATACCAGCCCTGTATCATAATCTGTAGCTCTACCCAGTTCTGCTTCATCTCTCCTTTATCCTGCACAGTAATTGGCAAGGCTAATTTACCTAGGTCATCAGGAGGAGATAGAGTAGCTTTCATACAATGGAGACAAGAAGAAACGCCTATGTATCTCACGAAAGCCAGTTTGACACCAATTGGTACTCACTTGCTCAATAGTAATAGTGAATGGACACATGTGAGAGTCCAGATCTGAGAAAGGTATAAATACCAAGGCTCAATTCTTTACAAATGAGAGTTTAGGTCAGAACACCAAATAAGCCATCAAGAACTATACAGAGGATTGCTGACGGTGAGGGTATTTAAAATGTATGATTAAGGAGAAATGCTGGCTTCAGAACCAAATGCAGTGATGAAGGATTAATCCTCCACTTTAACGCTTATATTTTTCCCCCAGGTAAAGAAGCCTATGGAAAATGTGGAGCTGTTGTTTTTTAAAAAATGTTTGGGATGGTTGTAGTGGCATGAGAAGTGTACCACTCAAATTCCCTTCCAAGTACCCCTACTGTGAAAAGGGTCCCTGCTTTGGGGAGGGTATTTAGCAGACAATTTCCAACTGTCTCACTTTTACCCATAAAGTCGCAATATTCAAGTCAAGGACATACTATTGGTCTTTTTAAAACCAATAACTGAGTATGACAGTGGCTTTAGGGCTGGGACATTCTTGCCTAGTATGGGATTCCTTTCATGAGCAATCTTTGCCTCGGAGCTCCCTTTCATCCCAGCTGAGTTTTCCCAGAGTTGCAGTTCAGTCAGAAGCTCCTCCTACCCAGTCCTTGTCCTGCCCACTCCCAGACCACAGGTACCAGATCCACATCATGGCCTGAAGACCCTGTCTGTTTAATCCTGATCCTCTAACTTTATCCTTTAGAGGTGTCGCTTCAAAATATATCTTGCAAAATGTAACTTGCAATATAATTCCATCCTGACATCTCCTTCTCAAATACCTGATTTAACATCCAAATCACAAAGTTAGAAAAAGAAGACAACAAGGTAGTTCCATGAAATAAAAAGAGTAGAAATTAAATAGATTACAAAGTTGAAATAGAAGGGACCACCGAAACCAAAATTAGTTCTTGAAAGTATTACCAAAATTGATAATCTTCAATTAAAGCTGATAAAGGAAAAGCAGATTATACACAAATAAACTGTGAAATAACAACCACAATACTGTCTAACATAAACCTGTATTCAGAATGCTGAAATACAAAATCACCTTTAAAGGTGCTCTCGATTTTAAAGAGAAAAACATACTTTTACAGTGTTTAGCAAGATAAGTCAACTAATGTTCATCTAGTTTGGGATATAGTTGTCCAAAAAAAAAAAAAAAGTTTTCAGATGTGGAAATAAATGTTCCTGGAGTTTGCAGCCATTGGTTAAGTAATTCAAGTCTAGCAAGAGAGGTGAAATGTAGGAAAGATCAGTAAGGGGTACAGTCATGCAAGGGTCACAGTGGCTATTTTCAGTCCTTCAGGGTATCTCACAAAATCAAGAGAAACAAACAAACAAAAATACATATAAGCAATGAAGTAGGCTGACTTTCTAAGATGGCCACTGGTATCCCCTGCCTCCTGACATTCACACACTTGTATAATTCCCTCTTCTTCACAGTGGGATGGACCTAGTAATTAGCTTAAAACATAGAGAATACAACAACATTCATGAAATGCCACTTGCATGATTAGGTTACAAAAGGTTGTGACTTTATCTGTGTTCTCTTACTGGCATTCTCTCACTCTCTCTCTTCACTCATTGGTTGGCTCAATTTGATGACTCAAGCTACCATGATGGAGAAGCCCATGTGACCCAGCAGTTCACAGACTCTAAAGCAGGGGTGTCAAAACTGTGGCCCGTGGGCCAACTGTGGTCCAAAATCCATTGTTAATTGGCCCACAGCAAATTCCAAAAATATATTTAGTTTACTTAAATAAAGCAGGTGAAGCAACATGTACTTCACCTCAAGTGTGTGGCCCAGCTGTTTGTGTATTTTACCGCATATGGTCCTTGTGGAAAACGGTTGAAAAAAGTTTGGACACCCCTGTTCTAAAGGAATTAATTCTTTCCAACAAGTACTGTGAGATCTTAGAAATGGATTCTGCCACAGTAGAAACGAGATGACTTAGCCCTGGTTGCTACGTTAAATACAACCTGCAAGAAGCTTGGAGTTAGAGGATGAAACTAAGCCATGCACTCAACTTCTAGAAGCTGAGAATATATGTATGCCATTTTAAGATGATAAAATTTTGGGTGATTACCAAGCAACAGGTAACTATTATAAGCAATTACTTAAAGGAGAAAAGATGACTACAAACAACTCTATACCAATACAACTGAGAATTAGTTAATAATCAAAAAATTCTTAGAAGATATATTTTATAATATTTGAACCAGGGGAAAAGGGGAAAGTCAGATTAATAATATAAGTACTAGATAAGTTTATTCAGTGGTTAGGAAGATTTACATAAATGGTAGAACATGTACAGAATTCAAATTAATAAAAAAAAGCATGAAATAATCTGACAGTATTAGGCCATTTTTTTAAGTGAAAACCAAATACTGCCAACAACTGTTTAACAATAAGTTTTGTAAATCAGTGTGTAACATTTTACTTTTTGTTCTGCAGTACTAATGTTATCATGAATTGATAAGTATATTTCTAGACATTATAATTGAGGGCTCTATATTACGTAAATCAGTTTTGAATTGCCCATTTGAAATTATGACATCATTTATAAATCTGTTCAACACTATATAAAATTTAAGAAATATGCAGATATTTATTTATTTATATTTTTTAGAAATATGCAGATATTTAATAATAGGTGGTTCAGGTATTTCTAAGATATTTTTATGTTTGATCATGATCAGAGCATTTAAATCAAAGCAATATAGACAAAAAATATTCTTGGAAGATTGATATATTTTATGCAAAATGGGCATTTTCCAAGATTATCTTAATTATTCTGAGGAATAACACTTAATCCTAATAGTTATCCATATAGAACCTCAACAAAATTAAGGCAGAGATAATGAAGGATTAAATAATGTATTTGTTTTGCCATAACATATGAGGATAAGAAAGTATGCACAAAAGGTGCAATAAATTAAATGCCATTTAAAGAGAGAAATATACACTGGGGAATAGATTTCTGAAAAGATATTTTATTGGGAATAATTTAAAAATCTATTTTACAAAAATGTAGATACTTTAAGAATCATATTGTACTTTAAGACTCCTGTTGTATATGAAAATTCAGCGAGCTTTAGCTGATGTGAATATGTTATTTCAGAGAAAGATACTACGCAACAGGGAGACTCTAAACCTGAAATTGGTATCAGAGGCGTGACAGTACAGGATGGCTTATGATGTGAAAAGGAGGGAATTGTTCAACCTTTCCAATGGTTGGTTATTACAGTGGAATTTCCAGAGGGCAGCACGTTGGCTAAAAGTGATTATCTCATGCCATTTTCAGAAGATTTCTTGTTTTATTATTATCAGCATCATTTACAAGAAGTAACCTAAGTTTTGCTTATATTTATAAAAACGGATGAAGTTTTGTTTATGTGGCTTCGATGTTTTGTCTGTCTGGGGAATTTTCAGGCTTGTTCTCCATTTTATTTGATATTAACAATATAGAGAAATATAGTTATCATGAGTATATTGAGGGGCTTTCTGCTCTTATTACTCTAATCTGGTGATTTTCCCGACAGTTCACCTGGTAATAACTGGAGACATTTCTGTTATAACTGGCATCTAGTGGGTAGGAGCCCGGAATGCTACTAGTCATCCTATGATGCACCTGACAGTCCTATATGAAAAAGAAAGTGACTTACCCAAAATGTCAACAGCGGCTCTTTAGAGCAATCCTCCTCTAACATGTCTCCTAATACATCACATTCATATCTATAGTTTGTATTTGCACATCAGAGAAATACATATATTTC
The DNA here is from genome assembly GCF_964194185.1 of Rhinolophus hipposideros. Taxonomy (NCBI): domain Eukaryota; kingdom Metazoa; phylum Chordata; class Mammalia; order Chiroptera; family Rhinolophidae; genus Rhinolophus; species Rhinolophus hipposideros. Next base: position 24,773,701 of record NC_138050.1, read on the forward strand.
ACATACACACACACATGTGTGTGTGTGTATATATACGTGTGTGTATATAACATCTCTTTGAGATCCAGACGCATTTATTCCACTATCTGCTTGATATTTGCTCCTGACTATTTCTCAGAGGCACCTGAGCTTGTGATCACACAGCCTGAATTCCTGTTCATATTCTGTCTCAGTGAATGGCAGCAATAAACATCCAATTGTACATTCAGAAAACATGGAGATGTCTTCCTCATATTTCACAACTGCCATTTATTGAGGGGGATATAGGAAGGGGGAGTTGGAGAAAGGTAGTCAAAAAGCTACAAATGTCCAGTTGTAAGAGGCATAAGTACGAAGGCTGTAATGTACAACGTGATGACTATAGCTAACATTGCTGTTTGATATGCAGGAAAGTAAAGAGTAAATCCTAAGAGTTCTCATCACAAGGAGAAATTTTCCTTTATTTTTTTTTTCTTCTTTTCTTTGTATTGTGTATATGAGATGGTGGTAGCTATTGTTGCAATTGTTTTACAATATATGTAAATGAACCCATCACACTGTGTGTCTTAAATGTATATAGTGATGTTATGTCAATTATGTCTTAATAAAACTGTAAAAAGTAGTTTTAATCATGGCAATCAAAGCAAAAAAAAACCAATTTTGTAATGAAATTGCATATAAATGAGAACAAAAGTGCTACTAGGTCTAACATTTCTCTTTCACCTCTGGATTCACCATGCTTGTAGCAATTGTTACAGGAATAATCATTACTCCTTGGGCCTTTTATCCCTGTTAAAGTTCACTTTTTCCTCAGTGACCCTGGATCTGGCAGTGACATTGGAGCTCCTAAGTCATTAGGGCCCAACATATATGGGTTGGAGGAAAGGTGGGTCGGTGGCATTAAGAACACAGGCACAATCTTAAAAACTGACTACCAGCATCAGAGAGAAGCATCAGTTATCTATCGCTGTGCAACCAATTATCTTAAAGCTTAGAGGCTATAAACAATAATTATCTCTGTTTCTATTGATCAAGAATTAAGAAAGGACACATGGAAATTGTTTAGTTTCTGTTCCACACTGCCCGGAACATACCGGGAAGACTCAAAATCCAGGCCTGGAAACACTGAAAAGCTCATTCACTCACATGCATAATCATAGATTTTGAAGGTCAGTTGGGGACTGTCATCCAAAATAATAAATACAAGTGGTCTTTCCGGTCTATAACTCATCGTTTCATTTATTTTAGTTATACTTTTGGTCTAGAATTCAGAAGGTTAAAGATGCCATTGCATTGTCCTTACTCTTAATATTGTCTGATAAGAAGTCTGCTGTCAGTCTTGCTCCTTTGTATGTAGCTACTTTAAAGAATGTACCTTTATCACTTAATCATTGCCTTAGAGAGGTTCTCTTTATTATATGTGGTATTGATTTAATTTTTGGGTCTGTGGATTTATATTTATTCTCATATTTGGCAACTTTTCAGGCATTCATTATTCCAACATTTCCTGCCTTCTTCCCTCTGCTCTCTTTCTGAGAAACTGATTTCACACATTTTAGAAGAGTGATGCAAGATCTAAGTGAGAAATTATAGGTCTGTGTATTATAGTGGAAGCATATGTGATGAAAAAATGGTTTAACAAGAGTGCAGATTTCAGGTGGGGGAGAAGTGATGTTTAGGGGGTTGAATTTAGTTTCTATGGAGGTTGTAGGAAAGGAGAAAATCATCTGGAAGAAAGTTTAGATAGAGACATCCAAAATTCTGGGTTCAAGATGAGGTAAACTAAAAAGAAATATAAAGCTTTTGACAAAATAAATTTTGGTATATTGGAAAACAAGTAATGCAATAATTTCAAAAAGGCAGAAGGGATCAACTGTGTTAAGTGGTGGTGAAAGGTCAGTAAGGTTGGGGACAATGACAAGATCCTTGTATTTGACAAGATGAAGGTTGTTGACATCAGTAGAGTGGTTTCAATAGAAGTGTACAGGGGCTTTTAGTTTTAAGAAAAAATGGGAAGTAAACACAGTAAGTACAGAATTTTTTAGACAAGGTTTGTTACTGAGGAAAGTAGAAAGTGTGACAATATTTAAGCAAATGTAGGTATTCATATATGTGTACATCTCATATAACTTTGTTCATATTTTGTGCTGTTGTATTTTTATAAATATAACATTCAACTGCAACTTGCTTTTCTCATTCCATAGTTTAGATTGTTTGTTTTTTGTGGATAAATGTAGATTTAGTGAATTGCTTTAACTGAGTAGCAGTCCAGTTTGTGATTGTGTGGCATAACCATTGTTTTTCAGAATTTAGTTTTACTTATTTGTTATCACACATACTGGTACAGTGAACATCTTTCTACATGTCATATTATTGAGAAGTTAACAGATTCACGTACAGAATTGAAGTAGCTGAATCATGCTATATATTTTTTTCAATTTACTAAATATTGCCAATTAATACCTCTAAAGTATTCACAAAAATTTTCACCTCTACCAATAATACGGCAGTGCATTTTCCCCTTATCCTCATCACTGTCGCTACTGGCAGACTTGTATTTTTGCCAATAACCTGTTTCATTTTTTCTTTCAAATTTCAGTTTCTAAATACATGTGCAGTTGAGAATTATTTGATATGAACTGGCCATTTTTTTTCCTCTCAGTGAATTCTTGTTAAGATCCTTTACCCTTATCTTTTTATTTCTTGACTTGCAGCAATACATTCATATACAAATTGCTTGCTGCTATATCCATTTCTCCTGGAATCTACTCACACTGAGACTGTTAACTATTTCTCCTGCTACACTCCACCTCAGGCTATGGAAAGCAGCAGCCTCCTCGAAGATGCTTTCCCCCCTCCCACCAGAGAGGAGAGTACCACACAGGGAGCCTCCATCCCCCTACAGGGCCTTGCACCTTCTGTACTCAGGGCCTTATTCTTCTGCCTGTCAGCATGGCTCCCAAGTTTATTAGATATCCCATCTCAGTGCCCTGGCTCACAGGATCAAGCAGGATGACTGGTCCCTCCGTTGTGCCTGAGTTCTCTCTGTCAGGTTCCCCTAGGCCTCTCCTACTTCAGCATATATTTTCCTTGATGCAACCACCATCATCTGTGAATTTCTCTCCTATAGGCTCTCAACATTTACAGTGTGCTGCCTTTTCAGTCTTCAGTGTGTAATCTTAGCTGCTATAATTTTCTTAAGAATTCCTCTCAGTTTCTGCTCCTTTGAGAAATCTTTTTCTTCTTTTTGATCACACTGTATATATGTGTTTTCTATCATTATATAGTTTATTTGTATAATTTGGGTAGGAGACGAGACTGTAAAGCATAGAGTTTGCCCCAGCTCTGACAATTCCAGAACATCCTGGAGGACACAAATAGCTTCAGCAGTTTTACTACAAGTGCCCTTTTACCTTCAAAACTCTAAGGTGTCACACACACCATTTATTAGGCCTCTAGGACATAAGCTTGATCCATGAGAAAACAAAACAAAGCCCTCCGTATATATGTCTTTATATCACACTCAGCATTAGATTGGCAAGTCCCAAGCCACACTCTAGAAAAGATGGTATCAGTACTTCCTTACACGTAAAAAAACAATAGTTATGTTTATAGATTACTGAATTGGTATTACAATAAATAAGGCTGTTCAATTTAAGAGAAAAACAGTATTATGAAAGCATGATAACTTAATGTGCACACATCTATAGAATGTGTTCCTTTTTTCCTTTCTTTCTTAGCTAATTGGTTTAGGATCGTTCTCAACAGCAGGCCGCTGGACGGTGGTACACGTTAGAGACCACTGTAAATTAGGGATGCGTAAAAGACAAGTGAGAGCATCACGCAAAATAAAATCAGTCACACAGAAAAGGGCAAGAAATGTATGATTTCACTCATCGGTGGGATATAAAACAAGAATCAACAAATCAACCAACAAGACAGACATACAAACAAACAAAATAGACTCATAGATACAGACATCAGAATGGTGGTTACCAGAGGAGGACAAAGAGGTTAAAAGTAGATTCCATTTCTCCTGGAATCTACTCACACTGAGACTATTACAAACACAAGGTGACAGAGGAGACTAGACTTTGGGTGGTGAGCACAAAATAGAATACACAGATGCCTATTATAGTTGCACACCTGAAATATATGCAATCTTATTAACCAATGTTACCCTCATATATTCATTTTTCTTTTTAAAGAAGAACAGGGAGAAAATAATTTCTCAGGATAAATGACTGAGTTCCTAGCACTAAGATGCTTCCCTCGGTAAGAGCTGCCAACCATCCTCACTCCAGCCCACCCACTCTATAAATCTGAGTTGAGTATTGTTTATTAAAAGATAAAATTGGTGTTCAGGAGTGTTGGATATTTTCATAATATTTAGTTACTAAAATCATTGATGCAGCTATACTGTGTGCAGGCTTAGTCTGAGCCATATTTGGTCTTTCCTGGAGGGGTAATGCCATGTTGAAAATCAAACTTTCTGAAGCTCAGCTGGACGAAACTTTGTTTTTTTAAGTGAGAGGGGCCATGGTTATAGGGTAAGGACAAATCACAGAATTTTCATAGATTGCAGTAAGAAGGACAGGCTGGGGGGCAGGCCAGGCTGAATATGACAACAGGAGAGAAGCTTTACCTCATTGTTAGGCCACACCCCAAACTACCTAATCTGACTCTGAGAGTGGGAATCAGGTGTTAACAGATTTTGAACACTCCACACTTGATTCCTTCAACCTGCAGCCAAAGCTGAGAAAGAGTCCTGGATGGAGATTCAGTCAGTGTTTTGAAGACATGTGGTCTTACCCATCAAGCAAGGAGAACTTCCATTCGATTTTAACTCTGTTACAAGCTACTGAGTCCTACCCTCCCACTGTTACTTAACACCACTGAAGCTGCTGCCAGAAAAGTTATCGAATTCAGAATACCAGAAACAAATACTTTCAAAAATTTCCATCTATATTCACTTGAAAAGAAAGGAATGCATAAACTGATTGTTTCCTTTCTCCTTCCTTTTAAATTTATAATTACAAAAAAAAATAGATTTTTCAAATATAGCATTATTTTTTGTAAATCATTTCTTTGTAATCATAGTCATTACAAAAGCGTTACTTTAATTGAATGTTTCGTTATCACTAAAGTGATTCAACCTGCAGTGTTCTTCTCAAAATAATTAGTCTAAGGAAAACATACAGCTCTTTCAGATACTTTGCAAGACAGCAAAAATATGTACTATAATCCATTGACCAGCTCTTCCTAAAAGGTAGTTGTTACTTTAAGTAACTTTCACTTCTAAGAATGATGGAGACTGTGTTGATTTTAAATTTCACTTTTCTAAACATTAACCAACTCACTCTTTCTAAAGTCCTAAGTGGCCTATATCTATAAAAGTGCTTATGAGACTGCAGGAAAAAAAAATAACTTCCCTCTTTCTCTATTTCTAGCTGCAGTTAAAAGTACAGAACTTTGTCCCATTAGCAATGATGAGTTTGCCCTGGGTCGTCCTTGGCCGGCTCAGCCAGACCCTTGTAGCCAACAGCACATATTTAACAAACGAAGAGCTAAAGGCCAGGTGGTTATTACCTGCAGGTGGTTGGATAGCAGAAAAGAGAGACTCCCTTTTCCTTATGGGCGGGGTGGTGGTGGGATATGTGGTCACTAAATCTTAAAGCAACCTAAGAATAAGGGGCCACAACAGTGAGCACCCTCAGGGAAAGTGCTTCAGGAATATGGTTTTAAGTTCAAGGCAACTGTCGGGACACCTGCTGAGAAAATCTGTGGTTTCACTTAAATTCTCTCACTTTCCTGTCTAGTTTCCTCTGGCAGCTGCAACAACTTGCCACAAACATAGTGCCTGCAAACAACAAAAATGACATCCTACCATGAGAAGTCTTGAAAGCAAGGTGTCCGGCAGGGCTGTGCCTCCCGGAGGCTCTAGGGGAGAACTCCTTCCTTGGCTTTTCCAGTGTCCAGCGCCTGACTGTGTTCCTTGGGTCCTGGAGCCTTCCTCCCATCACATCTCCTACTACTGCTCTGAGCCGCCTGCCTCCCTTATAAGGCCCCTGTGATTAGATTGAATCCACCTGATTTTCTAGGCTGATGTTCCCATCGGAATAGCCTTACCTTACTCCTGTCCCCAAAGTTCTTTTCACCATGCAAGGTAGATATGTTCACAGGTTCCCAGGACTAGGATGTGACATTTTAGGGGGTCACTTTTAAGCCTACCACGGTTCCTACCATGAAGTTCTACCACTTCTTGTGTGATTTTTCTGCCTGAAAACAATTTAGGGATGACACAAGAAAGATGTGGCCCAGAGACCTTTTGGTAACTGTGGGGACAGAGCCAGGAGTGCAGTTTCCAGGCTCTCAGCCTCACGTGGAAAGGTGTTCACTCGGGTAGTAAATGGCCATCCACTGTGATTGTATGGCCATCAGCTGTGGCTAGTTGGCTGTCAGCTGTAACCGGTGAGCCATTGGCCACTAGTATAACTGCTGTGGTTATGCTAGCAGAAAAATGGGGGCTAGCAAGAAGATGGTGGCTGGCAAGCGCAGATTGCAGAAAGGTAGATGCCGCTAGCGAGAATATAGTGATATGACTCCCCATCTATGGCTCCCTGGGTGTTCCTTTTTGGCCTCACCATGTCCTGCGTTCTTATGCAGGGAGCGGGACCAGAGACCCCTCATGCCACCCTGCATGACAAATGGTGCAGTGAACAGGGTCTCCCGCACTACAGTAACTCACATCACCAGCTGAGAGTGGGAGAGCCTATTTGATGTGTAACTTTTTGCACAAAACAGAAATGATAGAGAACAGTAATTAAGTGGAACGGAACTATGAAACTCGGTTTCTATTACCACAGCTTAGTAATACCTACTATGTATTCAATGCTTTCTATACACCAACCACTGCATTATGTACTGGATATATGCCTCATTTTATGCTCACGGGTATTTCTCAATTTACCAAAGAATAAACTGAACAAAATCAAATTTAATTAATTGGGCCAAAGTCGCAAAGGCAGTAGGTGGTGAGACTAGGATTCTCATCCTGGTCTGGGGGCACCAAAGCCGAAATAATTTTCTGCTGCATGTTACACCCAGACTCCTGAGAGTTGGAACAAGGTGAACAGTATAAGGAGTGCCACAATGGGACTCAAGAATCCTGTGTTCCCGCCTGAGTTCAGCTGCAACTGCCATTCTGGATAAATGTAGCATTTATAAAAGGAAAGATCTCACTCCTCCTCCTGTCTCTCCCTTGTTTATTTCTCTAAGTCTCACAAGAAAAACATTTGTTTCTTCCAGAAGATGTGAGGATAACAATAATCCAGATAAACTTCTCACCTGTAGGAGCGTTTCTTAACAGAGGGTTTTCTGAAAAACTATAATCTCGCCTCCTATCACTGATGACTCTGATCCTGCAGTTACTGTTAAGTCCCCTCCTCCATGAAACCAACTTCTGCCACCTCATGCCAATCTGACAGCTCTTTCTGTTTGCTTTCTTTTGTTTATTTTATATTCTTTATTGACATTTAATGTACATGTATATCAAGGGCACCCAATGAAGTGCCCATTTCAATGTATCTTCATAAATGTAGAAATGCTCATGTGACCAGCACCCAAGTCAAGACAGGATGTTTTCATCACTTGAGAAATCCCTTCGTGTGTCTTACCTGTCAATTCTCCCCCAGGCAGGTAACCACTGATCTGTTTTCTGTCACTGTAGGTTTTATTAGTCTTTTCTTGAGCCAAATATGGATAAAATCATACAGCACACACTCTTATATTCCTGGCTTCTTTCACATGGTATAATGTTTTTTGAGGTTCCCGTTGCTGCCTTCATCAATAATTAAGTAATTTTTATTGTTGAATAGTAGTCATCTACCATTGTATTTTGAAGAAGTTAAAGTACATCGATGCAAAGGATGCACTGGACTTCATAGCAATACTCTAAAGGAAAAATAAACTTCCTAAAATTTACAATATTTTATTCACAGAAGCTAGACAAATACAGTCATGAGCCACATAATGACATTTCAGTCAATGATGGATTGCATAAATAACTGTGGTCCCATAAGATTATAATGGAACTGAACATTTCCTATTCTCTGGTAACATAGTAACCATTCTAATTTCATTTAACAACTCGTGTTGGTGGTGCAAATAAGCCGACTGAAGCTGGTGTAAACAAACCTATTGTGCTGCCAATCTTATAAAAGTATAACACGCAATTACAGTACTAGGCTCTACCATCTAGGTTTGTGTAAGTGCACTCTATGATGCTTGCACAATGACAAAATTGCCTAATGATGCATTTCTCAGAATGTAACCCTTTCTTTAAGAGGGGCATGCGTGTAATTATTATGTTAATAGACCATTTTGTAATCTACTTAATTATTTTATTAAAAATGCATAGAAACCCAAAGTTAATAAGTTATAGAATTTTCTCCACTAATATGGTTCCTGTCAAGCCAAGGCAAATTTTGCTTAGCATGAGTTTCCTTTGGAATTTTCATTTGATACTTTTAAAATAAAATAAAAAACGGTTTATTCTGTTGTATTTGCAGTGCCATTACACTACACTCTAAATATAATTTAAGGATTCTAAAACATGTACCATTTATTTAAAAGATCAGTTACATAAATATTCATAGACTTAATCATTTGCTTATACTGGAAATTACAATTTAATGAGTTTAGATGTGCCTGATATTATTTGTTGATGTCCAACATATTTCACACCATTCTATACTCTCTGCTTTATGCAGAGGAATATATCCTGAAAACTTCACTTGCAAGTCTTTTTTGCCAGGAACGTTATGATCAGATACTGCCAATAATCTGTGGGTTTGGGAAAATGGAAGAGATTATTCTCAAGTGGTAACTGCAGGCAAATGCCTAGGTGTCAGCAACGTACTGACGTGGGAGTTCATCCTGTGGATTCTGGAGGCCCTATGGAGAATCACCTACTTTAGTACAATCAGAGTTAATACCATTGGGAATGGCTGCCCTACAATCCCTCAGCTTCCATATTGTTTCACTTTGTTAGCTTCTCATTTTCTGCATTAAAAATACTACTGGTGATAGAAAAGAGCAAAGTCACACCATCCTAACTTCTAAAGAAGAAAAATAAATCTGCAAAAGCTTAGTTTTCCTTGAACTCATCAGAAGGTCATAATGCAACCAAGGCAACTGAATATTGAAGAGTGACAAGTCCTTAGAAGAAGAGTCAGAATAACAAACTGTTCGTTCTACCTTTGGCAGAGCAGGGGAGGAGGAGGTGGTTGCTATAGAAGTGGTTGAGAAGAAACCAGCTAAAATTCTAAAAGCTGAGTGTGGTTACCATATCAGTTTGAAATATAACCGGGATTCCTACACACAAAAAAAGGATTTCACATTCACTGAAACTTCTTCCTCCTGTCCTGTATCATCTTCTGACTTAAAAGATTGGAAAACGGACAGAGGACCAAAGAGAATATCAGTTGCCACTGAGGAAAGGCATGAAACATTTCCCCAAACCCCTGTCTTATATGGGGCAAAATGGTATAAGCTGTTATGGGTAGAAAACAAACTATCTCAACCCCAGGATCACAGCTGGGTGACCATTAAAAGCAAAATCTGTCTGTCATTGGTGGACAGATAGACAACCCTCCTTCCTACCTCCACGAGCCAGGCAAAGACTCGAGGCTACTGTTGGAAAGGTAGAAGCAAAAGACAACTGTCCATGGGACAGAAGCAAAGAAAACCAAAAGTGAAGAAAAAAAAAATGTAGACCCCAAACCCACAATATTACAAAGAATAGGTCTGTTCAAACCCAAAGAGGGGCATGAAACTCTCTCCTGCCTAAGACCTGCAACAGATACACAGCAGAATTTGGCTGCAGTTTGACAGATGGAGGAGAGGCAGGAATGCTGAGAAGGTGTCACCCACGAACCTAGGTGAAATGGCCCTGCGTAAGACAGCATTTGGACCAGAAACCTTCCTGCCCACATCGTGAGTCTAGCATTAAGAATAAACAATAGCAATCTACTGCTGGGGGAAAGATAAGAGATGGAGAGAAAAATGTTTCTATTGTGCCAACACACAGACACTGCTGGATATTCTAGATTGAAAAGCAACACTGGGAAAACTCTAGCAGGGTAAGCCCACTAAGGACGACAAAACAACAGCCCAGTAGTGAAAGAAGTTGTGGTGCTTTAATGGTTCTTTACCTCTACTCCTCTACTAACTAGATTGGCTCCATTCATTACACTATAAGTCTGACAGAAGTGAATGCATCCATATTTTCTAGGCATAAATACTAATTACCTCATTTTCTACTATTTTTGTGGCATAGAATTAAAAAATATGAACCCCAAAATAGAATTGGGTAAGGGAGGGCTGGGCAGTATTGCAAAGAGATAGAGCAATCAATTGAACCAGCTGCAGAGATACCCAGATGCAGAAGATCTCAGATAGGAAATGTAAAATAACTACTATGATTAATATTTTAAAAGATCTAGTGGAAAAGATACACAGCATGTACGAACAGCTGGGAAATATCAACATGGGAATGGAAACAACAAATTAAAAATAAGAAAAGAATGTTAGAAGTAAAAGTCACAATATAAGTTATGGAGAATTCCTTCGACACGATTATTAAATGACCAAACACAACTGAGGGTGAAAAAAAATCAACAGAAAATTTGAATGTAGGTCAATATAAATGATCTAATCTCTCAGTTTCATAAATAAATTTCACACACACACACACACACACACACAGACACACACACGCACACCAAATTAATCAAATGATCTAACTAATACACATGTAATTGTAATTGAAATCCCAAAATGAAAAGAGAATGATCCAGAGGAAATGTTTGCAAAGACAATGGTTAAAATGTTTCAAAATTAATGAAAGACAATAAACTATATATCCCAAAACTTTAGAGAATTCCAAGCAGGATTTAAAAAATAAAATCCACAAATGCACCTAGATTCATAAGAGTCAATCTACTGAAAACAAAAGGTAAAGAAAAAAATCTTGAAGGAAGCAAAAAAAAAAAAAGGAACTCTAAAAACATAGGCGCAAAGATGATAAATTACAGCAGATTTCCCATTAGACTCTATAAAACCCAGAATAGGAAAGACACATTTCTCAACTGCTGAGAAAAAGAAATAGTCCACCTAAAAATAAGGTAAAATAAAGAACTTTCAGGCAAACCAAAGCTCAAAGAACTCGGTATGGCAGAATTGCATTATTAGCTATGTTAAAGGAAGTTTGTCAGGCAAAATAATGGTACTAAGGAAGAATGTCTGAACTTGGCCTAAAATCTGGGACAACAAAATACCACTGTGCTCTACACTGAATGGAATCTTATGAAAAATAATAAATACAATTTTGGCACGAGTGCTGAATATGTATTTGTAATAGACATACTTAATAGCTTGTAGCATCCACTATCAGCCTCATAACCCATCAAAATTGTGGTTATGAATTAAAAGTTCAGGTCAAACCAAAGCAACTTCCTCTCTCTATCGAATGAGCCAACTAAATTCCTAACCACATTTCTCAGGGAATTTCAGATTTAAAGCAATGAAGATATGAAAGAACAGTGGTGATGTCTATTATGTTATGTGATCAGGTGAAGACTTCAGTTGCACTGGTGTTGTATTTGCAAGTGCAAATTAACCTCTGGTAACTGAGATAAAGCTCTTTTTTTTGGGAAAAAAAAAAAAAAAAAAAAGCTTTGTTATTTACACCAAGCAAGAAAGTCCACTCGATTTGGTAGGAAAAGAAGTGCACTATGCAGTCTTACCTCAGAGTTATGTCATCCCCATTGCTGTCAAAGTCTCGTTTGATGGTACCTGGATCATCTTGATACTGTGTTTCCCCAAAAATAAGACCTAGCCAGGCAATCAGCATCTTTTGGAGCAAAAATTAATATAAGACCCGGTCTTATTTTACTATAAGACTATATTATATATGTAGTCTATATATAATATAATATTTTACTATATTTATATTACTATATTATATTTATTTATTTAAAATATTTATTTTACTATATTTATTTATTTTACTATAAAAATAAAAATAAAAAATATTTACTATAAAAATAAAAATGAAAAATATTTATTTTACTATAATATAAGACTATATTACATATAGTCTATATATAATATAATATATATAATATTATATAATATAATTAAGACTAATATAAGACTATATATTATATATAATATAATATAAATATAATTTTTATAATAGAAATATACTAAAAATAATTGTTTTGCAATTTCAACTCTAAACTCTAAGAAAGAGACACAACTCTGGATTATGAAAGTTATATAACATAACATAATATAATAATTTGATCCATTTACTAAATAACCTACAAGGCTGTCAAGTTTTGTGGGCCAAGAACAAGAGCAAGTTGAGGACACTGAAAACTACTAAGGCACTTGAGCTTCATGAACCAGATCAATGACGCTTCAGTGTCTGTGGCAGATGTGGTTGGTATGTGGAATCTCTGGCAAGATCTGATAAGACAAGGATTGCAGTTTGGGGAAAGCTTGCTCTCTTCCAAAGAGTATTCTCCTTTGGGTAACAGCTTCTGGCTTAAAGGTGCGCTATGCAAAAGGCAGAGTGCTTGACTTTGAATCACTAAGTGAACTTGTGGTCTGACCTTGTTAGAAAATACATATAATCTGATCCATGAAAGCATACAATTAAGTATCCCATTACCAAGTATGAGTGTAGTATAAAACATCAGACCTAAACTGTTTCTGAAGGCTATATTAAACTTACTTCCATGAATAGTTTACAAAAGGTTGTGACTTTATCGGTGTTATTCTCTTACTGGCATTCTCTCATTCTCTCTCTTCACTCATTGGCTGGTTCTATTTGATGACTCAAGCTACCATGTTGGAAAAGCCCATTGACCCTGCAGTTCACAGACTTTAAAGAAACTAAATCTTTCCAACAAGTACTGTGAGATCTTAGAAGCGGATTCTGCCACAGTAGAAACGAGATGACTTGGCCATCTTAAAAAACAGCCTGTGAGAGACTTTGAGTCAGAGGATGAAACTAAGCCATACCCTCATTCCGACTTCTAGAAACTAAGGATATGTGTGCCATTTTAAGATGTTAAATTTTGGGGTGATTACTAAGCAACAGGTAACTATCATAAGCAATTACTTAAAGAAGAAAAGATGACTACAAACAACTCTATACCAACGTACTTGAGAGCTCAGTTAATAATCAAAAATCTCTTTGAAGCAAACATGCATTTGATAAAATCTGAACCAAGAAAAAAAATTGAAAGCCATTATAATAGTATAAATATTGGCGATGTTTATTCAGTGGTTAGGAAGATTTACATTAATCATATGCCACACAGAAAATTTAAATTGATAGGAAAAAATTATGAAATAAACTGATGGCAGATATGGTGTTAGGCTATTTTATAATATAGAAAACTAAATACTGCCAACAACTGTTTATCACTGAGCTTTGTAAATCAACACATTGTATTTTACCTTTCTTTTCTACAGTACTAATTTTATTATGAATAGGCAAGTATATTTCTAGACATTATAATTGAGGGCTTTGTTACATAAATCAGTTTTGAATTGCCTATTTGAAATTATTATATCATTTATAAGTCTGTCCAACACCATATAAAAATTAAGAAATATGCCAGATATTTAATAATAGTTAGGTGGTTCAGGTATTTCTAAGACATTTCTATGTTGATTATGATCAGAACATTTAAACCAAAGCAATACAGAAAAGATGTTCTTGAAATATTGATATATTTATGCAAAATGGGCATTTTTCAAGATTATCTAAATTATTTTGAGGGATGACAATTAATCACATCAGTTATCCTTATAGAATTTGAACAGAATGAAAGCACAGATAATGAAAGATGAAATAATAACAAACTTGCTTTGCCATAAAATATGAAGATAATCGAGAATGCACAAAAGTTCCACTAAATTAAAGGTTATTTAGAGTGCCAAATATACACTGGGGAATAGATTTCTGTAAAGAGATTTTATTGGATACTAACAATTAAAAAACACAGTTTTATAGAGACTTTTAAAATTAGAAATAAAAATTCAAAAAGGGTTAGTTGATATGAATATGTTATTGCACAAGAAAGACACTAGAAACAGGAAATCTTTAAACCTGAAAGTGGTATCAGAGGTGTGACATTACAGGATGGCTTATGATGTGAAAATAAGGGAATTGTTAAACCTTTCCAATGGTTGATTATTACAGTGGAGTTACCAGAGGGCAAGATATTGGTTAAAAGTGATTATCTCATGCCATTTGGGAAAGATGACTTAAGTTTTGTTTATGATTATCAGAGGCATTTTCAAAAAAGTAACCTAAGTTTAGGTTTGCTTATGTTTATAAAAAAAAGACAAAGTTTTGCTTATGTTGCTTCACTGTTTTGTCTGCTTAGGGGATGTTCAAGTCTGGTCTCTATTTTATTTTAACAACACAGAGAAATATAGCTAATATGAGAATATTAAAAGGAATGTTCTCCCCTTATAAATCGAATCCACTGGTTCTCAACTGAGGGTGATTTTGCCCCTAAGATATTTGGCAATAACTGGAGACATCTTTGCTTGTCAAAATAGGGGTGCTACTGGCATGTAGGTGGTGGAAGCCAGGGATGTTCCTGACTATCTTATGATGCACACAGCAGCCCCTCATAAAATCCCTATGAAAATAAATTGCCCTTCTCAAAATGTCAACAGTGGTGCTTTTCAGCATTTCACCTCTCATCTCTTCTGATATGGTCTCATTCACTTCTATTATTATTTCCACATCTAAGCAGAGGACTCAACAAGTTATATATCTACATTAAATCTCTTCTTTAAGCTCGACTCATTTATTTGACTACCTACTTCATATTTGCTCTTCACGGTTTCTAAAAGTCACTTGAGCTCGTCATCTTTCTGCCTGAAATACCATTCATGTTCTGTCTCAACAAATGGCAACAATAACCATCCAACTGAAATTCAGAAAACATGGAGATGTCTTTCTCATATTTCCCAATGGCCATTTATAATCCATTATATGTTTTTATTACTTTTAACACTATATACTTCTGAATTCTAACCATAACTCTTCATTGTCCATAGTTAGAATTCACACCCCTATTGCCCCTCCTCACTTCTCTGAGATAAAAAAGAAAGACACCCCCCCACACACACACACATACATCACATATACACAAACTGCACCCACAACAGGGTTGTCTTTTCAAAATGCATATTTAATCCTGCTATTCTCTCCTTATAAACATATGTTTATAAAATCCTTCACTGGTCACATGAAGCTCTGCAGTGTTTGGCCTTCCCTTCTCATGAAGTTTAATTTGCAACACAATATTTAATTTTCACTGCCTCAGAGGCCCTCATACACACCAGATCTCAATCCCATCCAACCTTTGCTTTTGCCAGTTGATTTCCTACACTTTATATTTAGTAGTCCTTATTTATCCTTTCCACTCAACACAAGACTCTTCTAAAAAGAGGGAACACCAAGAATATATCAAGTCTCTTTATTAGAAATGTGCAAGACAGAAAGAGCCTTAATGAAGAAGCCCTGTCATGTTGTGGGGCTGGTTCTATTGTGTGTGTGTGAGGGGAGTATTTAATATAGGTCTTCCTTGTGGATGATAAATGCAAGCAAACAGGGATTTTAATGTTTTTTTATATGTTTCTTTAAATATTTCTTTAATGGATGATGAAAATCACCTTCCTTAGCTATATTTATCAAGTAAAAATCCATTCAAATGGAAAGACAATATATTTAGCAGCAGGGAACCAAAACAGAAAAAAAAAATAAATAGTGAAAACATTTACTCTAAAAACCTGTGTTGGACCCAAATACAGAATTAGAGCTGACAAGGGAACATTAAAAAAAAATATTTTAATCCAAAACTGGACACTTCTAAGAGTGAAATGGGCAGAAACATAAAATATCTCTATATGTATATACTTTTGTAAAATTTTTATTGAACAAAATGTTGAATTTATTATTTTGTTCATTACAAAAAGTTATATTAAAAATATCACTGACAATAAATTCCTTCTATTAATCAACATCTATCCACATTTGTTAAATTGAAATTGCATGAATGTTTTATTAATTACATGAGCTTTAAAAATAGCATAAATTAGATTACTATCCAGGAATATATTTCTATACTTTAAAATTTATAATCTTATCTCACCTAATATTTCATACTCTGTAACTAGTATTTTTTGAAAATGTTTCTAAATTCTACTATTTATTTCTTATAAAATTATCTGCAGTAGTCTTCAAATTTGCATTTTGTGATTAACAAATTTTAAATATTTGTTAATTTAATTATTCTTTGCCATAATTTTCCATTAAGAAAACATTGTCTTTACAGCTTACTTGACAAAGTCAGAGAAAATTCTTAATTACATATTTTTTTGTTTCTAAAATGGAGAAATACTATCCAAAATATTTTCACAGGTATAGTCTGTTTTGCCTTCATTAAATTACATTTTCTTTAAAATTAGTATTTTAAAACTTGCTAAATTAGATGACTATTTTGGGTGCTTTGCCGAGTTTAGATGCTGCAAAATTTAGGACTCAATTTAATTCCATTCTGCTGTGAAAAATAGTTTTAGCCAACTACAAGTAGGAACTCCTTTGAAAGACTTTCCCCCCCAATTCGTAACATTTTAAATTGAATCTGTACACAGTTTAAAACTCATTATTTAATATTTTAGTTGTTTTGTTTATTTTGTCCTTGACAATAAAGTGATAATCGTTTTTCTATTCCCAGTCTTTTATTCAGTAATTACATTTTAATATAATCTTAAAAATTGAAAAGTGTTGGAGGTAGAGTTATTAACTAAATTAAATAAATTAAAGCCATTTTAAGCAAATAGACAAACAGAACCAGAAAACACATTAAAATTAAAAAAAAATAAATAAAACATTTGTAGGACACTTAGATTCATTTATAAATCTTTATATTTAAATGTTTCTATTGATAACAGGCAGCATAGAATAAAATACATACTAATGTATATTTTTGGTTTCAAAAGCATTTTCTCACTAAAATTAGTTAAAATAAACTATGTACAGAGTCTATATATTTTGAAACTATGACTTCTAATTCAATTGACTGAATAGTGTAGTTTATTCAGAAGTGTTTATGAATTATATCTGCAACACAAACAATTCCAAGCATATTTCAGTTTCTAGATATTTTTCCTCTGGACCTTTGCAGAAAATCAATAGGCTGTATATGTCTATCTTTGTATTTTGCAGGAGTCAAACTTGCATGTATTTTGTAAGATTTATACCTATGTATTTATTGTTTGTGGTATAGTTAGTTGTATGTGGTACTATTAAAATTTAACTTCTAAGTTTTCAGTTCTAGAATATAAAAATACGACTTTTTTGGCCGAGGGGGGTATGTTTGTCTTGTGTGCTGGAGGCCTTGTTAAACTCATTTATTTGTTGTAGTAGCTTTTTAGCAGATCCTGTGGAATTTTGTAGAAAAAAATCATGTCTGAGAATAGCGATTTTTAAATTTCTTTCTTTTCAATCTGTATGTCTTTTAATTTCATGACCTTATTTCATTAAAAAAATTAAAAAGAAATAGTGTGAATACTTTTTGCTATAATATTATACTTCATGAAAATTTTTCTTTGTGTTATCATCTCAAAATAAATAGTTTTATCTTCATTGTTTAATTTTTAACTGAATTTAAGTAGCATTCATAAAATGTCATACGTTTAACCTTTAAAAGGATGAACTTCCACAAGATTTATTTAGATTTTATGAATTGGATGGAAAAATATTAAATCTTACTGAAATTAACTGCTTTTCCTGAAGTAGCTTACATTATTGAATTTTTTAATTCTTCTTTTGCTAATAGAGCCAGTACGTTAAAAGCTATCATCTCGCTTTTCATGAACTCACAAACTTAGAATTGGAAATGAGTTCAATTAATTACAATATATAATCTGATCAATAGGAAAAGGCATGTTTCACAGAGCAATATTCATCTAAATATTACTTTTTAAATACATGCTCATGCTTCTTCAATATTTTTTCTTTTCTAATTTTCATATGTTTAGTAATATCCCCAGGACCTCTACATTGGATTGTAAATGTTGAATATTTTGTGCAAATATTTGTTCAATATTAATGTTGTTGTTGAAAAAAAAAATCAGGATGATTTTTCATTAAAAATGCATTTCTCATATTTAACATGTTGCTTCAGGAAAGGTTTTTTGCATAACTAAACAATAAATTGTATTGACATTATACCATACAGAAAAAAATAATCCCTATGTCCTGTAGGTTCAAACTGCTCTTTGTACCAGCCCTTCCCTTAAACTCAAGCAAGAGAAGGGCTTTCTCTGAGCCCTGTAAATTTATCAGCTGACTCTTCCATCCCCACCACCATTCAGAGCTTCCTCTGGACATGCTTCACCCCATAACACAAGGTGTCTGTAAGGGCAATTGTAAATTATCACCCCTAATACCACAGGTATATATACGAGGTCTGACAATTAAGTTCGTGAACTTGTTGTAACGATGTTACTGAACTTTTTTGATATCATAGGGATTATTCATTATGAATTTGTATCAACTGGGCAAACAGTACAAGTTTACTATTTGGAAGTGCTGAGAAGGCTGTGTGAGAAAGTTAGATGATCTGAACTTTTTGCCAACAATTCAAAGCTCTTGTATCACAACAATGCACCAGTTCACACAGCACTGTCTGTGAGGGAGTTTTTAACCAATAAACAAATAACTGTATTGGAACACCCTTTCTTTTCACTTGATCTGGCCCCCAATGACTTCTTTCTTTACCGGAAGATAAAGGAAATATTGAAAGGAAGACACTTTGATAACATTCAGGACATCAAGGGTAATACAATGACAGCTCTGATGGCCATTCCAGAAAAAGAGTTCCAAAATTGCTTTGAAGGGTGGACTAGGCACTGGCATTGGTGCATAGCTTCCCAAGGGGAGTACTTCGAAGGTGACCGTAGTGATATTCAGCAATGAGATATGTAGCACTTTTTCTAGGAGCAGTTCGCGAACTTAATTGACAGACTTCCTACAGAAAAATACAGAATATTTTAAAGTTGATTTTTGTGATTATGTTGCCTGTTTAACACAAAGCAATTCGGTATACGATCACAAAATCAACTTCAAGAGTTTCACTTTATTGCCATTACATTTCCTTTAAGAAAGATTACCATATTTGATATTTACTTTTTCTTTTGCTGTGTGTTATGTGTATGTGTGCCTTTTCTTTTGTTGTTGACTGCAAGCTCATTGAGATGAGAACTGTGAGTGATTCATCTATGTATCATCCAAACTATCTAGCAGCCTAAATGTTCAATGAATGAATGCTCTTCCCATAAAAGCTAGGAAACATGAAATTGAGATTTTCAAAATTCTGAGTTGAACATATTATAGGTTATGTAGCACAAAGTGTTTCCTTTCATTTAAGATACACTATTCTATCAATAATGACATATATTGGAAAGATAACGTGTATCCTCTCCACACATGTCTGCAGTTTTATTCATAAATAATGAGTTTAATAAATATTCATTAATTCCTCGTTTTATAAATCCAGCCTTTGTTGGCATATTTTTTTTGTGTGTTTCACTAGTTTGCATTGTTTAAGCCTCCAAATTAATTGCAATTTCAGATGTAGACAGGGACATGGAAATACACATAAGACTATAATTGGTAGTAAAATAACACAGTTGTGTCTGTTTGCATGTAAATGACTGCTATTATGAGCTATGGTGCTTCCTGAAATTGTAAAATAACAGTTGGGTTATAATTTTAGGAGACAGTAACTATTGCTGCCCCTGAGTATCCATTATAGATACCATCTATTTATTTGAGAGATATGGCTTTTTACTTACAAGTGTGGCATCTTGACAAGCATATCTGATAGCATATACGTATTTATTAGAAAACTAGGCACCTAATTCACATGCTTTACTTTGCTAGGACAAATCTGCATCTCAGTGTGCTTAAAATTTACTTTAAAAGCTGCAGAGATATTGGAAGTGTCTTTGTACTGTCATCCACAGTGTATTGAGAATTGTTGGTAAATCAACAATCTCTGACCATCTTCCTGAAAATAATATTTTATTTTTTGTACACCAATATTTTTTTAAATGGTGAATTTTATTCTATATCAATATCAATAGAGCATCTTGATTCCAAATACAATTAGGATTATATAAAGTGCTAATTGACATATATTCCTGCCAATAAATCACTCAGGATTGGTGGTTACATTTGTTTTGAAGTTCTTATTCATTGATGACCTCCAGAATATCAAAGCATTATTTCTGGTACTAATTAAAGAAATAATACATTATTTCAATAATTTCCATTATATTAATTATGAAAAATAATCAGAATTTTTTTCTAATTTCATTAAGCATGTAAGCTTGTATTATTTGATATTTCTTTGTGGGAATTTCCATTTAGATTTTGCCTTCAACTACAGAAAAATTATTATAACAAATAATAGTGGTTTTAAATGTTATATATAATTTTGTTTACATATAATATGCTAAGAAAATACAGATTCTGTCATGGTCATGCTTTCAGACGTGGACCAAGGTGAATATTTTAAGGTTAAAGGATGGACAATTTAGAAGTATAATTACATGTTATGAAAATAGAAATTTACTAAAAACTCTCCAGAAAAATAAACACTTTAAAAATACGATTTAATTAAGGTTACTTTCTACTTAAATAAGAATGAGACATATTTTAAGCTAAATAATGAAGCTTCTTAAAAACAAGTAGAAAGTTGTCTAGAAAGATCTCAAGGTGTCTGTCTATTCAGCCCTTATTTTCTTTTCCAAGGACTTCCTGAGAAAACCTGTAGCCCCTCCTGAGTGCAACCAGATTTATGGTCATAATTCTTTGAATTAGGAGGATTATCTCGATCCAAATGAGCCCAATAAGTACCTTTGTCAAAGGAAATTTAACTTGGATGGTAGAAAATTGGGTCAGCTTATGGCAAATATTAGATTTTAGGGTATTGACTTGAGGCAATGGGAGTCCTTTGGGAATAGCTGTGATTGTGCATGGATAACCAAAGTAGAAAAACCGTGGAGAAAGAGGGGGCCCAGGTATCCCTGAAGACTGCTGAAGTAATGAGAGACCTGAGATTTCACAGAGATTGTAACAGTCCCAAATGCGGTTCAATTTGACTTACTACCTTTTAATTTTGTATTGCTAATGAGTGTACCTTTTCCCCTCAAGTTAAATTTCTTTGAGTGGACTTTTTTTCCTTGAAACCAATGATTATTGATTAAGACTTTTCTTTACCTCACTTAGTTTCATAATTCTCCTACCATAGATTCAGCATATATTTGATTTTGGTGTATATCTTATAAATTTATTTAAATTAAGATAATGTTGTAACTGATAAGGAAGTTCATATATTGCATAATATTAGAAATGCATCTACTTTCACCTGAAACTAATATAAAAAGTTAATTTAAGAAAATTAAAAAGAAAAGGAAGGCATCTACTCCAATACCTTCCTGGTACAGTAGAATATGAAAAACAGAGAATGTTCAATGCATTATACCACATCATACAGATGGGTAGCAAAATTATTGAGGATAAACCTGAAATGGTAGTATCTGGAAACCTGGGCTTAAAACTCCAAGTTTTGCAGTGAACTGCTTAGACAATTTTGATAATAATGAGAATACTGGATTAGAAAATGTTAATGTCTGAATAGTCTTCAATTATACTATCATTCAATAACATATAGGCAAATGCTTCCAATTTTTTGTTTTTTTTCCAGTTGGTACCCAGGTGGTCTTATGGTCTTATTGGTAGTGACCTCCTAAATGTGTAACAATGGTTCTCTAAAAATAAATAAATAAATAAATAAATAAATAAATAAATAAATAAATAAAAAATGTGCATATACATATGCAATTTTGGTGTGAATTTTATTAGTATATTATTTTTCAAATAATAATATAATATGCAATACCCTTTATTGTCATATGCATGTAGTCAATTGATTCTTACAGAATGCTTTTGTTGACTTCGTTGAACTTTTGTACCAGAAGCCAACTAACTATATTGCAACTGATGAGTAATTGTCATTCCAACAAGAAAGTTATTTGATACCTTCCTTTAAATTAATGAGCGCAAAAAACAAAGAAACAATGATGATGTTTGTTGATAATACACTCACTCAGTAGTGAAATTAATAGCTTCTTTTCTTAATCAGATAATAGTTTTCAAAAATTAGAAGAATATTTCTGCAAATTTTTATGCTATTCTCAATGTAATAGCTGCAGACTCAACACACTTTTACACTTAAACTGAATTAATAATATTTACTACATCATTTTATGATGTTTAGACAATTCCACTTTTGTTTAGTTGAAAATAACTCTAGGCCTGATTTTTAGAGTTTTCTACCTGTGGTGTTATAAATAGTCCCATTATGACTGATTTTAAGCTGTGTAATATTATTGAAGAGATGCACAACAAAACAGCACAATATTATATAGTATTACAAAATAGACATAAGTAACATCCAAAGCATAAATATTAGTAAAATGATTACAAAATAATGAGTTTTAAGTATTGATTAGTTTTGTTTTAGTATTTAATAATGGGCTCTCATGAGCCGACTCCAGGACCCTCTAGGATTCACGCATGACAAATAATGATTATAAGGTGAGATATAGATGTTCCCAGTAAGTTATACTTATGTAACATGGGAAGGATTGCTTATCAGAATATTTAACTGGTAAGAATTTAGCATCAGCCTACATTTATGTAATATTTGTATGGTATAAACAACCAACTCTTAGTTCTGGATGTGAGAGTTAAAAGGAAGAAGAGATTATGTTAGGTAAGGGAGAGGACCTATAACTTCAGAACAACTTGATCATAAGCAAGGACATAGAGGCAGGAATAAAGAAGTATTCTGAGTTGATTAGAGTAAAAAGTATGCATTGGCGACTATACCCTAGAGGCCTGACAACTTGGATTCAGGCATTGCTTGGAAGAAAACGCAGTCAGTGAAGATTTTAATCAGCTCATTTAAAGAGCTTAGAACTGAAGAAACAAATGCGAATCAACAGTTCCTATGTCCTCAAAGAATTTACAGCTTAAACTAGCCTAGGGAAGTCTGTACTTCAGCAGGCCACATCCAACACATCTGGCTAAAGGCATAAATGACCTGTGAACAACATGCTGTAGGAGGAAGGGCTGTCGAGTAATTAAATTTTCAGAGGGATTATGGACAATTTCATCTGATGAACAGATATTTAAATAAGGTGGCTGATAAGTTTGATAAAAGAGGAGGATTTAGTGTGGTTAAAAGCAATGTGCAAACTTAGGAAATTGGCAAAGGGGTTTCAATGAAGATTAACGGGGCAGAAAGTAGAAGGGTTACAAGGTTAGTAGAGGATATGTAAGAGGAAAATAGATAGAAGTCAAATTGTGGAAGGCTAAGGAGTTTGGATTTTACTCTGTGGCTTTAAAACTGAAGCTGTTTGCTTCTTGAAATAGTTCATGTGATGGGTATGTGTGGGATGACGCTAATGTCAAGGAGGCTAGTGTAACACTCTAAATGAGAGATGAGAACCAAGACAACACCGTTAAACAGAATGCTCAAACCAAACCCGAACTGATAACTTTTTTTTTTTTTTTTTTGGAAATGGAAAAGAGTGAAATTTACCCTAGAATGTCCAATTCTAAAGACTAGGGAGATGGCTATGCCATTTAGAGATATGGAACATTCAGGAAGAGAGGAGAAGGTGTGTGAGAGGGCAGTGATACCTTCTACTTTTATGTGTGGTGCTCTGGGTACTAGCCAGACATAAAAATGGGAACTGAGTCTAGAAGTACGTAAATAGCTGAGGTGATAGCATAGATATGCTGGTAATTTCAGCTCAAGCAATGGATGCCAGATAAAATAAACTGTGTCTTTCAATTTATGAACCAGATCCTAGATGATCACTGATTAGATTCCCAAGAGCAGTATGTGAAACTGGGTATTAATAATTTAAAATATAAGTGTGAACTGAGGAAGTGGAAGCACTAAGCCTCTTTCAAGTAACTTGGTGGTGAAATAATGGAAGAAGAAAGAGAGTTTAATGAAAAGACTGCTTCACTCCTAGGTGTGGTAGGCATTTCTATATCTTCAGTACTTAATGGAGCCACAAATCTATGAGAATATTTTTGCACAGGAAATATTATCTCTGCTTGTACTTTATGTAATGATTATGACAGCACTTTCTAAGATGAAATCTTAAAACCTTAGCATGGAAACAGTAAATGAAAACAAATGTATTCAGAAATTATACATTATTAACCTATGATTTTTTTTCGGCATCTTACTTCACCGAGGGGGAAGTTTGTAGCAGTATTCTTTTCATTGTGTATATGCCAATCTTGTAGGCGAGATCTATCAAATGAGGGGAAAAAGGAGAACAACTAATTTATAGAATATCTCAGGTGATGGAGAGAAAAGACATGAAGTACTACAACAAAGTTCAATAGTTCTAATCTTAACAAAGATCTCATCTGTTCAGAAGCATGGAAGTCATAGACAAAGGGACACAGATACGTCAGTAAACTTCCCAGGAGCAGATTCCTAAGAGATAATTTCCAGTTTGGGCATGCAGGCAAGTTCATAATCCACCAGAACACATAAAATACATGTCTAAGGAACTGAAGACTTGCTAAAAGATAGATTATATTTTCAATTTGACAGTTTTAATGTCGAGGACGTAATGGAAGTAAAGCATTCAGTTCAAATCCTTTGGATTTTTGAATACTATAAATATGTGTATCTGGCTTCAAGACTAAAATGATAGAAAACTAAACATCTATAAATGTTCTGAATGATGTCATACAAACTATCTGATAGCTACCAATAGAGACTGTTTTTAAAGCTGTTGTGTGTGATTTTGCTGATCAATGCCTTTTAAACTTCCAGCACAGTGGTGAGAAATAATTTAATTAATAACATACAAAAGACATTAAGCATTTGTGAGGAATGTGTACTTCACATATTTGCAGTTCTCCAAATATAAGTGTGAAAATAGTTGTATAGGCAATTTCCTTTTGTTGTATTTATTTTAGTTTAGTTTAGTTCTAAATAATACCTCTATTGAGATCCATGTGCTTCCTCTTTCATACAAAATCATGTCTGTTGATGTCTATGTTTCCATGAAAACAAAATTTTCAACCACTTCATGAGATATATTAAAATTTATGATTGATAAAGAGCCATAAAGCCAGATAAGCATGCACATTCTGTATAGCCAGCTAGATAGATCTATTCACTAATGAGATAATTCTCTGTTTTAAAATGTACCCAAGATTTAATTTATAGCTATGACTGAGTGATGAAATGGAGAGGTCAATGCCATTGACAGAAGAGTTTATTATTTATAGTTCCCAGGAGGAGGGGGTAGGCTATGCAACACAGGGCCACAGATGGAAGCACCAGCATCAATCAAGAGACAGGAGCAGGGGAGAAGCAGTGGTGAGAGCCTTTTAACCATAGTGTTGGCAAGTTATTAGGTGAGGACACTCCCTGTTGGACAGAAAGTGAAACACAGATGATGCTGTGGTTTGTGGTTGGAGGTTTTATAATATGATTTTCACATGCCTGTGAAAACACAGGGGTGGAATGGATGCAAATAAGCAACTTTGGCCTTTAGTTTGGCCTATGATTTCAAGAAGCCAAATCATCAATTACAGAATGTCATGAATGATTATTACTCTCTTTCACCAGCTCCACAATATACAAACTACTAATTTATGCTTTAAGACAATTATAGCTGGTTAGCAATCAAATAATTATGGGACTTTGGGTCCAACAAACATATGTGAATACACACAATTTTTATATTCCAACCACTTTGGGGAACCCTTGTGAATTTTTCAGAACTGTAATGAATCATCATTAGTTCCTTAAAATGTGGTAAACAACAACAACAAAAAAACATATTTACTGTGTTAATATCATGTAGATGACCACTATGATAGTCATTTATTGAAGACTAAATATTTTATCAAGTATTCCAGCATTAGTAGATGGTCAGACTCAAATCAAATAAGTGTAGGTTTTTCCTCAAAGCTTAAAATCTACATAGTTTTGGTGAAGTACTTATATATGCCAAATGAGATGACAGGAAGATCAGAATAAACTGGGAATATGTTATAACGTAAGCATGCCTCTGTTGGGCTGATCAGAGTTTAAACTGTGATGTTGAAAAGGGATAGAAAATCTACTGTTAACTCAGTGTGTCTCTGCCCTCTGAAGTAATCAGATTTAATGAGGATAAGCTTGAGGGGCTTCGGGAAGGATTTTGCAGAGATCTTGGTATGTATTCGAGTAGTGTTGCTATTACAAGTACCCCGTTAATGCAGGAAAATGAATACACCCACAAGGCAAAAGAATAGGATCTAGCCTCCATGGGAGACAGGTGGCAAATGTTAGGCAGGAAATTAGAACCCTGACTAAACCTCCGGGAGTTCAAAAGCAGGCTTCATTTTTACCAAAAGGCCTGGAAGTCATTTATTCTAGATATGAGACCTAGGGCAGCAGAACCAATTCCAAATGAGATTTTACTTTGGTAAATTTGGTTCCTAATATGTTGCCAGGCTAAAGTAATTAGGTGAAGCTGAGCCCATATGTATATATATCAAGTTAGAAAGACATGCAACTGAGTGGAAATGAAGTCAAGGACAAACACAAAGCTAACTATCTAAACTCTGTGATGTAGTTTGGGGACAGAACTCTAGAAAATTAATGAGCTTTCATAGAATGCATCAAGGGTTAAATAGATATCAGACTTTTGTGTTATAATTATAATTGTTTTCAATTATTTACTACCTCATTCCCTGGAAGAGGATTATATGAGTGTATCAGTTGCTTGCCATGTATCTGCAGTGCCTTCCTGCAGAAGGAATGGGAAAAGTATACTTACTTAGGTGTTCACTTGGCCATGGGATTTCTCTTCGTGAATGGTGTGACAGTTCCAAGCAAAAGTGTTGAGAGCTATTGTAGATTTTATCCAACCATATGGTTTTGTTTTCTGTTTTTAATCTGCCACAAGACAGAATGTCACAGTATGGAGAGATTTCTTTCCATCCTGAAATGAACACAAAAGTGGAGCACAAGCAGAGCTGTCAATAACTTCAGCCAACATTAGAGTAATAAATATTTGTTGGTGTAGCCATTGATATTGTGGGGTGTTTGTTAACACAGCAAAGCTGAGTAACTTTGAAATTGTACAATAAGTGAAGCACTGCTACGTTAAAAACATGTATGTGGTATTGGTTTCACAGCTGTGCTGTGAACACGGAGTAAACTATAATCAGGGGATGGAAAATGGCAAGCTGTTTTATGTATTGATGCAATTTCATATATTAATGAAATTGGTAGTAATGTTTTCTACAACAACATTTAAGTCATATAGTTTATTTAAGCAGCTAGTGACTTGGTAAAAGGAGTACAACAAAACTTTACCAAACGTGCCTTTGTTATTAGCTGGATTTGACAAAACAAAGATGAGATCAGAAGAGAATTCACTCATAAAAGAGGAATAAGACAATCCAGAAATCAATGTCTTGCAAAGTTAAAAAATTCAACGGTTTAATGGTTACCAGAGAGTCAGGGGAGAAGGGTTATGGTAGAAGAGGGCGAAGAGAGTCAGATATATGGTAATGGAAGGAGAACTGACTCCACGTAGTGAGCACACAATGTGATATACAGATGATGTATTATAGAATGGTATGTTTGAAACCTATGTAATTTTACTAACCATTGTCACCCCCCAAAATTTAATTAAATAAAAAAACCTCAACTGTTTCTAATAGGCAAACAATAATGTATAAAACTTGTAAGTACTCTGAACAATCAAGTCTAATGAATAATTAACCTAAAGCAAAGACCAAATTAACATAATTGTCAACTTTATCTTGGTTAAAATGTAGATTATGGTAGCTACCAATAAATAATTTCAGTCGAACAAAATATGTCACAAAAAAATAGACCAAGGGTATCATCACAGTGAAGTAAGATAAACTCAAAGTAATTTTAAGTAAGGGGAGACAAAAAAAGAGGTGTGGGGGGCTACCTTAGAAAGAATGGTGAGTTCCAGTCTGCACATGGAAATGACTGGAATCAAATAGATAAAAATAAAGTTATTAAATAAGACAGACACACTGTCAAAAGAACTGCCAACATGGATTAAAAGAGACTGTGCCCATTTGAGATATACAACATATTCTGGAATTGAAAATTTCTACAATCAGTAACCAAGCGACAAACCAAGGTATATTCTCCAATGCTCTCTTCGAGATATGACCAAATTTAAATATATAATGAATAAGGAAGAATTGTTCAGGGGGTGCCACTGAGAATAACAGATTAAGGAACTTTCAGCAAACAAAATCTGGTCATAATCCAAAAATATTTTTATGTTCCTTGAGACATCTGGCCAATAGAATTCTAAAATTGATTTAGGCCATTAATTACTATATGCCACTCCTTTATCCTATTTCTGAATAGCAGTGTTGATTGTGGATACCTGACTCTTATTTCACCTATTTTCATTGACTATGTAGGAATCAGACTGCAGAGTGAGTGTCTGTGGGGGGAAGGGGTGTTCTTGGGCCACCAGATTTTGAAAGCCAGATTTGGACCTAATATAGAGATTATCTATACATTTTGAAATTTGAATCTGCCATATCTGGATTGGATTTTTTTGCACATCTTCCTTAGGGAGGGGTTGGTTATATGCATATTTAGCATGTGGAAAAAAGGGAAGTCTTTCTGAGTAAGAGGATGAACATTGTTCTTTGCCTTATTGTTCTTACTTGTTTTCCTCTTCCTGTGAAGTGGATTATATATCACTTTGTTGCCATGCAACTGCAGTGCCTTTCTGTGGAAGGGATGCACTTCTCTATACCATTGACATGAACTTGGCCACTTTACTTATTTGGGCCATAAATATGTGAGCAGAAGGACCAATAAGTCAGTTCCTCAAGACAGCTTTAACAGTCAGTCATGATGTACTGGGTTTCGAGTCAACAGTATCGTGTGGTTTTGCCAGCTCTCTTGCTCTTTTTGCCTCTTCCAGAAGAATGCCATATTCTGTATAGTGTGTGTGGCGGGGGGGGGGAGAGGGGTCGGGAGAGCTTATTCAGTCTAGATCATGAAATAAAAAAAGGAACAAAAGTGGAACTACCACCAGCTCCAAATTCATATGTAATGAAAAAAAGAAGTAAATCTTTGGTGATATTTTGGTTATTTGTTACTGCAGCAAAGATGACAAATAAGGTAGTGTAATAAGATAAATTGTTAGCTTTTAAGTACACTGCCAATTATATGAGTTATCAAAGAATGTTCCTTGAAGTATTAAGGGAATTCATGAATTAGTTTTTCATTTTGAATTTATAGGCTTCCGGATAGTCTCAGAAATAAAAAAAAGGAAATATTTGAGATAAACAGCTTTGAATGAATAGAATATTTTAGACATAGAGCCTCAAGTTAGCCTAGATTCATGATACTCACAACTGCACACGAAAAATAAGCTCTACAAATATAACTACTGGCCAAGCCTTTCCTCTAATAGTTAATTAACACATTTCTAAAATATTTCTTTGGAATCCCAGACAATAAACTAAGTATGCTGACTAGAGCAGAAATGGAGGGTACAGTAGGTAAGCAAATGTAGCTAGGTACTAAAATTTTCTATAATTGCCCAAAGTGTATGCTTAAAAAAACACACACACAAAAAAATATTTAATTACAGTATATTTATGATTTCCCTTTAAAATTGCTTTTGAAGAGAAAATTCACTCATTATTGTTTAAAACTTTTGCAGATATGCTGTATGTAAGTTAAATAATATATTTATCTTGTCTTATTTTTTATCTGTAATGTTTTATAATAATAAGACTTTATAGTTGCTCTGTATTTTGAGAATATGAAGCACATATACAAATACACAAATACATATACAAATGTGATCCCTGTTGCACCCTGGAGTAGGAGAAATAATATGTTATTTCAACTTAATGAGAACCTGAGGTCCATAAAGAGTACAGTACTTGCATAAGATCACATGACCAAGAGGTTGGAAATAAAAATACTTACCTATGTTGAAACTTCAAGACCAATGTTCTTTCTTTCATACTACTGTTCTTTTCTCATACTAAAACTAAGTTCCTTCTTGGAATAAAATATTTTTCTTACCGTATCTATCGTTTTTTTCATTAACTTCCTTCCCATCTCTCTCTTTTTACATTTTTCCCTCCCTCTCTTCTCTTTCTCTCTTCATCAAGTGATTATTTTCCACTATGTCTTAGGCTCTGGGATTGTTGCTAAAGAAAACAATGAATAAAAAATCTCTTTGCTTTCAGGAAGCTTAAAGTCATAGGGATGGACTTAATAACTGTCAATGTGTCAGAGTTTATGAAACAAGTTTGCCTACATAACTCTGGTAGCATTAAAAACACATAACCCCCATACATGTGGTATTTAAGGAAAGCTTTCAGAAGGCATTGTCAGCTAAACCATATCTTAATAGGATCTTAAAATTAATGGGGCAGGGATAATTGCAGTGTGAGTCAAAAGAGCAGCAGATGAAAACACAAAGAAGCCCGAATAATGTGACACATTCTGTGTTCTGCAAGCAGTATGTGCCCAAAATGTACATTAAAAAGATTGGCATAGTGAGAGCTTGGAACATAAATGTAGATGGAATCAGATTATAAAGACCTTTAGATTTTGTTTTGAAGGCAGTGAGTAATGTTTAAATGATTAGATGATTGAAAGTTTGAAGGATTAAGTCATTAATCATATGACTAGAATTTCTTCCTTTAGAAGCATGGGTCTGGAAAAATGTGCCACTTTTGGACGGACTGTAGGTTTTTATAATTTATCTCAGAAATATTGTATCCTTACTCTGCAGTGACCATTCTTACAAATGCAACTAATTCATAACCCAGTTGTGTGTGTGTGTGTGTGTGTTTTCATAGTACAATATCTTTTTTTATTCACAATAGAAATATTTTACACTACAAATCGTTCACCAGTAAGAAATTAAAATTATCTAAAGTAAATATGGACTCAATCTTAAAATATTTTTTAATGACTTTCAACAGGCTGAATGTCATCAAATCATCTTATATTTTATACAGTTTTTTGTAGTTATTTTTCTTTACATCATCACTTTTTCCCCTAATAGATAATAATTAAAATTATCTAAAGTAAATATGGACTCAATCTTAAAATATTTTTAATGACTTTCAACAGGCTGAATGTCATCAAATCATCTTATATTTTATACAGTTTTTTGTAGTTATTTTTCTTTACATCATCACTTTTTCCCCTAATAGGTAGCCCCAGCTGAGCCAAACCTCCATGGTTAAGAAGAGAACCCCTCAGGAGACCAAAAAATATTCTAAAATTTTTAAGCACAGTAATCTCCCTGTCATGCACGGTGTCAGGCGGGTTCTTGAGTCCCGCTCCCCACATAAGAACGCAGGACATGGTGAGGCCAAAAAGGAACACCCACGGAGCAATAGATAGGGGAGTCATACCACTATATTCTCGCTGGTGGCTGGGTTGGAGACACAGGAAGCAGGAGCCACAACATTTGCAACCTGCCGTCCACTTCTCTCTGGCAACCAACCTCACTTGCTAGCTGCAATCTGCTGTACTAACTGCAATCCGCTCTTGCTAGCTCAGCCACCATCTTCTTGCTAGCCCCCATTTGCTGCTAGTGTAGCCAAGGCAGTTATATTAGTGGCTAATGGCTCACTGGTTACAGCTGACGGCCAACTAGCCACAGCTGATGGCCATCTGATCACAGTTGATGGCCATTTACTACCTGAGCCAGCACCTTTCCATGTGAGGCTGAGAGCCTGGAAACTGCACTCCTGGCTCAGTCCCCACACTCCTCTTACCGGAGGGGACAATTTCCAAAACCCCAGTGGAAGCCTGAAACCACCAAGAGTATTGAAAGTTTTTTCCTATACACGTATGCCTATGATAACATTCAATTTATAAATTTGGAACAGTAAGAGATTAATAATAACTAATAATGAAATAGAACAATTATACTAATACATTGTAATAAAAATTATGTAAATGTGGTCTTTTTCTCTTTTTCAAAATATTTCATAAATAGAAGATTCCTTCTTACTGCAGATCTTAACAACCTCAGCTTATGATATTTTTATTTCCTTATTAAGTCGATAACTTTCATCTTTTCACTTAAAGGAAGCACTTTACAGTGTCTCTTTGGTTCATCTGAATTGTACATCACTACTCTTGTGCTTTGGGGCCATTATTAGGTAAAATATGGGTGACTTGAACACAAATCCAGTGATGTCCTAACTGCCAATCTGATCACTGAGATAGGCTACTAAGTGAGTAACCATCAGGGAGCTTCTACAAGGAGTAGACTCTGGACCAAGGGGTGAGTCACATCCATGGTGGGATGGAGCAGGGCATCACCAGATTTCATCACACTGTTCAAATAGCACACAATTTAAAACTTAGGAAGTTTATTTCAGGAATTTTTCATTTAATATTTGTAGACCACAGTTGACTGTGGGTAACTGAAACTGCCGAAAGTGAAACAGAAGATAGGGGGACTACTGTAAGAGGTGTGATAGAAAAATATGGTGAATATTTACATTTAAAAAATTATTACAGTAAAAGACACATTGCCATTAAATTCCATCAAAATACTCCCCCTCGCTTCAAACACACTCATCCTATCATTCTTGCCACTTTCTGAAGCAATTCTTGAAGTCCGCTTTCATGTCTTTACTTCATCCTCCATCATGTTACACATTGCTTCTGGTATGGCAATTTCTGTCATGTAAAAACATCGCGGGATGAGGAGTACAACGTAGGGAAGAGAGCCAATGGTATTGTAACAGCTATATAAGATGTCAGAGGGGTAGTAGCTTAGGGGTGTGGGCTATCACTTTCTAAGAGGTTTAAATATCTAACTAGTAAGTTGCTTTGTACTCCTGAAACTAATAAAAAAATGTAAAAAAAGATATGAGAATTTATAAAAGTCCAAAAAAAAAATACCATTACGGTGTGTTCTCATCTGGCTCTGTGCGACCTCTCCCTCTTCCTCAAAGTGAAAATGGGCATGAAAGGTAAACATTTTGAATCGATTCGGGGCATCGAGGCAGCCATGACAGAGCAATGAAACACACTCATGGAAGAGGACTTCCAGAACTGCTTCAGAAAGTGGCAAGAACGATGGGATAAGTGTGTTTGAAGTGAGGGGGAGTATTTTGAGGGGGTTAATGGCAATGTGTCTTTTATTATGTTTTTTAATTTAAACATTCACTGTATGTTTTGATCACACCTCTATTACCTTCTTTGCTTAACACTTTTATTGTGCCTTGGACTTGGCATGTGCTTGAGCATTGTTTCCCAACTTGGAACCAAATGGTGTTTCCTGTGGGAAAAAGAAAGCCTTCCATCCGTACATATTAAATGTGAATTTCTCAGTGTCTAATACAAACACACATAACAATAACTATCACATGTAATCCTCAGCATGGGGTTTGCCACAAAGTGCCAGTTTAAAGACAGACAATGAAGTACACTATTTTATCTTGGCATCCCCTGGGAGGAAAGTACTGTGGTAATACAATGTGCCCTGCATTGAAACATGCATCTGGAAAAAGAACCGTCTGAAAGCTGGATAACAGTGGTGGATAAAGATATTGAGAAAACATATGGGTATCCACAAATTAATGATCCTAATAAAGCTATAAAATGCACACTTATAAGTAACTTAGATTCCAAAAGAAGCATCCATTTAAGAGTATAGTAAAGATTAGGAGGAAATCACCTCCGTTTTAAGACCAGTATGTGGAGGAGGAGGCTAAGAAACAAGCATCACCATGTGTCATATTTAAAAAAAATTTTTCTTCATATGAACTATATAGAGACATATCCGGTATTTTGATAAATATAAATAAATGTTATACTTGTTATAGTTTTAGTAGTAACATATTTATGCACCAAGAGAAAGAAGGCATTGAAATGCTTTATTTAATCAATGGGAAGAACCTGATAAAACAGACTATTTGCAGTGTCATTGTACACCAGTGGAAGAGTTCCATCTTAATTCCAATTCACCATTATAATAGAATGCCCATGAAAACCTAGTAACTTTTCAGGGAAGAAATTTGAAAGATCAAAGAGCTTCTGAAACTTATGACTTTTTAAGAGGTGTTACTCTACGAAAATAATTTCCAAATTATTTGATATTCACCTGAAGCCTAGCAGCTGCTACCTAGCCCTCTTTGCCTGCTGCTATTTTTGGAGTCAGTGTTGTGTGCAGAAATAAATCGTAGCACAATATATCTTCTTAAGAAACTTGATAGCTTCTTTTCCATAATACTTACTTTTCAAGCCAATGTAAACTGACTGAAAAATTCACTTGATATGCAGTCACACATAGCTGAGGGATGAAAAATATACTAACACGACTTGCAGTAAATCATGAGACATAACAAAATAAATGATACTCGACAAAATATTGTAAAGACAAGTACTACAAATCTCCCTATAATTTGGGGAGATTTGTAGTACGTGTCTTTACAATATTTTGTCTAGTATCATTTGTCCACCGAGTTTCTTAATCTGTACATGAGCTGACAACTTGTATATAGAAATAAAACCTAATGGTAACTTTTAGATAAATAAAATGCATTTCTCTTTAATGCTTCTTGCATTGGAAAGCACCTACAAACCATAAAAGGTGCTTAGTAGTTTTTATTTTTTTCATTTTTTATGTATTTTGCAACATTGCAGTACTTCCCACAGCTTAAAAATTCCTACATTTTAGACCACTTATGTGTCTGGTCACTCAAATTGACAGACATATCCCAAAGCAGATTTTTTCAATGTACAGAAGAGGGTGAAAATAAAAATCTACCTACCAGAAGAATTGATTCTTAATGAAAAAAAAATAAAAAAATAAAAAAACACACCTATCTGCCCTTATTGCTGTCAGTTGACTGATAAATCATAGATCAAAATCCTTCCTATAAAATATTGAAGGGAAACCTCTTCAGGTTAAGACTGGTGCTTTAATGATTTGTGCATACTAAAGACTATTTGAATCCAAAATAAATTCAGAAAGTTATCCCTGGATCTTATTTTCTCCAAGCCCAAGGCCATTTGCTCAATAAATATGTTATCTTGAGTTTGTGTGTGCGTGTGTGTGTGTGTGTTTGTGTGTGTGTGTGTAGAGAAGGAGTAAAAGAAAGAGAGATGTGTTCACATCATGTTGCATATCATTTTCTCCAGGAAATTAGATATAGTACAATGTACTGTACCTATTGTGCACATTTGTGTATTTTTCAGTAAAAATTAACATTAAGGGATTGAAATAATTGATTCTAGAATGTAAACCAAAGATAAAAGTAGTTGTAACAGGCCCTCTGTTTTATAATACTAAAATTACTAAGCATACAAAAACCATTTCAACATATTGCCCATACAATCTATGCAGAGCTGAAAAATACTGTCCAGTGACCTCTTTTACATATGCATATGAGGTTTTCAGAAGCTACTCTTTTGGTTGGATATATCTATTTCTTTTTTTCCCAGCCCCTTCCATTTCTTTTCTTTGTTTATTCAATGACAAATTAACCAATAATAGATAGCCCGGATAATTTGAAAATACAAATCATACTCAACAGGTTATACACATCAAGCTCAACTTGATACACACTGATTGCATTACTTCTCTCCAATTCCCCTGTGCATGATACCACAGCCCAATTCTTGTCTAAACTTCCTCTTCTTTTTCCCAAAATTTGGTTAAATCTACTACACTTTTCAGATTACCTATTACTTTCTCTACGCTGCTTGCTAAAATAAAATGAGGCCTAGGAGAAAGATGGTCACAAATACCATGCTCACAGCTCTGAGTTAACCCCTCCTGGACCTTGGCATTTAAAATTCTTCACTGCATGGTTAGCTCTTGGATCTCTTCAAAGAAAATATTTTATAATATTTTTCAACTCTCCTAATTGACATTAGCAAAAGACTGGACTAAATCGCCTAATCTGCCCTTCTGGTGGGAGGGGTGGGGGAATTAGCCCTCTTTTTGCGTAACTGGTTGCATTTAAGCCTCACATAGGGAACCCACTTCCACCTCTTACACTTGTCTCCAGTTTTGCGTGGCTTTAGGGTCCACTCTTGCATGCAGTCATCAGGCCCCAACACAGATACAAGCCCTATCACGAACTGAGATGGTATGTGCTCTCACTTAGTGGCTTTGATTTCTTTTCGTTTTTGTTCCCAGACAATGGCCCATTCTTTCTGAAGCTTCACATGTACGCGTTTTCTTGTGTTTGTATTGAGAGAGAGACTTGCACGTGTCAGCTCAGACTGCCATCAGGAATGGAGCTTTGAAATTTAATTTCTACAGTATAAAGTCTGTCTTTTCTTGCTTCTAGTATGGGAATGTATCCTGTCATTGGATTTAAATTATTTTGCTATCCTGCCATAAATCATCTATTTCTCTTTATTTTTTATGTTTTCTTCATGTTCTGTTAAATTTAATTGGATCCTGCTGAATTTTCAACTCAGCTTGGTTTTCTCAGTGGGATCTTGGGGCTCTTATTATAGAGGTGATAACTTCTAGCATAATGTTAAGAATGGCAAATAAATTGAAATTGTCTTCCACCTCTGCAAATAGATAATTTCTAAAAATTGATTTTACTTCTTAGTATTCATGTAATATTTTTACCTGGTTCTACCTTGTATTTACCTATAACACCTGTTGTTTTCGTTTTTTCTTTATTGTTTTTCCCCTTGGCCAGCTAAGATTTGTCTCAAAGATTTATTAATTCATCATCTTGTCTGCACTCTGTACTTGTGGGATGATCCAAATCCCTAAATTTTTATTTGCTTTATTGACACAGCTCCTTTTGAGTTCTCACCTACTTAAAGAACTACATCTGCTACTGTAACTCCATTTTACAGATGTGGCTTTTCCATTACAGACTAGTTTTCATATAGTTGAAGTATATAAATATTTAAATTAAATATGAATTTCAGCATTAACTGTAACTGTGGTAGCAGCCTCTAATCCAACTTTTCCTTGTTTTACTTGAAATCAATCCTGCATTTCCAGGATGCTATCAAGTCGCTATAATCCCAGTCATTTCCTTCTCCCTCCACCATTCTTACGTCACATCCAATAGGCTCCCATTTTATTGGATGTTCAGTACTGAGGGAATGTAGAAAAGTGGGAACTTTGGAGCAGTGCTCTAGCCATAACAAGGAATAGCACAGCACAGGTGCTAAAGCTTTAGGGAGGGTTACCTTTATGAGGGATACAGCTACTGATCTCTGAATTAAGGAGTAGATACTACAGAAGTATGTATAAAGAGTCTCTAACCTCCTTTCAGGAAGTCCCGTTTGCAAGAATTAAGCCTACATAAGCCGTTGCGTGAATAGTGTGTGTGTGTGTGTGTGTGTGTGTGTGTGTGTGTGTGTGTGTGTGTGTGTATTAAAGGGAAGCAGAATTTGCCACCCCACAATATTTCTCTTTGGCATAAGGATTATTTTAGGCTGATTATTTTTAAGAAAAAGCAGACATAGAAAAGGTTCCAAAAACTAAATAGAAGTTACCCTTTTATAAGAAACATTTACATTTAAAAGGGAAATCTCCATTTGTAGAGTCTCTCTCTCTCTCTCTCTCTCTCTCTCTCTCTCTCTCTCTCTCTCTATCTCTCAGAGAAGACCCAAACCTTTGGAAACTCACATCAAAGAGAGGGAAAGGACCTAAACCTGCATAACAACCACACCCTTGTTTACTGTGCATTTCCTGATAGCCTCCCAGAACTGGTTCCCCCATCACTAATATCTTTTGTCTTTAGCTGCAAATGGTATTTAAGGTGCTGGCTTGAGCCATTTCAGGGAGTTCTTCAGTTTTCCTGGGTCGCTCTCATGTATACAGGTATACATGTTAATGATAAACTTCTGTATGTTATCCTTCTGTTAATCTGCCAAGAACCTAGAAGAGCAGAGGGAATATTATTTTCCCCCCTGCAGTATAAATTAAGTTCATCTGCATTACAGAATGTAGACATCTCTAAAAAATCTGGCATTATGCAGTTTTCCATTGAACTTCTTAATATCTCATAAGTTTTCATCTGTTTTGATCATCTTTATAGTTATTTAAATGACAGTTTGCTCAAAGACATCTGAACTTTATCCATTTTAAACAGGAGCCTCCCAGTAAAACAAAGAACACTTGTTGAGGGCTCACTATGTGCTTCTCACCAAAGTAAATAATTTAGACGCATTTTCTCATTACATTTTCAAGTCTGACCTCTTCTCCCTCTAAAGTAAACTGAGAAATACAGAGTTAAAATTATTAGTAGTAAGAAGTAGGAAATTAAACCGTTTGGCTTAAGAAACTAGGATCTTAACAATGGTGCTATATTTCTGATCCTCAAAGACAATAGTATAAAGTTTTATAAATTTCTAGTGAAAAAAATTAAAATACGTAGTAGTTTATTTCTTAGGTTTATTTTTCAGGTGTAAAGACTATTAGGAAAAAAGTGCTCAGATACAAACAGCAATTTTGGATGCAATACATGTATATACATTTGGAATCATTTATTGACTCATAATTAGTCTTATATTGATTTTTTTAAAGTTAGTTCTAAAAATTAATATATAGCCATGTACATTAAAAAGTAAACTTTATATTCATTATTTAATGTTAAAATTATGTAAGTTGAATCATTATTTGGTGTACATATTCATTTATTTTAGTCTTTTTTAATATATTTCTGGTATTTTTAAAAAAGTTAGTTTAATATATTATTATTTTTATATTTATAAAATTGGCTGTAATCTCTTTCAAAGTACGATTTTATTGTTATTAATTTGAAATTTGGACATTGAAATGACATCATTTTATACTATAATATTTTTATTTGAGAAATCATTTCATTGACAGAAAACAGAAAGATGATTCTGTTAAAAGGGAAAGACTTTAAATTCTAATATTTAATATTAAATGGTGAATAAATGCTAACCTATAGTATTTTTCGGGTCCTATCATGTTTTAATCCCAATTACCTATATGTGATATATATGTTTTATTGGCTTACTCATCAGCTGCATATATATGATTCTTTTGAATGTTTCACTAAATTTAGATGCTGCAAAATTGTGGGCCTTCCTAATTTTATTCCATTCTGGTACATAATACATTTTTTCAATTAAACATGTTTTTCATGAAAAGATTCTTCTTACATTTCAACATTACAAAATTGCAATTTTAGCATCAAATGTTCTGCACCTTTAGAATTCTCATAATGTGGTGACTTTTTATGGTGACTTCCTTGATTTTATAGAAATATGCTTAATGTCTTTCCATTTCCAAGTTATAATTTGAAAAACTTCAATATGTTGAGATATTCAAAAGTCACTCATTGAATACTCTGATAAAAGACTCCTAAATCATTTTGAACAAAATACAACCATAATTTCGTGGATTTATTTATGGAAAAAAAATCCACTGCCATTATTCTAAAACATATATATGGAAATGTAAATGCCTTATAATAGCCAAAACAATTTTGGAAAAAAAGAATGAAGTGGGTACAATTGTTATTCCACAGTTAATTATTGTATGGCTATAATAATGCGGCTTGTCAGTAGCTGAGAGATGGATATAAAGATCAATAGAACAGATAGAAATCCAGAAACAGACCCATAGAAATATGTCAAATTTGACAAAGGAATGAAAATAATTTAATTAAGGAGGGATAGCTTTTTCAATAAATAATGCCAAAGCAGTTGGGCAACTATAGGCAAACAAAATTAAGATAGAAAGAAAAAAACCTATCAAAACTCAAAATGGCACATCTCTTGACTTAAACATAAAAAACAAAAAATACAACTCTTCAAGAATAAAAGTAAAAGGTAGAGAATTTTCAGGGTCTAGCACTAGACCAAGATTTCTTGATACCAAAATTATGACCCATAAAAAGAAAAGTTGATATATAGTATCTAATCAAAATTGAAGAATAAAAAAAAACGACCCTGTGAAAGACTGTTAAATGGATTAAAAAGCCAAACTACACACTGCAAGAGAATATTTGCAAACCATATATCTGATAGAGAACTTGTATCTAGAATATGAAAGAATTCTCAAAACATAACAGTAAAAATGAGCAAAAGACATATATAGTTATGGGATATAAAGTACAGCATAGGGAATAGAGTCGATGGTACTGTACCAGCTCTATGCAATGTCAGAGGGGTAGTAGACTCGGGGGGATTATCACTTAGTGAGGAGCATAAATCTCTAATCATTATGTTGTTTTGTACATGTGAAACTAATACATAAAAAAAAGACACATAGGTACTTGACCAAAGAACATATATGATGATAAACATATTCAGCATCATTGGTCATTAGGGAAATTCAAATTAAAACTATACTGTGATATCACTACTCAATTATCAGAATGGTTATCAGAGGTTAGGAATGGGGTAAGGGGTAAGTATGGTTACCAAAGAATATGAGGGGGATACAGTAAATATATTGATTGTGCTGGTAACTATAGGAAGCTACTCATTTGATAATATTGCATAGAGCTATACACACACACACACACACACACACGAGTGCTGTATAAATTTGGACATCTGAATAAGCTATTGATTGTATCAATGTGAGTTTCCTGATTTTGATATTGTTTATATCAATTTCAATATTGTTCTATAATTATGCAATATCTTAACATTGGGTAAGTCCTGGCGAAGGATACAGGGACGCTTCAATACCTTTTTTTTTGTTTTTTCTGGAATTTTCTAATTATTTCTGAATGAAAGACTAAAATCATTTAACGGTCATAACAAAAAAAAATAATACCATTTTAGGACATTTAAGTTTTTTATAAGACATTACTTTTATCATAATATTTGTTCAATCTATTTTTTTTATTTGTAATAACATTGGAGAAGGAAACACTTATTTAACTGAATACTAAAAGCATTCACAATATTGTCAAATGTTTTATTTTGATAGAATAACTTCCAGTAGCTTTATTTTAATTCCATGGATTGGATTTAAAAAGGGTATTATTGGAAACGTCATCACTATTTTTTTTAATTTGAAGCATCAGATGACACTGCAGTATTTGATGTTGTGCATTTATTTTTCTGTAAATGGATCCAAGAGCTACATTAGCTTTTTATAAATTACCCCAAAAAACTTAAAAATATTTAAAAAGTGAAATTTATCTAGAAAAACATTACCACTTTGCAACACAAATGTTAAATTATTTGCTTTGGCAATAGTTTCTCATAGTGACTACTAATCTTTGAACTAGATCCTAATTTTTAATTCTTTGGTTGATTTGTGTTTTGTGGTTTTTCAAGCAGTCAGTATTATCACTACTTAACTTTTGATTAAAGAGGAACTTTTATCTTTTTGAGGCCACTGCTTCCAAAACTGTAGTGTAAAATTAAATAATATTTTCCAAACTGTAATATAGATTTAAATAATACAATAAATAACAAACCACTGCAGCAAGATTGGTTGAAAAAATATTAAAAGAATAGTACTTTGTGACACATGGAAATTAAATAATAAAATTCAAATTTTAATGTTTATGAAAAGATTTCATTTTTCTTATACTAGACCTGTATAACAATTTTTTTTTTAAAGTACTCTACTGGTATATTTTGAAGTCTGCCAATAATAATTTTATGGAAATATGTTGTATTTCTTGTTATATAAATACCTACATAATATTCTTGATCTTGTCTTTTGACTCTCAAAGACTAAAATATTTACTATCCGGCCCTTTACAGAAAAAGCATCTGATCTCTGACCTGTATCCTCTGTCTACCAGGAATGTCGGCCCCTGTTTCCTGCTTCCATAATTTCATATATGTATAACTTTCTCTGCTGCCTAGAAGCCCGTACCTTCATTCGTCATTCAGTCCTCAGCACAGCCGTGGCATAATCTGGCTGCCACAGCAAATGGCTGCCAAGGGTAACAGCACCAAATATTTCCTGCATTGCTTAGACCAGAAGGAATGACATGATTTTAGCTACTAGTGTTTAAATATATATTTCCAAATCAGTGATTGCCCTGCATGCTGTCCTTGAAAGTGAGATTAATTTGTCGCTTCTCTAATCAACCAGGAGGGAAAGAAAAAAGAGGTTATGGCTTTTTTCTTTTTTAATTTAACCTTATGCTTAAAGGAAGAATTTGATTTACCTTGTCTCTGTCTCACACACTACTCAGGGATACACAGCAGAATTTGAAGCACAAAGTAGAGATACACCAAATGCTCTTTAATTTCATTAATAGCACTTTGCTAAACTGGATGGTATGCTTATTTAAGAGCAGGTGTTCTCTCAATTTATACAAATATTGTCCATGTATATAATTTGCTGAGAAGTCTCAAGGTTGGTATTCCAAGGTCTGTGCTCTTGCTCAACGATCTCACGAAGAAAACAGGTTCTATATTTTTGCTCCGCCATTTCTTTACTTGGCTTTTGTCTTCATGGTCAAAAGATGGTTGCTACAGCTCCAGAAATGATTCCCATTTCCTAAAAGAAAAAATGTTGAAAAAGCCAATTGTTTCTTTCTGTGGGGGCTAATTCTTGTCAGCATTTATATATGCTCAGCTCAATCACATTAATAGAAGCTTTCAGTCAACTTTTTCTCCCAATGCCTCAAACTTTGTTTTAATATCCATTGTGTCTTCTCTTTTTTGTCATAAACATTTCATTCACTTGTCTTCCCATTCTAATCTGACTTCCATTCCCAACCCATGCCACAGTAAATCCTTCTCTCTGAAGCAAATGGATGTTTTGATTCTTAGTTTACCTGACTTTTTATGGTACATGGTTCTTATCAAGCTCCTCCACACCCCCACTTCTTGAACCAATCACATCTGTATTAGTCTGCTTGGGATGTCATAAGTAAACATCACAGACCTGGTGGTTTAAATATCAGACATACTGAGGTCTGACAATTAAGTTCACAAACTTGTGGTAGTGATGTTGCTAACTTTTTTTGCTAACAGAAGGATTATTCACTATGAATTTGTACCAACTGGACAAACAGTTAACCAAGTTTACTATTTGGAAGTGCTAAAAGAATGTGTGAAAAAGTTAGACCACCTGGATTTTTCACCAACAATTCATGGCTCTTGCATCACGACAATGCACCAGCTCACATGGCACTATCCGTGAGGGAGTTTTTAGCCAGTAAACAAATCACTGTATTGGAACACCCTCCCCACTCACCTGATCTAACACCCAATGACTTCTTTCTTTACCTGAAGATAAAGGAAATATTGAAAGGATGACATTTTGATGACATTCA
This sequence comes from Rhinolophus hipposideros, assembly GCF_964194185.1. Taxonomy (NCBI): domain Eukaryota; kingdom Metazoa; phylum Chordata; class Mammalia; order Chiroptera; family Rhinolophidae; genus Rhinolophus; species Rhinolophus hipposideros. Next base: position 24,817,172 of record NC_138050.1, read on the forward strand.
GGACATCAAGAGTAATACGATGACAGCTCTGATGGCCATTCCAGAAAAAGAGTTCCAAAATTACTTTGAAGGGTGGACTAGGCACTCACATTGTTGCATAGATTCCCAAGGGGAGTACTTCGAAAGTGATATTTAGCAATGAGGTATATAACACTTTTTCTAGGATGTTCGTGAACTTAATTGTCCAACTTCGCTCCTATACTTTCTCTCAGCTCTGGGAGCTAGAACAGGGAGATCAAGGTAAGTTGGATTTCTTGCTGAGTCCTAACATGGTTTTTTCTCTGTGTGTATACAGAGAGAGCACTCTGGTGTCTCCTCTCTCTCTCTTTCTCTCTTTCTCTCTGTCTCTCTCTCTCTCTCTCACACACACACACACACACACACACACACACACACACACATCAAAAGAGTATGGAAAATCCTATCACTTATATAATGAGACTTTCTGGAGAAAGGGGGGCAACTTTCCCAAAGAGTCCTAAAATGATTTGAAAGAGCAGGAAAGGGTTTTAATTGTGGTTAGGGTGTGGGGCTGGGGTGGCAGTTGCTGCACACAGAGAGAGGTTTGCATGCTTCGACTCTCCCACTGGCACCAAATGAGTGAACATCTGGGCTTCTCATCAGCTTGACCAGATGTGAGGCAGAAGGAGGAGAGGAATGAGGATTAAAAGCTGTCAGACATCAAAAAATTGACTCAGACTCTTTATTCCACAGTGTCAGGACCTCAGCTAAGCAGGGAGAGCAGAGTTGAGCTGTCAGATGTCAAAGTAGCCCATTAAAGCAACAACCCAAACATGAGAGTTAAAACTTTGGGTAAGCCAGAGGCTGAAACTGGAGTCTGACTCCCCCTGCTGTATTTTCCTGATGGAAGTGCACACCAGTGGAAAGTCAGGTGAATAAGCACAGAGTGTTTCTGAGGGACCCCTGAACCTAAGGCAGTGTCATTAACCCTGGGGTGGAGGACAGTGTGAGAGGGAAGGGCTTTGAGTGGAAAAGAACTGGGTACCGAGTCAGAGTGGGGGAAAGTGTTTTTAAGGGTTTCCCCTCTGAAGACCTCTGCCCAACACCTCAGATAAAGAGACCTAGGAATGGAAGTATCCAGGTTAGTAATCTAAATATGTGAGAGACCATCATTCCCTAGGGGGACCTGAGTCCTTGACTGCAACCTGCTTCAGAGACTGCAGTGCATTGTGCATGGTATCTGGTGTGGGAAGCATAGCATCCTCCCTGAAGCCCGCCAAGTAAATCACATATAGAATTTTAACCAAAATCCAGACTTTTCACATGTCCTTATCCTATGGAATTATAATCGTATATCAGGCCCAAGGGAAATGGAGCACATCTAATCAAATGATTACTTTCAATGGGCATATCTTAATAATCACCAGTTATATTATTTTTTAAATATTCTGACTATTCATTTTAGCTGATTCTCCCTTCTTCATGGTATAGGTCAACATACTCTTTATATTAGAGAATTTAGCCAATTTTAATAATCTGTACTTATAAATATGTTTTGAAGACGGATGGAAATTTTTTAACACACTAGGAAAACATTTTTCACACAATAGTTTTAATGTGGACTAGTCACCAAAAGCTTTCCTTTAAGAAAGGAATAGAAAGCAGTTTTAAATACACAGGCTTTCAGATTGCATGGCCTTGAGATCAAGTCTAAATGCTGACTTTATTCTATAAGTCTCAATTTTACTATCTGAAAACATACTTCATAAAAGTGTTAGTTATGAAGGTCAAAGGAGACAAAACAACAAATAGGCTTTCTATTCCCATAGGGTATAGCCAAATAAATGATTAACAAATGGGTCAGTTACAATGTACTTATCTTATTTCTATCCATAGTCCTGAAGTCATTCAGTACTATCAGCAGCTTAAGAATGATGAGACACCTACTGAGTGGAGGAGGGGATATAGCCTCCTTGACAATCAGTTTCTCTGTTTAAAAAATTGAGGAGTCCCTTTCTCTTCACTGCTTTGTACACCTATTTTCATGACTTACAGTTCCCTAAAAAATTCAAAATTATTACGAGAAGTCTAGTGACTTTTTTTTTTTTTGGAGGGGGCAGTCAAAGAAGAAGTTTTCCTTTGTGGAGAAGAGGATCAAATTCATAGTATATTGGATTTTTGGAAAAGTATCTTTCTCCCAAATCATTAGCACTCTTGGCATATTATTTCTGTACCTATCATCTACTCTGTCATGCTCACCTTGTTGACCTTGAGATGTGGGCCTGAGTCTTGAAGATCTATAAACAGGGTAGATATTCTTCTCCAACTTTTATACTTGTGATAATATGGTCTCATTACAATGGGGCACATGGTATTGACATTGAATTATATTCATTTAAAATATTTTATCAATTTCTACTTGTTATAAGAAACTGGTGAATTAAAAAAAATAATGTTTTCTGTCATTGAAAAGCAGACACTTAGTTCAGAATACAGGTATAGTGGTCACTCTGATTTGTAGAGGATTGATTTTAACACCCCCAGTGGTACCTGAAACCATGGATACCACTGAACCCTATATATACTATGTCTTTCCTACATAAATATAACTATGATAAAGTTTAATTTGTAAATTATGCACAGAAAGAGGTTAACAATACCCAATATTAAACTAGAACAACTATAACAATGTACTGCAATAAAAGTTATGTGAATAGGCTCTATCTCTCTCAAAATATCTATTGTACTGCACTCACATATTTCCTGTGATGAGGTAAGATGGTGAAATGGCACCTTATTCCTGACTCTGTATCACTGTCTCTTACTTGCAGTGCATGGCTTGATGTCAGTTTTTTAGGTAGATCTGCTGAAGTCTTCCTACAGGTTCAAGGTTTTCTGGCAAAACACATTGCCATAAAGCAGAGCAAATTCTCTGTTCATATCTTTCGCCTAAAAATTTAATGCCTTTACCATTTATCATGCACTGTGGCTGCAACTTTTGCAGTTTAAGGTAAGACAGCAAAAGGAAAGGGACTTCTTTTTAATTCTTCACAACATTCAAGGACAGAAGATTCATTCATAGTGTAGACCTTAGCGACTACAGAATACATGTTTTTTCATTCCTTGAGTGAGGAATGTTCATCTTTTATTTAAGCACTATATGGTTTCTCTTTGGCATATCTGAACTGCCAGAATTAGTTCTCTTGCACTATGGGACCATTGTTAAGTAAAATAAGGGTGACTTGAACACAAGACATGCATGCAATACCCCAATCGTCCAGCTGATCTCCGAGAGGGCTACTCAGTGACTAACTGGCAGAGCATCTACAGAGTGGAGACACTGGACAAAGGCAGGAGTCATGTCCAGGGTGGGACAGAGTCAGATCCTGAGAGATTTTATCACACTGTTTAGAACAGCATGCAATTTAAAATTTATGAATTGTTTACTTCTGGAATTTTCCGTTTAATATTTTTGTTCCATAATTGACTTAGGGTAACTGAAACCATGGAAAACAAAACTGCAGATAAGGGGAAACTACTGTATATATATAAAACCCACCATAACTCAATGGACTATAACGGCAATGTGTCTTGGCAATAAAGGAAAATGGAATATTAATACTGTCTTCAAGAATTACAGAATAGTCAAGTATGATGTCACAATTTACCTCAGCCTTATAAAATACACAAGACTTCTGAGGAAGAGAATGCCAATAAAGAGGAGAAGCAACAGTATGAGAAAAGACATGGAGTTCTCAAAACTGCAAATTAAACTGAAATCAGGTCTGGTATATACATTCTTCAATAAACTGCCCACCAAAATCTCAGAAATATATTCCAGGCTATGAAATTTCAAGAACATTCATTTGATAGAAATAGATAGGAATTATACTGCATGAAAACTGGTATTTAATCATAAAGCCTATAGCCCCTACTAAAGTAATAATTATTATGATAAGGTCATTTACCATTTGTTGCAACCATACAATGGTTAGTGGCATATCTATATGGGAGCTCAGGTATCCTTGAATCTAAAACTATGTTCTGTCAACTGCATGTTGAGGCTTCATGCAGGATAAATTATACATACTTATAAAACCATACTGGTTTGTTTCCTGTTTGAGAAAAAAAAAGATGAATAGGAAATTTTAATAAATTAAAAAAAAAACATTTTTGATAACATATTTGTATCCAGGAGAGTGAGTATAGAAGCATATTCCTTGAAAAATCTCCTACAATATGGTTTACATGTATTTTTGTGTTACACTAATATATGTGCTGTTTTCAGAACCCATCCATGAAATCACAAAGAGTTGTATATTTTCTATGTAAATGTGCTGCATGGCTGTTCTCTGAAGAAATAAACTCTCCTATGTGTAAAATATAGCATGGAGCAATGACGACTAAATGCGAAGTTTCACTGAAATGCTAAAATGTGTTTAGTCTACTTTTTCTTATACATTTGTCCCAGCACCTCATGGATTTACTATTTAAACTTGAATTGATTCTGTCAAAAACAAATTTGTATTGTTTGCATTTGATGACATTTGGCATCTGGGTTCTCTTTGTTTGAATAATCACACTATAAAGTGCTATGATTGTACCCATTGGTCATACCAGCCATGCTGGGCAGTGATTGGGCATCCAACTAAATAACAGCAAGTTGGAGCCATGTTGAAGTGAACAACTGATTTAATACTGTGAGCTGTTTCACTGAGATAAACTGTGTTCTCTAACTTCAGGAGACAGTTATTTTGAAAGACATATTTCTTTCGTTGGGTTAAAAAAAACACTTTGTCTTAATTATACTTGACATTTCAAAGCTCATACCAGGAGCTTTCTCCAGGGACAGAAACAAGCCACTTGTCTCCTCTAGGAAGGAGAATGAAATGAATAAACACAATTCTTGTTTTTCTCATTCGATAGTGCAATTTCTCTGGGTTCATTTGTTTGTCTTTTGTTTGTTTTATTTTTTCTTTAGAAAAGCAATGGATAGGTTGCAGCTTAATATCCTCGAGGACAATCAAAAGCATTGATGGGAGAAATATTTCAGACAACTAAAAATAAAATTGCTAGTGTACAAAGCAACATATTGTGTTTTCTTGGTTGTTCTATGTGTTCATTCAGAGCAGTTAATTTTCTCTGAGGGAGTAAAATAAAAAATGTTGTAATACACCAAGAAGCTACCATTTTAAGCTTGTGTTTCCTTAAATCAGTATAGATTAAGAGATTACTATTTACTCCATTTTAATTTGAATACATTGCATTTGTTTTTTCCTTTGAGAATAAATTATTTTTTTGTGGCTTTTCATGATCATTGTCTTATCTCTGATGATAGACCCTATATAAACCTTTAATATACAAAAGTATTTAAATCATGTTTTTCCATAAAGGTGCATATGGATAATGCAGTCTAGCAAAACGGAAGTAATTGAATTTACAATTAAAGTAGCTTGATAAAATATATCATGCATTTTCTAAGCAATAAAATTAATTTAATTTTATTTGTATTTCTAGAAACTAGAAAGTGGAACTAATCAAACTGTATTACATAGCAAAAATATGAATATTAGTTAGCTGTACTTGTTTTCCAAATTAAATGGCATAAATATAGCATCCATTAAATACAATTCCAAATTTGGGTATTTAAAATGTGGAATTATTTAAAATACTTTGAAATATATGAATACAAGCGACTTTTTTCTTTAGGTACAATTGTAGAATATCAGAAATATTCAAATAATTTCTCTTCTATTACCAGTAATAATACACAGACATAAACTACTTTTGTATGAATGGAATATATATGAGAAATTTTAAGAAGGGAAGTTCAAGACGGTATTGTGAACCAGAAAGGGGTGTTTAAACACATTATTCACATGAACTGAGTGAGATATTTACTTCAAACAACACTGAAAACAACTGAAGAACATTGTGATGTTGTTATTTTACATATGTACTTGATTTTTAAATTTATTTTATAGCCCTCTCTATAATTTCACACACATCAGATTTTCACATGTGCTTTTATAGAAATTCTGTCTGATTCTATTTTTCTGGGTGTACTTTGTAGATTACGTTAGTATTACCAATATGTTATCTCAAAGACAAAAGATTATTTCAGTTGGAAACTCAGAAATATAGTGAGATATTAATAATACCTAAGTGGCTAATTTAGTTATTTAATGACTAATATCCATGTAATCAGTTCTGGCATATTGTAACTTCTTTGTACCTGAGATTTTGCTTGTGTTGGGAAGAAAATAAATAACAGTCCTTGCCCTGGATGAAGGGTCACATATTTTATGATGACATCTACATTTTTACATAATTATCTTCTTGATAGGTTCAAAATAGATGAGGAAAATAATCTCCATTATATTGTTATAAGTATTTATATTTAAAATAAAATTTTTACATGTCTCTTTGAAATGAGCCCTCTGATCTAAATATCAAAGCAATTTGATAACACACATTCATCTATGAACAAAAAAACCCAAAAATATATAAACTCATCTTTAACTGTCAAAATTTTGACCATCTCACTTTTTCTTCTTAACTCATATTTTAATTATACATTTCTCATAGTTTATTACCAATTTAAGCTGGAAATTATTCTATTAATCATCATACAATTTATCAATAAATTACATATGCATACTGAATTCTATTTGTAAGTCATATGGCCATAATCCTGTAAATATTAAAAAAAAAATTTCTTCAGGACTGACTTAAGACTTTAATTATTTTGGTACAGAATTTGTCAAAACAATAAAATGTATTGCAAATTGAAAAAAAAAATCTTTAGCATCAAATGAAAGTTATATTGAGAATGTCTCTTAATAATATATCTACCTACATATAACTTTTTTTCAAATAGTTCATGTATTTAGGAATGAAAATACTCGGTGCTGGAATTAGACTGGATTCAGCATCGATTCTATTCCTACACTATATTTTCGAAAATGAAAGTGATAAAAAAAGACATGTATCCAAAAGGACAACATTACTAAACTTTTACAGTGTTTATAAATTATGAGACATAATTCACACAGTGTTTTCTATCAAAAATTATAATTATCTTAGTGTTATGAGTCTAAATGATCATACCTTTTTTTGCACATTTGTTAAAAGCAACAAATTAGAATTCAACTGATTTGCAAAATTATTCAGCTGCTAGTCACATAAAATCATTCTCTTTCTAAACTCTAGTAAAACATAATCAAATTTTATTACCCAGACCTTCTAAATGACTATTAACTATACTTGCCAGTCTTTTACTCAAAGGTATTTGAACATGGAGATACAATCAGACGACATGAGATGGGATACTTGCAAGTTACACATCTGACAAACAACTTGTATCCAAAAGAACTCTCAAAATCAAACAATAAGGAATCAACCAATACAATTAGGGTATGTGCAACAGATTGAAACAGACATGTAAAGAGTATCTCTGATGACAAAAAGCACACGTAAAAGATGCTCAACATCATTAGCTGTTAGGTATTTACTCATATCACTTAGAGTTAGGATGACATATCACTACACACCTTTTAGAATATCTTCAATAATACTGATAATACTAATTGCTGGTGAGGATAAGAGGCAACTGGATCTTTCGTACATTGTTGTTCAGAATACAAATGAAATAGCAACTCTGTAAATTATTGTGACACTTTCAAAAAAACCTAAACATACACTTAGAATATGAATCAACAATCACAATTTTGCATATTTATTCTAAAAATTAAAATATATGTTTACATAGAAACTTGTACACATTTGTTCATAGCATTTTTAACTTTAGAAGCCAAAAAAAAAAAATGAAAACAATTAGATGGACTTCGGGGTGAATGGATACACAATCTGTCATTCATCCACACCACAAATGCTACTCAACGTTAAAAAGGAGCATACTGTTGATACACTCAATTTGCACGTATCGCATTATCATTATGCTGAGTGAAAAAAAGCTCATCTCAAAAGCTTTCATAGTTACGATTCCATTAATACAGTATTTTCAGAATGATAAAATTATAGGATTTAAGGACAGATCTGCGTATGCCCAGGTTTAGAGTTGGAGGAGGGTGTGCCTATAAAGGGATAGCGTGAGGAATTTTCTTTGGGGAGAAAGAAAAATACTGTATCGTCATTGTGCTGGTTGCTACAGGTATCTATACCTGTGGTGGTTGCTACACATATCTAAATATCAAAAAACGAGTGCATTTAAAAATTGGTGAAATCTAAATGAGGTTTGTTACTGAGTTGTTAATATTGTACCGATGTCAATTTCCTCTTTTTGATACGTACTATGGTTATTTAAAATGTTAGCATTAGATGAAAGGCATATGGGTACTCTCTTCATTATGTTTGTGTTTTCTATGAGTCTAAATGTATTTTGAAATAAAAAGTTAAAAATATATTTAAAATATTAAGCATAAATATTTTGTATTCTGCGAATATGTACAGTCTGCATATACAATTTTGTAGGAGGGAGAAGGACAAAAGAAAGGGGAGGAAACAGAGAGACATAAGAAACAGGTATTCTAGATTCATATGCAGAATATATGATAAAGGTAAGACAGGAGTCTTTTTCTAGTACTATTTTTGTTATTTTCAATATGTTCAATTTTTATGATTTCAAAATAATGCACATATGTTTAAAATACAAAATTGTTCTTAACAACAAATGAATAAAACTTTAATTCACACTAATGAGTACCTAAGCCATCAATACACAAAGCGTGGTCTAAAAATACCTGGGGTGTCCCCAAGATCCTATGGTTAGTTAGATAAAAATTATTTTCATAATAACAGTAAAACTATAATTGCCTTGTTCATGTTTGTTTTTTTTACTAATATTTTTACTTTTCAATTTATTTGACATACAATATTATATTCATTCCAGGTGTACAACATAGTAATTAGGCATTTATATAACCTATGAGGTGATCACCCTAATAAATCTAGTACCAATCTGACACTATACACAGTAATTACAATATTATTGACTATGTTTCTTATGCTATACTTTACATCCCCATGACTATTATACAAGTTTGTACTTCTTAATCCCTTTCTATTTTTTGACTCACCCCCCTAACCCCCTCCCCTCTGGCAACCATCAAAATGTTTTCTTATTTATGATTTTGTTTCTGTTTTCTTTGTTCGTTTATTTTGTTATTTACATTCCACATATAAGTGAAATCACATTGCAATTTTCTTTCTCTGTCTGATTTACTCTACTCAGCCCAATACCCTCCAAGATCATCCATACTGTTGCAGATGGCAAGATTCTTTATGGCTGAGTAATATTCCAATGTATGTATGTGCCACCTCTTCTTTACCCATTCATCCATGGATGGACACTCAGGTTGCTTCCGTATTGCGCTGACAGATCATCAAAAGTGTATCTGTGTATTTTTGTGCTTTAAAGTTATCAGTTTAAATATATAATACAATACATATGAGCAGTTATGTCCAACATAACTAAAAGCTTTTGGGATCTTCAATGATTTTTAAGATACTGCAATATAAAGTTTGATAACCAGTTATTGAAATTGTTTTACATTCAGACACAATCCATTCTAGCATTTTTCGTGTATAGATGTCATTTAACAACAATTGACGTTTGAAAAACACAAATTGTTTAAACTATATATTCCCATATATTATGCTCAAACACATGTTGATATGTATATATTATTGTATTTGTGACCTTCATTTTTCCATTGAATTTAAATTGCAGATATACCTTAGAACTTCATATATATTTCATATACCTGTACATATAAAATTTTAACTAATTATTTAATTGCTACATAGACGTAGCCTCTATTCATAGTCAGTCACTTTATTGGGATGTATAAGTTTTTGTTTTTATTGTTCCTATAAGAATATATATTGAACATTTACCTGTAGTGTTATTATTTATGTAAAAATATGTGTATTTATCCAAATTTTGTATAAGTTTATACAAATGTAGACTATTTGTGCTATATGTACAGATGTAGTCTTTTTCTTTATGGGTGAACATGCACTTCAGATGTATTGCATAAGAAGTGACTAATGGGTCTAAATTATCATCCATATTATCAAGCATTATTAGAGACTGTTACACTGACTCATATTTCTAACAGCCTCATTCTACAAAAAATAATAAAATAGTCATTAAATATGTGGAAAATGGTTTCTCCATATTGTCTGAATTTACCTTTGAATTGCTAAAAATACTTTATATATTCATATTTGGTATCTCTTATTATTATTAGTTTCAGGTGTACAAAACAATGTAATAGGTATTCACACCCCTTACAAGGTCGTAACCCCCACAATCTACCACCCCTCTGACATCATATATAGCTGTTACAATACCATTAATTATTCCCTATGCTGTACTGCATATCCCGTAAATAAATATATATATATATATGTATGTATATATACATATATATATATTTGATAAATATATATATATATAAAATTATAGTTGATATTCAATATTATTCAGCTTCTGCTGCAAGTGTACAGTGCAGTGGTCAGGTATCCAAACCGTACCTCTTCTTGATGAACTGTTTATGTTCTTTGTCCATTTTGATGATTTTAATAATTATATTCTACACACAGTCACTCTTTGTATATTGCAGACAGAATTCCATTATATATTACATTTTCTGTAAATAGGTTCTCATTTTTTATTTGTTTTTAATATATTTCGCTTTGACATTTAACCATATTTTATATGTAGTCAAATTTTATCATTTAGATGTTACCACAATAATACAATAATGCTCTATAACAAAACTACGACAAATCTTAATGTCATGCATGTCATGTTAATGTCACATGAGCAATTATTTCTTAGATTTACATCTATGGGTAATGGGGTTCAAATGAGCACAGGACAAAGTATAATTTCTATCCAACTAAAAAAGGTGTTTATAGGATGACTTCATCCTAGAACCAGTGATTAGGCATGTTCTTTATGAAGCAAAGAGAGGAAAGCCACCAAAGGACAAGTGCCACCACAGAATCACTTTTCTAGCCTTTTTCAGATTGTCATGTAAATGGAATCGGACAACACATAATCTCTTGGTCTGGGTTCCTTCTCTTAGTGAAACATATTTTAAGATTCATTTTTGTTGTATGAATCAATGGTTTGCTCCTTTTATTGCTGAGTGTGCTCCATTGCATTGATGGTTTTTTTTTTTATCCATTCACCTACTGAAGGGCATCTTTGTTGTACACAGCAATTTTAATTATAATTAGTTTGAAAAACTTAATATCTTTCCATGTTATGAGCTATTCTATGGTATTTTCAATGGTTGCAAAGCCATTGAATTCTATTCTCTGGATAAACTACAATTTTTTTAAACAATTCCTATTGATTGTTGACAATTTCCTAAATTAAAATATAAAATAAAACTTGGAAACAACAACCTAGCTACCTTCATGATTATGTCCTTGTAATAATTTTCTAGAAGTAAAATTTTAGAGTCAAAAAATTCACTGATATGTGGTATATAAACCAAAAACAACAAAAGAACAAGACAAACAAATGAGAACAAAAACTCATAGACACAGACAATAGTTTAGTGGTTACCAGAGGGTAAGGGGGAGTGGGGGGCGGGAGATGAGGGTAAGGGGGATCAAATATATGGTGATGGAAGGAGAACTGATTCTGGGTGGTGAACACACAATGGGATTTATAGATGATGTAATACAGAATTGTACACCTGAAATCTGTGAAATTTTACTAACAAATGTCACCCCAATAAATTTAAAAAATACACAAAATTTTAATGAATCTCAACATACAATGAGATTGATCATTTTCTCTGTACCAGTCATCTTACGATTTGGTTTTTTTTTGAGGAAGAAGCATTAGGCTAAGGGAATGACAGAGGAACATGAAAAGAAGGCAAGGAAAGAAGAGATTATACTTCTCAAATTTTACATTAGACCAAGTTGAATGACTAGAATCAATGACAAAATTATATATTAGGCCAATTTTATGAAGCATCCAATCCATAATGATAAAATTATTCACATCTGTTATGATTAATTCCATGTAGGAAAGCTGACTTTTTTCACCTATATTTGCATAAGAGAACTTATAATCAAGCAACTCCTTCCCAAAATCTTCAGGTAGGATCGTTCATAATATAACATTTAGGTGGAAATCAATCAGTACTAACAAAAAGAAATATATATGCAATCTGCCAATTCAATGAAACAATGAAGTTCATCATTTTAATAAAAATAAGAAAAGTGATCGACTTTCTGTACTATATTTCTTTCAATAGAGTTATTGCTATCCTATAAATATTACCTTACTGTTCATGTATAGTTTCCTCCCTAATCAGCCAGGTGAAGTTCACAGTTGGATATGTACATAATAAATAATATTATTTTTACTTTAGTGCTTTGGTAAGTATGAAACCAATAGGACATTTTTATGACCATTTTCAATTTTTATTTAAATTTCCAAGTCCACAGTAAAGAAAAACTAATATATTATATATATATATATATATATATATATATATATATATATATATATATGTATATATATATATATATTTTACTATTTTAGCACTTAAATCGTATTTTTTTTCATTTTAAATAACTATATAAAGTTAAATATTCCATTGAGCTTTATACCTTAGCTCTTAAATATATGGTTCTTTTTTGTTTGTTTGTTTTTTTGCTTTGAACTAAGAGGTGGCATATTGTCAGGAGTAAGAGAATCCTGAAATTTATGGACTTCAGAATTTCAGGTGTTCAGATTTTCAGGAAAGTTTGAGCTTGGATAAAGGCAATTAATTATATTCGTTATGTTGGCTTCCAGAATCTTCACTTCATGCAGATAATCATTAGTGAAAGAAATAAGAACTGCCACTTATGAGAAAAGCATTTGATAATAATCTGTGGAAACTTTATCAACTTTCTCTTTGGATCAGTTCAACTGTACATAAGATAATTGGGTTATATTTTCCATTCTCTTAAATTTTAAATATTTATGATTCTATGTCACCATTAAAATACAAATGGCACTATTTTATGTATTAAGCTACCTCAATGATTAAAGTTCATTTCAAAGTTAAAAGTAAGAATAAAAATCAATCTCTATATTATGGAAGGAAAATAAATTATCATGTAAAAACCTTGATAACTTAAACTTCAGAATGTATTAAATTCAAAGATGTATTAAGCTTTATAATTTAGCTCAATAAGATAGCATTTTACAATACCTTTTTGGATCTAAGGTGATTTGTGTGAATGGGTTTTATTATCAACAAGTTCCATTAAATAAAAATATTCTAAATATATATATGACACAGATTTTAACAATGTTAAGGGTAAATAAGTAGTAATACTTTAGGGAAATTACATTCAATCCATTGATAAATACTTAAATTAATGGCATATGACGATTGCCATCTTCCTTTCTGCTTAAAGGAATGGGCTATAGATGGATGTACTACTGTGTTATTAAAAATGCATTAGACTGCAAAACCCATCTCCTGTGATAGACAGAATTAAGAAATTTTTAATATCATTAGATAGTTCTATACTTAAGCCACTACCAAGAATTTTAATACAGTATATACTGTAAAATGTGCATATTAATTATTAGTACTTACTTTTTAATATTAACAAAATGCTGAAAAAGATAATAGGTAAATTTTAGAGTTTATTTATATTAGACATAGTAATATATTTTTCCCACATTACCAAGAATTGCTTAGGAATATATATATATATATATATATATATATATATATATAATGTACATTTTTGCATTTTAAGCTTTTATATTGATTATACTATTCTACATGTAAGCTTTTGCAACCTGATTAATTTTCTAAATGTTATTTTTAAATTTATAATACTGAAAACTATCTCTAATTTGTATACATTTTAACTCTCAAAGTCTTCCATTTTATAAAGAACCCAGAGCCCTGAACATGTCTCCTTTGCACATGCATGAAAGTTTCTCCCATTAATCCTTCAAACACGCCCTGTAATAAGTGCCTTTCTCAACTTAGATTTCATTTTGGGAAGAACCTACAATTTTCTTATGAATTTCAATTATGTCTTTTAGAGAGTTACTCTAAAATTCACTCTGAAGTGTGAAAAATCCAGCCACTCTAATTAAAACTTTGATCTCATGTCAGACTCAATCATTCTCCACTAACCTGTCTCGGACACTTGCAATGGAAGAGGTGCTTTATTACTCAGTGGCCTTTCTCAAACTTCTCCTTTCTCCTTTATCTTCTGACTCCTTCACATCAGGGCACAGAAAGAAGGTGTGAGAGGTAAAGACATAAAGACAGCTGTGCTTTTAGAGGAGTGTTTGCGGTTTCTTTAACTAGAAGTGTCCTCTTTCATGGCACAGTTTTATGGGAAGGTCACAGGACACTTCCCTCTGCCATTAGCAGTGCTCTCTCTGACTGACACTATGCCTACCTGTGAGTCCTTCGCGTGTTGGGTTAGGGGGTGGTATCCGGGGACAGCTCCTGCCTCAGCACTTTCCTGTGGGGAAGCCATGGGTCAACCCAGCTAGCAACTTTCTGCACCAGTGAATTTACTCACAGGAAACACTGCTTGTCATGACAAATGCTTGCAGGACAGGCTCTACACTCTGTTGTTTCATTCCGTATCCTGTTTCTAAATGACAATTGGCTTAATAACAAAATCCATTGTCGATAATATCTCTATCCTACTTAAAACAGTGCAAGGGCTTATGTAAGCTCAAACATCTATTATCCTGTCCCCATTTCGTTGTGTTTTTTTTGTTGTTTTTTTTAAATTTTTTTCACCCTGTCCTCCTTTCTTGCATGTTACTTTTCTATAAAACTTTATAATCAACTTGTCTTAAGCTCCCCATCCCAGGCCTAAATGAATCACTATTCAAATGGAGGTGATGTTTATATAGCCTTTGCTTATTAGGTCTGCCCTCAAATGTATCACTTTCTTTACTCACATTGCTTTTTTTAATTCAATCTTTTATATTTCTGGGTTCAGTTGCTCTGGTTCTGAAGTACATTAATTAGCAATTCTGTGATGAGGCTCTGTTAATGGCAAATTCTCCCCCCTGCCACTTGTATTTTAGTTTAGATGGGTTTATAGAATTCTATGTTAAGAGATTTTTTTCACCCCAGAATTTCCTCAGCATACCTTATTAAGAAGTCTGTTGTTAATGTAATTACAATCCTTTATACTTTTTGTATTTCTCAATGCTACTATGTTTTATATTGGTGTTTATGTATTTGTTTCTTGTTAATTACATATTGAGTGTGTTGAATCTGAGAATCTGATAAATTATTTATTTTATCATTACAGACACAAATCAGCCATTATCTTAATATGTTTTTGTTCAAATCTTTTATCTTCATGTCTGGAAATCCATTAAGACATATATTAAACCATCTTCCTCTCTTCCACATTTCAATCATTATGCTACCTTCTTAGCTAGTTCCCTCTATCTAAAGTTTACTAATTCACTCACTAAATGTGTTTCATCTGCTGGTTAGCTAACTTATTTGAGTTTTATTTTCCCTCAATGGCTATTTTATTCTACTCGTGCAATTTCTTTCATTTTTGAAGGTGCCTACACTTTTTTCAGTCTTGTTCTTAAATTTTATTGAAAAAAATAACACATACTATCATTATAAGTGCTTATTAGTCTAATCTTGCTGTGTATTCTGTATGCTGACTCTTCCTTGTGGAAATCCATTCTTGTATGTGATTTATAATCGTTGGTGCGTGTAGCTGAAATTTGCATAATACGGTGGTTGTAATTTTCCCCTGTGAGGATCCCTCCTCTCCTGTTCCATGGGACCATCCTTAGAGCCCTTTGCCTTTGTTTCTTTGTAGCTACAGGAGTGTCATCCATCTGTTTTACGTTGTGTAACTTTTGCACCTTGAGATTTTTCAGCACGCAAATAAAGCATACGTGTCTAATCAGTCTCCAAGTGAAAAGAAAGTTTAAGCTTTCATATATTTAGGAGAAAAAAATTTGTTGGTCAGATTTGAGGCAGAGAAAGACGTGTTTTACTTGTCCAGTAAGATTTACTCCTTTAAGACTCCTGGCCTTGGAGGCATCTCTCAGTTCATACTCCCCGACTGGGAGACCATATCCTCATCACTTTCAGTGAGCATTAACACCCAAGGGTCTTACCCATCTATTGGCAGTGACCTCACCTGATTATGACCCCATCTTGCGGATGAACAGTTTCCTCTTCATTTCTGGTAGTCGACAATTTTCCTTTCTTGCAAGCTCAGCTATACATTCAAAGCAATGTTCTTTTTCAGCTATTTATGCGGAGGAATGAATTTTAGTGTATACTAGCATCCTTTTTTATTAGACCCGGCACTTTAGTTTTAGTCATAGGTTACAAAGTTTTTATACAGCATACATCTGTCTTTTCAATTAAATTAGATTTTTAGCTTTTTCCCCCCAAAAAAATTATCAAAAGCACATTAGAGACTTTATTGTAATGGTTTCATAAGACTCTACCATATGGAATGGACAGAGTCTATGTATTGATTCCTTTATCTATTGAACTTGAATTATTTTCAATAACAGTTGTTATGATAATTAAGAAGACTGTTTTTAAAACCAAGACCATGGATATGATTTCTCTACTATTTGGATAAAATCGATCATATCTTCTTAATTACACTGTATCTTAATTTCCTCAAAGGCAACATGAATAAATGCTTGTACCTACCTCTGAGGGTTTTCTAATGAATTGTATAAGTTAATGTACTGTATTGGTCTGGCATGGTTATGCTAGAATAACACCAAGACTCAAATCACAGTGGATTGGCAGAAGAAAAATGCATTCCTCACTCATATAAAATCTGACATGCATCACTAGAAATCTCTTCTGTTACCTCAAGGAAACCAGACTATCTTCATTTTGCAATGTTTCTGTGTTATCACAAGACACGTGTCTACATGACTTCCCAGGTCCTCTTAGCAGAGAACAAAAAGGGTAGATAAAGTACACAGGTTCAAAACTGCTTCAATCCAGAAAAAGCAAACATCAGACTGCTTTCCAGTCTACTGACAAAAAGCAGTCACATGGCCCCAACTAAAATGATGTCAAGACTGGAAAACATGGGAGAGCACATGAGATATTTCATGAGCATTAACTGCTTCACCACAAGATCTAAAGGTTTTCTAGTAGCACTTTGCTCATATTAAACACTCAGTTTATAATAGCTCTTATTATCATTATAAATGGCACTGTGATTAATATATTTACATGTAAAGTTCTGCTACAGTTAGGATATTTCATTAAGATTCCTGGAAGAACTTATTATGCTGAAGGGTATAGGTATTTCTGAGCTTTTTATAAAGATTGTCAAATTCATTTTGAGAACAAGATTGTTACTAATTTATCACAAGCCTTTGTATGTCCATTTCGTCAGATAAATGACAATAATAAATATATGTTTTCAACATAACTGAATTTCAAGTCAACTTTCTAATCTTCCTTCATTTCATTAGCTTAAAAATTGGATTTCTCTTAATTTGCATTTATTTAATTACTTTTGTGAGGTTGAACATTTTTCTAGTCATTGAATTCTGATCTAGATAAAATGATCTCCTTGTAACCTATGCCCATGTATCTACTCATGACTTCAGTGTTTCTCTCTCATCAATTTTGTGTTGGCTTTTTATTATCAAAAATTAATCCTGTATGTGGATAGTGACTGAAAATGGTTGCATTCATTTTCATTGCTGTTTATACTCTAGTTATTTGGGATATAAAGACATTCCTAAAATATTTTAAGTATAATTTTTCTGTCCTCTCATTTTCTAGATGTACTATAAATTATAACTCTCATTCTTACAGTATTTTCATGAATTTGTGGATATGGCAAGTGCGGCTTAAAGAGGATAAATGAGCATGCCAATGGTCTCATGGCTTGCATGTTGCATAACTGGGACTCCAGTCAGCCCTCTGTTCAAGTGTTTGTGTACAATTACCATATAAAGCCCTCCACAGTAAATGGGATAATTACGTGCATCCCCTAAAGAAACCCTGGAACTTGTGAACATGTTACTTTACATGACAAAGCAGACTTTGCAGATGAAATTAAGGCTATAGTTTTGATATACGGTTATCCTGAATTAAATGGATGGACCCACTTGATGCACGGGAGCTAGTAACACAGAACAATTTCTGAGGCTGGAGTAAGGGTGATTGGAGTTAAGGAACAGTCAGAGAGATACAGAGTATGACAAGAATTCAACAGGCCAATCGCTGCTGGCTCTGAGATGCTGGCTCTGAGAAGTATAGAGCAGCAGAGAGAGTCTTCTAGGAGGTGAAAGTGATTGTTGGTTGCCCTGACAACCAATAAGAACACAGTGACCTCAGTACTGCATCTGAAAGGTAGCATATTCTGCCAATGACCTAAATGAGCTTAGAAGCTGATTCTTCCCAGAGCCTCCTGACATGCATCCAACTGGTGGATATCTTAATGTAGGTCTTAGAAATACAGAGCCAAAAAAATCAGCTCAGCCAATCTGACTTGTGGACGACAGAACACTGAGATCATAAATGTGTGATGTTTTAAGCCACTACATTTTTTTACACAAGAATGGGAAATGGAAACTCTTCCATTCAATGAAGTGGGATATGCAATTAAAAAAACATACTCCCTATATTGCCTCATTAGGACTTTGTTATTATTTATACTACTCTTCAACAGTGTTGCGCCTGCGAGGGTGTGTTCCTATGCACTTTCATAGTAAACCTGGCAAGACAGTGTTTCATGTATCCAACCTACTTCTTCAAAGTTGATAAGCTCTTTTCCAGGCCAAGCACTAGGTGCAGGACTTAGTGACGGGGGCAGTCACTTGGCAGCTGCTGTCCTACCAAGCCAAGCCTTTACTTTCCTGAGGTATTCTCCAAGGTGCTGCCTGTTTCTAGGGATCATTTTCTGTATATCTTCTCGTACTGTTCATCCCAGGACAACTTTCACACTTTCTTGGCTAAAATTTAAATCCCTAAAATTTTAGAATTTTCTGGAATATAAATGTAATTTTCAATAATTGCTCAAACCATTCAGTTTGGCTACATAGTTGCTAAAGATATATATTTAAAAATGTATCTGCTGAGTTATAGAAAGGTCACTGTTTATCAGTGTTTCCTATAGTTTTTTTACTAAACTGTTTATTTGCAGATAATTATAGATTCCCATGGAGTTACAAGAAATAATATAGAGAGATTACATGTATCCATTACTCCCTCCCCCATAGTAATATCTTACAAAACTATGCTACAACCAGAATGTTGACTTTCATACAAAGTCAAAATACAGAATATTTTGCCACAACAAGTATCCCTCATATTGCCCTTTTATAGGCATACACACTACTTTCTAAATCTCACCCTGTCCTTAATGCCTGGAAGCCCATAATCTGTTATCCATTTCTATAATTTTGTCATTTCAAGCATTTTATATAAATTGAATTATACAATATGTAACCTTCTGTTATGGATAGTTACCTCAACATAAATCTCTGAAGATTCAGGCAGCTTGTTCTATGTATCAATAGCCCATTCCTTTTTATCGCTGAGTAGTATTCCACGGTATGGATTACAAGTTTGTTTAGTCTTTCACTATTAAAGGACATATGTTTCCAAATTTGGCTCTCATAAATAGAATGGCTAGAAACTTTGGTGTACACATAAGAATTCATTTTCTTAAGTGCCCAGAGGTGCAAATTTGGGGTCATTTAGTAGTTACATGTATAGTTTAATAAGAAAATACCAGATGATCTTGTAGAGTGTCTGTAGCATTTTACATTTCCCACCATCAATGCATGCATGATCTATTTTCTACACATCCTTTCCAGCATTTGGGGTTGTCATTGTTTTTTACGTATTCACACTGATAGCTGTGGTTTGTGGTATCTCAAACGTGGTTTTCCTTTACATTTCTCTAATGGATGAACATGGCTTTTGTGTTTATTTCCCATCTGTGTATCCCCTTCAGTGAAATGTCTCTTCATGTTCTTTGAACATATTGAAATTGGATTGTGTTGTTTTTTTTTTTTACTATTAATATTTAAGTGTCCGTACATTTTCTAGATAGTAGTCATTGTCAGAGATATGATATGCAAATATTTTTCTCCCTAAACTGTACCTCATTATGTCCTGCTAGGGTATTTCACAAAAGTAAAACTTTTAATTTTATTGAAGTCCAATTTATCAGTTTCCTTTTATGGCTAATGCAATTGATACCAAGTCTAAGAACTCTTTCTCTTAGGCCCTGATGATGTTAGTCTTTTCTTTTTTTATGTTTTTACATTTTACCGTATGTATGTATGTATGTATGTATGTATGTATGTATGTATGTATTTTTGTCTTTGGCTGTTCAATTGCTTCAGTACCAATTTCTCCAGCAGCATTCTATGAAATGATGGTTTTTTCTTCCATTGGATTGCCTTTCCACCTTTGCCAAAAATCATTTGAGAATATTTGTATGGGTCAATTTGTGGCTCTCTATTTTGTTCCAGTGATCTATCTGTTTATCCTTCTGCTAATACTACACAATCATGATTATTGTACCTGTATAAGTTTTTAAATTAGGTAGACTGATTCCTCCCTCTACATAATTATTTTTCAAAATTGCTGGTTCTTTTCATTTTTTATGTTAATTTTAGAATAACCTTATGTATATCTACAAAAGCTTGCTAGGATTTTGACAGGAATTACATTAAACCTTTATTCGATTTGAGAAGAATTGACATCTTTATTAAGTATTTTAAGTGATGAACATGGTATTTCCCTCTATTCACATAGATATTCTTTAATTTCCTTCATTGATGTTTTGTAGTTCCCCTCTTTTTATTTGGATAAATTGTAAATGGTATTGTACTTTTAATTTTAGTGTCCACATATTAATTGATAGATATATAAATAAAACTGGTATTTGTAGTTTATGTTTATCTTGCATCCTATAATGATGCTGACCTCAGTTATTAGTTCTGGGAAACTTTTCTTTTTTTTTTTTTTTGTAGTATACTTACTATTTTTTTTATGTAGGCAATAATGATCTCTAAAAATAGGGAAAGTTTCATGCACTGCTTTCCTACTACAATGTATACATTTCATTTTCTTGCTAGAGATCCCAACATTTCAGAATAAGTAGTGAGAGTAAACATCCTTGCCTCCTTCCCTGTCTTAGGAGAAAGTAATCTTTTATTACTAAGTATGATGTTAGCGGTAGGTTTCTTGTGTATGTTACTTATCAAAATGAGGAGATTCTCTATTCCTGCTTTTTTTTTTTTTGCCTGAGAGATAGATTTATTTATTTATTTGTTCGTTTGTTTGTTTGTCATCTATTTATTATCAAATTTTGGCAAATATTTTTTTTCTGCATCAGTTGATGTGGTCATGTGATTTTTTCTTCTATAGTCTGTTAATATGGTGGATTACCTAGATCACTTTCTAATATTGAATCAGCTTTGCATTACAGGAATAAACCCAACTTGGTTGTAGTTAATAGTAACATGGCTATTCAATTATCTATTGCATATTGGTTAATTTCTAGTAGTTTTTATTTTTCAAGGATTAGGTCCATTTACTCAAGTTGTTAAATTTATGTTTGTAGACTTGCGTGTAGTATGTAACAATTATCATTTTGATGTCTGCAGGATCTGTAGCAACAACCTCTGTTTCATTTCTGTTGATAATTTTGTTTTCTCTCTCTTAAAAATAATTGTCAGTCTTGCAAGAGGTTTGCAGATATATTGGTCTTTAGAAAGAATCAGTTGTTTCATATATATTCCCTTGCTTTTCTGTTATATGTTTCATTGTTTCTTGCCCTGATCTTTTTAATTTTCTTCTTGTTTCTTGCTTTGGATTTCTTTTCCTTTTCTTTTTCTAGGTTCTTGAAGTGGGATCTTTGATGATTTATTTGGCACTTTTCTCTTTTATAGTATAGAAGTTTAGTGCTAATAATTTTCCTCTCAGAAATGTTTAGTGGTATTCTACAAATTTTAATATGTGGCATTTTCATTTTCATTCAGCTCAATGTATTTTTTTTTTATTTCCCTGGGCATTCCTTTTTGTTTCTTGGGTTAATAAGAAATGTGCTGTTTAAGACTCATAGATACAGAGAACCAATTGATGATTGCCAGATGGGAGGGGGTTGGTGGGCAGGGTAAAAAAGGGCAAGGGGTTAAGTACAAATTGGTAGTTACAAAACAGTCACGGGCATGTACAGCATAGTGAATATAGTCAATAACATTGTAATAACTATGTATAATGCCAGGTGTGCTAGACTAATTGGGGGAAACTAGGGGAATTACTTTGTAAGTTATATAAATACCTAACCACTATGCTGTACACCTGAAACTATAATAATATAAAATACTATTGAATATCAACTGTAACTGAAAAAAAAAGTGTTTAGTTTCCAAGTGTTTGGAGATTTTGCTGTTATGTTTTTGTTATTGATTTCTAGTTTGATTTCATTGTACTTGGAGAACATACTCTACATAATTTCATTTCCATTAAATGTGCTGAGGGTTGCTTTATTGTTCAGAATACGGTCTATCTTGATCATTTGTTTGGCACTTGGAAAAAACATATATTCTGCTGTGCTTGGGTTAAGTGTATTTTAAATTAGATCCCGTTGTTTGATTGGTGATAGTATTGAGTTCTCCCATAATTTTGCAGATTTTCTGTCTAGCTGTTCTATCAATTGTCGAGAGATAATTGTTGTGGTCTTCAACTATAAATGTGGATTTGTCTGTTTCTCTTTTTAGTTCTATCAGTTTTTGGTTTGCACACTTTCCTTTTGTTTAGAGCACGCATTTAAGATTACTCTGTCTTCTTGTGTGTTATTATATGACGCCCCTCACTCTGATACATTTCTCTGCTCTGAGGATTATCTAATATTAAGTAAATTGAGGCTTATTTAATAGTAACAGAGCCACTCCTCTGTTTTTCTTTTATTATAGTGTTCAGGATATATATATATTTTCCATCTTGTTTTTAGTTTAAAACTACCTATGAGTATATATCAATATATTTGAAGTGAGTTTCCTGCACATAGCATATAGTGGAGGCATGCTTACTAATCCACTCTGCCACTCAATGACTTTTAGTAATAATGTAATGATTGATTTGTTAGCACTTAAGTCTACCATTTTAGTTTGTTTTTATTTGTTCTTTTTCCATTTCATTTCTCTTTCTTTTTTCCTGCCTTACCGTGGGTAACTCAAACATCTTGAATCTCGTTTTAATTTGTTGTAAGTGTTTGATTGTAATTCTTTGTATAGCTTTTTAACTATTTGCTCGAGGCTTTACATTATAAATACATAACTTATTGCAGTCCGTTGGTGTCATCATTTCACAAGTTAGAATGAAATGTAGAAATGTTTTATTCCCTTAAATTCCTTTACTCCCTTTTATTTATAATATAATTGCTTTAAAACTTTCCTCTGCTTACATTTAGAAATCTATGATTTTCTAAATTTTGCTTAAACTATCAAACATAATTAGAAAACTCGAGGAGAATGAAAATCTAATGTATATTTCCATATTTTTGCTTACTATTTTCATTGTTTCTGCACAGAGTTTCAAAGTTTCTTTTTTTTAATTTTCCTCTCTGTTTAGACAGATCTGCTGGTGACAAACTCTCTTAGTTTTCCTTCATCTAAGAATATCTTCATTAACCTGTCAAAGTTACTTGAGATTTTCGCTGGCTTCAGGATTCCTGATTCATGTTTACCTTTCTGCACTGAAAAATATTGGGTCACTTTTAGACTTCCATAGTTTCTGATAAGAAATTCACTGTTCAATTTTTTTTTTCTTCTCTCAATAAGTAAGGTATTTGTTCTCTCTGGATGTTTTATAAAGCTTTTTTATCTATTTTGTTTAATTTCAATTAGTTAAGCTTTCAACTTATCAATAAGACAACATTTAGTGTTTACCTCTCTACCAGAAGTTGGTTTCTATTACAAAAATGTATTTTGTTTTGTTTGCCACTGGATGAAGTTTATTACAAAACCTCGTGGGGTGAGGTTAGGATGGTGCAGGCCAGGGCAGAGAGAGAATCTGCTTACAAACACTTCATCATGTTTTAGAATAAAATAATAATTCAAAAGCCAGCCAAGATTCATTTCAAGTCTGTGTGTCCACATATTGTTTTGGGCTTAAATAAGGAGCAAATTTTCACTCTTAATAATATATATTTCAGTAGGTTATTTTATTTCTACCTGTGCAATACCTAAGTCTTACTAAATATTTAAAATATAGACTATGGTTACAAACATCCAAATATTTTTTACCCATTATTAAATTTTATAAAATTAACAGAGTGGCCATGGATTTGAGTCAGGAAACTGTGCCAATTTGATTTATTGGGAGATCACACAGGCTATCCAGTTTATCCTAATGTTAGCTCTGATATTGACTGAACTAAACAAGCTAGTATCAATTGTCCATTCTCTGCTTCCTCATATTGAAAAAAAAGATGATAATGCTTTAAAAAACATGGTAATTTACACTTATGTGAAGCAAAATGAAGTCACATATACAGTATCTAGCTAAATTACTTAATTGATAATACTAAATTATTTTTCTTTGATATTTATAAAAAAAAGTTTTCTAGGCCTCTAGCTCATGTTTCCTACTTGTGAATATGTATAGTCCTATGTATAGCTCTTTCTCTCAGCCTGAAACACAAACACACACACACACACACACACGCGCGCGCGCACACACTTAAAACTTTGTTTTATGGATCTCATTTCTTTGGCTTTGAAAATTTTCTGACAATTTTGAATTGTACAAAATGCCCTTTTCAATTTATAACATGTAACTTTTTCAATTTAGATACATCATAGTGCCAAATAAAATTTATATTCTACCCATAATTAGCTACTTAATAGTATCCAAATATGTAATATATTGTTACCGATTCTGTAACCCTTTATCTATGTTATCCTAGCACAATGCATTTATTATGTTTAATCATTTACTATGGTTTTAGAAGATAGATTCTTCTCTTATTTATATGTGTGTTCTGAAGAGAGTGTTAAAAAAGGTAACCATCCAGTGTCAGTTGGAGTGAACACATCTCAAACTCCTCATGTCCTAAAGTAATTTCATAGTCTTCATGTAAAACTTACTAAATTGAAATATGCCTTATTGGCATCAACATTCAACCATTTTATGATTCTTAAAATCTACCCTACCCCTCCATTATGAAGTCATCAATTAATTGTTATATTTGTAACATATATTTAATATCCAAGCTGTCATGTTCTTTAAAATTCTCACTATCCTAGTTCATCTTTTCTTTATATTTCACCTGAATCACTGCATTCATTTCTCACTGACCTCCATGTCTCTAACCTATTCTCTTCCAATTTCATATATCCTTCTTTTTAAATTATTCTCATAATAGATTATTTGCAAAAATATTTAAAAGAACTCTCATCCTTATATCCAGCCCTTTCGCAATAGCATTTTAGCATTCCTCACAGTAAGTCTCTATTCCCCAATGCTTGAATCTAGGCTCACATTGTGACCTTTTTCATATAAATCTATTTATTCATAAATATTCTCAAAAATGAAAATAGGTTTACCTAAAATTGTCCCTTACTGAGGAAGGGATTTTTGATTATAGAATGCAGCTAAAGTGATGTTTTGCAATTTCCATGTTTGTACCTCAGGAAACCTTGCAGCTTCTGCTTTTTCTCTCTTGGAGAATTATGCTATGTGAAGAAGCTCAGACTAGCTTTCTGGAGCATAAAATCATATGAAGCAGAGACAGACTGACTCAACCATAGCTTTCTATACCAGTTGGCCTCATTCTGAGCCACCATCTCACTGTAGCTGCATAAATGTTCTCCAGTAAGGCCACCAAAAGAACCAACGAGTTCAGTCCAGGCCAAATCCCCCATAATCATTTTTGCCATGTGCTGAATAAGTTTTCCCTTTCCATCACGCTATTAGCCCTACTTTTGATTCACCTTAGACAATGCCAGAAGAGTCATATTTCTAGGTTCCAAATACTCAGTCTTCTTCCATGTAGCGTATATTGAGAGAATTTTTATAAGTCATCAGTTCTCTGAAGTGGCTTTGTGTTGATGATATTTAAGCACTGCAGAAATAGTTAGGGAAGAACTAGTTTTAAAAATCTTTACTATATAAAATTACTATCTACTGCAGTCCATTAACTTTCATAAAGAAAATCTTCCTTTAATAAGAACAATAAGTAACTTGCAAGTTGGTAAAAGCCATTTTTCAACTAAGTAAATCATGATAATGGGAATAAATTCTTACATGGTTGGTGAAGTATATTGTTTATAGCAAGACAAATGCTTTTTCAAGCTTATTATAAAAGAGAGGCAGACTTTTTTTTGTTTCTATTGATGGGTTTATCCAACCATAAAAGATGCATTTCTTTGTATTTACCATTTCATTCTGCTGATCATTACCAACACAGTGAACTGATAAATGCAAATTCTAATTTGAATATTTTTGAGAGCAAATTAAGAACAAAGTCTGAAAGTTTTTTTGGTCATTAAAGTAAAATGCAAAATACAGCTTGCAAAAATACTTCATTAAACAAAAGATATAAAAAATATCATCACAAATAAGCAATGAAAATGGAAGCTTATGAGATTACATGACAAAAGTAAATGAAATAACTTTGTAGATTTTCAATCTTAGAATGAATAGCCAGAAGACAGCTATTGAAATGTTGGGGGCTGTTAAGAACAGACTTAAAGTAGAGCTTCCACAAGAAGGTATTTTATAATAATGCCTTTCATTACTTATAGTCACCTATCAAACATTTTGAAGATTATTATTCAACTGTAAAATAGAATCTTCTAAGGAAACAAATCAGCAGGGAATTAAAGCATCAATTATGTGGGTTTTTTTTTCTGCTAAAAACTTTAGATTGTAATAATAATATTTTTTATGGTTAGAATTCTCCTCTCCCATGATTTTTAGATAAAATGTTATATTTCAAATAGAAATCATTAGATATAATCATAGAGGGACAAATGTATCAATATTCACTTATAACCCTCAATTAAGATTTGTAACAACAAAATCTTCTTTATCCATAGTAAAGAATGTGTGTCTAGGGAGAGAGCTCACAGATAATTTGATTAAGGAAACCAGCCTTATCCATTCAAAATAATTTGAATAACTACTGTGTACAAATTGCACACTAGATGAATATGATTTACACCTTGCCTTTAGCGAGTTGTTGTTTAACTGTTGAAGTACAAATAATGACTTCTTCACAAAGTGGAAGGATATAATTAATTTATACTGATATGCACATGTTCCATAGTCAGTACACGTCTCTCAGAAAAATCAAGTTAATACCTGGAAAATTGTTGAGACTGTTTCTACAAAGTACATTGGTATTTTATGTGCACTATAGGGGAATCTAGAGAATTAATGCACACTACTCTTACGTATCATTTTGTAGGGACTTAAATATTTCCGGCAGCCAGAAATATTATATCTCTCTTAGACAATTTTGAATGTTTAACATTTGTGGATGTAAAATAATTTTTGTTTCTGAATGTCTATCACCAGGAATTAAGGATATTTTACAAATAATAAAATAGTAATTTCAATATATTAGCAAAAGATAATACTCTATTTTTCAAAATTTGGTACCAATAAATGATGAAACATAGCATTGACAGTGACATTTTATTTAAAAATGAGGTATAATTATTATTTCACCAACATTCCATAATCAATTGCTCCACCTGAGGAAGTACCACAGTCCAGAATAACCATTTGTCCCCTGGAGTCTCTCTAGGAAGGATTACTGGGAAATGAGAGCTGGTAAAAATAAATCAACTTAGAGTTCAGAGAAGTCAAGCTCTAAAATAATGGTTCTGGCCCTAAAAGAGTTGAATAGAGAGTAGTTATGCAATCTACCCAAGGGGAAGAAAGTTACCCCAGTTCAAAAGAAGATCTGAGGATTAGTTACTACCATACCCTGTTTCTCTTATCATATTTCAAAATCTCATTTTTATTTCATCTCTTTTCTCCCGCCACCCATTCCAAGGTCTCTAGAAGTAATAGCTGGAGCCAAAGTAAATCAAGGAAAATACACATGATTAATAAATATGAAAATGATGTTTAACTTCATTAGGAAACTTGAATAAGTGAATTAAAGAAAATATCTTCTGTTGTGTTTTTTTTAAGGAAATATAATGCATTCCAAAAGATTGCACGTTTGCCTCATTCTGATTTTCAAGATGGGAAAAGCTCACTATGTAGGTATGAAAATATAAATGATTCAGGTTTCAAATTTATTAGTGAAAAATATTTTATCACATTGAAAATATTTCTCTATTGAACTATTGTAAAAGTCACTCTAGGGGCGGCTGGTTAGCTCAGTTGGTGAGAGCATAGTACTCTTAACAACAAGGTTGCTGGTTCGATCCCCACATTGGCCCCTGTGAGCTGCGCCCTACACAGCTACATGGAAACAACTACTGGACTTGGAGGTGATGGGTCCTGGAAAAACAGACTTAAAGTAATAAATAAAAAGTTTTTTAAAAAGTCACTCTATTAAAAAAAAAAAGAAAAAATCTAAAAGGATACAGGGAAACTTTCAGGGGTGTTTGATATATCTATTCCCTCAATTTTGGTGATGGTACCACAGGTATTTGAATATGCCCAAACTCATCAAATTGTACACATTAAATATGTGTGGTTCTGTATATTGGCTAGATCTTAGTAAGTCTGTTTTTTTGTTTTGTTTTGTTTTGTTTTAAATAAAGGCTCTGTATACCAGAATAGCTACAACGGTGTTATAAAAACTTCAGATAACTAAAACTAATCTGACATATACTTGAAATTTTTTGTATGCTTGTATAAACTAGGTGTTTATATACAACTGATTCTTAAAATTATTTCTAGTGTTAAGTAATAATTAAAAGTAATTTTTATAGCTTCCGTTAGTCAATGAAGGTTAACATTTTAAAAGTCTAAAACCTAAACAGGAAAGGGATCTAAAAGGTGTCCGGTGCTCTGAAATGATTCTCACCTATCAATAAACTTGCTGCTCCCCTATCTCATAATTCATCAATTGCTCATGCACTACTCTGTTCAGTTCAGGAGTTCACAGGAGCAAGGAAACCAAGTGCATCTTGCACTCCATCTGCTCACTTAAGAGAAATTACCCAACAAAAATTCGGTAACTTTTGCAAGGTTTGCTCAATGTTCAGTGAGTACAGAATTCACAGGTGATTAGAACAAAGTAATTAACTTGGACACACACAAAAAAGATGCCTTTTGAAAATATTTTGCATTTTCCTAAAATGTAGGGAAAAACACAACAAAACACACAAACCAAACTGAAATGAAAACCAAGTAAAATCTCCACTGCCACCACCATAACAATGGACTTCACTGGATGTAAATTCTCGCAGCTCTAATATGGGTATTACTCTTAAGTCTATGTGATAATGTTCCACTAGGACATGTAATGTAACATATCTATGAGCAGCAGTGTCATTAAAGAATTATCAGCTTGGGTTCAGTGAGAGGTCGGAGGGATAGTGGATGGGGGGAAGGGGGTTCACAGTGTGAGGGATATAAATGATGAATGTCTAAGTATTGCCTTGTCTTGTACACCTGAAACTAATAAATAAATAAATAAATAAATAAATAAATAAATAAATAAAAAGAAAAAAAAAGAAAAAATAGGAAAACAAAACAGAATAAGTCACACTAAATAGTAATGTTTATTAATTTTTTATTTGCTTTCAGGAATTTTTTGTGCTTATTATCTACATGTATATTTTTAAATTGGAATCATACTGCAATGATATATTAATATGTGCTTTCATCACTTAAAAAAAAAAAAAAGAATTATCAGAGTCCCAGCACCATGAAAATAGAGTATGGCATGTGCTGGAGCAGTGGTTCCTAAAGACATTTTTTTTATATCATTATTAACCATTTAGTGCCTGGATCACATGGAAGTTCTGGGGTTCCCAAGAAGAAGTCTTGGGGAGATAAAGGGGAACATTTGGGAACTTAGAACAGTAGCAGTTGTAAGTAGGGAAGGAAAGTAATACGGTAACAACTCATAAAAGCATATTGGTGTGGAATGACTGAACAGCAGTCCTGTAAATTACAAAACATCCTTCACCTTCATAAACTCAATGCTGCTCAATGCCAAACATCGTGGCAGTGTGGAAATTGCAACAATGAATGAAATATTGAATTCAAAGAACACATAAACTTGTGGAAGAAATTAACATGATAGGATCATAAAATCTGTAATCTCTCTGTTATTTGTTTAAATATCTATCAAAAGGAATAACTAATCCACCAAAAGTGTAAAAAGTTGGGCCATAGAAATGGACATTTGAAACCGGTCTTAAAGAATATATATGGGGGTGTCTCGTTAGCTCAGTTAATTAGAGTGTGGTGCTAATAAAACCAAGGTTGCAGGTTCGATCCCTGCGTGAGCCTGTGAGCTGCACCCTCCTTTAAAAAAAAAAAAAAGAATGTATATGAGCTTATTAGAGAGAAGAGAAAAAAATCTTCCCCATTAATAATATCTGAAAGGAAAATTTTACTTGTTATAACTATTAGCCTATTGAACATAAATGGCAGTTGTTTCATTCAAGTATTGTGTTTTGACTTTGTAGTGGCATGGTCCTTCTTGATGTCATTACTCTTCGAAACATGATTGATCTATGCCTCCCATCTATTTGGCAAATTTTTTCTTGTTTTGAATCTTGCCTGGTAAAATAACATAACTTGCATAAAGTTAATGAGAAAGAACTTAACAAAAGTAAATATTAATATATTATCAGAAATTATGTGGGTGAATCAAATAGCTATTAAATAATCATGTAAATATGAGGTGTGATCAAAACATATGGTGAATGTCTAAATAAAAAAATATTACAATAAAAGATACATTGCCATTAATCCTCCTCAAAATACTCCCCCTCACTTCCAACACACTGATCCCATCATTCTTGCCACTTTCTGAAACAGCTCTGGAAGTCCTCTTCCATGAGTCTCTTCAGTTGTGCTGCCGTGGTTGAATCGATATCCTGAATGGATTCAAAATGTTTACCTTTCAAGGTCATTTTGACTTTGGAAAAGAGCCAGAAGTCGCGTGGTGCCAGATCCACTAAATAAAGTGCATGAGGACACACCGTAATGTTTTCATGTGACAGAAATTGCCGTACAAGAATTTGTGACATAGAGCCTTTCTGTTGTGATAAACAAACAAACAAACAAACAAACAAAAATACGGTGAATGTTGGTGTTGAGTGCCATCCAACAAAAAGGCAGGGATCTTCAATACGGGAAGTGGCGTGTCGAACATTACAGTGTGTGACAAGTTTCAACTTGTTCAGTGCAGTCAGTCGGGTGTGAGCTATGGTTGAGAGAAGGTGTGTTTTAAAGTGTGGTACAAATCATCCTCCATCATGACAATGCTCTGTGTCACACATAGTTTCTGGTATATGGCAATTTCTGTCAAATAAAAATATTATAGTTTGTCCTCATCCACCTTATTCACAGGATCTGGCACCGTGCAACTTCTGGCTCTTCCCCAAAGTCAAAATGATTCAGGATATCGAGGCAGTCATGACAATGAAACTAAAGACACTCACAAAAGAGGACTTCCAGAACTGCTATAGGAAAGTAGCAAGAATGATGGGATAAGTGTGTTTGAAGTGAGGGGTAGTATTTTAGTAATTAATGACAATGTGTCTTTTACTGTAATAATTTTTTAAATTTAAACATTCACCTTATTGTTTGATCACACTACATACACCTTGCTATGTAAACAAAGTTCACAACATATTGTTGGATGGAAAAAAAAATTCTACATAATTGGTATCTATTACACGATCCCATTAAATAAAAGCACACACCAATAAAAAAAAAATTTGTATGTTTATATGTAAAAATATTAGGACAAATATATTCCAAATATCATTTTGGAGTACTGACATTATGGTTGACTTTTGTCTTTTCTACTATATGCACTTTTTTATTATTCTCTAATGAATATGACTTGTTTACTATATATATAGTAAATTACATATATAGTAATTAAATATATATATACAATTTTAAAACAGACTACATGGTTTTTATATGTCAGTGGATTTTATATACTTAAAAACCACTGTTTATATATATGTATATATATAATATATAAAAACCACTGATATATATATGTATATACACATATATGTTATGTATATAATATATATGTTTACTATATATAGTAAATTATATATATAGTAATTATATACATATAGTTTTAAAACAGACTACATGATTTTTATATGTCAGTGAATAAGAAGCATAGGAAAATGATAATTGAAACAGGACATGAGATTGAAGAACATGTAATTTTGAGAAATAAAATTAACCTGAGGAAATTATGACTCAGATTATTCCATGGCATTGATGCAGATTCTTGAGGTGGATTTACAGATATCTTTATGAAAATTTAAGGGCTTCACTATATTGTGCCAAATGGCTTTCTCAACAGTTCTTCCCTTTTTACTGTTGAAAATAATTCCATGCCATCAAAAAATTATTTAAATTTCTTCTGACCCAGTTTCCTCAGGTTTCAAATGTGAAAAAACAAAAACAAAAATAAAAAACAAAACAAACAAACAAAAAAACAAAACAAGAACTCTATAGATTTGCTGAAAAGGCAGAATGTAATAATAGTTATAAATTGTACAGCTTCCTTGTGGCTACTTCTTTCTAAAAAGGCAACAAAATGACCTGTCTGGAGAAACTAAACCATCTGGTAATATGTATTCTTTTGCCAGTTCTGTGTTCAAACATCGTGTGGTAAAGAAGGGGAGCAAATGAAAGTTCAGAGTCTAAGTTTAAAACTTAATTGAATCAAGGGGACACACACACACACACACACACACACACACACACACACACACACACACACAAAAGATTCAATACAAACTTAGGCCTGAAAACTGGAAGAGATGTCTCAGTGTTGAGAACAAGCAGGGATGCTGCTTAACCAAAGACTTGAGCAATGTGCATTGATTTTTAAAGAGGAAGCTTCCTTTTATTGTGTTTTAATAGGAATGGCGAAAAATAAGTCTTTAAGTTCTGAAGCAATTAGAATATCAAGTACATCTCAATCAGCAGATATCAGTAGCTGCAGAATACCGAAGTGTTCTGTCAATATTATCTCTTTAGGATTTCTCAAGTCTGTCTTCTCTTACTGCCTTATTCTAAACTATCACAATCTCTCACATGAACAGATACAATAGACTCCTTTCTGATCTCTCTCACTCCATTTTTATCCCAACCTCAATACATTTTATCCTAACCTCTATACTTCAGTCTGTATCGTAAAATAGGACATCTGTTATCATGTTGCTTTACTCTTTAAATCTCTTTAGTAGATTCCTGCAGCTTCAAACATTAAGGTCACAAAAGCCCTGCAGTATTTGTAGCAGGTTTACCACTGCAGTCTCACCTGCTACCCCTGCTCTGGGATTTCTACAAACCAGCCCTCCCAGCCCCTGACAGGCTGGTAATCACCCTCCATCTTCTTCATATTTGCTCCTCCCTTAAAGCCTTGATATATATTCAGTTCCCTTCTCTAAAGCTAATCCTGCTCCTTAGCCATCCCTTATGAATGCCTCTAACTCTTTAGATTTTGATTCTAAAGAGCACTTTCCAAGGCAAATATTTTCTGATCACCCACAATCCCCATAGCCATGTCTAATACCCTAGTATCTACCAGTGATCTGAAGAGACAACTAAATCCCAAAAATATGTTTTGTGGTCACTAATAGCGTTGCTTGGTGCTCTTAACATAAAACAACCAGATATTGCTTACTTTTCAATTTAAATTAAATGACTACAGCCTATTCCAAAACAAAACTAATGGGGAAAGTGTTAAGATACACAGGCTTGAGACATCTTAGCCAGCCTGTGTCAAAAGATGCTTTGGTTGCAGAAATATAAACCTTTTCGCCAAAGATTTTTCTTTTTCTTTCTGCTAATAGGTATTACTTTATGTGTACAGCTATTTGAAATGAAAAATGAAAAAGCACTGATTAGTACAGATATTTAGCAAAAACATTTGAATTCAATATTTTCTATCCTGATGTTTTGGATACAGAATAGAGAAAATGGACAAGAGGATTGGGTAAAATGATAATTACAACTGAGATACAAGTTACGGCTAATTTCTATTGTTGAACCATCTCATATTAAATTGTGGTTTTGATATACTTCCTCTTTTTATTTCTGTAGCCACTATTATGTTGGTTTTTATAATGTATATTTCTCAGGTCAACTGTTTCCTTTTTTGGGAAATAAAGTTTATTTTCTTTACCTTGCCCCTATGTTTTCTCACCCAAGTATGTCTATGAGTTGCATTTGCTATGATTTATCTTCTTTTTTTTATTATTAGTTTCAGGTGTACAAGACAAGGTAATACTTAGACGTTCATCATTTATATCCCTCACACTGTGAATCCCCCTCCCCCCATCCATTATCCCTCCGACCTCACACCGAGCCATCACATTATATATATAAAATTATAGTTGGCATTCATTAATATTTAGCTTCTGGTGTACAATGCCATGATCAGGCATCCACATTACCTCTGAGGTGGTCTCCCAAATAGGACGCATGTCCATCGGATACCCAACAAAATCTTTACAACATTTGATTTATCTTCTTTATTTAATTTTGTTTTTCTTAACCCTAAGGCTACCCAAATTAGCCGTACAAAAATCTTGGGTATGTTAAAACTAAAAACAAAAACAACAACAAAATAAAAAACAGAAGAAATAAACAAATAAGCAAAAAAAATCAAAGTACCAGGGCTACATGGAAAATAGTTTTGTTTTCTCTTTCTATAATAAGTTAAATCAGCATGCCCAGAAAATCACATCCGATGTTAGTATATTACCTGTTTTGCTATTTGTGAAAATGAGAAGGCTATCTGAAAATCTAGCGACATGATTGAAAGATCATGAGTCAATTGCATTGTTGACTGAAAAATGTAATGATTTCTTAAAAATTTGCTAAAAGAAACATTTGATGATTACTGGTTTCCACCAAATATTTGATTGTTAAAACTGGCATTAGTCCCACAACTTTGTTTTTCTTTTGCACAAAAATCAATCTTTGTGTAAAATAGATATCATGTGTGTTTATATTAGAAAATTCCCAAATGATTTAAAATATAATTTCCAGTTAAATGAAGCTAACACACTTAAGGTCAACAGAACAACATCTTCTACACATATATTTTCACTAAGCATTGCAAGGGGAGTTGAGGCCTTGGAATTCAACATTTCAAAATTGGGTATAAGAACTGAAATTAGAATTCTGCTGTCTCCTTATCTATGATTATCCTCAATTAAAAAATGAAATCTAAATGATTTACAATGCAATCTATTTTAGTGAAGGGGGTTATTTCCCATAGACTTATGGGGTTAAAATAAATGAGGCAAGTGCCAGAGAAAGCTAGAAAGACATTCTTTACTATTTACAAACAGAATAATCTGTAGGAATGCTTTGTCAAAGTTCTGAACAAGCAAGAATTTTACCAACTTCTTGTATAATCTACTGATTAAAAAGAATTACTCCACATAAGCAATCATTTGTATCTTTAGCAAAGTCTTTCTACATTTCAAATTGTACTTTAAACAATTTAAACAAGTACTCTAAACAAGTACTTTATCCTGCCAAAGATAGGTAGAACACATCAAGTCTAGTGTATATCTTCTTGTTTATAAAATAACCAACTACTGAGTCTTCCTTGAATATTTATTGGAGTGTTGGGTGGTGGCAATGGACAAATGGATGATTCGATTAGCAAGAAAGAAGACACTGATCAATAAAAATTCTTTGTTCCTGATTTAGATTCATTTTAGCAACTTCAACAAAACCAAGTTAAGATAATATTTATAAAATTTATTTTTTTAATCAGTAAAAATTTCTGACTGTAGTTTATTGCTTATTTACAGTTAATATTAAAGATGCAACAGGATATTGAACAATTAAGGTATCATAGATTTTAATCCTCAGGAAGGGAAATGACAATTTATACGGCACTTAAGGAGTTCTAAATAATTTGTTAAGATTATAACACAGACCTAACAATACCCAAAGAAGAGAAGCATATCTTGAATTTAAGGGTATTATCATGAATAAACAAGCCATTATTCCCATCTGCCAATTTATATAGTCATACCTATTTATATTGTATGTACAAGTATATCTGCAAGAACTCCCTCTCCTTCCTCTCTCCCCCTACTTTCACATGCTCACTCACTCATTAATTTAACAGATACAAATTAAGCACTTTCTATATTCTAGGCACTATGCAGGCAAAAATGGTGTTGAGTTTATAGCACAAAGGGGACAGAGACTTGTAAACAGTCATTTTTAATATAGGAATGAGTTTTACAATGGACATCTATCCAGAGAGAGTAGAGGTAGACAGAAGGGTTTTGCAATTTATTGATGGAAAAAAGTCGCGAGACAATGAGTTTAAAAGAAATAAAAGGCAGTATGTGTCTTTAGGTGAGAAGAAATGCAAAGTCATTCTATGAGGTCTGTCAATTAAGTTAGTGAACTTGCCACTATGCATTTACATTGGCAGCACTGTATAAACAGTTCAGTAAGGTTTCATAACCTTGGTATATCAGTGTCAGACATCTGTGTTTGTGTTGACGTGTGGCAGTGTCTTACTGAGTGGCATTCATTATTGTTGTTGCATGTTTTTGTGTGCCATCAAAAGAATGTCTGAGCTTCAATTAGAGCAATGGATAAACATTAAATTTCTTGTTAAACTTGGCAAGAGTGGTAGTGAAATCAGGGACATGTTAGTTCGAGTTTATGGGGATAATGCCACGAAGAAAATGACAGTGCACAAATGGATTAAATGTTTTTCTGAGGGGAGAGAATGTGTCACTGATGAAGAGAAGTCAGGGCAGCCATTAATAGCAGAACTGATGAAAACATTGAAAAAATTCATCGAATTGTGCATCAAAATTGTTGGCTGACTGTGAGAAGCATAGCAGACCAAGTAAACATCAATAGAGAAAAAGTTAGGAAAATCTTAACTGAAAATCTTGGAATGAGAAAGGTGTGTGCAAAAATGGTCCTGAAGGAGCTCACCAATGAACAAAAGCAAAGGAGATTTGAAATTTGCCAAGACCTTTTGGCGAGGCAAGACGATGTTTCAGGCCGTGTTATCACTGGTGATGAAACATGGATGTACCAATACAACCCTGAAACAAAGCGTCAATGTGAACAATGGAAGTCAGCCAGTTCTCCAGGACCTAAAGAGTTCTGTCAGTCCAAATCAAGAGTCAAAACAATATTACTACCTTTTTTTGATATCAGAGAGACTATTCATTATGAATTTGTACCAACTGGACAAACAGTTAACCAACTTTACTGTTTGGAAGTGAAGAGAAGGCTGTGTGAAAAAGTCAGATGACCTGAACTTTTCACCAACAATTAATGGCTCTTGCATCACGACAATGCACCAGCTCACACAGCACTATCTATGAAGAGTGTTTAGTCAGTCAACGAATAACTATATTGGAACATGCTCTCTAATTCACCTGATCTGGCCCCCAATGATTTCTTTCTTTACCAGAAGATAAAAGAAATATTGAAAGGAAGACATTTTGAGGACATCAGGACACCAAGGGTAACACGACAACAGCTCTGATGGCCATTCCAGATTCCAAAATTACTTTAAAGGGTGGACTAGGCACTGGTGTTGGTGCATAGCTTCCCAAGGGGAGTGCTTCGAAGGTGACCATAGTGATATTCAGCAATGAGATATGTAGCACTTTTTCTAGAATGAGTTCTCAAACTGAATTGTCAGATCTTGTAAATTGAACATTTTTCTGGAAGAGGCCAATTGTGGGTGTCAAGTCAGAAAAGTTTCAATGGCTATAGAATAGTATGCAATTTTGTGGTCAGGCATCTGCATACATTGAAAACATTTGTTATATTAACTCATTTCTGTGAATTCTAAGACAGACTATAGGGCCGAAAGGAAAAAAAAATTCAAATCTTATAAACTCAGTTCTACTGTTTTCCTGGTGTTAAATAAATTAATTTTTACCTTGATTATTTTATACTTCCTTGTTTTGATTTGACATGTCTTTAAAATAGATTTTTAAGTGCAAAGAATGTACCACTTCTTAATTAAATTAAAATTACATGTGTTCAGTTTTATCTCTGCATTTGTATAATTGATTTGTTATGATTTTGTCCATTTAGAATAACTTGTGATTGCAATATATATATGTATATATATATTCCTATATATATATATATTCCTATATATATATTCTTATGTATGAATTCTCTAAGTGGTTGGTTTATTCTGCATTTTCATATGCCCAGTCAGAAATAAGACATTTATATATATATATATATATATATATATATATATATATATATATATATGTATATGTATATATAACATAATTACATATTATATATTACATATTATATTTATATATTTTTACTCTCTCACTCTCAATGCTTTCTCTTGTTTTCTCTTTCTATTTATAGATGCTTGTATATTTATATTATAGAAAAATAAAATTGTTTTGCTACCTTTCATCTTCTTAATGGGACTCTTGTATATAAATTTTCTACTATATTATTATAATGTTT
Source organism: Rhinolophus hipposideros (assembly GCF_964194185.1). Taxonomy (NCBI): domain Eukaryota; kingdom Metazoa; phylum Chordata; class Mammalia; order Chiroptera; family Rhinolophidae; genus Rhinolophus; species Rhinolophus hipposideros. The sequence goes on from NC_138050.1 coordinate 24,855,859, forward strand.
CTCTTTAGCCACAGATATATTTTTAACTCTCTATCACATGTCCAAAGTATAAACATCTTTTCATGATTCAATTTGTCAAAATGGAAAAAAAAATCAGTGAAATAACATAAATAGTAATAGATGATTTTGAGAAAGACTATACATTTTTGAAGAATTCAAAAGAATACGAAATGGTTGTCAGTTAATATTTTACAATTTATTCAGTTTAGTATTATCTAACTAAATTACAGTTGGACTATAGAGAAGTATATTTTTCATCTTGATTATTATAGGCTAACACTTTTCCAAAACCTTATAAATATTGCAGTGATCACATGTTATTTTTGTCTTTCAAAGTCCCCTATTCTCTTTGGGAAATTAAACCTTCCACTCTTCTCAACTGGCATTTGAAGTGGGGCTAACTGCACACAACACTACCACACAGTGTTAGTAACATACACTGTTACTGAAGGGAAGGTTGGCCTTCCCTTTACATTAACTCCACCTGATGTACTACAGATCAATTAAAATGGAGACCGCAGCCAAGAAATCAAGGGAAGACTAAGACTCAGAAGAGTATCAATGGAATAACTAAGAAAGTTCACCAGGAGTAAAGATGTGCCATAAAAGACCAAGGCTAAGATCATCCACACACTTTCATTCCCAATTACTCTGCATAGATGCGAAAGTTGGACAGTGGAAAAGGTTAATAGGGATAAAAAAACATATTCATTTGAAATATGGTGTTGCAAGAGAGCTATATAGAGACAGTAGACCACCAGAAAGATGAACAAGTGGATCCTAGAGCAAATGAAGCCTGAAGCATAGCTGGAAGCAAAAATGACACAACTGAGGTGTCCTATTTTGGGTACATGATGAGAAGGCAGAGTTCTTTGGAAAAGACAATAATGATGGGGAAAATTGAAGGCAGCAGGAAAAAGGAAGACCAAATATGAGAATGATTGACTCCATAAAGTAAGCTACAGGCATAGGCATGAGTCTACAGGAGCCAAGCAGAACTGTTGAGGACAGGACATTATGGACATCACTCAATTCATAGTGTTGCCAGGAGCTGGAGACTACTCAGTGCTATGTAACACAAACAGACCTGTTACCAAAACAAGGCTACTCAGTGTCCATTCTAAGGCTGTAGTGGAAATGGTTGTGAAATGAAATCTGTCTTCCTGCTAAAGATTGCTGAGCTAGGAGGAATTTGACCTGGAGCTGTTGATTGTTGCCAGATCAAAACAAAGAGTAGAAAAATGCCTTAAGGTAAAGCTAATAACATAAGACAAGGCAGATTCCAGAGATATTTATATCAAAGTATCACATTTTGTGCACATCTGGAAATATCAGTGCCAGAAGTCAGGTTACTCGTGGGATACTTCTATGTCAAAGGCCTAATTTAACAAACATTACTTAGGTGACAATACTGTGACAGGTAATATGCAAGATAATTGTAACAAAGTGATAAGCAAGGTACACAGATGTCTGTGATATATTCTCTGTTGAAGAGAGACAGATACCTAAGCAATTTCATTAGGGTTTTTAATTATGAGACAAATATGTTCAAAGTATAAGAGAGATAGTCGGCAAAGAAGATCTGAGTCAAAACAATGTAAAAAGAGTTAAAAAAGATAAAAAGCTATATATAGTTCAAACTTTATTAGATTTTCAGTAGACAACCAATAAGCAAATACTTTTTTAGAGGATGCAGTCTCTGTGAAAAGAAGAGTTTAAAAAATAGACTGAGGAAACGTAACTTTACTAACAATTGTCACCACAATAAACTTTAATTAAAAGAAAAAGCAGGTATGAACAGCAGAGTCACATTAAAAAAGTCCACGAGTTTAATTTTTTTCATGTTATTATACCTCTAGAAAAAAAAGTGTATAACTTTTTGATTTATTTGTTTGATGAGTTAGTAATTGAACATTTACTATACTTAAAAATATCATACTCATAATAATCATCATAAAATAGAGAGATCAAAACCTGCTTATATAAAATCTATACTGGCAAATAAGTAAGATTTGTGGAAAATAACACATTAGTTTGTGCAGAAACTTTCAGAGGTAGAATTTATAGAGTTGGTAAAAAAGATGTTTTTCTTACTAACAACAATTGAAAACAGCTATTTAGATTCATAAGATAGACCACTATATACATGTTTGAAGAGTAGCTATAAATACACTATTGTTATTTCATGGTCTTTAAACAAAACACAGGTTCAGAAAACAAAATTGCTGTGAAAGTGTATACAATATTTTATTTTTAAAACCGTAATTAATGGAATATGTTATAGCTAAATTAATTACTGTTCTAGAAAATATATACTAGGATATATTTGATACCTCATAATATCATTGTTAATAAAATACTAGTCATTTATTATTTTTTTTATTAAACAACAAGTTCTAAATGGCTATCATCATTTTAGCAGTGATAATACAAGGCATCAAATATCATTTGGTTTATGTGGCTAGTCAGGTTACTGTATTTCAAAATATATTATCTTTTCCATACCAATCTATTTAAAAATTCAGTCTATATATTACCTTAGAAATTAAATTATTAATGGACTTAGCTATAGGCAATTCAGAGAAATTTAACTCCTGCCTTTATAAAGAAAAATGCAAGAATATGTGTTTCATTTTTAACTAATTACATATTACTCACTGGATAATCTTTATCTTTTAATTTGCTGCTACTATTAGGAATCAAGAGTAAGCACATTATGTAGTTAAAAACAAACAAACAAACAAAAATATATGGGGCAATAGGTTAGCTTTAGCTCTTACAAGAATTAGGTACTCTCTCACTCTTTCAGAGTACCTATTATAATATATCTATAATATAATATTTCTAAATCAGCTATCAAGGTAGAAATGATGAATCTTTGTCGTCTAAAACTTAATGAGTGTAGATTTTCAAATTTCTTAAATGATTATTTTATTTTTTTTCTCTGAATTAAGGAAAACATTAAGTTAAAACAATTTAGTACAATCAATATTACTTCATAAATTAAGCACAATTTGCGTGCCATTATTTTTGTTTTATATGTAGAAATTATGTAACATAAAATTGCCTATATTCCACATAATTAGCATCTCGATTTATAGATAATTTTAGTGAACATTTATGAAAGCGTAAAATATGTAGCAATGTTTTAAAAATTACAAAATTAGACAAAATAGAACACTCTTTACTGACATTCAGTAATAGGAAGAGCAGCATTATAATCTCTGAAAAAATAGAAACCAAGACATGAGTTCTATTGCCCACGCTCCTTGCGTGGAAGCTATTTTCCAACATTTTGAGTAAGTATTGTTTATATATGTTTGCATGTGTATATTATACACACATGTAAATACAAACACATAACTTTGACTGAAAGGGATGGACAATACAATATCTGCAACAACAACAAAAATTCACTGGACAGAATTAATAGCATATAAAACACTGGAGAGTAAAATGTTAGTGAACTTAAATGCATAGCAATAGAATCTATTGAAAATGAAGCAACGAGGGAAACATTACTGAAACTAATAGACAGATCTTCAGATATATGTCAGAAAACATCAATTTGTTTATAATAAATCAAAGCGGAATTCTAAAAGGAAGAACACCAAAAAGATGTATTTCTAAAAATGGCTAAAATATTTCAAGTTTGAGAAAACAACTCCATATATCCAAGTTGTTCAACAAATTCCAAACAATATAAACAGACATGCACATATCCATACACAAAAACAAACCACATCAAGGATTATTGTACATAAATTGCCAAGCACCAGTGATAAAGAGAAACTATTAAGTGCAATCAGAAGAAAATGACCAATACATACACAGGAACACAGATAAAACTTAGGTCAGACTTTTTATTTGAAACTATGCAAGCCGGAAGAAAATGGACTGATATCCATAAAATAAATAACAAACAAACAAAAGACAAAAATCTGTTCAGTAATAACTATAGATCCAGTGAAAATACTCATGTAAACTAAATAAATTAAAAAATTGGACAAACAAAAGTCAAGTAAAATATGTCAGCAATGGATTTGGAATACAAGAAATAGAAGGAAAAGAAAATGATACCACATGTATATTTGGATCTACAGAAAAGAATGAACAATGCCAGAAATGGGGAACATATGAGGGAATATTTAAGACATTTTCCTTCTTTTATTTTTAAAATATAATTGAATATTTAAAACAAAAAGAGTAATGATATATTTTGGAATTCATAATCCATGTAGAAGTAAAATGCATGAAAATAATAGTGCAAAGGGCAGGATGGGGGAAGGAAAGTATACAATTATAAGGATCTTTCATTAAATATGAGCCAATATAATATTATTAAAAAGGTAGATTTTGATATGTTAAATATGCACATTTTATACCCTAGACAGCTACTAAAAATTATTAACAGAAAATTATAGGCAATAACCCAATAGAACACATAAATTGGAATTCTAAGGTATAGTCAATAAATTCAAAAGAAGAAAATATCTAAAAGATACCAAAAAAGTAAACATATGAAAAACATAAGACAAATGGCAAATCAACGGATTTTAGACCAACCATAACAATGGTTTGATGATGGTGAAAATTTAAATGAGCTAAACATTCCAGTTAAAGGACAGAGATAATCACATTGACCAGAAGCTGTTACATTACCTACCAGAAATACACTTTAGACATACAAAGCCTTCTACCCTTCTTTCTCACGGGAAAGTGGACCTGGTTATGAACCATCAAGGACCATACAAATAAAGGATAATTTCGGAAAGATGAGGAGGGATGAAGTCAATAATATGGCTGAATAAGATGTTCCTTATTGTATCCCCACCTCAACAAAAACAATTTGGAATCCATCTAGTGCCTTTGTGGAACTGTGGGATCTTGCACTGTAAGCCAAGGAGCTTCCAGTCTTCCCCAACTATGTGGGGGAAATTGTCTACCATTTGTAGATTACTTAACATACCTCTAAATGGGCCAATGAACAAAGAGGAAATCACAAGGGACCCCTGTCCCCAATAAAATTGAAGTAAATAAAATTGAAAGCTAAAATATCAAAATGTGTGTGATGCCCCTAGAACAATGCTTAAAGGAAAATTTATAGCTTTAAATACTTCTTTTAGAGAACATTAAATGCTTAATATCAGAAGAAAGGAGAAAATTTAAAACTCACAAGTATTACAATACTTGTAATGAAATGTTTGGAATAAAAGGGAGATTTTAAAAGAATAAAAATGATGTGAGGCACATTTTGTCTATGAATTTGACAACTGAGATAAAATGGATAAATGTCTTTAAAAAACATATAACTCATACAGACTAAAAAATTAATTAAAATACCAAATAATACTGTTATTACTACCAAAGGCATTGGATTTGAAGATAAAAGCTCATCTCCCAAATTTTCAGACACAGATGCCTTTATGAAGTCTATCAAACAAAACATATAAGTAAGTGATAACAATCTTTATCCAATTTCTTTGAGAAAAGTAGAAAAGATCAAACATATCACAACTCATTTTATAATGTCAACCTTGTTACCAAAACAAGGTAAAAACATTTTAAAACTACTGAACACTAATCTTAATAAATATAAATGCAAAAGTCTTAAAAAAATACTAGTAAATCAAATAAAAATACATGAGAAGGAGAATAATCATTGCCAAATGGGAATTATCTTAGAAATTCAATGCAGATTTAACATTTGAAAATTAATGAATTTAATTATACATGTTAATAGAATAAAGGAGAAAACTACAAGATCATCTCAATACATGTAGAAAGATTATTGACACTATTCTATCCTTTTTGTGATTAAAATAAAAAAAAATAGAAATGTAGGAACAGAAGAATGTTTTGTGAACCTAGTAAAAGGTATTTATGGAAAATGTACAGCTAAAATCATACTTAATGGTGAAAGATTGTATGCTCTCCTCATAAGACTGGGAAGTAGAAGGGTGTCCACTCTTACAATATATGTTCAATACTGTACTCAAGGTAGCAATTATTCAAAAAATAAGTTAGTTAATAAACAGATGAAGATGTAAAGAATTAAAAATATTGGTATTGCTAATTACATGATTAAGTAAATGAAAAATCCTAAAGAATATTTTTTAGGACAATTGAACGACTAAAATCTTTAGGAAGACCACAAGTTATAAAGTAAGTATATAAAAATCAATTCTTTATATAACAGCAACAAAAATGTTAAAATATTATACAAGAAACCTTGATACCAAAGGCAAAGGGGAATAGTCAACCTGGATGATAAAACTATGAATAAATATTTTCCTTTCTGAGTACACTTGGTTTCTTTGGTAAATGCAGATACAGAAGTAAGCAAGCATGATGTGAATGTATATTAGAGTGATATAATTGCCTTAAGGACTAATAATGACTGAAACATTGGTAACAATAAACACTTATTTTTCACACATGGAATACCCCATGTTTGCAGGTTTCATTCGTGTTTTCATGTTGTTATCTAAGCACCTTTTTTCTTTTATACCTGCACCAGGTTTTAAAACTTTAGATTTCTTGTATTCATCTGATGAATATGGAAAGGGGAAACATATAATAATGCAAGATGTTTCATAAAATTTCATGGCAAGTGACACATGTGACACATATCAACTCGACTTTCTATTGGTGGAATCTGCTTACATGGTCACATCTACATGGGAGAGAGGCTAGGAGATACTGTCTGTCCGGACAGTGAATTTCTGCAAAAAATTTACACAATAGCAGGACGGGTAGTCATTTCTGTCACAAATTATGAAAAAAAGTCATTGGCAATATTAATAATATACAACACTCATACTTAGTATTATTCTGTGGGTGGCTTTTGAAATCTCATCACAACTGTCTTCATAGTGTTAATGAATCCTGTCTAGGAGGCAACAGGAAAGAAGGGCTGTTTACAAAGGCCTGTGGTTCCTGTGCTGGTCTACACTAGATGTTAGTGACAATTTAATAGGTAGGTGATTTAAACTGAAGCGGATTCCATGTCTATGACTTGGTAAAATTTTTGATAACTTAAGAGAAAGCAGAAGGAGAAGTATCATAATTGCTTTACATATATATATATATATATATATATATGTATGTATATATATATATATATATATATATATATATATATATATATATATATATATCCATGTATATTTCTAAACTGTTTTAGACAGAAGTGTACTTTTTTGTTTCATGCCCATTTATTAGTCTTTAGTTGAGGTTCAAAAGCTATAAACATACAGTGCCTGTAAAATAAAAATGTCTTTTCTATTCAGAAGGCAATATTTTCAGAACACTCGCTGTGATAGCTAATTTTATGTGCAACTTGGCAGGGTTAAAAGATGCCCAGATAGCTGGTAAAACATAATTTCTGGGTGAGTTTGTGAGAGTGTTTCCAGAAGAGATCGGCATTCGATTCAGTAGACTGAGTGAAGAAGACCCATCCTCACCACTGGATGTGGGTGGGTATCACCCAATATACCGAGGGCCTGAGCAGAACAAAGTGGCAAAAAAAGGGGTATATTTGCTTTCTGCTTGAGCTAGGACAACCATCTTTTGCTGACTAGACCATCGGTGATCCTGGTTCTTTGAACTCGGGCTGGGACTTACACCATTGGCTCCCCTGGTTCTACACCACTGGCTTTCCTGGCCTCCAGCATGCAGATGGCAGACATGGGACTTAGTCTCCATAATCATGTCAGTCGGTCCTGCATAATACATCACTTTCTATGTGTCTATATATATCCTACTGGTTTTGTTTCTCTGGAGAACCCTGACAAACACACACTCTGCTTGTTGCTCTATTATTTCTAAAAGATCTTATTGGAATGAAAGGAAGTGATATACCAAAAATAATTGTATTTTTTATCCTTCCCTATATTGGCTACAAGACTCAATAAGCTATAAGATATAACTTAAATTTAAAATACAATATATAAATAAAATACAATTATTATAGACAATAATAATCATCACGGGGCAAGAAGCAGATATTAACTGATTAGTGAAGAAACATTCTAATGACAGGTCACCTTATAAGTCCCACAGCGCATGAATGTGATTCAGGGAAAAGGAGTAGCCAATGGGAAACAGACAAAGAAGGAAATACAAACAATGAAATATGCAGACATATGTAGGAGCCCTTGCAATATTAAGAAAAATATTCTATAATAATCATATAAAAATATTTATTTTCAGGGCATTTTTTTGATAAAGGTAGAAATTTCATAAAGACATAAAGCATCCATTGTGTATTCTGCTCACATTCTGGGGCCTAAAACTAGGATTCCTAAAACGATATTTATTATAACTATTCAATTGTAAAATATGATAAAGAAAAGACCCACAGATATAATTGCAGGAGTCAAAGTGTCATACTAGACAATTAGGGCTACATTTATTATTAAGTGTTCATAAGTATGTTATGTTAATATATATGCAAATCTACATTGTTAAGGTGAATTTAAAAAGGTAAGATCATTTACAAGTATTAGCAGCTACTCTATAAATTTTATGTTAATCTTAATGACTAAATAAATAACTTGCTGAGATTCATATAGTATAATCATTACTTTAAGAGATTCGTGCAAAAATATTTCACTCTTTTTCTGGAGTTTGAAGGCTTTTTTAATACTAGATTGCTCTTCTTGTTTTTGCAAGGTTTTTAGGTCTGTATATATGGAACATTATCTTGCAGTGCTTTGCATTATTTTAATTTGTTCAATCTGAACTATTGTTCTGAAAAAAATCAGTAAGGTAAGCTATAATGAAGATTGATCCCCTTTTATGGACCATTAATTGCCTCCTCTTGAAACTGCTTGCTGGATCCGAAAGTTCTTTCAATTGTTTTGTGGTTAAATAAAGTGTGAGATATACTTGGCTGGGTAGGAGGATGGCATTTAGCATTTCATTCTATGGTCACTATTTCTAAAGTACATTTTAGTAAGTCTAGACATCCCTGATTCTCAACCAACTAATTGACTGTCACTCTAATAATGTTTCTCTCAATTTTATAATGTGCATAAGATTGATACTACTTCATTTTGTTCTAATTTATTTATGTGCATAATTGCAGGTTATGAAGTCATCATTTATCTACCCACTAATTTATCTTTTCCTGCTGACAAGTTCCAAAAAAAGGAAAAATAAATAAAAAATGCATATATAGTATATATACTGTAGTACATATATATGTATATATACACATATATACATATGTTTGTGTATATATATATATATATATATATATATATATATATACCAACTTTGATTATGCAGATAGACTTCAATAAATAAAAGTGAAAAAGTTTTTTTTTCTTATATGTAAATTTCTAATGAAGAAAAATCTTTGATTCTATTAAATAGCTGGTGACAGGATCAATTTTTTGACATTGTGTATGCAGAGTAATCTTGAAACTGAAGTATAATTACTTACCATTATTAATAATAATGACGTTATAATAATATATCTCTTTCAGTAATAAAAAGTAGGCTGATATATTAGTTAAAAAGATAATATAAATTATATGGGAAATAGAAAAATAAAACCAGATGGGCACATGAAATGTTAAATATACAAAACATGGCTCAAGTTGCTCCACAGTTTTGTTTTTCAACCTTTTAACAGTCAGAAACTTAAGAGAAAATCCTATTAGTTAAACAAATTACTGCATTTACAAGATAACAACCTAACTACTCCACAGAATATCTCATAGAAAAGGCAAAATAATTTCTTCTCAACTTTCTTCCACTAAAAGGTACTTTTTGATTAAATAAACAGTATACTCAATAACATTAAATAAGATAAAATATGTTTCATAGAATTATTGCTGGAGGATAACTTCCAGGTTATTTTTAGATTGTTTTCTAGAAAATGATTTAAAAAAAAAAAACTAGCACTCATAATAGCTGTAATTAAATTTTTATTTCCTGTATAATTAATTATATGTAAGTATATTAGAATTCTTTAACTAGAAATTAATTTCATCCAATACATATCTTATGGGACCAAATGAATGAAAGAAATAAACAAATGTATACTTTTTCAAATATATATTAGATATGTAAATCTAACCTTCTTGATATAAAAGCTGTTAAAATTATTTTCCAATTAGGACTTTTGAAAAGGCTCAACAAGTTGTCTTTTTAATGTACAACTTTGATGAAGTTTGGAATTAAAACATTCTATTTTTCTTGTTAGTATGTAAGACTCTCAGAAAAGTCTTCAAATCTGGACTGAAATCTTAACTAGACCATGTGAAATTGTTTCTCTTTGCAGAAAGAAATATGACTATCAGACCATAACAATTGTTTTTAAGGCTTGCTAAATGCTGGTGTCCTATTATAAAACATAGCCTAGATTTATCATTGTAGAAGATAAATAAAAAAGAAATATCTTCAAATCCCTGCTTAGAGTTTCTCTATTTGAAAATAATGCAATTTCTCACAAGTTGCATATGTTTTATTCACTTATAAATTAGGAGCAATCAAAAATGACATTTTTCCTTTATATCTAAAAAATGTGAGAAATTTGTGCCTGGATTTCATAATTAGATTATAATTTCTGTTTTGCAGAAAGTAATTAAAGGGACTATAAATACCATATGGTACTCCCAGTGGGATGTTGGCTTTAGAGAAAACCCACCAGATATCCAGTATTCAGCAATTCAAGTTCCAGGTTTCAGTATCATTATAGTGATCAGATGTCCCTTCCTTCATTCAGAGAACTGGATGAAATGTAATAACTAGATAGTATTTGGCAATGCACTTACTATGTAAAATAACAGAAATGGTCTCTGACTTAGTATGCCAGGAGATTTCTAGCTCAATGCAATAAAAAAATAATCCAAATATAGTCTATCAACAGAGGGAAAGAATCCATAAATTTGACAGACCATAGTGTTAGTACACATCTCTTTGTGTATTGGCATTATTTTTGCGTAAAGTAGTTTTGAGTTACCTTTCAATTAGAATCATTAGTATACATAAGTTTATTCTTCACAGTACTTCAACAGAAAACAATGAAATATTCATTAAGGAATGTTGAACAAGTCATGGTCCAATCACATAATAGGGTACTAGGCAACTCTGAAAAGGAAGTAAGTATATTTTTATATAAATAAAATCTACAAAGTTATCATCAAGAGTTATAGTTTAAAAGGCATACAAAGTATGTATAATGGGCTGTTACTTATCTAAGAATGGGGACAATCTTATATATAGTCCCCATTCTTATATATAGTCCCCATTCTTATATATAGTCCCCATTCTTAGATAAGTAGCAGCACATTATACATACTTTGTATGCCTTTTAAATTATAACTCTTGATGATAACTTTGTAGATTTTATTTATATAAAAATATACTTACTTCCTTTTCAGAGTTGCCTAGTACCCTATTATGTGATTGGACCATGACTTGTTCAACATTCCTTAATGCATATGCATATACAGGGGGTGCCAAAAAATGTATACACATGACTTGTATTCATCTTTTGTAATGGGTATATATTGAGTATTACAATTTTAATACAGTTTTTTTTTCCTTTCTTAAAATGTGTGTACTTTTTTAGCACCCCCTTTATGTACATACACATATATAAATATTTATATTATATAATTTATATGTAAATTGAAGGATGAATCAAGCTATTTTTAAAAAAATGGTTACAATTTTCTATGAGATAGAAAATTGAAGTGAACAGTTTGGAGACTGCTAGGATAAAAACTGAACTTTCTTAGAAGTTCAGTACATTTGATTTTTTTTTTTCAATTAAAGTTTGCTGGGATGACAATGTTTAGTAAAGTTACCTTGGTTTCAGGTGCACAATTCTGTAACACATCATCTATATATAACATTGTGTGTTGACCACCCAGAGTCAGTTCTTCCGTCACCATATATTTGATCCCTCTTACTCTCATCTACCACTCCCTTCTCGCTTACCTTCTGGTAACCACTGAACTATTATCTGTGTCTATGAGTTTTTGTTTCTTTGTTACTTTGTCTAGTTCCTTTGTTGTTTTCAGTTTTATATCCCACTTATCAAAGGCAAAGGAAGAAAAAGCTAAAATAAATGAACGGGACTATATCAAACTAAAAAGCTGCTGCACAGCAGAAGAAACTGACAAAATAAAGAGGCAACCAACCGAATGGGAGATGATTTTTTGCAAACAACACCTCTGATTAGGGGCTAATATCCAAAGTATACAAGGAACTCATACAATTCAACAACAAAAAAACAAACAATCCAATTAAAAAATGTGCAGAGGAACTGAAGTGATATTTCTCCAAAGAGGACATACAAATGGCAAATAGACATATGAAAAATGCTCAACATCACTAATAATCAGAAAAATGCAAATAAAAACCACAATGAGATATCACCTCACCCCAGTTAGAATAGGTATCATCAACAAGATGAATAATAAGTGTTAGAGAGGCTGTACAGAAAAAGGAACCCTTGTACACTGTTAGTGGGAATGCCGGTTGGTGCAGATGCTATTGAAGTACATTTGATTTTGAACAATGTAAATATTTTACATTAAAAGCGAACATTATTTAAAAATATAATCCCTAAAACATTAAAAATGAAACAAAATATTAGTATATGAAGTGCTTGCACAACATATGGTTATGCTTGCATAACATTTTTTATTAAAGTTTATCGGGGTAGCAATTGTTAGTAAAGTGACATAGATTTCAGGTGTACAATTCCGTAATACTTCATCTATATCTCACATTATGTGTTCACCACCCAGAATTAGTTCTCTTTCCATCACCATATATTTGACCCTGTTTACCCTCATCTGCCAACTCCTGCCCCCCTTACCCTCTGGTAACCACTAAAGTATTGTCTATGTCTATGAGTTTTTGTTTATTTGTTTGTCTTGTTTTTTTGTTGTTTTCATTTTTATATACTACATGTCAGTGAAATCACATGGTTCTCTACTTTTTCTGTCTGACTTATTTCGCTTAGCATTATAACCTCAAAATCCATCCATGTTGTCGCAAATGGTCCTATTTCATCTTTTCTTATGGCCAGATAGTATTCCACTGTGTATGTATACACAACTTCTTTATCAATTCATCTAACAAAGGACACTTTGGTTGTTTCCACGTCTTGGCCACCATAAATAAAGCTGCAATGAACACTGGAGCACATATGTCTTTGAGGATAAATTATTTCAGATTTTTTAGGTAGATACCAAGGAGAGGGATTGCTGGGTCATATGGTAATTCTGTTCTTAATTTTTTGAGGAACCATCACACTGCCTTCCATAGAGGCTGCACCAGTCTGCATTCCCACCAACAGTGTATGAGTGTTCCTTTTTCTCCATAGCAGGTCTCCAACACTTGTTACTATTTGTCTTGTTGATGATAGCCATTCTGACTGGGGTGAGGTAATATCTCATTGTGGTTTTTATTTGCATTTCTCTGATGATTAGTGATGAGCATTTTTTCATATGTCTATTTGCCATTTTTGTATGTTCTCTTTGGAGATATGTCTATTCAGGTCCTTGCTCATTTTTTAATTGTGTTGTTTGTTTTTTTTTGTTGTTGTTGTTGAGTTGTATGAGTTCATTGTATATTTTGGATATTAGCCCCTTATTGGAGGCACTCTTTTCAAAAATTTTCTCCCATTCAGTTGGTTGCCTCTTTATTTTGTCGATGGTTTCTTTTGCTGTGCAGAAGCTTTTAAGTTCAATATAGTCCCATTCATTTATTTTAGCTATTATTTCCCTTTCCTTTGGAGTCAAATTCATAAAATGTTCTTTGAACCTGAAGTCCATAAGTTTAGTACCCATGTTTTCTTGTATGCAGTTTATTGTTTCAGGTCTTATGTTTAGCTCATCCATTTTGAATTAAATTTGGTACATGGTGACAGATAGCAGTCTTTCTTTTTTTTTTTTTTATAGAAGAGACTGTCTTTTCTTCATTGTGTGTTTTTGGCGTTTTTGTCAAAAATTATCTGTCCATATTTATATGGGTTTATTTCTGGGTTCTCAATTCTTTTTTTTTTCTTTTTTTAAAATTTTATTTATTTATTTATTTTAGTTCTTTTTTTTAATTTATTGGGGTGACAATTGTTAATGAAATTACATAATTTCAGGTGTACAATTCTGTATTACATCATCTATAAATCCCATTGTGTGTTCACCACCCAGTGTCAGTTCTCCTTCCATTACCATATATTTGATCCCCCTTACCCTCATCTCCCTCCCCCCAACCCCCTTACCCTCTGGTAACCACTAAACTATTGTCCGTGTCTATGAGTTTTTGTTTCTCATTTGTTTGTCTTGTTCTTTTATTGTTTTTGGTTTATATACCACATATCAGTGAAATCATAGGATTCTCTGCTTTTTCTGTCTGACTTATTTCGCTTAGCATTATACTCTCAAGATCCATCCATGTTGTCACAAATGTTCCTTTATCATCTTTTCTTACCACCGAATAGTATCCCATTGTGTATAAATACCACAACTTCTTTATCCATTCATCTATCGAAGGACATTTTGGTTGTTTCCATGTCTTGGCCACCATAAACAAAGCTGCAATGAACATTGGAGCACACGTGTCTTCATGTATAAATGATTTCAAATTCTTTGGATAGATACCCAAAAGAGGGATTGCTGGGTCATATGGTAATTCTATTTGTAATTTTTTGAGGAACCTCCACACTGCCTTCCATAGCGGCTGCACTCTGGGTTCTCAATTCTATTCCATTGGTCTGTGTGTCTGTTTTTCTGAGGGCATTTTTAAAAGAGAAGATAAATGTAATTTGAATGTAACTCCCTAGTATAATATACTTTAAATGGAGAAAATGACAATGATATCTTAAATTATTAGATAATTCCTGGTGACAGTGTAGCTATCGTTATTGTGAAACTGTCTTGAATCTATTGTGAATTAATGGAAATTAACTATGTTGATGTCAGAACTAGGTAGGATTTTCAGTGTAAAAAGAAATTACAGATAAAAGATTAATAAGAACAAATAAGAACCTGTATTCCTGAAGGTACGAGAATAAGCATAGGATATACATCTTTCGTAAATCAAACATGTTTGCTCTCTCTGTCTCCTAAAAAGACCAACCTCATATACATGAGCACCCCTGACACCTAATTGTATTCTCTAAATGCCACTGCCTCCCTCTGGATCCCTCCCTCCAGAACCCAACCCCACCTCTCCACCTCCCAAAAAAAGGGGAAAGGGAATCAGGATTCTTTAGAGAAATTTGCTGATATCATGTTTGGGACAGGACATGTTTAAAATGTGCATGGAATATATTACCAAATTGGAATGCATGTAAGCTGTCAAAGTATACAGTATTCTTGTTAAAAGTACAGAGGAGACAGCAAGAGGAATCAACAATTGGCAAAAGATGGGCAAATTTGAGCTTCAAAAAGAATAGCTGTAATAAATTGAAATACATCCAATATTTTCAATCCATGAGTTCATAATTGTCACTTTTGTGGTTGCTAAGGAAGCATCTCAACATTTTGAAAATTAACAAACAAAGAAAGAGAAACACCAAGCAACTATCCTGCATTTCCTATACAACTGATACCTCAGAGAATCTAAATGTTTATTGGGGACATTTCTTTTTGAAGAAATGTTCCACCAAAAACTTAAGACAGAGTTATAGAAGTTTACCATTTTTAACCCCTAATGAAATAATGGATCTAGAGAATGATCATTAATGCCTGCAAGCATCACATGAAAAAAGATAACCATTTATTGGAAGTATGGAATGGCATCCAAGAAATATTCTTGCTCACCAAGTCAAACAAATTTATACAAAATACAGGGAACGAAGTAACATGTTCAATGATAAAATAAGAATGCAATTGGCACAATACAGATTGCAAAAAAAGAAAAAAAATCTATAGGATAGCCAACCTGCTTTCTTCAACCAAAATACATTCTAAGGGGAAAGTAAGCAGAAACCACAGAACCTGTAGATTACAGGATACTTAAGAAAAGGATATTACATTATGTCATCCAAATAGGACACTTTGAGAGTAAATAAGATTGCTATTAAAAACTATGTTTGGAAAAAGGGAGTAAACAGGATGGCACCAGGCATCTGTGACACTGGACTCTAAATAAGAAACATTTGGGAAAAAAAAATGAATCTATAGGACTCAATTATTTGGTTTTAAAATTTTAAGAAAAAGAAAAACAGGGGAAATAGAATCACTGGCTTGATATTTGAAGACATTAAAGAACTGTTAGTTGCTTAGGGTATTATAATAATAGTATTAAGGTAGCAATTTTTAAAAGAGTTTATATTTTAGATAATACATACTAAAATACATACTGAAACATTTGCATATTAAAATATATAATGTCTTCCTTTGCTTCAAAGTAAACACGGAAAGAAATGGATGGGAACTACATGTGTCACATACTTGGCCATGAACTGATTAATTTGAATAATGAATTTTATGATACTTTTATCTCTACTTTTGTATATGCTAGAATATTATTCATAGAGTTACTTAATGAGAGATTTTGTTTACCCACGTGATGCTTATTTCCATCACCTCAGTTTAAACCTGAGACTAATACTATTAAGTAGAACTAGACAAAGTTGGAGTATGGCCATTATTATTTTTAATCAGCTTCTCTACTGATTCAAAGGCACAGTGTGGGTTGTGAGTCAACATCATCCAAAATTAGTCCTACTTTCACAGAAAGAAACATCAATATTAGTGGAATAGTATTTATTGAGCTCCTAGGGGAAAATAATTTTTAAAATCCTGAAATTAAAAAAAATGGTTTATCATAATTCCTTTTTTCATAGAGTGTAAAGAGAACAAACATGTTCATATTTGAGTACAAATTATGAGAGAGTGATAAGGATTGAGACAAGATACATCATACTCTTATTTCAGTTGTGCAATTGAAGATTCTGAGACTCCGGCATGTTGAAATTCAATTGTCTGAATTTGTAAGTACTATGGATTTTTGATGTATAATACAAAATATGTGATTGTCAACAATTTTGAGATATCACTCTATGCCTTTTTACTCTTTGTAATTTCCCTCTTTCCTTCTTCTGCATTCCAGGAGAAAGTTATATGCATATGTACCATATATTTTTTTTTGCTGCTGCTTCTTTATATCTCCCAAACCCTTTTCTCTGTTGCCATTATAAATTTCATCTTGGGACCTAGACTCGTCTAGTTTCAGTTCTCAAGTTTTTATGTATGACCATTCACTCCTTACCCCTAGGGATAAAGCACATGGCTCAGGCCTAAATTAATCATTTTTAACAAAAAAAGCACTAATTGATATGTCAATATTCTATCAGGATAAGTAAGAGGAAAACAGAGAAGCTTGAAGAAAAAATATGGTTTTGTTCAGGATACAAAAATTAAATTCCGTTTCACAGCTATCACATTGGCAAAAAAAAAGAAAAAAAATTACCAAACTTTCCTGAGGCATGAGAAATTGGATATATCAATATGCATGTAAGAGTTTATATCTGCACAACCACTTTAGAGAGCAATTTGACATCTAATGAATATAAATATACAATTAAGTGTGGTTCTGCATTTACTTCTAAGTATATAATTCAGAAATATTTTTTAATTTGTGCAACAAGGAGACAAATACACTACATCATTGATATTTTTAAATAATACCCTTAACTAAACATCCTTCATCAGAAGAATAAATATATTGTACTATATTCACACACTAGACTATCACATAGCATTAGTTAGATTAATATTAGTCAAAATTTTTGTGTTAGTCAAATTTTGGCATGCTTTACTATTTAACAAACAGTCTCAAAATCTCACAGGTTTACAATCAGTAGTTATTTGTTACACAGGCTACATATCAGCAAATGTGGATATAATGTTTGGATTCTGCTTCATGCTGCAAGCCCAATTAAGTTGTGCTCCATGTGGCTTCTCTTTCCAGGAAACTGCTTGAAAGAGAGTTCTTACATGGCAATCCTTCTACAATTCTCTGCAAAGGATTAGGGTACATCACTTCTATTTAGAGACCATTGGTCAAAGAAAGACACATGCATGTGGGGGAGTGTATTTCATTCACAGGGAAAACAAGTAAATGATTTCAAACAACAGTATACTGTAAATAGCAGAGAAATGAATGGTACCTGAATTATCGCAAGCGATAGAAATAAGCACTTTGCCAAAGGGAAAGTGGAGTAAAATAAAGCTAACATATGCAAAACCAAACACCATTATATCATGTATGTGCACTCTCTAGTATAGAAATAAAACCTGGAAAAGACAGAATCGCATTAAGCACAGAAGTTACCTCTAGGTAAGCAAGGAAGAGTATGATGGTATCAGAGTTCATTGGTACTCAAAGGGCTTCCACTGTATTTATAAGGTTTGTATATCTTCAGCTGGATGATGCATATAACAGAGTTTAACTTGGTATAATTTTAGACGATTGCAATATTTCATAATATTTTTAAGAGGAGCACACATTATTAGAAAGTTATTCCTTTGAACTAAGACTGAGAAGAAACAGCAAGAAATCTCTGGGCCCAAGAGCAGAAGGAGACTACAACTTGCTTCTAACCGGTATTTTCAAGACAGGCAATGTGGGGAGTGAGAGAACTTCATGGAGTATCAGGGTAATCAGGGCAATAAGGAACCAACAAAAATTCTCTGAGCTTCATAGTTAACACATAGGCTGCAGAGAGCCATTGTTTCCTGAGGACCACACAGACCTGAGTGATGAGTATCCCAACATGATTCTCGAGAATCAAAGACTGAGGACATGATGCAGAGCCTTTGAGTTGCACCAGTACTGCATAGGTCTTCCATTTACTTACTCAACAAACACACATCAAGCTCGGCTCTGTGGGGGCACAGGGGTAGAGAGACAGATAATATATAGCTAAATGTACCATGTGAGATGCTTGTAAGTACTGCAGAGAACCACAGATCAGAGAAGTGGCTGTAAGGAATGTTGAAGGCTTGCAGTTTTAGATTTAAGGCCTCACAGAGAAGCTGGCATTTGAATAAACACACGAAGGAAGTGAGGGTCCTGGACTTCACTTCCTCTCTGTGAGGAAGACACGGACCAGGGAGCAGAAAATACAAGTGCCCCAGGTGAGAAGTGGGTGTGTGTGTGGTTTTTCATGGAACTACTGAAGGCCACTGTGGTTAGAGCAGAGTGGGCAGTACCTTCCAGGATAGAGTGAAAGTCAGGGAAGAACTGAGGTCGAGCTTTTCAAATAATGTAGTTGAAGAGTGATTCTAAGACTGAATTTGATTTATAGAAAACTAAATTTTAGTTCATTTACATCTGGGTGCGAGGACCAGAAATCACAGCAATTAGTTACGAAAAGTAAGGCTTACTCCGTATATCTAGGGTATTCCATGGTGTCCTCATTCTAAGCCATTGATAGCAAACCTAATTATACTTCAACCACAGCCTTTTAGGCAGACGGGGGATATAAACTGCCAAACCTATTCTATAGTTTGTACCTTTCTAGGGCGCTTTGCAGAAAGTTTTAAAAAGTGCAGTTTTAAAAGTTTTGCTTTTTTCTGGGTATTAATAGAGAATATAAGGATATGTGTCTAACGGACGATTAATTTTGTGAAATGCTAACTTAAATAGAATTACATAGTTATGTTTGCTCTGGAATTTCCAGTTTTTAACATGAGAATATCCAATAGTCATACAACAAGAAGTAGATTTGAATTAAAAACTTTTTTCAAGACACTGCTTAAGATCTTACCAAAAGCTAATTCTGTTCGTAATACAATCTGTCAAATAGGTATAATAATGTTGGGTGGACTTTACCTCACAGAGATGCACATTCTTTATATTTTAATCTGTTTAATTAGTCTTCTGATGCAAGACAGTTTAAATATTTATTGAAGATAGTCTGCCTACAGGGAGAAGTGCAAGTCAATACATTTTACGAAGTGAAAAAAATATGTGTAACCAGAATCCATATCAAGAAACTGAAGATTTGTAACTTCCAATCAGCTCCTTGTGCTCTTTTTACAATTATAATCCCCTAACCCCGTCACTCTGAGTAATTACCACACTATCGTCTTGACTTTAAACTTATAGATACTGTTTGCCTGATTTTGAGTTTTATCTCATGAGGATCATGCTCTATGTATGTCTGGCTTCTTTTGCTCTACATTATGTTCGTGAGATTTGTCTGCATTATAGCTCATTCTCCAATGTAGTATTATTTATTTATTTATTTATTTATTTGTTTGTTTGTTTGTTTATTTATTTATTTATGGATGTGGAAATGTACTTACTCATTCTCCAGTTTGTGGACATTTGGATGTTTCTAGTTTTAAGCTATAATGAATAGCATCACTGAACTTTCTAGTGTATACATCTTTTGTGAACATGTGTGAACATTTCTTTTGGGTACATGCTTTAACATAGTTATTTCTCTGTTCAGCTTTAGTACTTACTACCAAATAGCTTATCAAAGTGATGGTACAAATTTACATACCAGCTATGTATGAGAATTCCATTTGTCTATATGAAAATGTTGTGTTATCTCATCTCATTTGCATTTGCCTTATTACTAATGGAATGGGGCACATTTTGGGGCATTTATTTGCTCTATGAATAACCTCTTTCATGAATGTCTTATTTATATTTTTGGTAGTCTTTCAATTTATAATTGATTTCAAGGATTCTTTTGATATATTCAGTATTTAAGCCCTTTTTGGAATATATGTATTGCAGGTATCTCTTCCCATATTGTGGTTTGCCTTTTCATTCACTTAATAATGTGTTTTAATTAATACATATTACTAATATTAATATAGTCCATGTATCTTTTTGTCATTCATACTTAGTCCTTTCTGTAGAAACTTTGACTAAACTTTTCTCATGCCGAAGTCATGAAGCTGCTCATCTGAATTTATTTCTAAAATTTTATAGTTTTGTGTCTCATACTTATATCTGTTATCTGTCTGAAATATATTTTGGGGGAATGGTGTAATAGAAAAACAATATATATTTTCTTTTTAAGAAGAATATCTAATTAAACTAGATATGTTTATAGAAAAGTTTCTATTTTTCTCCATAGTATTCTAGGATAGCCTTTTTTCATATCAGGTGGCTCCACATGTTTCAATCAGTTTTCAGATTCCCTATTTTCTCTTGATACCTGGTAATGTAAATCATCCAGTTTTGTTTTACTTATGACAGTTATGACTATGGATATTCTTTTTTAATTTTATTGAATTTATGGGGGATATTTATTAGTAAAACTATAGATTTCAAGTGTGTATTTCTATAATACATCATCTATATATTGCATTGTATGTTCACCACGCAGAGTCAGTTCTCCTTTCATCACTATCCTATATTTGAAACTCTTTATCCTCATCTACCACCCCGCTCCCCTCTTACTCTCTGGTAACCACTAAGGTGTTGTCTGTGTCTGTGTTTTGTTGTTTGTTTGTTGCTTTCAGTTTCATATCTCACATATGAGTGAGGTCAGATGATTCTTCACTTGTTCTATCTGACTTATTTTGTACAGAATGATAATCTCAAGATCCATCCATGTTGTCACAAATGGCAGTATTTCATTTTTTCTTATGGCCAAATAATATTCCATTATATATATATGTATGTACTGCATCATTATCCAATCATCTATAGAAGGACACTTTGTTTGTTTCCATGTCTTGGGCACCAAGAATAATGCTTCAATGAATATAGGGGCATATATGTCTTTATGGATAAATGTTTCCAGATTTTTTTTGGTAGATACCCAGAAGACGAATTGCTGGGTAATTTGGCAATTCTATTCTTAAACAGCAAGGAACCTCCATGATGTTTTCCATAGTGGCTGTACCAATTTACATTCATACCACCAGTGTATGAGGGTTCCTTTTCCTCCACAGCCACTCCAACACTTGTTATTAGTTATCTTGTTGATGATAGCTATTCTAACTGGAGTGAGGTGGTATTTCATTGTGGTTTCAAAAAACTAAGTGAAAAAGAAAAACAAGTCCTTTTGCAATTGCAACAAGAAAGATAAATAAAATATAATACCTAGGAATAAACTTCATAAAATATGTGAAAGACCTTTACACTGAAAACTGTAAGACATTATTTAAAAAATTGAATAAGACATGAAATAGATAATCCATGTTAATGGATTGAAAGAATCAACATAGTTAAAATGGTCCTATTATCCAAAGCAATATATAGATTTAATGTAATCCCCATCAAAATCCCAATGGCATTTTTTAAGGAAATAAAACAAAAAATCATCAGATGTGTATGGAATCACAAAAGACTCCAAATAGCCAAAGCGTTATTAAAAAAAAAAAAAAAAAGAACCAGGCTGGAAGTATCACCCTACCTGACTACAATTTATACTACAAAGCAACAATAATCAAAACAGCATGGTATTGGCACAAAATCAGACACACAGACCAACGGAATGAATTGAGAGCCCAGAAATAAACCCACATATATATGGACAGATAATTTTTGACAAAGGAGCCAAAAACGTACAATGGATAAAAGAAAGCCTCTTCAATAAATGGTGCGTGGAAAATTGGAAAGCCATGTATAAAAGAATAAAACTAGACTATCTGTCACCATACACCAAAAGTAACTCAAAATTCATCAAAGACCTACATATAAGACCTGAAACAATATAAGACCTGAAGCAATTGCATAGGTGAAAACACAGATACTAAACTTATAGACCTTGGTCTTAGAGAGGTATTTATGAGTTTAATCTCAAAGGCAAGGGAATTAAAACCTAAAATAAATAAATGGGGCTATATCAAACTGAAAAGCTACTGCACAGCAAATGGAACCATCAACAAAATAAAGAGGCAACCAACCAAATGGGAGAAAGTATTTGCAAACAGCACCGCCGATAAGGGGCTGATATCCAAAGTATATAAAGAACTCATGTAACTCAACAACAAAAAAATCCAATTAAAAAATGGGCAGAGGACCTGAAAAGATACTTCTCCCAAGAAGACATACAAATGGCCAAACAGATGTATGAAAAGATGCTCAGCTTCACTAGCTACTAGGGAAATGCAAATCAAAAACATACTGGGATATGCTTTTTACTCAATAGTCATGTAGTCATATATAAGCATGGGAAGCTACTGTGATCTGGTCTTCAGATTGATTTATGTTTATATATATATATATATATATATATATATAATATAGTATGTATATATTAAATATAATATATATATATATATAAAATATTATATACAAATTTATATAAATTTAAATATATATATACATTTAAAATTATATATATATGTAATACTATATACATATATATAGTTCCTGTGTTAAAATTATTTTTTCAAGTACAGTTGACATTAAATATTATTTTGAAAAAAATATTATTTTGTATTAGTTTCAGGTGTACACAAAAGAAGTTGGATATTTATATAATTTATGCAGTATCCCCCAATTAGTTTAGTACCCACCTGGCACCATACATAATTGTTACAATTGCATTCACTATATTCTCTATGCTGTATTTTACATACCCATGACAATTTTGTAAATAACAATTTGTATTTCTTGTTTCCTTCACCTTTTCACCCAGCTGCCTAACCCCCCTCTCCTCTGGCAATCATCAGTGTGTTGTCTGTATCTATGCACTTTGAATTCTGTATATATTGCTTCGTAATTAATTAAAGTGTCAGAAATTTATTCATTTCACCATTGCTCCTTTACTTCCACCACCACTTTTTTTAAGAGTTCTATTCTCAATCAGCCCTTCTAAGCATGTGAAAGTGAAATCATGAATAATTGTTTCCTCTATACAAAATAGTCAACAATAAAAGAGAAGTATCAGACATTGTTTTCTCAATATGTCTATTTGAACAGATAGTCATTGTGAAACCAAAGCTGTGTAACAATCTTATTAATCTGAGTATATGGTAGCAGTTGAACAAAGTGACTTTTTAATTGAACTAAATTATCTACTTGATTCTTAGTACAGTCCTGTATTCATCACAAAATTATACATTCTCAGTTTTGTTATGTCTGTAACTTAACCAATATACTATAGTGAAAAGGGCTATATTTTGTAACAGTCACCAATCCTATTTATTGAATGAACAAATAGCTATTGGTGTTCAGAAAATAATCTGACCACTTATGAAATTGTATGTTTTTTGTACAATACTCTAGCATATTCAATTTAGTTCACGCCAACTTAAATTTCCTGCTAAATAAATTATGATTTGAACTTTTCTTCATCAATATAAAGGCAATTTTATTCATTTAATTGGTTGATTATTCTATGAATTTCAAGATCCAAATAAAATATGTACTGGTGATGAACATAAAAGTTGAAAAGATAACCTGATTATAGGTTAAATACATAAGTTAAAATTTGAAGCAAGAGTATATCTCTTAAGAAAATAGAAATTTTTGAGTGTGACAGGTTTATTTACTTTGATATTAGGCAGATGTTAGAATAACTTTATGATACGTTGAAATGACAGATAACCAATTTTTATGTTGAAACACTGTTACAAAATGTTATTAAGGCAATGTGTGAGCTTCTATCTCATAAAATACTTGCATGCTGATGATAGTGTCTTCAATATCCTCACCTTATCATGCAAATGTTTACATCAATTTGGATAAAAATAATACTTCTAAGAATAATTTATGTGAGAATATTAATTTAATATTTAAACATAAGAGATAAAACATTAGTCGTAAGTGATGCAAGTAAATTCTGTTAAAATTAAGTGCTGCCCTTTTTTCTGTTACAGTGTTTAGACTACTGTAGCAAAAACTTATTGTGTTTGAATTAATTATACCTTTGCAAATAAAAACTTAAAATTATCTTAGAAAATTATTTAGCATCTGATAGAGGCAAGGTATTATGGCTTTCATGAAATCGTGGTAGAAAACGACACAGAGTAAATGTGTCAACATAAAAAAGCAAGTAATAACATTAGTTACTTAGAAACTTAAAGGGCGGTAACAAAATTAACATTTTTATTGAAGTCAGAGAAAAGCAGAGTTTATTTTGTAGAAAACTATATAAGTAATGTGGAAGATAAATTTGAGATATTCTTCCAGTAAGCAGATTCGAAAGACAAAGACAAAAACATCAATGGTGAGAAACGTGAAAACTATAGACTGAAAACACAAAATATGAATTTGAAGTGCTCCCTTCTGATGAAACACACTATAAAGGAATATATTTTAAAGTATTTGGCATCATGTCTGACACAGAGTTAGAACCTAATAATTGGTAATTAGTGTTCTGATGATTAATAATCATATTTCCATTGAGACCCAAAGCAAGAAAGAATCTCCGAGATTACTTTTCTTTTGCCATATAAACTCTTTTGAAAATTTATGGAGCAAAATTTATAATTTTTCCCTTTATTGCTTCTTGATCTTGAGTCACTGTGACTCTCCAATTTCATTATGTTATGTAGCCCCAAATAAGTCTTCTATTCATGTAATAAATATGACTTGCTATTGTTGAAAAATACACACATATATAAAATGTGAATTTAGCCAGATGGTTTTGCCCTGAAATATTTCTGCTAATAATTTCCTGAATTTCCTCCTGTATTCTTTCCTTCCTTTCTCCTTTCCCTTATTTCCTTCCTTCAGTTTTATGTGTGATTTATAATTCTACTATAATGATACACTTTTCTGTGTAGTTGCAGAATCAATCTCATTGTTTTATAATCACTGTATAAGGTAGTTGCAGTCACAATCAAAACATTTTGTGGATTTCAGAAAGCAAGGACAAGTCTAAAACAAAATAAAGAGCATTAGGTATTTTGTCTCGTGTTTAACAGGAATCAGTAACTTTCTTTACCATGATAATAGTTAATCTGGGATAATAAAATATGTTGGTACTACCCTATGAGTAGTTTAACTTCCTTGACACAGGTTCAAAATAATCACAATTCAAGGAATGCCCATATAAACTCAATAGTTAACTTCATCATTTCTTCTGTTAGTATGACATCTGCACTATAGAGAGGTGTGGGGTTTTCTACCAATCTAAAAATTATGTAGGAACATTGTTTAGAAAGACTCATATCATAAATATTTTGATTTACGAGTCCAGACAGTGACTGGTTTCAGCATTCTTCTGGACTCCCCAAAAAGGACTTCAGCTCTAGGCTAAAGTTACATGCTCAACAAGTATTTTGTCACCTTAACTTGAGACCAAGAAAACTCTTTTGCAGCTATTCCTTAGTTAGGTGGGCTGACATCCTGATAGTCTGAAAAACAGTTCATCTTTCCATACACACATCCCCAACTCTAATGCTCTAAGAGTTGTTTTCAGATTGTTCTTCATTTAGCTAAGATGCAATTTCTATATAAGAGATTTAATATAAACATTGAAGAAGAAAGTGCAAAACAAAACCCAAAACCCAAATTTCAAATTCCATTGAGCTCTGACAGGGACCTTGACACATGAGAACGTAGAGACTGTCTAAAGAGGATGAAGTTAAGCACACTGAAAAGTAAATCAGCGTGCTTGAGCCATGACTTCACTTTTGAATATAGGCAGTAAATCAAATCTGTAAAACATTTATTTCTAATTATCTTCCTGTTGAAATGTCAGTTAAGTATTTTTCTGGAGCTCAGAGAATGTGTTCAGCCCCAAATTATTACCTTTGAAGGCATATGCTACATGTGGAAAATGAATGAATTTATTTATAGGCATAACTAAATCAGAAGAAATGGAAATTTTCGAGGTTTGGTTCTTTGGGATAATTTTATTTTGTGAGAATATCATAAATGGTCCTTTTGTGGTGATAAATATAGCACATTTACAAGTCTGAATACTCAGTAGTTAGAAAAACATGAATCATTGATTCATAACATTTTTCACAGGTATGATCTGGATTTCAAAGGATAATAAAGATTAAAGGATATGATATCAATGGTGTTTGGATTTATAGTCCTTATATAATCCTTTTTTGAATTGCACTATTTTTAATGTCAATTTATATCATTTGTCCTCATTTATTTCCTTGATAGCTACTCTCAAACAAGTTACATGAGCACAGTGAAAAATAAATTTGATTTACAACCTGAAATATTCCAGGATTTATTACTGTCTTATTTTAGGGATTATTAGAATCAACAGAAAATAGGATAGTATATAACTTTTCAATATTCACATTTGCTTTCTTTTACCATATAAAAAACATATAAAATCACAAAAGCTTTTTAGAGACTTTGCAGCATAGAAGCACTGTAAGTGTGACATTTTCCCCCCCTTTGATTATAAAGTTGGGTCAGTCTGGTTTGTATATTACATAGACTGATGACATTATATACATTATGTTTAAAGCCACAGACTTCAGTGTACTGCTCAATACTCCTTCTTGTCATGTATTTTTAATAAAAATATGTTTGAATATTTGGACGTTTGTGACCCTTGTCATAATAAACAGAAAATGCAGTTTTAAGAAATGCTTTCTGCTTAAGTGTAGAAATCGTGTCTGTTTTGATTTTTTATAAGTAAATAAACTGGAATACACAGAGAATTTTAATCTTTTCTGTATAGCAAAAAAATGTTCTAGCAGAATGATCTTTCCAATGCATGCACTTTTATGTTTTTTTTCCAATACCAATTGCACCTTTAGAAAATATTTTTTTTAAATGTTAAAATATCTCACAAACCCCTCTTTACAAAATTTTTTATTTTTTATAAAAATTGTTGAGTGAAAAGTTTCTGTTTCCAGTTGTATTACTGAGAATTGCTAACATGATTTGTATTCATATATTTATGCTTATTTTTCTCTATCAATAATTATTGGTTAAAATCATATTTTAAGTATCAAGAATCTTGAAAGCCTGCCAATTACATGTCCTCTACTTTCAAATATTTTTTTAAATATTAAGTTGTACTCCAACTGTTTTAGAGAATTTCTATCATTTTAAAAACAATCACAAGCATAATTTTTAAGAAACATTATCCTTTGGGGTTGATGTAACTCTTAACGTCTTGTGTCATTAAAGTTATAACTCTGGAAATGTAGGAAACAACTATTTTCAGAGTTTTAATAGATGATTCTAGCAATCCCTAGTTTTCAGATATTATACTATTTAATTTACAAAGAACCATATCACCAAAATATAAAATGTAATACACTTAGAAAATAGTATAGAAGTAGAGAAATGCACAATGTATCTGCATGTTAACTAAGGCATTAATGTGAAGAAATAGGTGGAAGATTAGCAAGTGGTCTAGATGGCATTAGTTTAGTAGATTATTTATGTCCTGGGTCTCCTACTCCCTCCCTACTCCCTACTCTCTGTATGATCCAAAAGTTGATTATGTCAGTATGCTTAAAGACATAGACACATATAGAATATAAACAGGAGAAATAAAAACTTAGCATTGTCCATGTATTTTGCTGTAGTAGTATCTTATCATTTAAGCACTTAAGAGAGTGCTCAAGAGAGTGCTCAGCTTGCAATTTATTGATGACTATGAAGATTGGCATGTTATCAGAGAAGATCAGAGTCATCTGTTTGTGAATGCTAAACTAGCTCATTAAGTGAATGAAAAGACCATCAAATGAGTGTCTGGATTAATAGAAATTAAAAGATAGGTTTCATTTAATAGTTTTTATTGGCATCACTTACAACATATTCCTTTGTAAATATTCCTAATTGCCTAAAGGAGGTGTTGTAACATTGAGAGAAAAAAAAATGTAGATGATGAAATAGGAAATAATGGCCTCTCTAGTTTAGTCCTAGCTCTGACATTAGATATCCTTTTGAACTTTCTGAATGATCATTTCTCTGCTTCTTTTGACTGATCCATAAGATTAGTACTAGACCAAAAATATTCCCTTGGATTTTTTCAGCAACTATTATGTGCAAACTTCTTTGCAAGTTGCTCGCATTTCCAGGAATCAATCTATGATTCTAAATGCAGCATGAGTTCATGTGCATCTTAGGTTTATAGCCGGAAGGACCTTAGAGATGGTCTAAAGATGAAGATAAACATTTTGTTCATAAACACTATTAATGAGATCTACTGAGAACAGTAAACAGAGAACACATTAAATTACATTCCCATTTTGCATAATTATAACTAATTATAGTTATTAGACTAATGATCTTAGTCATCAAGAACAATGTAATTGTTATAAAGGTTAAGAAACATAACAAATTGACATCATCCCATTATGGTTCTTTCATAACTCCCAGGTTATCCATTTTCACTTTGCTTCATGGGCTTTTCTTTTTCCACTACCCTTTAAAATAAGAGGAATTTTGCCTCAACTTACCCTAATACAACATTCTTGGTCTTTTCAACTTCTGATACTTCAGATTCCATTTTTATTCCATAGACACCCAAAAGTTTAGTTACCAGATGTATAGAGTGACCGTTTCTGAATTCATATCTCAAACTTAAACCTTTGGATAGCTACTTTTAGACATCTCCCAGGAAACTCTATTCTGATATGTCCGAAAGAGTAATACTCTGTTACCATATTTTTATGTAGTAATTCCAATACTTATAATATTATTTTGCTGTAGAAAAATATTTCTAAAATCTAAATTTAAAATTTAATAATGATATTAAAAGACCAAATGTTTCCAAAGTAATGAAATTTTTAGTCATATGCATCATAGTGAAACCAAAGTCCAAGTGTGACTTGAGAAGGCAATTGATCTAAATGACTACATCCAAAATTTACTTACCTACAGTCTTCAAAAAACAAAACACAAAAGTCTGGAAGCCATGTAGAAAGACTCCCATATCACAATTTTACGAATATCTTTAATTACATACGTTGAAAAGAATTAATGAAATGAAATATGTAAAAACATTTGAAGAAAAGGGCAACTATTATGTAGATGTTTAATGAGGGGTGGCTAAAAAAGAACTTGAATCTACAGGATAATAGAGTCTATGTGAAGAGGTGCAGCATATGCATTCTAGAGGTGACCTAGGTTACTCATTTACTTTTAATTTCTCAGGAACATTTGGCACTTTCTCCTTTGTGATTCAGCAGTTATGGAGGATTTTTGCTCATTTATCTTAGATTTCAAAGAGCAACTTGAGATTCATCTCATTTACCCCTTGAACAGTTAGTTACCAAGTTCTTTAAGACTGATACATTGTATTTCACAACCTCCTTTCTCTTTTTACATTTCTAATCCAGCTTTAATTAAACAGTACCTATCATTGTGGAATTCTCAGTGAATTCATAAAGTCTTATACATCTGGACAATTTAATTTTGCCTCTCAAATTATTTTTAAAAACTCTCAGAGATACACAATTTTATATTTATATAAACCCTTGTCAGAATGTCCTGCCGAAAGGTAAATAAACCATCAATCAACAGATCAATCACTAAATTGCTGAGATATCATTGATTGGTTAAAAAAGTTTCACTGCATAAATTGTATCTTTTAATTAATTTTACTACAAGAATCAGTAAAGTACACACTCTAATCTCCAACTATGCTGGGTAAAATTTTTCATTTATTGGTAATTCTAGGGTTTTGATCACTTTCCAGAATTTAGAGATTAAGTCCAAATGTCAAAATACAATTTGAAATAAGAAAAACTTCACTGTCTAATTATTAAATTTTGGAGACAAACTTAGCAGGTAATTAATATTCATTTATGCTTATTTTGAGCCAGCTTCTATGTTGGCAGCCTCTTCATCCCATTGCACCCTTTCCACAACTCTATGCTATTTCGATCTCCATATTATATGTGGGTAAACTGATAAGCACAAAGGTCAAATCACTTGCACCTGGTTCTAAAAATCATACGAAACAGAGCCTCATCTACTGGTCTATATCGTTCTAAAGCCCACAGATCTTTCACAATGTAATTTTGATCATTAAGTACTTAATCCAAGATTTTCCCATTAAAATAATAATTTTCCAGAGTCATAGATGTAAAACCAATCAGAATAATTTAAGTAATGTGAAATGCTTGAGATAAACTAGCTGTGATACTGTTTTTCTATAGACTATGTTTCAGAACACTTTTCAGTTCACAGCAACATAGAACAGAAGGTGCAGAGATCTTGCGCATACCTCCTGCCTGCACACAAGTGACCTTTGCAATTCTCAGCATCTCCCAACCAGAGCGGGGTGTTTGTTACAACTGATGATCCTATACTGACTCATAATCACCCAATGTCCATAGTTTACATTAGGGTTCACTCTTAGTGTGGTACCATCTATGGGTTTAGAAAAACGTACAATGACACGTTCCCACTATTATAGGACATACAGAGTAGTTTTGTTGCCCTAAAAATTCTCTGTGCTCCACTTATTCATTCTTCTCACTTACCCTGGCAACTGCTGATCTTTTTACTGTCTCCTTAGTTTTGACTTTCCCATGTCATATAGTTGAAATTATGCAGTAAGAAGCCTTTTCAGATTGGCTTCTTTCACTTAGTCATATGCATTTAAGTTTACTCATGTCTTCAAGGCTTGATAGATTGTTTTGTGTGTGTGTGTGTGTGTGTGTTTTGTGTGCTGAATAACATAGTCCATTGTCTGTAAGTACCACAGTTTATCCATTCAGCTACTGAAGGACATCTTGGTTGCTTCCAAGCTTTGGGAATTATGAATAAAACTACCATAAACATCCACGGGCAGGTTTTTATGTGGAAATAAGTTTTCAATTCCTTTGGTAAATACCAAGGAGCACGAAGCACATTTAGGGAGCTTATGGCAAGAAAATTTTAATTAAAAAAAAAAAATCTGACAAATTGTCTTCCAAAGTGGCTATACAATTTTGCATTCCAGACAGCAATGAATAGGAGTTCCTATTTGCTCCATATCCAATTGGTGTTATTGGTGTTGGGATTTTGGTCATTCTGAGTGATGTACAGTGGTATCTGATGGCTGTTTTTATTTCCATTTCCCTCATGACATGAAGCATCTTTTCATATGCTTATTTGACATTTATACATCTTCTTTGGTGAGATGTCTGTTAAGGTCTGTGATCCATTTTTTAATCAGATTGTTTTCTTAGTGAGTTTCAAAAGTTCTTTTTATACATTTAAAGAAGAGTCCTTTATCAGATGTGTCTTTTGAAAATACTGTCTCCCAGGGTTGGATGTTCATTTCCTTGACAGTGAGTCACATATAAGAATGTGGTCCTTTCCTTTTCGTACCTCAGTACGAGATGTCTCAGTACAGATGACTTCCCTGTTTAATTAGAGGTTGCTGTTTTAGAATGTAAATGGAGTATAATCCAAGAAGATAAAAATTTAACCGCATTCCCAGTTAAGTCCCAGGTCATCTTGTGAACTCTTCTGACTACTCAGTACATTAAATATTCTGTTACCCAACATTCTACTATTTCATACTTTGTCAGAGAGGTATTGATTATGATAGTTCACAAATAACTTTATATAAAATAGCTTAACGTGAAATAAGCTGCATGTAAGAAAGAAAATAGATGGAAAGAAGAGATGTGCCAAGAGAGTCAAAAAAAAGAAAAAAAAAAGAAAAATATGCCATTTTATTTTACAGTAACACCAGAAAACACTAACTGACTTGCTATCAAATTGAAAGCTTTTATCTTCTAAGGCTCTTACAGGGCTAGAGGTGGCATGAGTGACAGCTTATGTGATCCGAGTATGTCCATCCTATTAGCTAAGCATAATAGCAGTGAGGAAAATATCAAGAATTATTCCTTATTTGGTCTATTGCTAGTTATTCAGTAATATACTATTCCTCAAAAGGAGGTTCCCAAATTCATGGGCAATTATCACTTTCACGAAAAATAATTTATCAAAAAGAAACATCTGTGCATACTGGGGAACAGCTAGATGTTATCTTTAGGAACAGGATAACAGGCTCTATTGGACACACCCACCTATTTCAGCAGATATGAGAAATGCTCTTACTGATAAATCAGTGTCAAGCTTTTATATTATTTATTGCTTTACATCTTTTTTTTCTTATAGTTTGTCACCCTCTTATAGACATTTTACTAGAAAACAAATAAAAAATGCTCCTGGAAAACTCATAAAGTATAACAACCACTTTAATATAAGCAGCAGGAATTCCTTTTGATTGCACAATCCATTTTTTATGAACTTCCATTGCATAATTTAAATATATATGTAAAACAACTTTCAGACTAAAATTTATGTGATTAAGATTACAATCTTCAAGTAAACTTTGTCTCATGTCTACTTTCTAAGATACACATGCCTAAGCACACACAATCCTACATGAAGTTAAGAATTATATTCTATTTTACCATCATTTTTTAATTCTTTATTTTATTTTTTATTAGCTTCAGGTGTACAAAACAATATAAAAGTTAGACATTTCACCCCTTACAAAGTGACAACCCCCCATCTACTGCCCTTTTGACATTGTACATATCTATTACAATTTCATTGACTCTATTCCCTATGCTCTACTCCATATCCCATGACTATATATGTATATACACACATATATATACATATATACATATATATTAAATTATAGTTGACATACAATATTATTAAGCTGAATAATATTTTGATTCTTTTAATTAAGCATTTAAAAGAACTAAGATTACAACCTAATATAATGAAAAACACTATTTTTAAAAATTATCCAAAATTAGAGGGAATTCAAATAATTCAAATGAGGCATGTATCTAACATTAAACCCCTCCCATATTTAGCTCTTATCTGAAATATGTGGATTGGTATATTTAATACATTTCATTAGTTTTGCATTCAAGTTTTTATATATCATAATACAAAGTAACAAATTAAAGTAAAATTAAATTAAACCTTAAATATACAGAATATTTAAAATTTGAAAATTATTTAATAAGACGCACCAGAAATATAATATGAAGTCACTAAATACAATAGTAATATATTAATGTAATAAAATATGCATATTATAAAATTTAATATTTTAACTATTTTTAAGTGTACAGTTTAGTGGCATTCAGTACATTCACATTGCTGTGCAGCCTTTGCCACTATCCAGTACTCATATTCATACTCATGTAACAGAAACTTTGGGAAAAAATTTGGCAGTATCGTAAAATTGGGTTTAATGCAATATAACCTTATATCTCTTAATAAATAACTCACAATTTATATTCCTAGTATGGGCCTCTTTAAGCACATTGTCTTTATTATGTTTGCAGAAATAACACTGGTCATAAAATTAGGAAAATTAGGACACTAGTACACAGGCATAATTTTACCACTTTTGAGGAGGTGTTTAATCTTGGGCACATTAACTACAGATCAAGAGAAATGAGTGTTACAAATCTGGTTACTACCTCCTATGCTATTCAATATCAAACATGTGGCCAGATCACACTGTCACACCTCTCACATTCTAATATTACCTCTTTTACTTTGTATTTACATTTGGATAAAAGTCAAATGCAAGTTAACCAATTAAGCAAAAACAAAAATAAACAAAATAACTGCCTATTCTACTGCCATAATTATGCACCATGATTTATTTTGTGGTACTTAAAAAAGTGTTAGAACAAAACAGTTTATTTATACTAAGTCCTCCAGTGCTAACTTGTAAGGTAGAAATGAATACCTTTACCTAATTTTTGAATATTTGTCTTTAAATTAAGCAAATGTGTAACCCTTAAGAAACATCCAGGGAACAAGCTAATTTAATTATAAACTGCCTCAACATTGACAAAAAATATTAATCAAACTCTCTCAAACACTGTAAAATTAAAATGCAATTAGATGCCGGTTTTTAGTTTAACATGTGAATGTTGTTAATGTATTTATTTCAATGTTTTCTGAAGAACGTTAATGATAAAGCTTTAAGCTTCTGTGAAATTAATTGGAGATATGTAAGAGAATGATGCTGTTTTCCTTTATAAATCCCATTCCTTTATTAATCAAGCTTTATTCCTTTGATCGCAGGCATTTGTCACTTTCCTGAAGTTCCAAAAATAACTTAATAAATTAAAATATATATACTATATTTATGGTGGAAATATTCTATCACTCCTTTACATATTTGAATTAGATTCTCTTCTACATTTATGTAACGTTTCGTGTTAATTGTAATAGGTACATTTCTTTATGAAAAATATATATTCTCTCAACTATAGGCATATTTACTGAATATTCTGGATTTATCACAAAGGGATAGGTTAGCTTTCAGGTGTAGCAAAGCATAACGATAGTTATATTGGAATTCTGAACATGAAATCTTTTAAATACATATTTTGTATCCATAAAAATGTTATAAAAATAATATCAAAATGTTCCTTTCCTAAAATTTCAAAGTTATTTTGACCAATATCATTTTAAAAGTTTACAATAAGCAAGTGGATCATTTTATTGTACTTGTTGTAGCTCATAATTACCAATTACATTTACAGAGAAAATAATATGTATACGCTCATTACTAATTTAATTGTGAAAATTACCTAGTTTTCTTCCTCATAAGTTCCTTCATTGGTAGATACTATTACTATCACCATTTTACAGATGAGAACATCTACACACCAAGAACTTAAGTAATTAGGTTTAAATCTTAAAGATAATGAGCACTGCAGATTAAATTTAGATCTAATCTGACTGATGAAAAATCCATCAATGTGGTAAACTGGTGTGGATACACAGGAAATATCTGCTCTAAATGAGTTTGTAATTTTGTTGAAGAGTTGAATATACAAGACTCAGCAAATTAGACAAATATTTATATAGTAATCAACTCAATTTACGACCATCATTAAAACTGTTGGCTCCACTAGCTGAAGAGGTCATGGAAGGCTTGGAAGTTATAATATCTGTTCCTTGATAACTAGCTATGATTTCGACAGAAGAAAGGAACAATAAAAGCATTTTCAATAGGAGTAAACTATCTAAAAATATACATAATAAGCATTCATTAGACCGTGAAAACACTAACCTGACTGGAAGAACCTTAATAAGTGGGGAACAAGAAGGAAAATATAAAATTTCCCATAGATGTTAGGAGGTGATTGTTTCCATCTAAAAAATACTGATAAATTGAAATGTCAGCTTAAGAAGTGTTAGGAAAGAATTAGATTCAGAATTTAGGGTTACATTTTAAAGATGACAATGGATGGGAAGGAAGAATTATTCCAAAGTAGTACCAAATCAAAGGAAAGTTCAAGCTCCTCTTTCAAATACAAGTGACTTCACAATTTAATATGCCAGTTGGCTTGTAAAATGCATGCTTTTTTCAGTTACCTAATCCAATATCCTGGATAAGCACCAATCCTGAGTTCATTGCTTGAATTCTGAATAGAATTCACATATGACAGAAACTTTTCTTAGATGTCATCACTATCTCTGAATAAAATCCCTTAATATTTAGCAGATATTAATAATAGAGCATTTATAAGCCCAAAATAACACTAGTGCTCCAATAAGCTAATAAGCCACATATACATAGTATTATCAGTCACACTTTTCACTGGTCAAGTGGTGTAGATTAAATTAACATAACTGTAGCTGTTCAGGATCAGTGTCATCAAACCTTCTCCTAATAAGCCTCCCCTTGGAGAAAGATACGGAAATACGATTATGATACATTAACAATAACAATTTTTAGTTTTGTGGTTCTACTCTAATTCTTCACAGAAAGGACTCAAGCATTCCTGCTGGTGATCGCTCTGTAATTATTTCTTTTATAGAAATATAAGGAAATTATATTTTAAAATGGGGTCCTGCCTCATTATAGATGGAAACTAAAAGCATTGTAGTACTTTGCATTAGGATGAAGAAAATTCAGGAAAGTGGTAGTGATGTACTTGTTTAACATGGGACTGTTAAAAACAGTATTAAACTAGCAAACCCTAAATTTGTGAAAAAGATGAAGTCAGACAATTGCCCTAGTGCATAATCCTTTATATTCTCTAAAACACATTCTCTCTCTATAGGAAGATTCACAACAGGGGAGGAAGTACTACGTTCTTGTTCTGAGAGATCACAGTCTCCTCCTTTTGCTCATGTGTGACTTACCCTGCTTTTTTTCGATCTTCCCTGCAAGTTGGCTATTAAATATAGGGTTTCTTATGGCCCCCTTCTAGAGCCTCACGTTTTTGTATGCTCTCTGCAGAGGCAATTTCATCCATAATCCTAACACCACATATGTGCCAATGAATTTCAGTTATACAACTCTGACCTATGTTTGTGCAAAAGAATTTGCCTCCTTAATGTTGCTATTGGGTATCACTAGAGGAAATTAAGCACATGTTAAAGCATGGGTCTCATGAGCTTCCTCCAAAAACAGTCCTCGTCTGATGATCCTTAGTTTAAAAATGGGTTCAACATTCATCTTGTTCTAAAGGACGGAACACTGGTGTCATCATGAACTTTGCCTTTTTTCCTACGCTGCCAGAACCTGTAAATTACTGAGTCCTACTGTTTCCAAGTAAAGGTGTTCCTAAACCTAGGATTGGATGGGAGGGTATTATGTTTGGGATAAGATGCCAGGAAGCTATGCAGGAGGTAATACAGAGAAAGGAGCAAAGCCCATAATAGATGTATTACTGCTGCAAGCAACTGGGGCTCTGTCCCTCTGAGGAAACTCTGATAGACCGCACACTCCCTGCCTCCAAAGTCTCTCTCCTCCCTGAGGAGGAAGAATCTGGTATTGATCCACCAGCCTCCTTTCATCTGTCATTGGCTGAGGATTGCTCCCAGGATGTTAACTATTCCGCTTTTCCTGCCTGCTTTACAAAGGGATAGAACATATGCTAATAAATGGCAAGAGAACATTCTGAATAATAGAAACCAGTGCCCTCAGCATGTTTGGAACTAGGGAGAGGTGACCTTCAAGGTTGGCTGAATGGATGCAGGCAGGTCAATGAAAACAGCTGCTACACCTGTCAGTTTCATGGTGCACGTCTCTCTACTTTCATATCTACAGTCCAAGCTTTATTCTCTCTCCCTTGGACACTCAGCTTCCTTACCTGTCTTCCCACATATATTGCAACTAGAGTGACATTTCTCAAAACACATCTGTGATTATACCTTACCCCATCTGTTTAAAATACTTTGGTCGCTTTACCTTGCTCTTAGAACAAAGAGCAAGAATTAAACTGATTGCATGTAACAGAAATCACAGCACAGTCTAGTTCCTGCTACTCCAATCTCATGTTACTACATTATTCCCCACGATTTTTTAGTTCTAGTCATATTGTTTTTTTTAATAATGTCCCAAGTATACTACACTCCATCACACTCCAGACTCTTGAATATAACATAGACTATTTTCTTATGTCCTTCCCCTGTCAATTTCCTGTTACAGTGCATACGAGGTCTGACAATTAAGCCCGCAAACTTGTCGCAATGATGTTGCTAAACTTTTTTGCTATCAGAGGGATTATTCATTACGAATTTGTACCAACTGGACAAACAGTTAGCGAAGTTTACTATTTGGAAGTGCTGAAAAGGCTTATTGGAATTTGGAAGTGTGAAAAAGTTAGATGACCTGAACTTTTCACCAACAATTCATGGCTCTTGCATCACGACAATGCACCAGCTCATACGACACTGTCTGTGAAGGAGTTTTTAGCCAGTAAACAAATAACTGTATTGGAACACCCTCCCTACTCATCTGATCTGGCCCCCAATGACTTCTTTCTTTACCCGAAGATAAAGGAAATGTTGAAAGGAAGACATTTTGAGTGCATTCAGGACATCAAGAGTAATATGATGACAGCTTTGATGGTCATTCCAGAAAGAGTTCCAAAATTGCTTTGAAGGGTGGACTAGGTGCTGGCGTTGGATAGCTTCCCAAGGGGAGTACTTCAAAAGTGACCATAGTGATATTCAGCAATGAGGTATGTAGCACTTTTTCTAGGATGAGTTCACAAACTTAATTGTCTGATCTTCATATCTTATTTATTTATTTCATCTTCAAGATTTGCAATGCAGCATATCAAAATATTTTATCCAGATTTTTGGTGTTCCTTATTTTCCGAAAGACACTTACAGAGCTTAAAATGGTGCTTTAAAAGAGTCTTGTGACCTGGCACAATGTTTCTTTTTTGGATATCAACGTAACATCCCTTTCTTGTGGATTCTTCTTTAGCCATATGTTATCATAAGGGTGTATTTTCTTCATTGTGCAATCAGATACTGTAACTACACAATTACATGTTTGAAAGTGGACTTGATTAGGTGTGTCTGATTATTGATTCTACTATTTACTCACTTATGAATTTGGTTATATCTTTTGCCTCTCTATTCCTTAGAGTACATCTGAAAATTGAAAATATTTGTTTATACTTCATAGGATCATTGTTAAGATTCACTTAGTTAATTTTATGTAAATAGCTTACTACAGTGCCTGTCAGATAGATAGATGCCAATAAACATAAGCTGTCATCATCACCATCATCATCCTCTTCATCATTTCAGTATCCCAGGCTGTCTCTCCCAATAGAATTAGTAGTGACATAATCCTTTTCACCTCTAATACTGTCAGAAACTGAGTGCAAAGAAATTTTAAAAAAATAAATAAAAATCCTCATACAGCAAAACCTTAAAAGAGAATAAATTATATATATGGAAATAAATTTCCAAAATAGTTAATAACTTCAAAACGAAAATCACCTGATAAAGCACTGTTGCAAGTAAAATAAAAGATAAAAAATAGATTTAATTGTACCCTTGTAAGCATGTTTTAGAGCCTGGAAATGTCTCAATTGTTCAAACAGAAATTGCATAGAAAAGTATGAATCTAATTAAGACTTGAAAGCAAACTGAAAATTGACACTGTGTCAAAAAGCATCTTGTACTGGATTCAGTTTAAAGTTATTTATCCAATTAAGGAAATAATCAATGGTGCATTACAAAGAAAGGTATTTGCTTCTTCACTTTTTGTTTTATAGTTTTCTTTTTACAAAACATGTGAATCTAGCACTAATTCCTTTTTTTTTTT
Source organism: Rhinolophus hipposideros (assembly GCF_964194185.1). Classification (NCBI taxonomy): domain Eukaryota; kingdom Metazoa; phylum Chordata; class Mammalia; order Chiroptera; family Rhinolophidae; genus Rhinolophus; species Rhinolophus hipposideros. The sequence continues at coordinate 24,895,769 of NC_138050.1, forward strand.
TTCTGAAGTATGTCAAGCCTCCGTTAAGCTCAAATAATCCTAAATTCAGTGAGGATTACAGAGGAATTTGCTTTTTATCCCATTTTACAATATCAAATGAATTTTCCTCAACAGAACTGTATTAGTAATATAACCATCCCTGCTCCTTTTGTTGTCAGTGAGGCTAAGTGATGTTTTAGTCCTTAATACGGGATTTGCAAACCACGATAATTTGGAAGAAAATTAATTAATGCAACATACATAGGAAAAAAACTGAGTTTGAACAGATCTCTTAAATATTTTCTCTCTTTTCCGTTACTATTTTACTCATTTATATTCCATTTTCAGTAGTGTATTTTTCCCCATGACTGTTTTGAATTACTACATTTTAAAAAATGTTTTCCCTTTTTGTTTGTTTACACCATCATTTTGAAAGAATTTCTTGTTCATTTATATTAATATTATTATAAATAATATGTATATTATAAATATTATATATAATATATTATTATTGTTTAAAAACATATGCCATGTTTTTAAAATTATTAATATGATATTAAATTCAGAACAAGGTATTAGGAGAATATTTTATGTCATTTAAAGCATTGGTTCCCTAAACTGTCACAAACTTATATATGAAAAACACAAACCTTTGTATGTCCAATATTTCTTTTTAGGGATGACCTTTTATTAATAAAAATAAAGATTGTGAATAAAATCAAGTGACTGATTGAAACACATGCTAAATTTATATCTTTACAGTAATTACATTCATGTGAATAATACAACTATTTTACCTTAATGGAAGTGACAATAAATCTACTGATGAGTCTGTTAACTACTTGTTATTCTGGACAAATTTAAAATGACTATAGTATGGTTTTAAAATTGAGGTGTGCTTTTAGTTAAAGCTGCACATTTAAAATATAATTATATTGTTTTTTGCAGAGCATATTAATTTCAAATGTTCATACCAAGTAGCATTGCATAGCTGTTTTCATAATATATGAAGATTGTTCTATTTTTTTTCATATTTTTTTCAATTTTATACTTATGTTCTAAATCAAAACTTAGTTCTACAAGCTATACTTCTAGAAGCTTCTGCTTTATAATTTTGTATTTGTTTAGGTTATTTATGAATTCCCCATAGAGAAGAACATCATTTCTTATTCCAATTAACTGTGTATCCTACTCTTAGGCTATCCAATCAAAACTCTTATATAATGCTGCATTTATGATAATGCACCAATTTGTAGAACGGTTTCCCACTATATTTCCAAATGATATTTCCTTTGAAGTATTTCATTGTCAGACGGCACTTACAATTTTAATGGTGCATTTAATTCCTACATAATTGTCATCAATATTTATGATTGAACTTTTATCCTACTGTTTTATAATTGCTACCATTAGATCATTTCCCAAAGGTTTACTTTTCAGGCTCATATAGTGTTTCAATGTCACATTATTTTTCAAAGCACAGATTTTATGATGTGATATTCAACACTAGGCTTTAACTCAGGGTAATGAGTAATGACACCCATTAATATGCTTTATAAAAATTTCACCTTTACAATTTTAAGACTATAATTACATTGTTGTCAATATTCTATTTCATTAATTCTTACTTATGCAAGGTGGTAATGTTTGTTTTGCTATCTTTATCTTACAAATACTCATAGCTAAAGTTATTAACTTATTTTTAGCATTACCAAATATTTAAAAATAATTAATTGCAAACAAATGATTTGCTTACCAGCATTGCTAGATAATTATATTCTTAAAAATCTATACATTTTATTGAAGTTTAATTCCCCACCTATTTTTTCAGTGAATCACTTAAGTATGATCTTAATTTTAGATAGCCTGAAAAAAAATCATTAATAATTATTACATTTATCAATGTATCACTCACTATTCATAATTAATTTAAATCCTTTTCTCATAAAAATGTGAGTTCATAGATTCAATAGTGACAGATTGTAACTTCTTTTTTTTTTCCTTTTTTTTAAATTTATTTATTAGGGTGACAATTCTTATTAATTAATTTATTTATTAGTTTCAGGTGTACAAAACAAGGTAATACTTAGACGTTCATCATTTATATCCCTCATACTGTGAACCCCCCTCCCCCCATCCACTATCCCTCCGACCTCACACTGAACCATCACATTATATATATAAAATTATAGTTGGCATTCATTAATGTTTAGCTTCTGATGTACAATGCCATGATCAGGTATCCACAGTATCCCTGAGGTGGTCTCCCAAATAGGACGCATGTCCATCGGATACCCAACAAAATCTTTACAACATTATAGAATACCTTCCCCAAATTAATTTTCAAAAGAAAAACCCTGAGGCCATCTTGTGGTTACCAGCTGCTTCCAAATCCCTTTACCTTTCCCCTTATCCCCAACCCCCTCCCACACACCCATCTAACCACTCTCGGTTTTTTCTCTGCGAGGGTGACAATTCTTAATGAAATTACATAATTTCACGTGTACAATTCTGTATTACATCATCTATAAATCCCATTGTGTGTTCACCACCCAGAGTCAGTTCTCCTTTCATCACCATATATTTGATCCCTCTTACCCTCATCTCCCACCCCCCACCCCCTTACCCTCTGGTAACCACTAAACTATTGTCTGTGTCTATGAGTTTTTGTTTCTCATTTGTTTGTCTTGTTTTGGGTTTATATACCACATATCAGTGAAATCATAGGGTTCTCTGCTTTTTCTGTCTGACTTATTTCGCTTAGCATTATACTCTCAAGATCCATCCATGTTGTCACAAATGTTCCTATATCATCTTTACTTAACGCCGAATAGTATTCCATTGTGTATATATACCACAACTTCTTTATCCATTCATCTATCAAAGGACATTTTGGTTGTCTTCTTTTCAGAATATTTCATAATGTATATTGCTTGCTTCTACTGGGGCATATGACTCCTTTGCGTTACTCTAAGTGTTTGGGGAATAAGCTTTATTTGACTCAGGATAATATTGAGCATATCATGGCAGTTAATATTGCATAATCTGCAATACCAGTTGAATACTTCAAAGGCGATGAGTATATATGAAATGCAGTTTGATTCATACATTAGTTTCTAAAGTAACATGAAACTAAAATATATTTATTCCATGTAATGATATGCTGCATCTGAAAACCATATAAAAACATAAATACATTTAAAAATTTGACAATATTTATATAATTATGTATGGCAACAATAAAATGATACAATTTATAAATGAAGCATAACCTCTCCTCAAAGGAATTCAAATCTACAAAGCACTGCATATGATTTATTTTTAAAGTTTAAATTTTGGAGGGAAATAACAAATTAAAGAATTCATAAGTTCCCTATGATTTACAAATTTAAAAATCTACTTGAAAATCATATCCTCTAGTGTATTCAATTATTATTGGACAACTCTTGGTAGTAGCATATTTTATTTCTCAACTAAATGTTTGTATTTACACATACATATGTAAAACATTTATTTATTTATTTATTTATTTATTTATTTATTTATAAATAGACACAGGTAACTTTATCTTGTAATGAAACTGGTTCTGCTTGACTTTTTTTTCTCTAGTGTTCTATGGAAGACTGTATAGTCAGAGTTGAAGAAATGGAAAATTAAAAGGGATTTTTAATAGTTGATTGTATCTTTGAAATGTTGGTATTTCTGATTCTTATTTAACTCAGTCACAAACAAAAAGACCTGTAGTAAGTTGTAAAGCAAATCTTTCTATATTACTAGGTAACTCTATTATTGTCAACATATTGGGAAATTTTATTGTAGGATGTGTGGCAAGGAGTGTTCTAAGATGATTTATACCCTTGTATAATCACCCTCCTTTTGGTGTGGAAAGGAGCTGTGAATATATTAGGATATCACTCCCATGGTTAGATTACTGTACATAGCAAAAGGTATTTTGCAGATATAGCAAAGGTCCCTATCAGTTAACTTTGTATTAACCAAAAGAGATTATTATGGGTGGGATTGACCTAATTATGTGTGTCTTTTAAAGAAACTCAAAGCAGCAGACACATTCAAAGCCAAAGAGGTACTCCTCCTAACCTCTAAGAAACAACTAAATATGGTATGCCCTGCCTATGGAGGGCACGAGGTGGCAAGGGTCTAATTTTGGCCCCTAAGTGCTGAGAGTAGTCTGTGGCCAGTGACCAGCAAGAACATGGGGCTTTACGTCTAGAACACAACAGAACTGAATTATGACAACTAATGAACTTGGAAGAGGACTTTGAGCCTCGGATAAGATGACAGCCCTGGCTGACACCTTGATTTCAGCCTAATGAGACCGTTAGTTAAGGGCCCAGCTAAACTGAAACCCAGACTCCTGATGCACAGAAATGGTAAGATAATAAATTTGTGTCGCTTCGAGCAGCAACATTTGTAAAACAAAAGGATACTTTAAAGTAAAAACAAAACAGAAAAAATTGGAGCAGAAGGTATCTGGTATCAGTTTTCCTACCATTTGTACCGAAGTCCCCAAGCCAGAAGTTCTACATCTCTGTCATTGTTCACTAATGTAATAAATCATGAAGTTTTTAAGTGAAAGATTAATTTTGTATATTTAAACTGTGTCATCTATTTAGTCCAGAAAATTGTTCTCATATGCCCTCGCTCATCGTCCCTATTTATTATTTAATTGTTTAATCTATGTACATGACCAATACAGAAAGAACGGATTAAATTTGGAGTACTGTCCATGACATAAGTTGATTTGAATTTGTTTTTATTATGTGATCATAGCACAATTAAGTCCTTTTATATACTTATATTTAGATCTTGGTGAAAATATGATGTATAGATAGGTTAAAACTTTAAGCATATGCCACCCCTAAAATCTTGAAATTTATAAGTAGTACTGAAATATATCTGACCAGAATATAGACCTTGAATATATGAAAAAAACTGTTTAAGATCTTACATGGTAACCCCCATGATATGAACTGAGCTCACTAAGAGTGAAGCATTTATAGTCTCATCATTTGTGTATCAAGTAAATGCTGTAAAATCAAGAAATAACCTGTAATGATCAGTTTTCTGTGTCAACCTACTAGGCTATCGTCCCCAGTTATTCAATCATGCTAACACATTATTCTACATGTTGCTGTAAAACTATTTTGTAGATGTGAATATGGTACATAATAAGTTGACTTTAAGTAAAGGAAGTTATCCTAGATAATTCAGGTGGGTTTTGATTCAGTCAAATATCTGAAGAGCAGAACTGGGGTTTCCCTAAAAAGAATTTGCTATGGATTGCAGCTTTAACTATTGCCTAATTTCAGCAGGCTGCCCTTGCTGATTGCCTGCCCTATAATTTTAGACTTCTTTAGCCAGGTCACACAATTTTGAATGTATATATATATCTACGAATATATATACACACAAATATATATATGTGTATATTTATAAGTGTATATATATATATATATATATACACACACACACCTATATATACATTTATATATGTGTAAATATATATATATATACATATATACATATATATGTATATATATATATATATATACATATATATATATATATATATATATATATATATATATATATTCTACTGGTTCTGTTTCTTCTCTGGTGGAACACTGACTGATACATAAGCCATCTGCTTTGCAAATTTATAATGGCAAAGGAAACACTCATGAATATAAAATCATTAGGTGGATATTTTTATTTGTTTTCACACCATCAAAGGCATGATGTTTAAACTACTAAACAAACAAAACCCTTAACAGGCAATCACGTCTACCATGAAACAACTGAAAATTAGCAGTCTCAATTCATTCTGGATTTTATAAATAAAAATTAAGATACTATCTATTTTTCTTTATAAATAAGTATTCAAAATAAATTGAGCTTAATAAATGTCCTATGTATATATGAGGATTGCTGAATTTATTTTCAGTTTGAATTATACATATGCATACCTTACATGCATTTTTTACTGAATTATGCACATATATGACATACATGCATGATACTATGTAAAACAAAATAGTTAAGAGGAATAAGAGCACTTCAGAGGTAGCATATACTCTGTTATGAGGGCAACTTTTAAGTGGCATGGAGGTCATATCACCAGGGTTTCAATCATTTGTCACAGTCCCTTCAACAGCTAAGATTATGGGCTGACACCTCATTACTGCAGTACTGAAACATGAATAATTTTTTCTACACTGATGGCCAGGAGATTCTGAAAGCCATACAATTATGAGGTCACATCTCTAAACAATAAACTAACAAGATTACAAAAGAATAATGATGGGAAATAAATCTTAATGGAAGCTATAATTACATATATCTTATAATTTTTATATGTATGGTCATTTCTTTATTAAATGACATCTACTTATCAGGTATTAATCTGGTTTAAACAATAAAATTGTGTTGTTTTAATTTACAGTCCCTGAATTTCAAATTTTCTAAGAATTCAAATGGCAAAAAAAACAAAAAAAATGAAAGAATAGAATGAAACTTAATATTTATTTTAAAGTTTAATTGTACAATCTTTCTTTGGACTGAAAATATACACATTCTTCATTCTTATTTTTGTATAATATATGAAGATAAAGATAAAGATATATGAAGATAAAGATATATATGGTTTCTTTTGCTGTGCAGAAGCTTTTAAGTTTCATATAGTCCCATTCATGTATTTTAGCTTTTACTTCCCTTGCCTTTAGAGATATATTCATAAAGTGTTTTTTGAGCCCAAGGTCCATAAGTTTAATACCTATGTTTACTTCTATGCAGTGTATTGTTTCAGGTCTTATGCTTAAGTCTTTGATCCATTTTTATTAATTTTGGTACATGGTGACAGATAGCAGTCCAGTTTCATTCTTTTGCACGTAGCTATAAAATTCTGCAAGCACCATTTATTGAAGAGGCAGTCTTTTCTCCATTGTATGTTTTTAGCTTCTTTGTCAACAAATGACAATCTGGAAGAAATGGACAATTTTCTAGAGGCGCACAACCTTCCAAGGCTAACTCAAGAAGAAACAGAAAGCCTGAACCGTCTGATTACCACCAGGGAAATTGAATCAGTAATCAATAATCTCCCAACAAACAAAAGCCCTGGACCAGATGGCTTTACAGGTGAATTTTTCAAAACATTCAAAAAAGAATTATCACCTATTCTCCTCAAGCTCTTCCAAAAAATCCAGAAGGAAGGAAGACTCCCAAACACTTTTTACGAAGCCACTATCACCTTGATCCCAAAAGCAGACAAAGACACCACAAAAAAAGAAAACTACAGGCTGATATCTCTAATGAATATAGATGCAAAAATTCTCAACAAAATATTAGCGAACAGAATTCAGCAATACATTAAAAAGATCATACACCATGATCAAGTGGGATTCATCCCTGGTATGCAGGGGTGGTTCAACATCCACAAATCAATTAATGTGATACACCACATTAACAAAATGAAAAATAAAAATCACATGATCATATCAATAGATGCAGAAAAAGCATTTGATAAAATATAGCAACCTTTTATGATAAAAACCCTTAAGAAAGTGGGACTAGAGGGATCATATCTTAACATAATAAAGGCCATATATGACAAACCCACATCTAACATCATACTCAATGGGGAAAAGCTAAAATCATTCCCCCTAAGATCAGGAACAAGACAAGGTTGCCCACTTTCTCCACTTCTATTCAACATAGTGCTGGAAGTTCTAGCCACAGCAATCAGACAAGAGAAAGAAATAAAAGGCATCCAAATTGGTAAGGAGGAAGTAAAATTATCACTATATGCAGATGATATGATACTATATATAGAGAACACTAAAGACTCCACCAAGAAACTATTAGAACTGATAGATGAATTTAGTAAAGTAGCAGGATATAAAATTAATATTCGGAAATCAGTTGCATTTGTATATACCGATTATAAAATATCAGAAGGAGAAATTAAAAAAAACAATTCCATTTACAATTGCTCCAAAGACTATAAAATATCTGGGAATAAATCTAACCAAAGATGTAAAAGATCTGTACTCAGAAAATTATATGAAACTGAAGAAAGAAATGAAAGAAGACATAAATAGATGGAAACACATTCCATGTTCATGGATAGGAAGAATTAATACAGTTAAAATGTCCATACTGCCTAAGGCAATATACATATTCAACACAATTCCTATCAAACTACCAACGACGTTTTTCACAGAAATAGAACATATAATCCTGAAATGTATATGGGAACATAAAAGATCCCGGATAGCCTCAGCAATCTTGAGAAATAAGAACAAAGTGGAAGGTATAACGATACCTGATTTCAAACTACACTACAAGGCTACAGTAATCAAAACAGCATGGTACTGGCATAAAAATAGACACATAGATCAATGGAACAGAATAGAGTCCAGAAGTAAATCCATGCCTATATGCCCATCTAATCTACGACAATGGAAGCAAGAATGTACGATGGGGTAAAGACAGTCTGTTCAATAAGTGCTGTTGGGAAACCTGGACAGACACATGCAAGAAAATGAAGCTGGACCACCTCCTTACACCATATACAAAAATAAATTAAAAATGGCTTAAAGACTTAAATGTAAGATCTGAAACCATAAAATATCTAGAAGAAAATATAGGAAGAAACTTCATGGACATTACCCGGAGTAAGATTTTCACTGATATATCCCCTCGCGCGAGGGATGTAAGAGAAAAAATAAACATGTGGGATTACATCAAACTAAAAAGTTTTTTCACAGCAAAGGAAACCATCAATAAAACAAAAAGGGATCCTACTGAATGGGAAAGGATATTTGCCAATGATATATCTGATAAGGGATTAATATCACAAATCTATAAAAAACTTACTCAACTCAACTCCAAAAAAACAAACAACCCAATTAAAAAATGGGCAGAGGACTTGAGGAGACATTTTTCTAAAAAGGACATACAGAAGGCAAGAAGACATATGAAGAAATGCTCAACCTCACTAACCATCAGAGAAATGCAAATAAAAACCACAATGAGATACCAACTCACTCCAGTCAAAATGGCTATCATCAATAAATCAACAAACAAAAATGCTGGCGTTGATGTGGAGAAAAAGGAACGCTAGTGCACTGTTGGTGGGATTGCAGATTAGTGCAGCCACTATGAAAAACAGTATGGAGGTATCTCAGGAGTCTGAAAATGGAACTATCCTATGATCCAGTAATTCCACTCCTAGGCATCTACCTGGAGAAATCCAAAACTCCAATTCAAAAATCTGTATGCACTCCTATGTTTATTGCAGCACTTTCCACAATAGCTAAGGCATGGAAACAACCGAAATGCCCATCGGTAGATGACTGGATAAAGAAGCTGTGGTACATTTATACAATGGAGTATTATGCAGCCATAAACAAGAAAGAAATCTTATCATTTGCAACAACATGGATGGATCTAGAGAACATTATGTTAAGTGAAATAAGTCAGAAAGACAAAGACAAGTACCACATGATCTCACTTATATGCGGAATCTAAAGAAAAGAATATGTGAATGAACTAATCAGAGACAGTTTTGAGGACACAAAGAAAAAAACGAGAGTTGTTAAATGGGCGGGGGTGGGGGGTTGGGGATAAGGGGAAAAGTGAAGGGATTAGGAAGCAGCTGGTATGGCCTCAGGGTTTTCTGAAAATTAATTTGGGGAACTTATTCAATAATGTTGTAAAGATTTTGTTAGGTATCTGATGGACATGCATCCTATTTGGGAGACCACCTGAGAGATAATGTGGATGCCTGACCATGGCATTGTACACCAGAAGCTAAATATTAATGAATGCCGACTATAATTTTATATATATAATGTGATGGCTCGGTGTGAGGTCGGAGGGATAATGGATGGGGGGAGAGGGGTTCACAGTGTGAGGGATATAAATGATGAACGTCTAAGTATTACCTTGTCTTGTACACCTGAAACTAATAAAAAAATAAAATAAATAAATAAATAAATACATAAATTTAAAAAAAAAAGTAAAAAAAACAAAAACAAAAACAAAACAAAACAATTATCTGTCCATATTTATGTGGGTTTATTTCTGGGTTCACAAGTCTATTCCATTGGTCTCTGTGTGTGTTTTTCTGCCAATACCATGCTGTTTTGATTATTGTTGCCCTGTAGTAGAAGCTAAAGTCAGGGAGTGTGATACCTCCAGCATTGTTCTTTTTTCTTAGGATTGCTTTGGCTATTCGGGGTCTTTGTGGTGCCATAAAAATCTGATGTTTTTTTGTTCTATTTGTTTAAAAAATGCCATTGGGATTTTGATGGGGATTGTATTAAATCTATATATTGCTTTGGGTAATACGACCATTTTAACTAACTTGATTCTTCCAATCCATGAGCACGGGATGTCTTTCCATTTCTTTGTGTCTTCCTCAATTTCTTTTAAAAATGTGTTACAGTTTTCAGCATATAGGTCTTTCATATCCTTGGTTAAGTAGTTAAGTGTATTCCTAGGTATTTTATTCTTTTTGTTGCATTTGCAAAAGGAATTTTTTTTTTCTGAGATTTCATTCTTAGTAAATAGGAATGCAATGGACTTATGTATGTTGATTTTTGTAGCCGGCAACTTTACTATATTTATTTATTGTTTCTAATAGCTTTTGGGTGGAGTCTTTAGGGTTTTCTATATATAGTATCATGTCATCTGCAAAGAGTGACAATTTAACTTCTTCATCCCCAATTTGGATGATTTTCATCTCTTTCTCTTGCCTGATTGCTCTGGTGAGAACTTTCAAAACTATGTTGAAAAGCAGAGGTAATAGGGGAGAGCCCTGTTATGTTCCTGGCATCAGTTTTTCACCATGAATTATATTAGCTGAGGATTTGTCATATATGGTATTTGTTATTTTAAGATATTTTCCTTTATGCCTATTTATTAAGTGTTTTAAACATAAATCAATGTTGAATCTTTCAAACGTTTTTTCTGCATCAATTGATATAATCATGATTTTTGTCCTTTATTTTGTTTATGTGGTATATCACATTGATTGATTTGCCTATGTTGAACCATCTTTGTGCCCCTGGGATGAACTCCACTTGACCGTGATGAATAATCTTTTTAATGCATTGTTGCATTCGATTTGCTAGAATTTTGTTTAGGATTTTTGCATCTGTATTCATCAGAGATATTGGTGTGTAATTTTCATTTTGTTTTTGTTTTTGTTTTTTGTTATCCTTACCAGGTTTTGGTATCTGGGTAATATTGGCCTCGTAAAATGAGTTAGGGAGTATTGTCTCTTCTTCAATTTTTTTAAAGAGTGTGAGTAGGACAGGTATTAGATCCTCTTTGAAGCTTTGGTAGAATTCACTAATGAAGCCATCTGGTCCCGGATTTTTCCTTTTGGGAAGATTTCGGATGACTGATTCAATTTCCATACTATTGATCAGTCTATTTAGATTTTTCAGTTCTTCGTGATTCATCGTAGGAAAGCTATATGTTTTTAAGAACTTGTCCATTTCTTCTAGGTTATTGAATTTGGTGGCATATAGTCCTTCATAGTATTCTTGGATGATCCTTTGTATTTCTGTGACATCTGTGATAACTTCTCCTCTTTCATTTCTGATTTTGTTTATTAGTGTCTTTTCTCTTTTTATCTTAAGGAGTCTAGCCAACGGTCTGTCAATTTTATTAATCTTTTCAAAGATACAGCTCTTTGTCACATTATTTTTTTTCTATTGTCAGAAACACAATTAAAAAAAAACAAAAAACAATGTGAACATTTTACCAAAGATATTGAAATTTAAAAAGAAAAGAACCAAACAGAATTTCTGGAGATTAAGAACTCAATAAAATAAATAAAGAATGAAATAACCATCTTAGGTAGTAGAGTTGACCAGATGGAGGAAAGAATCAGTGACATAGAAGATAGAAAACTGGAAATGACATGGATGGAAGAAGAAAGAAACTTGAGACTTAAAACAAATGAAAGAACTCTACAATAAATTTCTGACTCCATCAGAAAGAGCAATATAAGAATAATGGACAAACTGGTAGAAGAAGAAATAGATAAGGGAACAGAGAGTGTATTCAAACAAATAGTCAATGATAACTTCCCAAACTTGCGTAAAGAACTGGATCCTAGAATTTAAGAAGAAAATGCAAAACCTAATTAACCCCAACTGGCCTTCTCCAAGGCATATTGTATTGAAATTATCAAAAATTAATGACAAAGAAAGAATCCTCAAGGTAGCCAGGGAAAAGAAGACGGTAACCTACAAAGGAAAGCCCATTAGGTTATCATCAGATTTTTCAGCAGAAACTCTATAAGCCAGGAGGGAGTGGAATCAAATATTCAAACTATTGAAAGAGAGAAATTATGAGCCAAGTATAATATATCCAATAAAGATATCCTTTAGATATAAAGGAGGAATAGAGACCTTTCCAGACATACAGAAGCTGAGGGAATTTTCTAACACATGACCTGCACTATAAGAAATACCGAGGGAGGCTATTTGACCAGCATAAATAGAGATAATTTGTGACAACCAAAATATAAAAGTGGGGAGAGTAAAGGCCTGAATTGGAATATGGGAATGGAGAAAGTAAGCATGCTGAAGAAAGTGGAATACTCTAAATATGAAACTTTCTTTTATATAAACTTAATGGTAACCCTCAAAAATAATCCAGAACTGAAATATATACTGTAATAAAAGAAGAAACAGAGGAAAAATCATAGAATACCACCACACAGAAATAATAGCTAACAACAAAAAGACAAAGAAACAATGGAGACATAGCCTTACCAGAAAACCAAAGATTTAAATAGACATTTGTTCCAAGATACACAGATGGCTCATGAAAAGATGGTTAACAGCTCTAATCATTAGACAAATGCAAATCAAAACCGCAATGAGATCCTACTTGAGGCATATTAGGATATTATGAAAATGTAATAAATAAATTATAAGTGTTTGTGAGGATGTAGAGAAATTGTAACCCTTGTACATTGCTAGTGGGAGAGTAAAATGGTGTAGCCTCAGTGAATAACATATGACATTTCCTCACAAAATTAAACATAAAGTTACTATATGATCTGGTAATTCCACTTGTAAGTTCATACCCCACAAAACTGAAAGCATGGATTCAAATGGATATATGTACAACAATGTTTTTAGCAGCATTATATTAGCACACGGGTGGAAACAACACAAATGCCCACTTTTGAATGAATAGATAAACCAAATGTAGCATATATATATATATATATATATATATATATATATATATATATATATAATGGAATATTATTCAGTCTTAAAATAATTGAAATTTTGATACATGCTACAACATGGTTGAATCTTGAAAACATTATGCTAAGTGAAACAAGCTAGACATGAAGGACAAGTACTGTATAATTCACATCTATGAGGTAGTCAGAATACTTAAATTCATATAGACAAAGAGTAGAGTAGTAGTTACAAGAGTAATCCAGAAGGGGATAGAATGAGGAGTTAATTTTTAAACGATAAAGGCTTAAACAAATCAACAACTACAACAAAGACAAAAAGCGCATATACATTAACAAAAGCCATATGAAAATCATTATGATTCTAATTGTTGGATTATGTCAGTGTTTATAGTCCCCAAATTACCAAGTTGCCCCTTCATAAAGATGTAACTACAAGATTTTTTTACATATAAGAATTAAGGGAAACATTTTTTCTTTCGATTTACTGGAATACGGGTACATACTAAATAATGAATTCTCTAACTGATTGTGTTTAGCTGTTTTGCATTGAAGATGAAGACATAGTTTATGTATCACAGATGTAGGGCATTTGTCCTATGTGTTACATTCGTTCCTTTGCACAAACATTTCTTTCGTTTTCATTTTGACTTTCATTTCAACTATGACTTTTTGTCATGTAGTATTTTTGAAACATATTTTCTTTCTTATTTAATGTATATTTTACTGTATGTATCTATGTATGTATTTATTTATTTATTATAAAAAGTGTATGCAATGCTCTTTGGCCTATCCTCTACCCTCTTGTTCAATTCATTTCAAAAAAGAATATGGAATAAATTGTGCATTATTTCTACACTTATCCTTATAGTCTCTGAAGTACCCTGAACATAGTATGTAGAATACACTTAAATGTATTTTGAGTTGATTAAAATAAAGAGGAAGTTTGGTCAGTGAAATTTATTAAAACTCAGGGACTATGTTTTCCAGACATCAATGTTTAGTATATTAAATAATGTTACAAATGATGACAATTGGCTTTCTGAGCATTAATTTTTAGATCCCAAACACTTCAAAGTGTCACACTTTTAAAGGAAAAAAATGTCTACTTTCATATAGTAAGGTTAATGTTATTGTTTTAATACTACTGTGAGACATTTATAACAATTATGTGAATATTTTAAACTTAAGCTGATTGAAATTTTATACAAAATCAAAACAGAGAAAAACTTAATAAGGTGTCTCCTCTGACTTCCTTATGTGAAATAATTAAAAATATATAAGAAATATAAACTTTTCTCAGTTCTTCAGAACTTTGTAAAGTTTTCTCAATGCCAAAAGAGCTAATGAAATGTTGGACAGATAAAGAAATGGTCTGACCAACCAAAATTGCCCTTTTAATGATAAACTCTTTCAGCAATGAATCATATGTATGTTCCATAAATCTGATGATCTGAAGGAGACATTCATTTTAAATTTAATTATTTGATAAGATTAGAAATAAAATATTAGTATGTATCTCAAAGATATTTCTTTTTATTATACATTTATATAATATTAACATATATTTGTTAACATGTATTTGTAGGAAAAAATTGAAAATGATCTTTGGAACACAATATTTTAAAGCTCAATAACTATAGTAAAACCTGAGTGGCTTTTAGCATTTCCCAAAAACTATTTAATATTTCTCCAATACAGGATGTGCCATTAGTAGGGATTCTTCTAGAAACAAATTCTTCTCTTTACTCATTTTGAAAAGTTCAATTTTACTAATATTTGCCTAACTATATTTCATCAAATTTCACTCATATTTCAATTAGTGAAATTGTAAAAAATGCGAGATAATTAGTATCTTATATTTTCAATCTCTATAATCATTAGTTTAAAATAATCTCACAATAGCAATGATAATCATATTTATAATTCTATGATATTATAACAGTGATTTAGATGTTAACCGTAAACCTTTCAAAATACACTATACAATTGGTATAAATTTATGTTATTATATGATCAAATAAGAAAATTTAATCCTAATCATAAATACTAATTTTAATCCTAATTTAAGCAGTGGAGAAATAAATTAAATTACTCAGTGGGCTAATTTAGTAATTTTTAATCATTTAACCTGTTTTAAGTTAAATCAACTTATCTCTATCAGAGATTTTAAATTACTTTATATTATTAAAATAGCTAAATTATATTAAGGCGAAAAACAGAACTACAGCAGAGATGAAAACATACTTGTAATAAAGGAGTCAAGCAGAAATAGTGTAGGTTCTTTAAGAGGAGAATAAACTGCAAGAATGTTATCAAAATCCACATCAGTATTATCTCCCTTTCAAAAGGAGAAATTTAACATAATAAAACATTTAATTCTATATTATGATCAATCAGAAAATAATCAAGGTGAGTGACAAAATTTCTGCATTAAGTAGTGTTGTGTTGGTTACATTAACAGAAATTGTTGCTGCTGCTGTTATCACATATGACAATGTAAATTACACATAAGGTGACTACACATAAGGTGGCAGGGTGAAAAAATTTTGATCTTTGAAGCCTAACACAACCGGCTTTAGGAGATAAGACTGTACTTTATTAGTTGGGCAGTTTCTGAAACATTTAATCTTTGTGTTTTACATAACGTTATGTATGGGGACAGGAATTTTCTGTTCTCTGGAGGATTTTTGTAAAGATTAAAATAATTGAATAGTCCTGGGAATCTTGCAAGTTTAGTGCTAAAAGTCAATACTTGACAGAACAAATTGTATCATGGAGGGTGGTAGATTTGGGAGACATGAAGAAAACTTTGTGGACACATTTCTGTTTTAGAAGGGCCTTGACTGATAGTTTTTGTTAGAGAAGCAAGTGAATATTTCTTGTTTGTAAAGAGCATGAGAAAAGACAGTGATGGGCTGTAAGCAAGGTGGGTGGAGTATACGGAATAATTAGGAAGTAATAATTAGGAAAATGTGTGTAAATTGGTTCATGCAATACATTGTATCTGGCCCTTTCTGACTACCTCCTCTTTCCACCCATATTTCAAATGGAGCACTGCGCTCGAAGCTTAACTGTTCTTGTTTCCACCCTTTGCCTGCTACCAACATATTTTCAACAGAGAAGGTAGAGTAATCCTGTTAAATTTCAATTGGAAACCAGATACAAAAGATATGATATAATTTCCATGTGGAATCTAAAAAAGTCAAATTCGTAAAAGCAGAGAGTAGAATGGTGATTGCCAGGAGCTGGGGGTGGGGCAAATAGGGTACTTTGGTCAAAGGGTACAAAGTTTCAGTTATGCAGGATGAATAAATTCTAGAGATCTAATGTGCAGCATGGTAACTCTAGTTAATAACACTGCATTGAATAATTGAAATCTGCTAAGAAAGTTTAAGTGTTCTTCCCCACCCCGACACACACACATGTAAATAATAAATATGTAAGGAGATGAATATGTCAGTTAACTTGATTGTGATAATCAAGTTATACATTTCACAATGTATACATACATCAAAACATCATGTTTGCACCTTAAATTTACACATTTTTTTGGGGGGTCAATTATACCTCACTAAATTTAGAAAAAATATAAATCAGATTGGGCCACTTTCCTGTTCAAAACCCCCTAGCAGTTTCTTATATCATTCAAAGTAAATGCCACAGTCCTCTAATGAACAAAAGGGCCTCACAAAGTGCAATGCCCTGTCACTTATCTGACTTAACGCATATTCCCTGCATGGCTCCAGCATCGCATCTTGTCAGCTTTTCTTGAATTGGCTCAGCATCCTTCCTTCACAGGGTCTCTCCTCTTGTCCTTCTTCTGTTGAGAAGTCTTACTCCCAATAGAAACATGGCTCATCTACTCATTTCCTTTAGGTTGTAATTTCAATAACAGTGAAGATTTTTGATGCTCTATATAAAGATTACCTTCCTCAACACTTATTTTCTCCAAATTTATTTATCTTTAGTACTTCTCTCAGTCCAAAATACACATGTTGCTCTATCATTTATCTCATGTACTGTCTTTCTTAGCTATAGAATAGAAATAGGAATGCCTGGTATATTATAGCACTCAGTAAATAAATATTTGTCAAGTGACCAAATGAATGAAACAACAGGAAGAGTGGATAAGTTAAAGGCCTAAAAATACTAAATCGTCTCTGCACAGGCAAATGGTCACATGAATGAATTTGCAACTCCACAGAAATAAATTCATCCTTTCAGTTTATAAAAACAATTATTATATGACTACAAGATAGCTGATACTGAGCTAGACTAGAAATTCAGTACTTTTCTTTCCTTCAGTTAGTTTATAAATATATAGAAATGTATTTATTTAGGTGAACATCCCATCTAGAGATATAGAACTTCAAAAACGAAATGGAATTTTTACCTGAATCACATATTAAAGTGTTTTGAATCATTGGGATGAAAAATGAGTATTAAATTATGATTATACAATTTCTGAAATTAAAACTGTCTTTCTCCCTCCTCCTTCCTTCACTCCCTTCCTCCTTCTCCCTTACTCTTATAAGAAATTTCACCGACTATTCCATTTAAGAAAAAGTTATGTTCACAATATTTGAAGATATGAAGGTATCCACCTTATAATAACAAAATATATCTGGGTTAATGAACAAGAACCTAGTTCTAAGTCAACTAATTTAATCCAAAATGGAAGTAAATATTTTAAGTTATTTTGAATAAAATTAATGAAAAAAACCATCTAATTATCAAAGATAAACAGGATTGGAAATGAATAACATTTTAATTCACATAAAAATGCAGACAGGTGCTTATTATAATCATACTCAGATTCATACCTTCAAATTTATGTTATACCTAGCACATGGCAAATTGGATAAACATGTTTATTTACGTTTAAAACAGAGTAGTGCCAAACAGTGCCAAATACCAAGACAGCCTGTACAAAAGTACTCCATAAATATTATAACGCAAAGGCAGAGTTGCTTTCCTATTTATTCAAGTGTAGGTAATGGAGTGGGGATGTGTCAGGGGTCTATATGTGTCTGCACCACAATGGAGCTGGCTCAGAGACAGTGTGTAAGGCATACTAGAGACATTGATTGTACTTTTTACTTCAAAACATTAGGAAAATAGTTTTTTTCCACATAAAATGAAACAGATATATAAAAAAATCAATATCAAAAATCTATTTACATTTTAAAATATAGTAAGAGTATTTGGGACAATTTTCCAAATGGAGTAGAAATGAGTAAGGAGCAAGGAATGTTGTTTTATATTTATTGCTGCTAATAGCACTTCACTGGAAATATTTGAGAGATACTTATCTAAGAACAGAGATTTTAGTGTTTGAAATTTTAAATATATGTTTACAAATAATTAGTAATTCAACAATTATTCATCAACTAATTTATGTAACAAATATTGCAGAAAGGCATTGTAAAAAAAAATGAACAAGATTTATATAATCCTGATCATATGGAACTCACATCTATGTTCTGTGCTCCAAGAATTTCTATTAAGAAATAGAGATATTTCAACACAATAACAACGCACCACAATATTTACTAAGAAAGTTTTTGAAAATCATTCAAATTCATTAATTCAAAACAAACACTATTCACTAAAGATATAAGAAAATGGTGTTCTAAAGATAAATAAGCTTACTTTCAAGGTAGCCCCATTCTTAAGTGAGTTAAGATTTTGAAGGAAAAATATCAAAATGCTTTTTAAAAATTAAAAAACAATAAAAATCCAAAAGAAAAAGAAAATTAAAACGAAAACGTTTATAGAGGAAAATAGAAACACAATGAGAAAAAATGGTTGTTTAGTATCACAACACACTTAACAAAGGATATTTTATCAAAGTACAGAATAATTAAAAGTGGAATGCAAATTCATACATAAAATAAAGAGTACATTGCTCCAAATTTAAACACTGAAGAGTGTTTAAAGTGAAAAATATATTCTATGGTACTTTTTAAAAATTCTAGTGGAAATTTTATATTATAAACACATAGAGAAGAGTTTCTATATAAAGAATTACTCACTTTAACAACTATTCTTTTTCCATTGAAATGACTAGCCAACATGTACGTGTTTTAAATGTAAATAATATATTTAAATTGATTCCCATTATTTGAGAGTATTTACTATTTTTTAAAATAACAAAGTAATACCAAACCCCGATTCTGAGAGTTGCATTGGTATATGCTTTATTTATAAGTTAATCACTATTTTTAAACACTAAGAAAAATTATTACTCACAAACCATTGTTGTATGAAAACTGTTCTCAATTATTGTCATGTCTGCATTATATTAAGGTAGGTTAGAGAAAAATTTCAAGAAGAAACCCACCATTAATCCAATATTGCTCAGGGTTCTTACAAATAACAGAATCCATATATTAAAAGAGTGTAGGTAATTAACAGAGTCAACACCAGTAAACACTTAACAAGAATCATGATAAAACTGCAATCAGGGTATCTCTTCTTTCTTATATGTAAATTAAAGTTGATATCCCTTAAAGCCTCTTTTACTCGTGCTTCTTGTAGCCAATTGAAAGGCTCTGAAGGTATATTTGATTGAAAGAACCTAAGTTACTTGCCTATTTTAGCTACAAGGAATACTGGGATTGTATATTTCCTAGATTGTAGTTTGGAAATGCTGGGTTTTAGGCGATAACAAAAGACACATGTTCACTACAATCCACCCAGTGCTTACCCAATGTAAGTGTACCCAGCAGCATTCAGCTGGATGTCCAGGACCTTTGGGTCTATCACCCATCTCATGTAGTTACAATACCAAATTTATATACTCTATTCTGAAGTTTAAAGTTAAATATCATCAACACAATGTATGTTAATGAATAAAGTAATGAGAAAGGAGAAAAAGGAAGAAAAGTCACTCACATGTAAACAAATACATATCACATCAAGGAAGAAAGTATGGTTGGTAATTGTTTTTCTCATTTATGAAGTTGATTACAAGGCAGTACAGATGGTAAAAGCTATCTAAATCAGATTCCTTAACAACCTACCAGGGGCCTCGGTTACCTGTTTTTTTGTTTGTTTTAACTGTCAAAGGGAACTAGGCTTCAGTCCTAAAGAATCTGTAGCCTCAGTGGTCCTAACTGTACAGTTTGATTTATTCTTCCATTGTTTTTCTCTAATCATGGAAGTAATTACTCAAATATTTTCAATTTTCAAGTTTCAATTTTTTACATTCTTTCCCTTAGAGGACTAACAACTATTAATATATTCTTCCTGATCATTAAAATCAACCATATGAGACAGTAACCACTTTTGTGTTTTGCATCTCAGCAAGCAGTTTGAGGAATCCTTAAATGGTCAGATTATTTCTAAATCAATTACAATACTGATGAAAACATTTCTTTCTTAAGTACTATGGATTGTCAATAAAGCAGAGCCTAGCATTTTCAGCATAGGAAGAATTTTCTAAGAATAATAATTGGGGGAGGGTCTATATTCACACCTGAACTCTTTATTCAATTTATAGAAGAAACAGAACCATTTGTTTTCATTAGTTCAGAACAGACAGCACATCCTACAGAAAAGCATATCCACACTGCATGGTATTGTATCCCAGCAAGTGCCATAGCGATGTCTTCAATAGACTATTCCATCATTGTACAAGGCTAGCCACTCTGGACAATGGAAATTGTGGCAAAATCTGTAACTGTGAAATGTTTCTAATTTAGGAACAATTTTGTATGTTATAATGTACTGGCCAGTAAGTATTAAGTACAAGGATGGTGTCTTGGAAAATTTATGCTATGTGGGGAATATACAGAATAAATGTTTAAATCAGTGTGAATAAGTTACAGCAATCTTCATCATTGCACAGGGGTCTAATTTGAGCAATATGCCTCACCCCAGGGGTTTATATATCAAGCTGGGAGTTTGGTGCTGGAGGCAGCCAGTTCAGCCCCAGTGAGAGAGAGATCTGAAGGTTGAGTCCATGTGTAGTTTTTATTCTCTGTCACTATGGCGACCATTGGTGGGGCCAATAAGGAAACACTGGGGTAAATGTCATGCACAGGTTGCTCACACAATTATTAGAGCCATCTCTATATTACAGTACAGTATTGGTGAGAATTCCTTTGAGATATAAGTACTCTGACATTCTAGACCTCTTTTGAAGATTTCCTCAACAGAACTATTTTCCAAACTTCTCTCTCAGAAATTATTTTATTATAAATCCTATTGTGTCGTACCCCTTCCCATTCCCTAAACAACTGGTGGAAATCATGGATTACTACACAGCAGCCCATTTCTTCGTCCTATACAACTGGCCAATGTAATATCCAACCTGAAGTTCTGAACAATGAGAGGGTGTTCATGAATGACTGAGCTTTAACGACACTCCTGGGCTCAGCTGTAATAATACAATTGTCAGCCTTTTGGCATTGGTACACAATTCTCGGTAAAATAGACTCATTTTAAAAATTACTTATAAATTTACCAGTTATAAGTAACTTCTCAAATAGGAATATAAAATCAATATGAAGTGTGTTTTCAGGAACTGCTTCTGTATAACTCCAAGTGATAATGAAGTGCTTCTGGATATAACACCCCGTTGAGATATGTATGTCAGGTCACATAACATCTGGTGATCAAAGATGAGGATTTCAAAACACAGAGACAAATCATTATAGTTTCTCAACACAAGAATATTTATTTGAAAAATAATTTGTTCTAAAACTTTATCAATTATCTGGCACTGTCTGGAATTACGTTTATCCTCAAGCGAAGAAAACCCAAATAACACTAGCATATAGATTGTAGATGCAGATTTTACTTTCAGAAATGTTGGGCTAGCTTGTTGCAGATCAATTTTCCTTATAAGAACAACTTTAAAACTGGGAATAAAAATTGAAATAAATTTGTTTGGAATCATTAGAGAATGATCATAGACTTGGGAGAGCATGTTACTAATGAGAATGAAAGCTAAGAGATAAGACATTTGGTATGGCTTTTATTGATTTGGAAGCAATCGGTATTAAGAAGAGGATATTTAGGAGATTCAAGTGCTGCAAGTAAAAAAAGAAAAAGAAAAAAAAAGAAAGAAAAATATATAACTGGTTTAAGGAGCCAGTACAGAAAGAATTTACTAATGTAAATACTCCAGGTTTTCCTTTGAAGATTCAAAGGTTCTGGCATAAGAGTAAGAGCAAGCTAAAAATAAATAAGGCTTTAAAAGGAATAAAATCCAGCTTCAAATAAGTTCAATATCTTATTGGATTAAGATAACTATCCCTTGCAAACTGCTAACCAGAGGCAAAAGTTAATCCTTTCAAGTAGAAAATAATATCACCAAGACTTTTGGATTATTTAGAATTTTCCTTATACAAGGATTGTCATTAAAAAACAAAGGCATGCAAAATGATTGTGGGGATATAAAAACTAGGTGGAAATTGAGAGAAAAAAACAAGCAAAAGAGGAAGATGCACAGAAGTTATAAAAAAAAGTCTTTTATACATGAGTTTTAAAATTAACTTGTTTAATAGTTGCAAAAAGCTGAATATTAATTTGGTGAATTTTAGTAGTAAACTGGAAATCATGTAAAAATCAAGATAATTCTAGAGCTATAAACAATAGCTAAAATTACAAAGTAAATTGTTGAGTTCAACAACAAATTAGGTACAGTAGAAACTCCAAAAGAAAAAACAAAGAAACAGAGAAAAAAACATAACTATCATTGAAGGGAGGGAAAGATTCTAACATATGTGTAATTAGAATCCAAAAAGAGAAGAGTGTGGATGGAACCGACACAATGTTTCAAATGTTAATGACTGAAATTCTCCCCGAATAGATTAGGAAGAACAAAGCGCATCAAAAATTCTCTGGAAATACAAAGACCCAAGAATAGTAAAGAAAATCTTCAAAAAAGGAAAAGGAAAACGGTGTGAGTCTTCCACTACCGAACCGAAGTCAAACTTATGTTAAAGCTACAATAGCAATTTTAATATAAAACAATATAGCTGTATATAACAATACTATATAAAATAATATAGTAGTGAAAAATTACTTTGAGAAATGAAACAGACAACAGAGAACATTTAAAAACAAGTATCTCTCTCTCTCTGTCTCTTTTTCCAACCCCCTCCCCCACCACACACACACATTTGAGTAGAAAAGGATGGGCTCTTTAAGAAATGGTCCTGAGTGAACTAAATATCCATATGGTATTAAAAAAATATCATAATCCTTAGCAACACCATATCATAATCCTTATCTTACAATATTTCCAAAAGCCGATCTCAGCTGAATTATAGATTCAAAAGTAATGTTAAAAATATTAAAGCTTGTGGAACATTACAAAAACTTAGACTATATAAACATTATTTTCTTAAACACACCAAAGCATTATTCATTAAGGAACAGACTCATAATTTAGGGTATGTTAAAACACTCAATTTCAATTCATTAAAATTACCAATAACGGGTGGAACAAGTCAAGCCAAAAACAAGAATTTATTGAAATGCATATAATCAACAAAAGACTCTATCCAGAATATATCAATAATACCTTCATTGAATTACCTTCAAGAAGAATATTGGAAGATAGACAATAGGAAGAAATGGGAAAAACAATTAATAGGAATTGTACTAGAGTATCCAAATAAGCAATACATTTATGAAGACAGCCTTTACTTTGCATAATTATATTTTATGATATATCCTATCACCAAGTGATTGTACACTAGTGTGTATATGTACATATGTAAATATATATATAATATCTACATCTATATCTATCTATCTATATCTATCTGTCTGTCTATCAATCTATCTATCTATCTATCTATCTATCTATCTATCTATCTATCTATGTATCTATCTATCTATCTATCTATCTATCTAATCTATCATCTATTCGCTGAGTACACACAGTTTCCAAAAGAGAAATACTGCAAAGTAGAAACAGGTCAATTGCTCGTTAATAGTATATTTAAATAAACTGTGGTAAATTTATACAATGGACTAGGTTATATAATAAAAACGAGCAAAGTGTTATGTTTCACACAATGTATGCATAGAACAAGCATGTTGTCAAGCAATAAAACTAGATTCAAAACAACATCCACACTACAATTTCATTTACTAAAGTTCAAATAGGTCAAAACAAAGGATATAATGCATTTATTTCTCCACTCATATTAAGATATGTACTGCATCAGAAAATAAGACATTGTTTACCGTATTGCATAAGGTCTATTCACAAGACCACCTTCAGTGTCTAAAATGGCTGCTCCGGCTTATTACACAATATCCAATGTCTAGTCAATATGAAAATAGAAAACTAAGAAAAAAATACCTAAAAACTTATGCTCTTTCTTGTGGGCACATCCTGGAATTTGTACATATCACTCACATTAGCATTAGCTAAATGTTGCTGCAAGAAAGCTTAGAAATGTAGTTTTCTTTTATGTGACGATATGCTGATTTAACCACTGGATAGAGACAATAAATACGTATTTTAACATAGCTAATCAATTCCTAACACAGTGCATCACTTAGGCCACCAAATATCTGTGTATGCCCTTTCCTAGACATACAAGTATACAACACTCACCCATTCTCCAAGGGAAGCATTCTCAAATTCCCAGTTATTTACTCCATCCATCCATCCATCCAAGAAATTCGGATGATTGTTGGTCCTTTTCCATCAGGTGTGTGTGTAGATCCTGGTAAATAAATAGAGATATTGCTAAAAGTTTAATTAAAGGAAAAAAGAAAATATACAAAAACACATAATAAAAGATTTTGAAGGGAAAGAAACCATTGAAACAAAACAAGTTTTACCAATATTATCCGTCACTTATCAAATAAGTAGGAAAACTTAGAGGGACTGAAGAATTTTCCAGGAAAGTACATTTTCTCAAAATTAACCACATTAAAGACAGAAAACTACAACTCACAAATTTTCTTTGGAGATATTAAGAAAGATATGAAACTACCCCAGGAGAAAGCAAAAGGGCAAGATGGTATCACAAAGGAATCTACTAAACTTCAAAGGCCAAGTAATCTCATTGTATAGTAGACCCTCCCCCTTATCTGAAGAGGCATGTTCCAATAACTCTGGAGATGCCTGAAATCACAGATAGTATCAAACCTTTTATGCACTATGTTTTTTCCTATACATGCATGCCTATGATGAAGTTTAATTTATAAATTAGGTACATAAAAGATTCACAATGATAACCAATAATAGATAAATTACAACAATATGCTGTAATCAGTTGTGTGATTGTAGTCTCTCTCTTTTTCTGTCAACGTATCTTATTGTACTGTACTCACCTTTTCATTTAAAGGAAACACTTTATGGCTTCTCTTTGGCATATTCAAATTGTCGTCATCTCTACTCTTTTGTTTTGGTTTAAGTAAAAAAAGGGTTACTTGAACACAAGCACTGTAATACCCCAAGAGTTGACCTGATTACCCAGAGGGCTAGTCAGAGACCAGTGGGCAGAAGCATCTACAATGTGGAGACTCTGCACAAAGGAACAAGTAATGTCCCATGCAGCACAGCGCAAGATTTCTTCTCACTACTCAGAATGGCATGCAATTTAAATAATTTAAATTATGAATTATTTATTTCTGGAATTTTCCATTTAATATTTTCAGACCATGGTTGACTGCAGCTAACTGAAACCACAAAAAGTGAAATGGGATAAGGGGAGCACTGTTGTATTATAAATTGCTCCTGAAATATAAAATTGATACCTAATCCTGATAAAGACAGTACAAAATAAGAAAAAAAAAATTAGATAAATACCACTTACAAATACTGCGGCAAAAATTCCATATATAATGTAAATGAATAGAATCTAGTACCACAGCAAGAAAATGATACATGATGCTCAAATAAAAATTATTTCAGAAATTCAGTTATTTCAGTATTAAGAAATCGATTTATATAACTGTATTAATGTAACACTCTATATTAATACGTATTGAAAAAACATAAATATTTCCATATGCTACAAAATGTGATAAACTAAAATACTCATTTCTAATTAAAAAAAAGAATGGTAATTAAGATATTTTCCTACTAGGATTATCTGTGTACATATCTTAATTCTCAATACACTTTTTGGGGAAAACCAAGGGCATTTCCACTAGTATCAGAAACAGTGTCCAGTATCTCTACTATTAATTCAATTAAGTGAGAAAACCAATTAGAATAAAAAGACAACAAATAAAATGATCTAATGTTAATATGATGCAATCAAATACATGGGAAATCCCAGATAAACAATGATACAACTATCTCCAAAAATAAAATAATTCAATAAAATAAGTAAAGAGGCCAAGATGTGGAGGCTGATATCCTTAGTTAATTCCTAACTAAAATTCGTCAATATAGAGGAGAGTCTATAGGCCATCCCCCAGTTAAGCTACTATACCTCAGAAATGCAATGTGCTGCGTTCAGCCTACCTTTTTGCAAGTTATGAAGAAAAATAAAGACCAAATATATACATTTTCAGAAATTAGTCTGAAATAGTCATGTCTACAAATGTTCTATGGACAGAAAGAAAGCTTTGAAAACTAAACTTTCTTATATGTTAACATTAGCTGTAAATGCCATAACAATATTCAAAAAATTGAAAAGTCAATAGACAAATTTTAAAGAGTCAAATTTGTAATTTTTAATTCAGGATTTTTACAAGCTTTCTCAGGAGTCAATAGGAAATCAGCAGTCTCCATATATGAGTGCATAAATAATAGTAGACATAATGAGGGGAAATATTTAAAATAACAATTTAAAAGAAAGATTAGAAACTAAATAAATTAGCAAAAATATGCAAAATTTAATATATCTGTCAAATTTTGAAACACTTCTGAAGGACATTAGAGTGGACTTAAACAAGTAGAAACCTCTTTCTTGTTCTTAGATATAATAATTCAATATAATAGAGACCTCAGTTCTCCCTAAACCAATTCAATTAAATGCATTCCCAATATAAATACTAACATTCACTATAATGAAACTAGGAAAGTTGATGCAAAACTTCATACGGGAATCTAAATATTCAAGAATAGCCATGAAACATACCCTACCACACTACACACACACACATACACACACACACACACACAAATGTCTATACAATGTAATCCCACAGATCAGATAATAAAAAGTACTAAAAAGCCTCTATAATTAAAACAGTATGGTATTGGCACATGAGCATACCTACAGATTTTTTAATAAAATAGAAAGCCCAGAATTTAACCCAAGTATACATGGAATTGTACATCACAATAATAGATTTGGGCAAGAAATAACAACAGATGCTAACTAGCGGTTAGACATTTGAGGAGTAACAAGATATTTACTTTCTCAACATATATTTTTATAATAACTTAATAGAAAAGGGTAAAATAGTAAATCACAGTGGAGGAACCTAGCAAACTTTGTCTTAACCACGTGATCAAAGTTCATATGGAGTGTAGCAGGACTAATCATTAGCATATGAGTACGGTTACAAATCACTGAGAAAGACTCAAGATCACATCTGTGGTCTTTCTGCCGAAAGTAGATAACCTGAGACTAATCACGCTGCAATGTTACAAAAATTGAGAGAACATCTACAAAACAACAGGCCTTCACTCCTAGAAAATGTCATTATGAAATAGAGAATTACTCTGCAAATTTGCCAGATTAAACATACATATGAGACATGATAAATATAACACATGTTATGTTTGTTTTTCTATAAAGAATATATTAGGTAAACTGGTGACGTTTGAATAAAGTCAGTAGATTACATAATAGTAATAGTGATAGTAATAGTTGTGTTTTTTTTTTTTTTTTTGCAAATTAGACAGCAAGAAGCTGGTTATTGACCTATCACATCACTGAATGGTCATCTGCACAAGGAGATAAGTTCAGGTTTTCTCCCAGAATCTATTAATGGTTATTCCAGTTACCTTTCTGTGACACACACATGTCCATACATTTATTATCTCTTCAACTAATGAAATATAAAGGTAATTTAAAAAAACAAACAAAAAAAAAGTTAGCAATCCTGGGGAACAATTAGAATTCTGGTCAAACAAAAGGCAAGATTTTTTTAAAGCAGCTTTGTTAATAATGACTTAAATGTTTTCATATTTTTATTTGTTTACATATGCATCATTTTTTCTTTTTTAAATTTTATTTTTCACATTCAACATTATTTTCTGTTAGTTTCTGGTGTACAGCATAATGGTTAGATGTTTATAAAATATATGAAGTGATCCTCCTGATTAGTCCAGTACCCATCTGGCACTATAGACAGTTCATAAAATATTATTGACTATATTCCCTGTGCTTTACTTTACTTCCCCATGACTATTTTGTAACTGCCAATTTGTACTTTTCTTAATCCCTTTCCCTTTTTCACCCAGCCCTCCCAATCCCCTCCTTTCTGGCAACCATCACTTTATTCTCTGTATCTATTTATATGTTTTGATATTTTATTTGTTTACATGTGCATCATTCTTACAAAGATGAAAGACTTTATATTGATTTCTATTGTTTGCAGTAACAGTTGTCTATTTCATAAGAAAAATACATGTGAGACTGCCAAACTTTCATTTTGCCTTCAGCAATGATTCTTCTTAACTTTTGTCCTTGCAATATACAAAATAAATGATAAATTCTACACAGACTGCATTTTAAATCTCCTATCAAAATAGTTAACATTTAAATTCCCATGTTTCTAAGGTTTGAGAAAAAAAAATTAGGGCTGATCAGATAAACCTGTGTTATAAAATTATATTATAAATATTTATAATCTCAATGTATTTTATTATGAATTTCATAAGATTCATAGTAATGATTTATAACATAAATATATCATCTATAATTATAATATATGTAATACTGTATATTATAAGTATGGATGTATAATAAATTTTAAATGTATTTTATGTTTAATAGATCAATGAAACCTATCAATTCATTTTATGTTTATTAATCTTATACAGCAACATATTAGACAGCTATATCATCTATGCTAAATCATATTTATTTATGTTCTATAATATGAAGAGTGACGATATTATTAAAAATGCCAAAAAAATGACTTGGGCAATTATTTTCTTCAGAGAAACAAGTGATGATAGGATTTACCAATGAAAAGAATTATGATAGGTGTGATGTGAAAATGTATTTGTACATCAATACCTACATGTCAAATAATGGTATCACTTTTAACAGAAGGCTTTGATATTTAAAATTAATATAAAGTCTAATAACATTTTATGTCATTAAAGTAATATTTTCAATATAATATTTCCCAAATTTAGAATTTAGAAGCTTTAAATAATTGTACTCCAGTATTACATGTATTTTCATCCCAATGAAAATAATTTCAATGGTAGCATACATACTAAAGTGGTTAAGAGTGAATCAATCAAGAAAATGAATCATTTAAATTCTAACTCTACCATTTACTGAATCTGTTATATTAAGCAAGTTATGTGATTTTTTGTTCTTCTTGAGTTTCTTTTGACTATAAATGAGTAATTATAATACATAATGAAAGTGACTGTTCTGAGGATTAATGTAACAATAAGCATGAAGCACTATGCCCAAAGGCTTTCATAGAGTAAATCCTTACTGTTTGAGAGTTATTATTAACATAATGATTTTTAAAATAACATCAAAACCAGGCAAATCTCTGTAAAATGTGTCACAGCACTGGTTATTTTATTTAGAAATGGGTTAATATGGTTGCCTTTTATATCACTTCCCTATGTAGGAGCTTTTCTCCTTTATCTAGGTAAGTCATAAAAGTCATCAGTTATTCCTGAAAAGTCACCTATAGCTAGAACAACTGTACTTTTCATCATCCTGGTGACAACCCTTTATGATGAAATGCAACTTTCAGCATTATATGTTGAAATGCAAGTCTCAGATTTACATTTGTATTATCAAGATAATATGACCTGCCCATACATTTACCTCATGGATTGTTGTAAGGAATGGATAAAATGATTCAGCACATTTACTGGTCCTTGATTACAAGAGACATAATCTTCAAGGAAAAATACACACCTAGAAGATACTTACTTCATCACATAAGGGTTATAAAAAGACCTCACGTTTTCAGTCTGTGGTCCAGTATCAATTATTTCAGTACTCAGATGAGAAAGAGAGAGAAGAGGTTGAGAGAATCTTTGATTTTCATGATAACTCGTTTGTATCATTCCTCTTTAGGTACAGAGACGGGAAAAATTCACATCAGAAGGCTTTGCTGTGACGACTATTTTGTAACTACCAATTAAGTGAATGCATTTGGTTGGAGTATCCCATGCTTTTCATTTCTTAGGAAACCATGTTTGTGATTGTGGCAAGAATATAAGAATTCTAGGCAGTTAGGAACAAAGACCATAGTCTCTGCAAGTAAAATTTCAAGATTAATACAATTGAAAAATGAAATACACATGATTAAAGTTTTAATAATTTGCTCATTAATAGATGGTTGTATACGTAATTAATGATAGTCAGAGAAAAGAAATGATTAGAGTGACCAAATTGACTATGCCCTAATGCTTGCTAGTTCTGTCAGTATAATCTTGACCTAAGTTCTAAGAGAGAATCAAAGAACTACCCCTAGAAAATATGTTCAGGCAAATATGTTCAGGCTGATTGTTTTTCTAACTGTGCAATCTTGGTTACATTGTTTCAGTACTATTTGCTTTACTTTCCTGGAAAATCAAGACAACAATTTCCACATAATGTTGATGTGAATATTGACTGAGAACAATATTTACAGACAGACATACTGAGTCTTCAAAATGTGGTTTTGTTTTCCCAATTTTATTTCCTTTCCTCTCAAATAGAAATAGCATATCTCATAAAGCAGAGAAAATTTTTGACATGGCTGTACATATTTATATTTTTTTATTCATTACCATTTCATTACAAAACAATTATAGAGCAACTTCCACACGAACACTTGGGAATGCGATGATGAGCAAAACCAAACCTACAAGGGTTCGTTGTCATGGAGATTATATATGAAACACTCCACAAACATTTTGGTTTATGCTTTTATCTTTATAATTGATATCATTTAGAAATCTTTTCTTTTTAATACAAAATTCTTATTCCCAGAAAAGCTACACATCATATAACTAAACTCAAGTGGGGTTTGGCACATTTTGACTTAATAAGCCATTTGTGAATTGATATCATTCATTTTTTATCAGTAGTATCAAACACAGACCTAGAACATATAAAGATTATAGACCTAAATGTTAAATTTTGATTTCTAATTAAAGATATAAGATACATTAAACAAAAAATAGTGAAGGAAAATGTTTTTGAACATGTTCTGGGGTAGATTTGAAAGCTTAGGTAATGCTTCCAAGGTTAATTGCACATTGAACTCATTAACTTATCTTAATTTCTTATTTTCATGTAAAAACCTTTGATAAATCTAATTACCTAAAGATGTTTGATGCTGGTAAAAATATTCCAAATAAATAAATATAACAATACTTTATACTGTTTTCCTTGTAAGAACTTTCAAAAGATAAAACAGAGTGTAATTAAATCTGATATGGTCTACTTTATATATATTATATATTAGGTTCTTCATTCTTAAGATTTGTCAGCTTTGTATTGCCTAGGATGAAACATGCAGAGTAAATTATTCCATCACTCAGCAAACAATGGGCTTTCTAAAACTGTACTTGTGTTCTCAGTAAACATTTCCTAATTACATATTTGGCAGAGAGAACAAATGAATTACTCTTAGAAATGAAATGGATAATAGATTATTAAGTCTACATTTCAGGTAGTAGTGTCCACACAATGATAAAACTGTTATTAATGCTGAAGATTTTTTTATGATAAAAATGTAATGCATTTTTGTTGTCATGGCTATCTTGTCATGAATTCCACTGGAGATCTGTAAAGAACAGCTTGTGAGTGGGTGCAAACTGAACTCATGTCTATGACTGTCAGGGATTCTAAACTGCTCTGCTAGTCCACTCTCAGCTTTTAACAATATGCTAAAAGTTTCAGTGACTTCTTCCTGGCAGTTTATATGCTCCCAACATCATTTCTACATAGTCACTGCCACAGGTGTGCCCATACTATTATCACATCATGTTGAATTGGCCTGCCCTATCAACCCTAGGCTGTTCGGTTGACCTATGACAGAAACTCTCTGATGGGTTCCAATAAATTCTTTTGTCTTGTTTTAATGCACGCAGTCTTTTCTTCTTGGTGAATTGAAGCGACTTTCATTACAGTTTTCTATATCTTAGGTATAAGTGGAGCATGGGACATTCTCTGTGGATATTTTTGCTAGTCAACTTCATATTTAATTACACGAGCTTTAAGTCAAGATGGGACTATGACCAAACTAGAGGAAAAGAAGAAAAGGAGTGGAATTTTGTATTTAAAAGGAATTATTTGTTATTTGGTTATAAGCACATTACCTTTTACCTTTATGAGTAGAAGGATGTATTTGTATACGACCTACTCCAAAGGGTGGTCTGGGGTATCTGTGGTCACCTGGCACTAAATTTCTCTTCTCATTTGATTTGGTGCCCATTTGTAAATGGCTGGGGTGGAAAAGTACAGACAAAAATGTCAAGTCTTTCACATAGCTAACATCTGTGAGTGGATTATTTCAATTGGAAAATATTAATGAAATTTGGGAAGTACAAGAAAGTGAAACATTCTCTGTATTTTGAAGACACGAGAGATTAGAACTGGCTAGGTTCCGTATTGCAGAGCTGAGTCACCAGCTTTTTAAATTCAGAGAAGCACTTGTAGTAATAAGGGAGATAGAGAAATATTTGTCATCTCGGCTATAAAGATGTCCTTTAGAACTCAGTGATGTACCTTGGCCACCTGACTCTAGATCATTCAGAAAGGTGATAAAAATGCAAAATTATGTAATCATCTAATTCCTGGATTAAATCCTTTTCTGCTGGAATATATAGAAGGAGGTCTGATTTCTTTATAGCACACTAACTGATCAGAGGCTCAGCATGTTTTACAGAAAAGAGCATAATAAAACTAGTATGATGTATAAATAAAACTGTTATTTTTAAAACACATCTGAGTGATGTCAGCAAAATGGCAGAAAAGGGTGCTCCGGGCTCCGATACCTCCATGGAAATACTGATTTAACAACGATGTCTCTTTGCGAGAACCCCAGAATATTAGAGATTTCTCAGTAGAAATCCTGGAGGCCGGAAGGGTATAAGGTGATATATTCAAAGTACTAAGAAGAAAACTGCCAACAAATAATACTGTAGCTGGCAAAACAATCTTTCAAACCCGAAGGAGAAATTAAGACTTTCCCAGAAACAAAAGCTAAGGGAGTTCATCACCACGAAAACTGCCACCAGGAATGCTAAAGGGATTCTTTCAAATTGAAATGGAAGGGTGGTAGACAGTATGAGGAAACTATACAAAAATATAAAACTCTCTGGTAAAGGTAAATATATAGACACATAGAAGTTTTGGTATTGTAATGTTACACTTCCTTTAATTATAATAATGAATAAATCACTATTAATTCTGATATAGATTTAAAAAAAAACAAAAGCACAAAAATAACTACAAATGTATGCTAAAGGACATACAATATAAAAATAGTATACAGTATTAATAACAAAGTTGTGGTGGAGATGTAAAGAAGTAGCTTTTGTATTCAAGTAAACTTATTATCAGTTTAAAATAGATATAATTTAAAACAGATTGTTATCACTTTATGTAATCCCCATGGTAAACACAAAGAAAATACTTGTTGAAGTTACACAAAGAGAAATGAGGGTATCTAAACATGTCTATGTATAAAAAAATAGTCAACAAAACACAAAGGAAGGCAGTAAAAGAGGAAAAGAGGTACAAATTTCTAAGACATACAGAAAAGAATGAACAAATGGCAATATGGCAAGTCTTTCCCTATCATTACTTTAAGTGTAAATAGAGTAAACACCCCTTAAAATACAAACATGAGTTGAATGGTGAATATTCAAGACAAAACAAAACAAAAAAAAGAAAAACGATTCAGCTATATGTTCAGATAAGAGACTCATTTTCAATCAAGGGACACACATAGGTTGAAAGCAAAACTATAGAGAAAGAAATTCCATGCCAATGGTAACCAAAAGGTAACAGAAATACTTATAACAGCAAAATACACTTTAAGTAAAAACCTGCCATATGTCACAATGGCATCGTACACCAGAAGCTAAACATTAATGAATGCCAACTATAATTTTATATATATAATGTGATGGCTCGGTGTGAGGTCGGAGTGATAGTGGATGGGGGGAGGAGGGTTCACAGTGTGAGGGATACAAATGATGAACGTCTAAGTATTACCTTGTCTTGTACACCTGAAACTAATAAATTAAAAAAAATAAAAATAAAAAAAAGAAGTCATTATGACAATTATAAATACTATATATGTACCTAACATCAGAGGTGCCAAATATATGAAGCAAACATTCACCAGAATTAAAAGGAAAAATAAACAATATAATAATAGTAGACTATTTCAATACTCCAATTTCAATAATGGATAGAACAATATAGAAAATCAATAAGGAAACAGAGGACTTGAATAACACTAAAGACCAATTGATCTAACAGATATATATAGAATACTCTAACCAACAACAGAGTACATGTTTTCTGAAATGTACATTGAACATTATCCAGGATACACATAGTAGGCCATAAAATCATTCTTAATAAACCTGAGAAGATTGAAATTACATATTTTTTTCCAACCATTACAGAAATAAATTAGAAAATTATTCCAGAAATAAAATTGGAAAACCCAGAAATATGTTGAAATTAAACATAACCAAGAAGGTGAAATAATTTTATACTAAAAATTATTAAACATTGCTAAAAGAAATTAGAGACACAAAGGAGTGGAAACCATTCTATTTTCATGCAATGGAAGACTTAGCATTATTAAAATGTTTATACTACCCAAAGCAATCTACAGATTCAATACAATTCTATCAAAATCCTGATGGCATTTTTTTCTTTTTTCTTTTTGGCAGAAATAGAAACCAGAAACCCATCTCCTGGGTATCTACCCCAAAAGCCTGAAAATGTTTATTCGTAAAGATATATTTGTTCTGATGTTCATTGTATCTTTATTTACACTGGCTAAGACATGGAATTAATCAAAGTGTGATAGATGTTTGGATAAAGAAGATGTGGTATATATATACAATGGAATTCTACTCTGCTGTAAGAAAAAGTGAAATACTGCCATTTGCGACAACATGGATGGATCTTAAGATTATTATGCTAAGCAAAGTAAGTCAGACAGAAAAAGTTGAGAACCATATGACTTTTCTCATATGTGGGATGTAAAACTGAAAGCAACAAAGGAACAAGACAAACAAAGAAACAAAAACTGATAGACAGACAATAGTTTAGTGGTTACGAGAGTGTAAGAGGGGAGTGAAGATTGCAGAAGAGGGTAAAGGCGATCAAATGTATGGTGATGGAAGGAGAACTGACTCTGGGTGGTGAGCACACAATGTGATATATAGATGATGTATTATAGAAATGCTACTTGAAACTATGCATTTTTACTGAGCATTGCCACCCCCAATAAATTTAAGTAAGAAAAAGAAAACAAATTCTAAAATTATACTGGAATCTCAAAAGACCTTGAATAGCCAAAATAATCTTTAAAGAGAAGAACAAAGTTGTAGACCTCGCATTTCTTGATTTCAAAACTCGGAACAAAGCTATAGTAATTAAAACAGTGTGATAGTGGCATAGAGACATACATACAGAGCAATGGAAAGAACAGAGCCCAGAAATAAATCCTCACAAGTATGGTCAGATGATCTTTGACAAGGGTGTCAAGATAATACAGTGGGGAAAAAATAATGTTGGAAACTATATATCAAAAGAACAAGTTGGATCCTTACCTTATACCACATTTCAAAAATTAACTCAAAGTGGATTGAAGACATAAACAGAAGACCTAAAACTGTAAAACTCCTGAAGAAAACAGAGAAGAGCTTTGTGACATTCAAGTTGGTAATGCTATCGTGGATATGACAACAAAAGTATAGGCAACAAAAGCAAAAATATTCAAGTAGGACTACTACTACAAAAAAATTCAAAACCTTCTGTGCATCAAAGGAAACAATCAACAGAGTTAAACAATAGACTACAGAATGGGAAAAGGTACTTGTAAATCACATATATGGTAAGAAATTAATATCAAAAATATATAAAGAACACACACAACTCAACAAGAAAACAACCCTATTAAAATGGGCACAGAACTTGAATATACATTTCTCCAAAAAGATATGCAAATTGTCAGCAAGCATATTAAATGAAACTAAACATCACTAACCATTAGAAAAATACAAATCAAAAGCCTAATATCCCCTCACACCCATTAGGATGACCACAATTAAAAAACAAACAAGCAAACAAAGCAAAACAAAAACCTACAACACAGAAAATAACAAGTGTTGACAAGGATGTACACAGATAAATTGGAACTCTTGTGAAGTGTTGGTGGGACTGTGAAATGATGCAGCTGCTACAGGAAACAGTATGGTGGTAATTCAAAAATTAAAAATAATTACACTATCATCCAACAACCTCACTTTTGACTCTACAGCCAAAAGAACTGCAAGCAGGATCTTGAAGAGATATTTGGACAATCATATTCATTGAAGTATTATTCACAGTAGCCAAGAGTTGGAAGCAACACAAATGTTCAAATAAATGGATACAAGAAAATATGGGTATATACATACAATGAAATAGTATTTAGCCTTATAAAAGAAGGAAAACATGCCATATGCTACAGCATGGATGAATCTTAAAGGACATTATGTGAAGTGAAATATGCCAGTCACAAAAAGTTGATACCATATGATTCCACACATAGAGACATCTAAAGTAATCAAACTCATAGAAACAGAAAGTAGAATCATGGCTGTCAGGAGATTGGAAAGGAGGAAATGGGAAGCTGTTGTTTAATGGGTAGAGAGTACCAATTTTGCAAAAAAAAAGTTCTAAAGATCTGTGTGCCATAAGGAAAATATACTTAAAAGTACTGAACTGTATGTTTAAAAACGGTTAAGGTGGTAAATTTTATGTTATGTATTTTTTGTCACAATAACAAAGCAACACATTTGCATGAAAGCATTATACGTGTATGATTTTATCTTTAATGTATCTGACATCACACTTACAGGAAGTGGAGCCCAGCCATGAGAGAAGCTGATTTCTCAGTAAAGAATAGGTTCAGGCAAGAATAGGATAGTATTTGAATGTGGAACCTAAAGGGATAGTAAGACTTTAACATGTCAGCTGACAGGCATAGACATATTAGTGAACCCAAAAATTTGCAGAAAAAGTAATACTTTTGTGATCATTGTTTTGTTGTGAAGGATAGGTTTGGGACTTGTTATAGTAAAACCTGGAGAAGTCTTTTTTTATTACACCTACCAATTTTCAGTGAATACGTGTCCTTATCACTATTCTAAATGTTGGTTTCAAGTCTCAACAAATACTTTGTCTCACTTCTAAATAGTACAATTTTTCTATTAGGTATTGCTTTTAAATGGCTTGTAATTATTATTATTATTATTAATTTCATCTCACTGTGAGTAAAGAATTGATAGTTTGAAGTCTTGTAGAAGAAAAGAAGAACTGTTTTTTCATTATTTTTTAAATAAATAGATTGGGTGAGGAATCTGATATTCATGGTTAAATGCCTTGCTTGAAGTTTCTCAAGTAGTAAACCAGGGATGGGATTTATATGCCTTTACTGCCCATAGTTTTTCATTTATATGCTCAAGGCAACCAGTTGTGAAGGAGTGATCTTTTTAAAGCCAAATTATCCTGAAACTAAACACATTGTGATTGTATTTTCACTATTTCCTTTTCTAAATAAAAGAAAATTAATTGTAGCTTTCATTGCTGTGCATTCTGACCTTCACTTACTGATTTTTTTCCCTACCTTCTTTCTTTCCCTAAGTAGACTATCAGAACACTATGACCAGGAGTTATTCCAAGGCTAGTCGTGTGGAAAATAAACAATCTGCATTCTAGCTGGAATGTAAGCTGCAGAAACAGAATTTAACGATAATTCAATGTAATAAGAAGTCATCTGGGGGAAAATTATGAAGTATTGAAGTAATGAAGTATTGTAATTGTGATTATGATTAGCAGATACTGTCAGGTCTGTCTCTGCAGTTAAAAAGGCGGGAAAAAAGCTAGACTTTACCACTAAAACTACAAACTGACATATCCATTTGTCTCATTATCCTTTGAATTCTGTGATGACCACTGAATGCCAGGTCTTTTTTTTTTTTTTTTTAAGAATTGGAAGTTCACAAAACCATAAAGAACTATTTAAGCCACAATAATTAAAAAAAAAAATGCTGTATTTAATTTGACTTGAGTTCCTAGTAGATGGATATTCACTTATGTTGCCATGGCATGTATGATTTTTGTCAGCTTTGTTGAGATATAATTGATGTGCAATTCATTCCACATATGTAAACTTACAATTTGATAAGTTTTATCATAATTATACACTAAAAGTAATAATCACTATCAAGATAGTGATATTTATGGTCTCACAGTTTCCTTACAACCATTTTGTAATGCTACCCCAACACAGACAATTAATGGTCCACTTTCTGTCACTACAGATAAGCGTTAATATTCTAGAGTTTACATATCAAATATATGAAATACCAAATATATGAAACATAATATATACATATGGACTTGTATAGTATATATTCTTTTTGTTTGAAGTCTCCCAATCAGCATAATTATTTTGATAGATGATTTCAAGGCACAATCCATAAAAGAACAAATTGATAAACTGGACTTCATGACAACTGAAAATTTCTGGTCTTCTAAAGACATTATTAAGACAAAGAAAAGATAAGCCATAGACTGGGAGAAAACATTAACAAAGCATATACCTTATAAAAATTTGCATCCAGAATATATAAAAATCTCTCAAAATTCAATAAGAAAACAAACAATCCTATTTTTAAAATGTGCAAAATATTTGAACAGAAACTTCAGCAAGAAAAATTACATAGAAGTAAATGAATGGATGTTCAACATCATGAATCAGTAGGGAAACAAATTAACATCCCAACCATATGGGTATCATTGCACATTTATTAGAAAGACTAAAATTTAAAACACTGAACACACCGTGTGTTGGTAAGGATGTGGAAGAACTAGAGATATCATATTTTCCTTTTAAGAGTGTAATGTGGTATCACCATTTTGAAAAACAATTTTGTGGTTTATTTAAAAAAAATGAAACATTTATCTATCATAGTATTCAGTTATTTCACTCCTTGGTATTTACTCAGGAGAAAAAAAAGCATATGTCCATGTCACCTTAATTTATAACAGACATAAACTGGAAATAACTGAAAGTTCCCTCAACAGGTGAACAGATAAAAAAAATGTGGAATATCCATATAGTAGAATACTACTCAGTAATAAAATAATGGACTATTGATACACAATGACTTTGATATGTGTTTTCACATTCAGCCTTATAAAAAAACAATTTTTGGTTAAAAACACCAAGGACATGTAAGTGCAAAAGAGGTAGAAATATTTTACTAATACTTTCTTATTTGGCACTTCAAAAAATGTCAGCTAATATAATTGCAATGTGTATATGCATAGTGAAAATCACTACTTAGTGCATCATTATATGCTCTGAAACAATGTGTTAAGGGTTTGCAGTCCAGATTCCAAATAGCTGTCTACATTGATGTTTTATATGGACTCTATCTCATATAATAACAATGTTTAGAAAACAGACAACAACAAAAACAATTGTTAATTAATTCATTATTCTCCAACAAGAGATGTAGAAGGAGAGCAGTATTATCTAGGTCATCTTTTTGACACCTTTTTGACAAAAATATTCACTTCAAAATCTCTACTTACTATTATTGAAGGCAGTACATAAAAAAAAACAGCACATGAACACTTAGGGTCATTTAAATCTAACAGTAAATTGAAATGTATAATTTCATAGTGATAATCGAGTTTGTGGATTGTGTTGATATTCAGAATAGTATTAGCTAACCATTGAACTCAGCTGATTTAAAAAGAGAATATTTCAGCACACATATTAGAAACCCATATGTAGAGCTGATTTAAGACATGACCAGATTTAAGTGCTCAAACAATACCTCTCTGTATTTCAGACTCTCACAGTCAGTGGCAGAGAAGATTGCCAGCAACTCCAGGTAATATCCTATTAGCTTTATATCCATAGTGGGGAACAATTTGTTTCTTGGTCAATAATGCCAGGAGATGTTTAATGGCTCTGACTGGGCTGACTTCAGCAGCCCCCATAACCATTTTGGTCAGAAGAATGCAGTATTTCATCAAACAGACCTGAGTTACTTACATATCTGGAGCCATGAAATGGTCAAAGTCCCTATTGAATTACAAGAAAATCAAGGAGCTCTTCAAAGAGGAAAAAAAAAAAAAAAAAAAAACAGAATGCAAGCAATCCAAAACAAGTTTTCACTATCAATGGGTTAGATTCCATAGAAGAAAATTATACTTCTTCCTCCTGTAGTTCTCACAGGAACAGTGGAATAAAGATGTGAAGAAGGTGGTTATTAGTAATTTGACAGGTAAACTGAGGTAGATTGCTTCTATTGGAATGTTGGTTGTCCTAAAGATTTATGATCCTCAGGTGTTTTTAGGTTTTACCCGAGAGTTTGATTTGTTCAGGATTCAACAAAATCTAGTGGTCACATAGTGCATCATATTAGTAGATGGTTGAAATTGGGCTCAACGACCTTTGTTGCTCCTGTAGTTCTAATAAAGGATTCAGTATGAAGTGAACCCTGCTACCACTGCAAATGACAACATCTCATTGTGTGTGTGTGTGTGTGTGTGTGTGTGTGTGTGTGTGTGTGTGT
Organism: Rhinolophus hipposideros; assembly: GCF_964194185.1. NCBI lineage: Eukaryota > Metazoa > Chordata > Mammalia > Chiroptera > Rhinolophidae > Rhinolophus > Rhinolophus hipposideros. The sequence goes on from NC_138050.1 coordinate 24,936,970, forward strand.
GTGTTTGAGTGAGAGTTGATGATGGAAAACAAGTGTAGATATGTGAGGGAATTTTCCATGGTATAAAAATTTTATCTGCATTACTTGGATAAAGAGAGATTTTTCCCCTCTTGCCATTGTGAAAGTCTAAATCTAAACTATATTTTACTTAAATATTAAATGAATTCTATGAGTCACTGAAATCCACCTGGAAAGAAGTATAGATATACTTAAATTGATTTCCTAAATATGTATGCAGAAATTATATCCTTAATCTGCTGAGTAAAATTTAGGAAAGAAATAAATGAAGTGGAAGTCCTCACTTCTGATGTACTGGAAGAAAAGATATAGCAAAGAGAAGGTTTGCTTCTGATGGATAAAATGAGAGATAAGGTTTAATGCAAGGTCTCAGCTCCCGCTCCCCGCACAAGAACACAGGATGTGGTGAGGCCAAAAAGGAACACCTACGGAGCCACAGATAGGGGAGTCATACCAATATATTCTTGATGGCGGCTGGTTGAGACACAAAAGTAGGATCAACACAATTCCCAATCTGCCATCCATGCTTGCTAACCCCACTTGCTAGTCGCAATCCGCCATCTGCTTGTCTGCCATCCAACTAACCAACTAACCAACAACCCCCTAACGTAGCCACGGCAGTTATATTAGTGGCTAATGGCTACAGCTGACGGCCATCTACTACCCAAGCCAGCACCTTTTCACGTGAGGCTGAGAGCCTGGAAATTGCTCTCTGGGGCTCTGTCCCTACAAATATGTAATTATATTAAATCGTCCTAATGCCAGGAGCTTCAAGTTATTGTTTTCTCAAGTTTAGAATCTATCTTCTTTACAGAGGTACCCATTATATGGTTCAATTTTTTGAAGGTCCTCTAGTTGGGGCATCAGTAATAACAAAATAGGTGAAAGCTTGAGGCTCTTGCCAAGGAATATGTGCTAATTTCTCAAGTATAATGATTACTTACATAAGGGCTTGGGAACAGTTGCAGAGGTCAAAAAATTGGCTTTGTATTTTGGAAAATTTTCTTTTGGAACTACCACATCACTTGTGAATCATGCTTATCAAAACACTAATTCTGTCCAATATGCGTCACCTTTTTATTATTATTATAAACAGTTTCCTGAATTAGTTATATCCTCTCAATTATTCCCAACATGGTAGGGATTTTTTTCATATTTATGTTTTTCATATGAGAGAGGTATTTATAAGTTTTAAAAACGTACACATATAAAAAAGCAGATTTCAAACTGAATTGAAATACACTAAAATAAAAAAGAGAGGCATGCATACATGCATTTCAATACTTCAATAATATGAATATAATTATTTAAAGACAAACATTAAAAATAGATTGGTAAATGGGCTAGTTCCATATTTTTAGTGAAGTGTAAGAATTTGTCACCCAAGAAATGGACATAGTTGTTTAAAATTATTCTAAACAACACTTATCAGATATTTGAGGCATTACTGAAAATGGTTGTCACTAGAAATATAAGAGGCCTGTTCATAGATTCTGTGTTACCTTATTGTCTCAATATGTGACTCTCCATATTGACACCAAATTGCTATCCTGTCAACATATAAAAGAATGGATCATTTTATCTCCTGAGTGATGACGTTTCAAATCCACAAAGCACAGGCCATCAGTCCTTGAGGTGATTATGATGCCTCAAACCTGACAGCTTGCCTTGACAGCTTTCACATATTCTTGAAATCAAATTGTTCCTGCTTCTATTTGAAGCAGGCAGATGTGTAAAACCTGGAGGAAGAAGAAGGTAAATAGAAAAGGATCTTCATGTTCAGAGCAATTATAAAAAAGTTGTTTCCAGGGAATGTGTAGAAATAGATTTTGCCTCTCCTTGTGATGTACACAGATGAGACAAAGAACCCATATGGATCCAGGGTTTGCCAGGAAAAGGAATATCAGGGTAAGCAGATGGCAGTGCCATTGCCATATGGCTATTCAGGAATGGGCCCATGTTATGGCACTTTGCCATAAGATAAAGCTAGAAATGTTTTCATGCTACTATATTAACAGCACAGGGAAGGAATGCATGGTTTGTTGACATGAAAAATCATTAGAAAAATATGATGAGTACTCTATTACATGCATCTCCACTAACTGGCTCTTTGACATATGAAACAAATTAAAAAGAATCAAATTTATAAGGTTTCTTGTGTTGGATATAAGCTATATGGATAATACTGCAGATATTTTTTTTTTTATAACTTCAAACAAAAGAGCCATTCATTGAGGTTAGTAAGAATATTTTTGGAGGGTTATTTTATAAATATGGCTTAGACCCAATATTCTTAGTGCTTACGTAATAAATAATAAGCTAAACATCACCGTGAACATTACCAATTATCATGTTAACCTGATATAAAGTGACAATTGAAAATTATTTTATCTTTATTTTTTTTCTAGTTTTATTGAGATATAATTGACATATAACATTTTATTAGCTTAAGGTATAAAACATAATGGTTTGATATATGTATATATAGTAAAATGATTACCACAATAAATTTGTTAATATACATCACCTCACATAGGTACAGTTTTATGTTTCTTTTTTTTTTCTTGTTAAAATGACAATTTAAAGTAAAGAGAGTGGTAAAGTATAAAGAGCATCGGTTTTAGAAATTGAAGAAGAAAGTCCGTGACCTCGTAAGTCAGGTACCAGCCATGACAACTTCAAGAAGTCAACTAATTTCTTCCAAGTTTCCATTTCCTTCTCTGAAAAATGTTGATACGTAGTTGAGAAAAAGCATGCAGTAAAGAATAAAGAGTCATTTGGAGGTCATGCAGAAATCTATTCTAATTTACCTCCTCTTGTTACCAGCTTTGCTATTTTTCCTTGAAAGTTACTAAAACTTTCCACTTAGTTTCTCCATCTGAAAGAGGAGGATAACAATATATGAACTATAGAGCTATGGTGAAAAGTAAATGAGATCATTCCAGATAACTCCGGGTTATAAGACTAAATAAATGAGCAAGGGAAGTAGGCAGAAAGCAGTTTTCTCTCAAGGAATGTGGTTTAGGAATGACTGAAGATAAGGGAGTGGGTAGACTACTCCAAAGCCTGGAGGCATTTATTCTGCCCGAAAATACTTTATCCGATTGTGGATAGAGTGTTATTTACACGACTTCCCTTGGCATAGAGATCTGTCCCAGGCTACAAGGTTCCTCTGGAACCAACTATTTCAGGTGGTTCAAAAGCTTCACAGCTCTGGCTTCCTTGGCAAATACAGGTGTAACCCCTTTTGTGAGATCTTCATTAGTCCTGACACCCCATTAAAAGGAGAACCCATACGCCATTTGCCCTAGAGCTTAAGGCACGACCAAACAACACAACAATTCAGTGCAAGCACCAGGCTGTCCAAATAAAGAAGCAAGTGGGTGTGAGCAGAGAATTCTCCTACTAATGCCTTCTCCTCCAATGTTACTTCCCTCATCCAGTCTTCTAACTGTGTTGCCATTTTTTTTGTTTGTTTCTCATTTCCCTTTAATGATTCTGAAAATCTAACAAAAAAAAACACATTTTTTTTGTGTGTGTATCTGAAAACTATTCAACAACAATAAAACATTAGATCATTGTATTCTTTGTAATATTCTTACCCATGTATTTCTCATTTAATCCTCTCACAATCCTGTGAAGGTGGCAGTATTAACCCTTTCCTCTAAACACATAAACTCAAACATGTGATACACAGACAAAACATGTTTATGTATTTCCAAGCTATGATCAAAACAAATAATCAGTATGTGATAGGACTAGAAGAAACAAGCATCCAATGAGAATGTACATGTCTTCCATAATACTGATAAAGACTGAGAGTAGCTTGCTTACTTTTATAGATATTTGCATTAAGTATGCATCTGTAAGAAAATTTTCCACATTATTCTTCCCGGTTTTCTTCAAAGGTTACAGATGCACAATTACACAAACCATATTGAAGTTTAACTCTCTCTCCTTTAATACTGTTTCCAATATCTGGTACTATAGATAGTAAATTTCATGTAGTAAGCATTGTACGTGGAAATAAAGTGCCAAGAGAGGAGATAGATGCAAATGGTCAGGAAGGTCAAGAGTAACTCCTCACAGAAAAATGAATGAATGAATGAATGAATGAATGAATGGATAACTGAGATGAAGCGTGGAAACAATTATGCAATCAACTTTTTTTTTTCAACTGGGGCCTGTGATGTTTAAGAAATCATGAGAGGTGCTAAAGAGGACAGTGTATAATATACTTTCTCTGATGTCAGAAATAAAGTTAAAAAAATGCAGTAGTGATTTGTTGTGCTAGGTTAAAAACTGATAGCACTTTGCTTAGTTTAAAATTACCTCGAAGTAGGAATCTGAAGACCAGCATTAGCCACACACCAGCCGGATGACCTACGACTCAACAACTCCCAGGCTTTTACTTATTAATAACATGGGACTAATATAATAGCAGCTGCCTCATCTCTGACACAGCTTTTTATATACAAATCAAGTAAAATACTCTATATGAAGAAAATGTTAATGTAGTTTATTCAGATATAGAGATTGTTTTTAGCCACCTCCTTGGTGATTCATAGGGAATGTGAGAAATTGAAACAAGTTAATTGGAGTTATCATTTTCAAAGCAGGAAAAAGAAATTCTTCTTTTAGACCCAAAAAGCAGTTAGAGGAAAGTTGCCCTAGGGTAAATACATTGATGTAGGCAGTTTGGAGGAGAGGCTAGCAGAAGTATGATCCCCAGGTCAGATCAGTGGGAAACACAGCAGCTTTGTAGTCTGCTAATGTGTATTCATTTTAAGTATAAATAAGGCTGAAACACATGAAAATAAAATCTTCTTTAGAAGGACGCTGAATGTCATTTGGGGGATTATATGTTTTCATTGAGTTGTTCTTTCAAAGTAACATGTCAAATTTGGGGTTTAATTGAAAGTTACTCTGCAAATTAAAATGATGCTAGTTGCTGTAGTAGATAAATCCCCAAATCTCAGTTAATTAACATAAAAAAAAGCTTCCTGCTCAGACTTTGTCCAGTGTGTATTGGGGGAAGTTGTTGGGAAATATGGAGGAGGCAGTTTCTTTTCCATGTTCATTCAGAAACCTAAGCTGACAGAAAGCTGCCATCTTTACATCATTTCTAACATGACTGAATGCTACCATCAGTCAACTACCAGGAAAAAATGGATAGATGACTGCAAGGACATTTTTTGTTTCACTTTATTTTATTTTACTTTGTTCATATGTGTAGGAGAAGGCATTTCAACTAAAAACTGTAATGTATCATCTAGCCATAATCCATTCACCAGAATTAAGTCATAAAGACAATGTGAAAAAGAGCATGAAAAATAAATAAGACTTTGGTTTGTGTCTAAAATTTAAGGATATGTAAACATCCAGCCATTCTCTGTCATACTCTACCCTTCTAGTCACCCAGTAACTGTTTATTTGTTTGTTTGTTTGTTTGTTTGTTTGTTTTTTCCTCTAACGCAGATCACAATCACCCCTTCTTCAAGGGAGATAGTACCAAGTCCCATACAGCCACACTATTTCAAATCTACATATTGCTATTTGAGCTATGGAGATCTGTAAATTAGAACAATTTATCTGAAACCTGATTGTGTGAAACAAATATATAATGCAGAAGGTACAACATAACAACAACAAAAACTCTAATTCACAAGAGGGACAAATGGTCCCTTGGTTGTTGGTGCATATGCTGTGCAGGCATATGTCAGGGAGGGTGTGGTCCTTAACCCCACACTTCCAGGTAATGGCAAAGCCTTGACTAGACCACGGATCTGCTATCTAGAAGAACTCCTTTGAACACTGATATCATTTTTCCTGGCTCCACCAGCTGGAAAGATTGTACTTATGCATCAACCTCAGTGGCCAAAACAAAGGTGAGTGTTGAGGAAAACGCCTTTTTTAGAGGCTCGAACTTTTGTAGCCAACTTCCTATCAGTTAAATTTTAGGACCAGATAGTATGTAAAACGTTTTCTTTTTCAGTTTGAAATTACAGCATTTATTATTGACAATAATAAAATTCCCTCAAAATTGTAATATTTTTTCTGATATTTTTTGTTTTCAGTCAGCTCCAGGTGCCTTCCATAGTTCTCAATTTATATTACTTTATAGTTTCCTTGTCTAAAAATGGTATTCTTGCTCACTTTAATAGAGGTGACCTTGAAGCTGATGGCCTTAGTCTTATATAACAAACAAACAAACAAAAAACACTTAGTCAAAAAGAGTTTTGATATTCAAAATATTTAAAATTATTACTTTTATTGTTTGGGATTCTATGAGCTAATCTACTGAGGCCTCAAATATCTGTACTTTCTCCATTCCCTTTGATTTCTGCTTGCAAATAAGACAATTATAACCTGTGTCCATCTCATTCTTCTAATACCTTGCAAAATACAGCTAACAGCCAACATGTATTACGAACTTCTGTTTTCCCATCTCTTCGGCTAGAGCTAGAGGCTTAGAAGGCATGTGGTCTGCCTTATAAGTTATCACAGATGACACTGTGAACATTTGTTTTCTCACTAAATAGAGATCTCCCTTTTTTTCAATTGCTTTTATCAGTATCCTTGAAGCTCACTGTCTAACCAACTGTGAGACATATTTAACAAATTTTAATTCAGTATCTCACTTCTCATAACAACTCATATTCATTACTCATAACCCTATAAGCTGCTGCAACAAGAAAACTTTATATTTTTCCCAGGTAATATTTGATGAGAGTGGAGAGGTGACTGGCTCCACACACTTTAGAATAGGCTGTTATATTAAACACATTAAAGAAAAATCATACACATTTCAGTTACCCTGGGATTTGAGATCCAGCTAGCAGATAAAAGAAGAGAAAGAGAGGAGATAATCACATAAGAAATACCTAGTTGGCCATGACTACTAGGTAGAGGTGTTATACATTACTCATATAATTGTGATTAAAATAAATCATATGAGCTGATCTATATATAGTCCAGGACTATGTTCAACAGAAAAAAAGGGGGGGGGCGGTTCTGAACAATTATCCTGTCTCTGCTAGTAACTGAGATATTACTTTAGTGACAAATTCTGTTAACTTCAGTATATAGGCAGGCATGCCTTGCTTTATTGAGCTTCACTGTATTACATTTCACAGATATTGCATTCTTTTTTTTTTTTTTTTTTTTTTACAGTTTGAAGGTTTGTGGTAACCCTGCATCGAGTAAGTCTGTCAGTGTCATTTTCCCAACAGCATTTGCTCACTTTGTATCTCTATGTCATGTTCTGGAAATTCACAACATTTCAAACTTTTTCATTATTATTATATTTGTTATGATGATTTGTGATCAAAGATTATACTACTTTAATCATTTGGGGACACTATGAACCACATTAAGACAGGGAACTTAATCCATAAATTATGTGTTCTGACTGCTCCCCAGCTGGCTGTTCGCATCTCTCTCCCTCTTCTCAGTGTCCCAAATCCTCCCTGTTCCCTGAAACACAACCATATCAAATTAGGTCAATTAATAACCCTACAATGAATGGTCTTTAAGTGTTCAACTGAAAGAAGTGTCACATGCTGAAATTTCACCTAGGCCCAAAATTAAGTCCCTTGCACCAATTTACCAAGCAGTGAATGCAAAGGAAGAGTTCTTAAAGGAAATTAAAAGTGCTGCTTCAGTGAACACATGAATGACAAAGAAGCAAGGCAGGCTTATTGCTGATATGAAGAACATTCCAGTCATCTGGATAGAAGATCAAAACAGCCACAATATTTTCTTAAACCAAAGCCTAATCCAGAGCAAGACCTTAACTCTCTTCAATCCTACGAAGGCTGAGAGAGGTGAGAAAGCTGCAGAAGACAAGTTTGAAGCTATCAAAGGTTGGTTCATAAGGTTTAAGGAAAGAAGCCATCCACATAACAAAAATTCAAGGTGAAGCAATAAGTGCTGATATAGAAGCTGCAGCAAGTTGTTCAGAAGATTTAATTAAGATAATTCATGAAGGTGCTACACAAAATAACAGATTTTCAATGTAGATGAAACGGTCTTCCATTGGAAGAAAATGATATCCAGAACTTTCATAACTAGAGAGGAGAAGACAATGCCTAGTTTCAAAGTTTAAAAGTACAGGCTGACTCTCTTATTACAGGCTAATGCAGTTGGTGACTTAAGTTGAAACCAATGCTCATTTACCATTCTGAAAATCATAGCACACTTAAGAATTATGTTAAATTTACTCTACCTATGGACTGTAAATGGAACAACAAAGTCTGAATGACAGTGCATCTTTTTACAACATGGTTTACTGAATATTTTAAGCCCACTGTTTTTTTTTTTTTATAGTTTTATTTTATTTTATTTTATTTTTACATCCCTCACACCGTGAAACTCCCTCCCCCCATCCACCACCACCCCGACCTCACACCGAGCCATCACATTATACACATAAAATTATAGTTGGCATTCATTAATGTCCAGTCTCTGGTGTACAATGCCATGACCAGGCATCCACAGCATCCCTGAGGTGGTCTCCCAAACAGGACACATGTCCATCGGGCACCCGACAAAATCCCCAAACACTATTGAATAAGTTCCCCAAAGTAATTCTCAAAAAACCCTGAGGCCATCCTGTGGTCACCAGCCGCCCCCCAATCCCTTCACCCTTCCCCCCATACCCAACCCCCTCCCCCCCGCCCATCTAACAACTCTCGGTTTTTTGTGTCCCCAAAACTGTTTCTGATTAGTTCATACACATATTCTTTTCTTTAGATTCCGCATATAAGTGAGATCATATGGTACTTGTCTTTCTCTTTCTGACTTATTTCACTTAACATAATGTTCTCTAGATCCATCCATGTTGTTGCAAATGATAATATTTCTTTTTCTTTATGGCTGCGTAGTACTCCATTGTATAAATGTACCACAACTTCTTAATCCAGTCATCGACCGATGGGCATTTTGGTTGTTTCCATATCTTGGCTATTGTGTAAAGTGCTGCAATAAACATAGGAGTGCATACAGATTTTTGAATTGGAGTTTTGGATTTCTCCAGGTAGATGCCTAGGAGTAGAATTACTGGATCATAGGGTAGTTCTATCTTCAGATTCCTGAGATACCTCCATACTGTTTTCCATAGTGGCTGCACTAATCTGCAATCCCACCAACAGTGTACTAGCGTTCCCTTTTCTCCACATCCGCGCCAGCATTTGTTGTTTGTTGATTTATTGATGATAGCCATTTTGACTGGGGTGAGGTGGTATCTCATTGTGGCTTTTATTTGCATTTCTCTGATGGTTAGTGAGGTTGAGCATTTCTTCATATGTCTTCTTGCCTTCTGTATGTCCTTTTTAGAAAAATGTCTCCTCAAGTCCTCTGCCCATTTTTTAATTGGGTTGTTTGTTTTTTTGGAGTTGAGTTGAGTAAGTTTTTTATAGATTTGTGATGTTAATCCCTTATCAGATATATCATTGGCAAATATTTTTTCCCATTCAGTAGGATCCCTTTTTGTTTTATTGATGGTTTCCTTTGCTGTGAAAAAACTTTTTAGTTTGATGTAATCCCACATGTTTATTTTTTCTCTTACATCCCTCGCGCGAGGGGATATATCAGTGAAAATCTTACTCCGGGTAATGTCCATGAAGTTTCTTCCTATATTTTCTTCAAGATATTTTATGGTTTCAGATCTTATATTTAAGTCTTTAAGCCATTTTGAATTTATTTTTGTATATGGTGTAAGGAGGTGGTCCAGCTTCATTTTCTTGCATGTGTCTGTCCAGGTTTCCCAACAGCACTTATTGAACAGACTGTCTTTATCCCATCGTACATTCTTGCTTCCATTGTCATAGATTAGATGGGCATATAGGCATGGATTCACTTCTGGGCTCTCTATTCTGTTCCATTGATCTATGTGTCTATTTTTATGCCAGTACCATGCTGTTTTGATTACTGTAGCCTTGTAGTATAGTTTGAAATCAGGTATCATTATACCTCCCACTTTGTTCTTATTTCTCAAGATAGCTGAGGCTATCCGGGGTCTTTTATGGTCCCATATAAATTTCAGGATTATATGTTCTATTTCTGTGAAAAACGTTGTTGGTAGTTTGATAGGAATTGCATTGAATATGTATATTGCCTTAGGCAGTATGGACATTTTAACTATATTAATTCTTCCTATCCATGAACATGGAATGTGTTTCCATCTATTTATGTCTTCTTTCATTTCTTTCTTCAGTGTCGTATAATTTTCTGAGTACAGATCTTTTACATCTTTGGTTAGATTTATTCCCAGATATTTTATAGTCTTTGGAGCAATTGTAAATGGAATTGTTTTTTTAATTTCTCCTTCTGAGATTTTATCATTGGTATATACAAATGCAACTGATTTCCGAATATTAATTTATATCCTGCTACTTTACTAAATTCATCTATCAGTTCTAATAGTTTCTTGGTGGAGTCTTTAGTGTTCTCTATATATAGTATCATATCATCTGCATATAGTGATAATTTTACTTCCTCCTTACCAATTTGGATGCCTTTTATTTCTTTCTCTTGTCTGATTGCTGTGGCTAGAACTTCCAGCACTATGTTGAATAGAAGTGGAGAAAGTGGGCAACCTTGTCTTGTTCCTGATCTTAGGGGGAATGATTTTAGCTTTTCCCCATTGAGTATGATGTTAGATGTGGGTTTGTAATATATGGCCTTTATTATGTTAAGATATGATCCCTCTATTCCCACTTTCTTAAGGGTTTTTATCATAAAAGGTTGCTGTATTTTATCAAATGCTTTTTCTGCATCTATTGATATGATCATGTGATTTTTATTTTTCATTTTGTTAATGTGGTGTATCACATTTATTGATTTGCGGATGTTGAACCACCCCTGCATACCAGGGATGAATCCCACTTGATCATGGTGTATGATCTTTTTAATGTATTGCTGAATTCTGTTCGCTAATATTTTGTTGAGAATTTTTGCATCTATGTTCATTAGAGATATCAGCCTGTAGTTTTCCTTTTTTGTTAAGCCCACTGTTAAGAACTACTGCTCAGAAAAATGATTCATTTCAAAATAGTAGGATTGCCAAAAAATGTATACAAGTGGACACTTTGGTCAATGCTGCTCAAACAGTAGTTCACCATAATCAGAAGTGTCTGGATGCTGATGGTAACCACTTTAAGCACCTCTTATAATTGCAGAAGTCAAACATAACTTGTATTTATCTTTTGTTATTGGTATATATTAAGTATTACAATTAATATACAGTTTTCCTTTCTTCAAATATGTATAGATTTTTTGGCACCCACTGTATTACTGCTCATTGCAATGCATCTGCTCACCCAAGAACTCTGATGAAGATGTGCAATGAGATTAATGTTGTTTTCAAAACTGCAAACACACCATCCATTCTGCAACCATGGATCAAGGAGAATTTCAACTTTCAAGCATTACTTTTAAAGAAATATCTTTTATAAGGCTATTGCAGCCATAGATAGTGATCCCTCTGCTGGAAAGTAAATTGAAAACCACTGGAAAGGATCCACAATTCTCGTTTCCATTTGTGAATCATGGGAAGTGGTTAAAATATCAACATTAATAGGAGTTTGGATGAAGAGTTTTATTCTATCACTCATGGGTGACTTTGAGGGGGTCAAGACTTCCGTGAAGGAAGGAAGTGCAGATGTGGTGGAACTAGTAAGATAACTAGAATTAGAAGTGGAGCTTGAGGAAGTGACAGAATTGCTGCAATCTCATGACAAAACTTTAATGGATGAGGAGTTGCTTCTTATGGTTGAGCAAAGAAAGTACATTCTTGAGATAGAATCTACTCCTGGTGAGAAATGCTGTGAAGATTGTTGAAATCAAAATAATGATTTAGAATATTACATAAATTTAGTTGATAAAGCAATGGCACAGTTTGAAAGAAGTACTTTTATGGGTAAAAATGCTACCAAACAGCATTGCACGGTACAGAGAAATTATGCATAAAAGGAACAGTCTATTGCAGTGGCAAACTCCATTGTCTTATTTTAAGAGATTGCCACAAACACTCCAACCTTCAATAACCACAGCTCTAATCACTCAGCAGCCATCATCATTGAGGCAAGACCCTCCACCAGCAAAAATACTATGACTCCCTGAAGGCTCAGACAATGGTTATAGTTTTTTTTAAATAAAGTATGTTTTATTAAGCTATACACATTTTTTAGACATAATGCTATTGCACACTTAATAGACTATAGTATAATGTAACATAAATTTTATATGTGTTGGGAAACCAAAAAACTCATGTGACTTACTTTATTGCAGTATTCACTTTATTGTGGTATTCTGGAACCAAATCTGCATATCTCCGAGGTATACCTATATTATTGATTCAAACATTTGATCATTTAATATTTTGAATAATTTCTAGGAAATATGATTATTAAATAGTCAGATTGAAGACTATCTATCATAAAATAAAATTATTTAAAAATACTACTTGATTATTAACCAGGAAATCTTTTTATTTGTTTATAGGATGATGGGGAAAGAAGGAGAAGAGTAAAAAAGAGTTTGGTGATGAATTTGGGATGAATCTTGAATAAGAGCATGAACCAGGCAAAAAAAGGGCAAATAATTCAAGCAAAGGAAATATGATATGCAAAGACTCAAAGTAGTAACTATAGTATATTTCTTAAAAAGCAAACAAACAAACAAAACAACTGTAGTCCAATAACCTGGAACATAGGGTGCTTGAGAAAATATATTGAGTGATGATGTTAGAGAAAAATGGGATCAGATAATAAAAGGGCAATATATATATATATATATATATATATATGTATATATATATATACACACACATATATATTTTATGTATATTTTATATATTATACATAAGGTCACATATATATTATAATATATATATATATATTTTATATATTGTATATAAGGTCATTATATAGTGTGTATATATATACATATATATATATATGTATATATATCAGATAATAAAAGGGCTTTATATAAAGCCCTTTTTAAAAATATATCCCTCTCAACAAAGGTGCTCTGCCTGGGGTCATCAGAGTTATGATTTAAAACAAAAAACAATCAGGCTTATAAAATCCTAGTGGTTTATATTAGGAATGTATACATTGGTCTTCGGACTTCCTCATTTCTATGAGAAATTTTTTGAAGTTTCAAGACCAATTTCACAGACTTATAGTCTTCCTGGCATTTATCATAATTAAATGCTCTATATATTGAATAATTAGTCCCTGCTGACTTTGGTTTTTCTAGTACAAATAATAATAGCCAATGTCCCATACTTTTCAACAAATAGAGTTTTTAGTTGATACAAAAAAAGGAAATTATAAAAAAGGCATTTGCCCACAATTTAGAAAACATTTTTGTTCAGAAATCATAGTATGTCCTTTAAACTATTCATATGCTCTACCATACTCAGTGAAAACATTATTCAGTGAAAACATCACTCGGTGAAAACAACAAGTAGAAATTTTGGGGATAGAGATACTGATCAGAGCTTCAAATATATACTGTAATGTATGCCTTAAAATGAAATCAGAACAAAAAACATCACTTATTTATTTCATAGGACACATAGGAAAGTTAGTGGATTATCTTTCTAAATAAACCCAAACTTTAGTAGAAAGACTAGAAAATCATATAAGACTAAAGGTAATGTGCAATTTAAATGCTTCCATTTGCCTATAGATTCTTTACCTTCACATGTCTTGCCTGTTTTTTGTTTATTTGTTTTGTTTTGTTTTGTTTTGTTTTGTTTTGTTTTCCTTTCAGTATCAAAGATGTGATATTCAGTCCTTAACTGATTTTAAGAAATACAATTACACCATTTTCTATCTGGGATTCCAGAAACGATTGAAGAGTTGAACATTGTTAAAGGATGGCATACTGTAACTTTTATACAGGCTTCTATTCAACTCCCTGGTGCAAAATCATCTCTCTTGTACGATCTTGTCTCTCACAATCCCTCCAAAATTTTTCATTTGAGGTCTAAGTTCTTTGTTGATTATGTGGAACTCTGGTTCTCAAACTCATATACGCAACCTTTTCAAACTCTCAGGAAAAAGACAAGAACCTCTGGTTAAGCAGATCTTAGTGATGAAAACGTAGCCGGTTTATAGTAAAAAAAAAATATTCATCAGTCAAATATGCACATACAATAATTGGGTACAAGAAAACGGGGGAAGTGAATTGTAAAGAATTTCCACAGCCTCTTTTCCATTAGTTTAACACGTGGTATATCTTCCTTACAATGTAAAGTACTCTTCAAATTATGTTTTAGCAACTTTAAATGTTCTAGATCAAACAGATTTCTTTAGATTTTCACAAGCTAAGATCCAATTGTCCCTAAAAAGAGATTCTTCCCTGGAAAGGCAGAAACAGTAAGGGACCAATATTCTAACCTCAAGCCATATATCTGGCCATGAGTATCCAACATGAAAAATCAACAACAGCATATTTGAAGACGCTGATAGTTATTTTTATTAGTTGTTACAAACATATTGTGGTTATGTTAAAAATGATTATATTAGTGACAGATAGTAAACTACTTAAGGATTAAAAAACATAATGCATGGGAATAGCTTCAAAATAATTACTGGGGCATGACAAATTTGAATAGGGACATGGATTAAATGAGATTGGCCTTTGTTTCTTATTGTTAAAGCTTATTGATGTGATTAATAAGTGCATGGGGATTCATTATGCTATTCTCTCTATTTGTGCTTACATTTTAGTATTTTCTTAATGAAAATTAAAATAAAGATTAACTCAGAATCTAGAAGTATAATTATCTAAACATTTTAAAAAATTGTTTTTTCTCTTATTCTCTCTACGACATGCCACTGTGTGCCAAATGGAAAAAGTCAGTCCATCAAACAATCTACGTCACTATCATTGCAAATTAGGTATTTCTTTGACGGTAACAATAATAACAATAATAATAATAGTGACAGCAAAAGTAGAACCAAGAAGCAAGGGAGTGTTAGTTCCAATTTTAAAACTGTGTGCTTCCAACAAGAATCCCAAGGCCTGAAAAAAATATTGTACCATTAATTTTCATTTTATTCATACCTGAGCACATTGACAATTGAGTAGATCTGGCAGAAATTGCTACACAACAGAACTTATCAGTCGCCTATCAAATTTTTCATTTTTTTAAATTTTTGTCACTCATGGCCCAAAGCCCAGCTCTTAGTCATCCATTTAACAGGAGTAAGTGTTCTACTTTGTCTAGAACTTACCCGATTTTAACACTGAAAGATCTGATTCAGGCCCATGGCCAACCCAATGGTTTATTACTCTATGACCCTAGCTCTATGATTTCATCCCTTGTCCAACCCAATAGTACATTCTTATCTCATTTTTTATTTTTTTACAACATCATGAAGAACTTTTCCTCAGTGGCTCATAGGAGTATCTGCATGCAATTTGTATTATGCAGATATTTCACCTAATTATCCGTGGAATTCTTTAGTTAGCAGATGAATGCAGATAATGTGAGATAGTGCTGAAACTAAAACCAGTATTATATTTGAAAAGAAAATTTCACTTCTACAATCTCTTAACTTTAGAATCTTACTCAAGATATAATTAATATCCTATTTCCAAAATAAATGAAGAAGTAAATGAATGAAGGATGTATGCAACAATAATTGTTCAATTGCTAAGGAAACTATTACAATCCATTGCCAACCTCTTATGTCTATCTTAAAATATTGGATGAATTCTGATAGTTGCTCTGTCTGACACTCAAACTGATAAATTGCTACTATTTTGAATTTCACGAGAAATATAAATTTGTTATATGCAACAACATAAATTAAATGTTTTTAGTTAGACATGACCACATTATTTTTGCTTACTTTCATAGCCATGCCTAATTTCAAGTGGCAAGGAAGGTATCATTCCAGGTTTCCAGAAGATATCATTGCCTGAGTGAGTGAGTGACTGTGCGTGTGTGTGTGTGTGTGTGTGTGTGTGTGTGTGTGTTGTAAGAGCGAAGGGGGGAGAGAGAGAGAGAGAGAGAGAGAGAGAGAGAGAGAGAGAGAGAGAGAGAGAGAGAGAGAGAGGTAATAACATGTATATATGTCGGTAAAGGGAGAAAAAAATATATGTCTCTTTTCCCTGTCAGAAAACCTAAAACTCTCTTGACACTTCCATGTTTTAAGAATGTCAGAACAAAAACAAAGAAAAGAAAGTTTGTGATTCTAAAAAGGATCGGGGGAATAGATATCCACTTCCCCATTACACATAATCAATAACCTAAGCTCAGAAGTTTGGACAGTCCAGGTATGGCTATTAAATTTTGCAGGATGAAGCCTAGAAAATATTACATCAATTTTGCAAGATATTACTAAATTATAGATACTCTTAAAATTAATATATGTCCATAGTTACATTTTAATGAAGAATGCTTAAAAGTGTGTTAGTCTAGGTGAGATTTAGAAGGTACCTGATGTTTCTATTTTGGGAAAATAAATGTACAGATATGGAGACAATCAGAGATTATTTTTGTCTCCCTTCCTTGATTCAAGTTCATGATTACAATAGATGAGATATCACAAGTTCTGTCTGATTCTCAGGTGGTTATGTTAAAACATCTTATGCCATTCTCCAATTTTCTCAACATAGTTCACAGTCTATTGGAAGTCTGAAAATGGGAAAAGTAAAATCATCATCATCATCATCATCATCATCATCATCATCATCATCACTGGAGTCCAAGATCAATGGAAGTTGTCAGAGTAAATTAGAGCTGTCATAGTCTACAATCCTTTTATTTAAAAAAAAAAAAAAAGATTCTTGGGTGGGGCATCTTGAAAGGAAAGGTTTTAATAGTAAAAGTGAGAAGTGGAGTCTGAATACTTCTATTTAAAGGCATGAAACCTGGAAAATCAGCCCAATTTTACTATGCAAATATTAGGGGAGCTCTTTGGTTTGAATGCTGAAAGAGTTTAATACTTTTAGTGAAAAAAAAAGTCATTCTTTTAGTGAAAAAAATGCTATTTCTATTGATTTCCAGAAAAATAAAGTTTTTATTATTATATTAATATCTATATTACTTATAAGTAGTACGGCATGTTATTTCTAATATGGTCATTGAAGCCAAAGCACTTTGTAGAATGGCAAATATGTTGACTTTGCTATCATTATAGATGATAATGATGATGATGATGATTTACTTCATAAATTTGACTCTAAAACTGAAATGGAAGGGAAACACTCTTCCTTAAATTTCTTACATTTTGTGGGGGAGTATTCAATAAATACTGGGCTTTTTTGATAAATTGATATATACTGATGTATTTGATACATACATTGGAGAAATGTATGTATGCATAAGTATGTGTATATTTCTATCTTTCTATCTATATATCTATGCAAAAATTTCCAAATGGTAGTATTTTGTTGTTGTTTGTTCACTTGTTTGGACAAGTCTTGGGCTATGGGAATTTCAAAATTTTTGGTGTGTTGAGTGAACTACACTTAAGCTGATGCTTACAAAAAAAGATGGACCATTTTCTTGTCTGCTGAGTAAATGTCACCAAGTATTAAATAAATCCTAGTTCACCTTTGGAAAGAAAGTATACCGTGTTTCCCTGAAAATGAGACCTAGCCTGACCATCAGCTCTAGTGCATCTTTTGGAGCAAAAATTAATATATGTCTGGTCTTATTAAAAAGATGCACTAGAACTGATGGTCCAGCTAGGTCTTATTTTCAGGGAAACACAGTAGTTGATTTGGGGATTGTGAGTATCCTGACATCAAGAAATATACCTGTAATGGGCGGGGGGGTGGGGATAAGGGAGAGGTGAGGGGATTAGAAAACAGTCAGTAACCACAAAATGGCCTCACAGTTTTTGAAAATTAATTTGGGGAACGTAATCAATAATGTTGTAAAGATTTTGTAGGGTATATGATGGACATGTGTCCCATTTGGGAGACCACCTCAGGGATACTGTAGATGCCTGATCACTGCACTGTACACCGGAAGCTAAACAATAATGAATGCCAACTATAATTTTATATATATGATGTGATGGCTCGGAGCGAGGTCGGAGGGATAGTGGATGGGGGGAGGGGGTTCACAGTGTGAGGGATATAAATGATGAACGTCTAAGTATTACCTTGTCTTGTGCACCTGAAACTAATAAAAAAAAAAGAAGAAAAAAAAGAAATATACCTGTTTTTTAAGCCAGCCTCCATAATATGAAATAATCTTTGGGAGTGGCTGCTCTTTAATAGGATTTGTGGAATTAAAGAAGGAAAGTACAAAAAGATCTAGCTGGAAAAAAAAAAAAAAAAGAAGGGAGCTTAAAAGAATTTTATTTGAAGAAAATAAAGACAAAATTAGAGTTTCCCAAGAACACCCTCTACAGAGAGAAGATATACATAGGTAACTGCCAGAATCCTTCCCAGAATCATCTAGGGAATATATGCCATACAAAGAAGGCAGAAAAGGAAATTAAGAAAGAAGTTAGTATATTATCCACTCTTTCTTCCAAAATAAAATTTAGAGAGGCCTGGCAAAATGTGAAAGCAAGTTCATGCAGGGTTTTAATGTAAATTGGGATTTATTAAACTCACCTTACCTTGACCAGATTTGGGACTTTTTCTGAAGTTACCAGGCAGCAGCATTTCCTTTCCCAGTCTGTGTATAATAATAGAAGAATTATATTAGGTCTGTGTGATGCATTAAAAGGAATTTAATGTGAGCAACAAAAGGTTCAGGCTCCTTTATTCCCGAAGTCATTCAATTTATTTTCTCTGCCCCTACAAAAACACCAGAAATTCACATTTGCATTGGTTCACCATTGTCAGAATTAGGCATTACATACTAAAAGTCTTATTAAAATTCTCTGAGCAGGTTTTAGAAATTTCAAAATTTCTTTTGAAAGAAGAGAATGGACTCCCCAAATGATCAGCAAGCTTGAATCATATTCTTGGGGAGTGACCCTTTAAAACATCATTTTCACAGGTTTTAAAGGTGGCTATGTGTGATTTCGTATGTCATGTCTCTGTTCAGACAAATTCTCTTAACGTTTTCAAATTAATTTTATGATAAATTTTATTCTTCTGGTTATTTTGAAAATGTGAAGTATTTTCAATCAGAAGACTATTAACATAATTTTTTTAAAAAATAAAACATGTAAGTGAACATTTAAAAATCCGATATTTTATATTAGAATATTAATAAAAAAATTTGTATTATTTTGTAGTTCAGATGACCCTACGACATCTTTTCACAGAGGATACCTTCCTCCTCTTTATTTATATGATTTTAAAGATATGTTTAACTATTTAACTTTGAATTCAGAGATTTACTTGCAAGAAAGACTAATAATCATACCAATAAATTACTGGTTTACCATTACATTTTACATTATCTTATTTTAATAATGTTTATGCTTTTTCCAGCTGAGATTCATCATATTTTTTGCATGCTTTTAGATACAGGCAACAAATAAGTCATGCATAGTTAATGAGATAAATTATTACATAAATAAAGCATGTCTTGTGACCCCTTCTTATGTCCATTACTGTGTACAGTGTACATAGTTATCACTAACAATAAGTCAGAATAAACAATGCAACAATGTAAAACATTTTATATTTTATTTCCCCTTTTCTAATCATTCCCCTTCCTAATAAAAGCAAATTACCTGTTTTGAACTATTGGCCTTAAGCTTCCTGTAATAATCTTGGAACCCAGAATGTCCGTAGAGGGAAGAGGTGTGGAGTGAAAAATAATATGACCTGTTTAGGCAAATAATACCTGAGATGGGGGCATAAAAACAAGATGATTATGTATTGCTTTGGCTTATTTCATTAAATGGCTTTCATTATTCATGGTGGTCATGGTATGGTTATTACTGAAATCTATGTAAATAGATAAGAAGGACAACCATATCTCCTATTCATATATTGTTCTTATAAATAAATATTATCCAATGTAAATGGAAATAGTTGTTGTTTCTAATATCCTTTCATTATCTTTACTCTTTTTCTTATTTTCAATGTGTTTTTTTTTCTCAAAAAATGATCCTCCCCTTTTGGTTAGTACTGCAGATGGGGTGGTTGGTATTTAGGTTTTATATATATATATATATATATATATATATATATATATATATATATACACATATATACACACACACATATACATATATACATATGTGTATATTTGTATGTGTATATATATGTATGTATATATGTACATATATATGCATATATGCATATACATATATACATATATATGTATATATATGTATATATGTATATGTATACCTTTATAAAAGTCAGAACTTACACGCTATTTTGTTACAATTCTGTACTCTTATGTACAGCTCAATATTGGTTTCATGATGCCCCTTATCTTTTCAATTATTTAAACAATGCCTAGTGGTTTTCTGATATTTTCTCGAGAAATAAATACAGGAAATTCAGGGAGAATAAAAGAACAGTTTTTTTAGGATCAAAGACTCCATTCTGGTATTGAAAATATAACCAATAAAATATTATGAGATGAGATCCTTGAACTTTAGGGATTATCTGAGAAAAGAGAATTTTGAGTGAAGAACCATACTGGAAAATTTCCATTTCACTATCTGAAGAGAATAGCCAATAGGTATGCAGCTAGATATGAAAGATGGCCCCTGACAATCTTTTTCCTTATAATTTCTGTGTTTCTCGAGTGCCTAAAAAAGTAGTCTAATGTTTACTGCTTAACTTAGAAGCTAGTAATAATTGAAGTGTGTTTTATCATCCAATGATTCAAGGAGTCACACGTTAGAGAAATGCATGACTACCTCAGAGTAAATAAAATATGTAGCCAAATACACTGGGGAAATCAGAGTTTGCATCCAGCAAATTAGAATGAGTCACTGGTATAGGCCTCTATGACAAATCTTACTTCAAAGTAATGAGAAAATCAGGGGTTGATGTCAGCCCAGCACTACTTATTCAGAAATATAATTTGATGGATCTCTGGTTCATCAAATACCTGCAACTACATGTGTCTAATTCCAGAAGTAGATTCTTGTAGGGATAACTTGGTGGATCCATGCTTCTCTCCAGGGCATTAATGACAAGAATCGCAGGGAATCCCTAAAATGAAATTTCTGAACTAGACAATCATGAATTTATATATCCTGAGAAGACTGTTTAATTGTAAACCCAAAACTGTTTAGATAAAATTCCTTGCCATGAGGCAGAGTCACAGTTTAAAAAGAAACCCACAAGAACAAAGAAATTTAAGTCAGTTCCAGAAATCCAGTTTTGATGATTACATATCTGAATTTGTCTGACTCAAGAATATTTGGAATGGTATAGTTATTACACAAAGAACACTATGCCAGTCAAGTTAGCTTAAGTAATGGAGCACGTATTTTATTACTGCTTTTTTTTTTTTTTTTTTTTTTTTTTTTGGCAAGGAAGAAATAGGCAGATGCCACATAATTTAAAATGGAAATTAAGTACAGACAGATCAAGGCGAGAACCAAGATTACATTATCTCCATCAGAGCTATGTTGTCTGTCATCACAGACGCTCCTTCAGTGTTTGATTCATTTTCCTCTCTCAGCAGATTAGCACTATCTGACCTCAACTCGTTAGTCATGTGTCATTATGTCTTCTTCAAAACGCACCCTTCTTTCGGACCTTAAAACACACACACACACACACACACACACACACACACATTTTACTTGGCTTCTGCTATGTACCTGACTAAAGCTCTCAATGTGCTTAGTACAAAAATCTTGCTCTATTTGGGGACAGTTGTCCACCATGGTCACATCAGCTGTGAGCAGGTAAATTAATCCATTCGGTCCCAGTAAGTTCTCATTTCCCATTCTTTCTGTGGGGCTGTGCATAAGTACAGATTACCCTGACAGGCATAACAGCGTAGCCATAAGCATTATCTTAACATAAAATGCTTAAAGGTACTTTATTCTTCTAAAAACCATATAAGCAATTTTCAGTAGTTCTTAAAATCCATTCAACGCATACATTCAGGATAAATTGATATTTTCGATTTTAGAATTGATTGCCTTCATGCTAAATTTGTATTTAAAAAAAAATCATATGCTTAACTTTCAGAGACAGAAGCTCATGATTAATGAATGCACAGAATTAATTTTCACAAAATTTAAAAAAATATGGTCATTGGTTTCCAGCAGTTAAGGATGACTCTTTTTCCTAATTCAGTAAAAATCATCCATAAATCTTTACTTCTATACATATTGGAAGATGTTTGTTCAGTAATTGTATACTACAATTTGGAAATTGGTATTCATATCACACAGGAACAGTGTGCGACCTTAAATCACATTCTTTCTTCAGTTGACATCTTATAACATTGAATGATGGCATAATTTTCCTATCAGGGTTTCTTCAGTCTTAGGACTCTGACTTCTTCCTCTTGGTTTAAATGACACAATTATAGCAAGGACAAATTTAGTGTTTTGCTCTTTTGGTAACATGTTCTCTAAATAAGAACATCTGTTTTACAGTCACTTCCTGTTTATAGGGTAAGCTATTGTAGTTAAATTTCAAAATGTCAAACTCAATCAAAAATACTGATCTGTTTCAGTGTGCAAGTGAAATGGCTAATGTGTATAAGGAGTCAATATAATCTAGTGGCAAGAATACTCTGCTGGGAATAGGGAGGACTATTTTCTATTCCCAGCTCTCTCATGAATTATTGGTCTTGTCAAGAAAAGAATAAAAAGGTATTGCAAGGACAAACAGGCTAATGCACACGTGGAAGAACCTGGTGTATGAATGGGGAATCTCATCACTCTGAAAACATATTTATATGCTCTATTATGATCATGCATGGCTAAATACCTTTGAACATGGTTAAATTTCCTACTATGTCTTTGAGTGTTCATGACACATATAACATTAGCCTAAACATAAGTAGGGATTGATTTGGTAGAATAGAGCAGATTCTAAAAAAATAAAAATAAATAAAAAATAAAATCTATCTTTAAGGAAGCAGTATTTCACTGGCAGCTTTATCACTGGCAGTTGTAGGGGTCAGCTTGAGGGTGCTGAGTCCAGGTGGGTTGAGGAATGTGGAGGAGGCATACAAAATACAAGTACCTCCTGAAAAAAAAAAAAAAACACCTATGCTTTCTCTGAGGTTGTAAAATGCCTCTTTAAATTTTCAGCAGTAGGCAACCAAACCTCTTAAGAGGCTATGTACTTTCCTTTATATTTGTTCATAATGAATGATTCCAGAACTTCTTTGACAGTTGTAGTAGGGTAGTTTAATCATGTGTGTTTCAGCTACTTGATAGCATGATTTTAGATGACAAGAAGTGTCAGTTGGCCCAGTCTGAACAAATTGTATTGCCAGATGTGCAGTCAGACACACACTGTGTGTTACAGTCAGCAAGCGGTGTATGTGAGCCTTGCTTGACTAACAGCTGTGAACTGCCAATGCATATGCATTTTGAGTAAGATTTGAGTTAAAGGATTACTTAGAAGTATAGTTAGACCTCTTTATTTCTAAGGTGTTTAAATAGGAGAGAAAAGTAAAACCAAAAAAAAAAAAAAACTAAAAAAAACACACACACACACACACACACAAATGTAAACAAATCCCAGAAGCAATGAAAAGTTGTTTTGTTTTCTTTTTTTTTTAAGTTAATTTAAGAAATGAAAAATGAACAAATGATATTTTCCTGTTCATTAGCTTGTCTTCATTCCTATCCAGGTGTTATTGAGAATAATCAAGAGATTTCAAGTTGGCAGTAATGTTGATATAAAGGACATTAAACTTAAATTCCAGGAAGACTGTTTGATGGAGTGTCAGGAATCCTTGTTTCTGATCCAGTCCCAAATCAGTCAATAACGTCCAACTTTGCAGGTAGCACCCATGCCATTTTCCTCAACATTCTTCTATATTTACCTCTTTAGCAGACTGCCCGAGCTAGAGACCACTTTCTTCCAATATTTCTCACAAGGACCACACCAGAAAATCACTTGGTAGGATAATAGTCTGTTCCCCATACTTGCTCCCCTCCTCGTAGCGAAGTGGGCAGGGGAAAAGTATCTTAGAATCCCTGCTTTTTTGTTTGTTTTGTTTTATTGTTTATAAGGTAAGATTTTCTAGCATTTAGTGTGATGGGAAATTTCTGTTTCTTAGTTAAAATATAAGAAAGATTGGTCTACTTTGAAGGACAAGTACAGGCTAAAGGAGGAATTGCTAGTTCAATTAAAGACCCTTTGTGATTAGAGATTATTGCAATAGTATTTACTTAAACATGGTGATACAAGGTTAGTAGTCAGTTTTTGGGAGTTGTTAGAGATGAGAAATAGGAGAAGAAAAGATTTACTCAACCCTTGTATTTCAAATTTGTTAATGGAAAAAAAAAATCTGTTCTATTATAGGAGCAAATCACCGGCAAGGGAGTAAAGAAATGATTCTGGGTCTATTATACACCTCTGTGTCCTGTTGTTGCTTGGAGAAGTGAGGGCAATGACAAGGCAAGGGCTGCTGGTAAAGGCAAGAACCCCTGTGAGGGGAGGGAAATGCCTCCCAGGCTTCATCACTACAGGTGATGTGATATTTCAGCCCCCCCTCCAGCCCTCCCTGCCACCCCCATTATTGCTCCTACCTTCTCCCAGTTTCCTCCTTAACAGAAACAGCCATCCCGCATGCACAAAATAAAAAAGATAACCCATGCCACAGATTTCCTTCACACTCAGGAAATAATGGGCTGCAGTAACATGCCAAGGTGCAAAATATAACCCTGTAACTTCAGAGGCTCGAGGATTCCGGTGAACAAAATGGGTAGAGTGTAGCAGGCTTGCTGCTGTTACCACTAGGTGGTGGGTGGGATGAGTTTCAGTATTCAGGGTAGGGCAGTGCTTCTCAAATGTTACTGTGCATACAGAGTACCTGGACATCTTGGTAAAATGTAGATTGTGACACAGTAGGTCAGGGTGGAGCCTGAGATTCTCCATTTTCAAAATATTCCCAGATAATGCCTACTGCTGGTCCTTTCAGCAAAAGAGAGTAGGGGATACATTTCCATACTAATTGGCAGGATATGTAGAGGGGTACTCTGGTGACACATGATAAAATTATTATTTGTTATATGATTTAAAACCACAATCAATAGGCTATTTGTATTTTAAATCCAGTTATTTAAAGAGCTAAAAAGACAAAACAAACAGAAAAACAAATGTACTCTGTGTTCAAAAGTGTATTTCAACTGTGTGAAACTCATTACCCACCTTTTATGAAAATACTAGAATCTCATTTCCTATTATGAAATAAAATTAATATATAATATAATGTACATACACACATAGTTAAAATATCAATATAATTTCATAATCATAATGAAAAAATGCATTAGACTCCCTTTATCTTTAGGGGATATGTTCGTAGAGCCCAGTGGATGCCTAAAACTGAAAAGTACCGAACCCAATATACATTGTTTTTTTCCTATATATAAATACCTATGATAAAGTTTAACTTAAATGAAGCACGAGATTAACAGTAACAACTAATGATAGAATAAAACAATTATAGCAATGTACTCTAATAAGAGTTATGTGAATGTGGTCTCTTTCTCTCTCAAAATATTGTATTCTAATCATCCTTCTTTTTGGATGATGTGATATGATAAAGTGTGTCACGCAGGGGACCCTGCTCGCTGCGCCATTTGTCGTGCAGGGTCTCAGCTCCCACTCCCCGCCCAAGAACGCAGGACACGGTAAGGCCAAACAGGAACACCCAGGGAGACATAGATAGATAGGGGAGTCAAACCAATATATTCTCGCTGGCGGCTGGGTTGGAGATACAGGAAGCAGGATATACACAATCTGCCTAACAGCAGTCCGCGCTTGCCAGCCACCATCTTCTTGCTAGCCCCCATTCCTTTCTGCTAGCGTAGCCACAGTCGTTATATTAGTGGCCAATGGCCTACGGGTTACAGCTGACGGCCAACTAGCCACAGCTGCTGGCATCTGATCACAGTTGATGGCCATTTACTACCCGAGCCAGCACCTTTCTATGTGAGGCCAAGAGCCTGGAAACTGGTTTTTGGGGGCTTTGTCCCCACAAAGTGCCAAACCTATTCTTGAATCTGTAACCATCCTTTACTTGCAGTAAATGGCTTATTTCAGGGGATCTCTTGCTGAAGTCTTTATACAGTCTTAACGCTTTCTGATGCAATGCGTTGCCGTCAGTCGGAACATTTTTTATGTGTATGTCTTCTACAGACAAATTTAATGCCTTTTCCACCATAAATACGCATTTGTCAAGTCCTGTTGTCAAAACTTTGGAAGTTTGAGGTGCAAGAGTAAAACTAGCACGAATTTCATTTTGTTTTCTTCACAATTTCATGGATAAAAGATTTGTTCTTACCATAGATCTTAACAACCTCAGCATACGATTGTTTTCCTTTCCTTGTTAAGTTGATGACTTTCACATTTTCCCTTGAAGCACTTTAGGGCTTCTCTTCGGTATCCCAATTGTCAGCACCACTGCTCTTGCACTTTGGGGTCATTACTAAGTAAAATAAATGAACACAATAAATTGAACACAAGAACTACAATACCGTGACAGTTGGTCTGATCACCCAGATGGCTACTCAGTGAATAGCTGGCAGAGCATCTACAGCGTGGAGACACGTCCAGGGCGGGATAGAGCCAGATCCTGCGAGATTTCATCATGCTACGCAGAACGGCATGTGATTTAAAACTTCTGAATCATTTATTTCTGAAATTTTCCATTTAATACTTTTGGCCTGCAGTTGAATGCAGGTAACTAAAACTTCAGAAAGTGAAATGGAAGATAAGGAGAGGCTCCTGTATTGCCTTCAGACTTTTTCTTGACCAAGACAGATTGTTAAAGTTTATGAGGAACAAAATTGTCCCTATCGTGAAGTGTCTGATGTAAATCACAGCCCTTTGTGTGAAGTAGTTGTCATTCCAAACAAAACGTTTAGAAAAAAATTTTATTAGACTCTATTCAGCTTATCCTGGGAAGTCAAATTTGTCCCAGACTGAAAGCCCAATGACTTTTTTTAACTGGACTTTTAAAATATCTAGCCTAATAATGATTATCTAATTATCTACCTTTCTCAGATACTAATAATTTTTGTCTGAATCAACTACTATGATGATTGCCAAATGGTGATTTTCCAATTCCTAATTCTAATGCCTTCTGCATTTATTAGTTGATACCCTACAGCAAGGAAGACATTTTTCTTCTCCCTGTTTATGTATTGAGTTATTTATTTATACTATAAACTTGTGGTTTCTTATTTTTTAAGTGTGTTATCATCTTCTTTGTCCCAGAATTGGCCAGTAGCGACACTTCAGTCTGGTTTCTAATTCCTTTTGATGAGTCTCCATCATTTCTTTAAATAGTTCCTTACTTCCAGGCACAAAATAACTTTTCATCTTATATCATATGCAGCCGCAACCCTATAAACAGACATTTCTAAGGAAACAGGGATCTTTTTAGTGGAGAATGATATTTAGAAATAAGGATTTGGAAGGTAAGTGATTTTAGCAATTTTTAAATATTACGCTACAGAGGCCATATGGTTCTAGTGTGTCTTTATTGTATTTCAGATGATAATTTAATTCATTTCTATTATTTTTTTACTATTCCTCATATTTTTCCTATTTCTCATATTTACAGGAGATGTATTTTCATGTTCTTTTAGATGGAAGTTTTTGTGCATGCAAGGGGAAAGGCTCCTTGAATTTAGGGAAACCTCCTCTTGTGTCAGTATGAATATTAAAAATATGGCGTCTCTGTGTAGCCACTTTGGCAGTTCTGACATCTCTCTCCTTTGGGTACCTCCCAACCATTCCTGAAGGCTTAATTCATTTTTATTCCAAGTGTTCCTCCTCTGCTAAATTTAGAAAGACCACTAGAAATTACCCACCTCCACTCCCACAAAGTTTAATCTTTACTTCTGAATGGACATTTTTTTTTAAATTTTTTTTTAGTATTTCTGAGGTCCTTGAGTATCCCACAACCTGCAGATCTTTTAATAAGTTCCCTTTGAGGGCTCTAGTTTGTTTGTTTTATACTAATGCACAAATTGAAGACTAGAATCTTTTCCAGTTTCACTAGTTTTTCTCAGATCTGTTGATGAGAATTCTCTATAGAGGGAGATCCTCTCATTTTGAGGGAAAATGCTTGCAGATGATCATGGGGCTAGAGAGCTTGTTGGAGTTTCCAGCTCCCCTTTCTCTTTCCTGCATTACCTCTATATACCTGCTCAAAACTGTGGGTCCTCTCTCCTTCCCCATCTCTGTGTTTGTTTTGACTCTACTCATTCCCACCTTGGTTTTGCAGGCATACCACTTCACCCAGTCTTATGAATGATGTTGTTGGTGGGAGCTTATCTTTTGCTGTCCTAGATTTTCTTTCTTTCTTTCTTTCTTTCTTTCTTTCTTTCTTTCTTTCTTTCTTTCTTTCTTTCTTTCTTTCTTTCTTTCTTCTTTCTCTCTTTCTCTCTTTCTCTCTTTCTCTCTTTCTCTCTTTCTCTCTTTCTCTCTTTCTCTCTTTCTCTCTTT